>NC_133652.1:221867994-222598760 GCF_009905375.1 Apium graveolens
GCTTGGATCCTTTGGCCTTATCAAGTTTGTTAACATTTGCAGCGGATTTAGCATCAGAGTTTATGTTAACATTTTTCTTATCAGAACTTACACTATCAGACTTTGAATCAGAATTTACACTAGAAGGAACAAAGGAAACTTTCTTCAAAGAAGGTTTTAATTGATAATAATCATAGTACAAACTATGATATTCCTTACAAGTATAAATGGAATGCCATAAACTACCACAATTAAAACAAGGATTTTGTGGTTTATATCTAACAGATTGACTCTTAACTCCTGATTTTGAAGGTAAGGAGTTAATGTTCTTATTCTTCCTGCAAAAAGAAGCCAGATGGTTAGAACTTCCACAGTTATGACATGTTTTCCTAGGAGCATCAGAAACAGGTTTATAATCATTTCTTTTATTCACACCTTCCTTTCCATTTCTATTTTTCCTAGGTGATTTACCTTGTTTACATTCTTAACATCTTTCAGCTTATGCTTAAGCTGCTTCTTAGTCATTAAGCCTATGTTTACTTCAGCTGTCTTTTTCTGTTTTAGTTTGTCAGAAGTTAATTCCACTTTAACTTCTGATTTCTCATTATCAGACTTTACAGTTACAAACTTAACAGGTTTTAACTTTGCCTTTTGCTTAACAACAAGCTTAATTTCTACAGTTCCTTTATCATTCTTATCCTCTCCATAACCTAAGCCCTCTTTCCAATTTTCACTACTTAGCAAATTTTGAGTTGTTTTGCCAGAGTTAGTCCAAGTCCTGATTATCTCTCTTTCCTTTTCTAACTCAGTTTTTAGAGATTCATTCATTTTTAGCACTTCATCCCTAACATAAAAAGCATCATCTCTATCCTTCTGAGTTTGATGGAACATAACTAACTCTTTTTCTAAGAAATCATTTCTTTTCTTAAAAGCAAGATTTTCAGAAGTTAATCTTTCACATGTTAAAGTTTGATCTCTATAACTAATAAACATGGTTTTAAGATATCTTCTCAACTCATTAATATCATCAGTATAAAAAGCATAAGTAGTCCGAGGTACCTTTATTTCAGCAGCTTCAGAACTGCTCTCAGCACTTTCTTTATCAGCATTAGCCATCAACGCATAGTTCTCCTCACTTTCAGAGTCTGAGGTGTCAGTCCAGCTTTTCTGCTTTCTGACAAGAGCCTTGCCTTTGTCACCCTTTACTTTCTTGCAATCAGGAGATATGTGGCCTTTCTCACCACAGTTATAGCATTTGACATTGGTATAATCTCCTCTATCAGACTTTCCTCCTCTGCCTTCAGATCTTCTGAAATTCTTCTTATCAGAACTTATGCCTTTCCTGGAAAGCTTCTTTCCCTTCCTGAACTTCCTGTATGCAATCTTTGTGATCCCTTTCACCATAAGAGCACACAGTTTCATCATCTCCTCATCAACATCAGTCTCAGGCAAGCTTTCAGAATCTGAGTCATCATCACTTTCAGAACTTGATGACTCAGTATCAGACTTTGTGTAAAGAGCTTTACCCTTGTCTTTCCTTGAGGTAGTTGCCTTGGGAGATTCTTCTTCAGCCTTAAGAGCAACTGTCTTTGACTTTCCTCCTTTCCTCTTGCTTCTTTGTTCCATCTCAAGTTCATGGGTCTTGAGCATTCCATAAATTTCATCAAGAGTTGTTTCATCAAGACTGTAGTTGTCTCTGATTGTTGTTGCCTTCAAATCCCAACATTCAGGAAGAGCTAACAGGAATTTAAGGTTTGAATCTTCAAGATCATACTCCTTATTAACCAGTGACAGATCATTCAAGAGTTTGAAAAATCTATCGTATAAATCAGTCAATGATTCATTAGCCTTTGAGTCAAAGTGTTCATACTCTTGAGTGAGTATTGTCTTCCTGTTCTTCTTAATTGTATCAGTTCCCTGACACCTTGTTTCCAGAGCATCCCATATCTCCTTAGCAGTTTTGCAGTTAATTACCCTGTTTGACATTACATTATCAATGGCACTATGCAGTAAGTGTCGTACCTTAGCATCCTTAGCAATTGATGCGATATCTTCAGCAGTATAATCACTCTTCTCCTTTGGTACGGTTTTTGCTGCTTCACCTGCAACTGCAACATCAAGCTTGGTTGGTTTGTGAGGTCCTTCCTTGATTCTATCAAGATATTCTGGATCTGTAGCTTCCAGAAACATGGTCATCCTCACCTTCCATATGGCATATTCAGATGGTCTCAGTATGGGAACTCTGATGGTTTCATACCGACTTTGAATTTGTGTCTTTGGAGGTTCTTCAATTTTGGTATGCTTAGTTGGAGTTTCTGTGTCAGACATGATTGTGTTTGGATCTTTAACTGTATGTGTGTTAACAGATAAGCTCTGATACCACTTGTTAGGTCACACACACTGTAGAGGGGGTGAATACAGTGTAAAATACAATCAATCGAACTTTAATATCTCAAGTAACAGAAAACAAACTTTATTGAAACAATAAACTCTGTTACAGTATGGAACTGTTACCTCTCAGTGATGAACAAATATCACGAGAGCTGCTAGGGTTACAAAGAATAATCTTCTCTAATATGATAACACTTATAGTGTAAACCCTATGTCTATGTTTATATATAACACAGTTACAAGATAATCGCTAATTGATATGGAATATAATTCTGCTTCCTAAAATATATCAATCAGATATCTTTTCTTTCAAGTATTCCATTCTTCATGAAACTCCTTCTTCATGCATATCTCTTCTTATGTTTATCTCGATCTTCTTTCCTTTAATCAGCTACTATCCTTATCTGATCGTCCTTCAGCACTTAAGTTCTGATATCCAACTTCTGATGATTATCGCCTGATAATATAAGGACTGATATCCTTAAGTCCTGACTTCCAGTATAAGTACTGATTCCCAGTTAAGTACTGATTTGTCCTGTTAAGTAAGATCTGAAAAATAAACATAAATCATATCAGCCATGACATTATCAAATATATCTAACAAAGATATAAACTCTTTACCTCCTAAATCAAGAGTTAAGAGTCAGTCTGTTAGGTTTAAACCACAAAATCCTTGTTTTCATTATGGTAGTTTATGGCATTCCATTTATATTTGTAAGGAATATCATAGTTTGTACTATGATTATTATCAAATAAAACCTTCTTTGAAGAAAGTTAGTATTATTCCTTCTAGTGTAAAGTCTGATGCAAAGTCTGATATAAATTCTGATAAACAGCATGTTATCATAAACTCTGAAATTAAATCCGCTGCAAATGCTAACAAACTTAAAAAGGCAAAAGGATCCAAGCAAGTCTGGGTCCTTAAAACTAACCAATAATGGTCTTTGTGATGCAGGGCAACAGGAAAAAACATCCTAGTTCTGGATAGTGGATGTTCAAGACATATGACTGGAAATAAAGCCCTGCTATCAGATTTAATGGAGAAAGCTAGCCCAGGAGTTTCTTATGGAGATGGTGTTAGGTCCCAATGCGTTTGTAGAAGGGGGGGGTTGAATACAAAAAATACCGAATAATCGAATAAATGCGGAATAAAAAAAATGTGAAACAAAATTCAAGTTAAATAAGAATATTATTAAACTTGAAAGGTGTTACAACAACTGTATCGATTACAAGGAATTAATCTCAAATTAATTATCACAAATTTAGAATAAATTCGACATGAACTTTTTCTATTTTTGCAATAATTAGAATCAAATGCTAAACGCGATTTGAGATTAAGTTCTAGGGATTTTGATCTGCTAGATTGTTACACAAGAACAAGATAAAGATTTCTAGTTGATTGGATTTAACTTTACAACCTAGTAATTGATCTTGAAGTTTTGCAGAGAAGATGAAATATTGTTCTGCTTCTTTTTCTTTTGTTCTCGGGTTCCGTATTATTGATTGAAATTTTTAATGAATGAACTGCTTCTGCTTCTTTTAATCAATCAACCGAATAGAATTGAACTGGCAAGACAATCCTGAGCTCAGCAAGACAATCGGTAGGACTATCCTTAGAACTAGCAAGACAATCAGAATGAACTAGCAAGACTTTCGGTATGACAATCAATTGTCATACCGATTGTCATAGTAGTTCAAACAGATTGTTTTTGCTGAAAATAAATAGATTTAAATCCTATAAAAATTCTGGTAAGACAATCCTTTTGAATTAGCATGACTTTCGGTATGACTATTGATTGTCATAACGATTGTCATACTAATACAATCAGTTGTCTTGTTGAATTAAAACAGATTTTTAAACCAATTTAAATTCTGAAAATTCTTAATATTAATTCAGAATTAATTAATCAATTAATTTAATTAATCAAATAAATTAATCTTTTACAGATATAATTTATTTTCTTAATTAAATTATATGACTTAATTAATTAATAGAGAATTAATACTAATCTTGAGCAGCATCTATTCTTCTGTATATCTTCTGAAAATCACTGAAATATATGAATCAATTCCACCACTTTAATGTTGACACTCGATGTACTGTCTGGTTCATGAATGACGAACTTCCGTGACGTTTCTTCATGTCTTGACTTTGACACTTTGATTTTCTTCAGATTAAATCCTTGTAATTAATGATACTCTGACGAGATCTCTGTCACTTGATTAAATCCACAATCTTGATTTATATCACTGAGGCATGATCAATTTCTTGAACTTCTTCCAGTGAATAAATTCCTCAAGTCTGTAGATGAACCTTGTTTCTGAATCCTCTGACAGATGTTACTTTGCGAGATCTCTCTGACGGTAGATCCACTATTTACTTATTACATTCTTATTTGAGTTGAGTTGAATCCTCGAATATACAAATAGGCTATGACATATGACTTACAGATCGCAACATGGGAAAAACTCTGGGATATGGCAATATCAATCTTGGGAATTGTTAGGAATATGTGTATTAGTTTGATGATAAGTTAAACAAAACACTTAAGTAAAAATCTAGTGTTTGTAGCCTCAACGGATAAGACCATCTTGGCTATCCGTTGAAGGAGTAGCTTTACTTAGCAATAAGTTTAGTATTGTAGCACATTTCATTCTCTGGATTCAAGTTGTAATTCTTAGATATTGTATGAAATTATCAGTCATGTTGACTACTAATGGATATGCAAATAGGAGGGCTAATTGTAAATATTTCATGCCTTGTAATTTTGTATAAGTGAAGAAGTATCAACGGATATTGAAGACCTTCAACGGATAAGAAACAAAGCTTCAACGGATGTCTCTAATGCTTCAACGGATAATATCCATCAACGGATAAGTGCTTCAATGGATAAAGACTTCAACTGATAATGCATCAACAGATAAAGCTTCAACGGATAAAGCCTCAACGGATAAGGCATCAACGGATGCAAGCTTCAACGGATGCTTAGTTCATTAGCAGTTGATAGTGACAATTCACAAGCTGACAGAGGCACATGGGTTGACAGAGACAAACTGGAATGTGGAAGCCTCTAGGAGGAATCAAGAAAATACAGCATTTCCATTCTGATGCAAACAAGGAAGTATTCAAAGATTCACAGATTATCCTAGATTGCATTGGATAGATAAATGAAGAAAAAACATGTGAAGAATCTTTTTAATTGTATTTTACAGTTTTGTCTTCACTTGTAAACTTGGTGATATATAAACCAAGTAGCAGCTAGTAATTAGATATGAATTTTTTTTCTGAGCTGTTTAGAAATATCCAGAGAGAAAATCATCTAGTTCGTACTAGGAAGCAGCTGTGATTTAATTCTTTGAATCACAGATTTTCTGAAAGAACACATCTCTGGTGGAACAACAAATCCACCAGAAAAGTTTTTAAGTTCTTTGTGTTCTTTACATTTGTGTTTGAATATATATCTGTCTGTATCAGCTTCAAGCAATTCACACACATTTGTTCACTGAAACACTTAGCCTTAGAAACTACTCAAAACTTGAAAAAGTTTTGAGATTTACATTCAACCCCCCTTTTGTAAATCTCATTGTTAGTCCACTGGGAATAACAATTGGTATCAGAGCAAGCTCTTAACATACAAAGAGTTTAAAGATCTATTCTGCTAACATCATGAGTAAGAAGGATATTAGTGTAAAGATTCCAATCCTGGAAAGAGATAACTATCATCACTGGAAGGTGAAGATGCATTTACATCTTCTCTCTCAAGATGAAAGCTACATCAACTGCATTGAGAATGGTCCTCACATCCCACACAAGGTGGCAACAACTGCTACTGCAACAGTTGCTGTTGGACAGTCTATTCCCAAGCCAAAGGCAGAATGGACTGTTGAAGATATTGAAGAGGTCCACAAGGACAAGAAAGCCATGAACATTCTGTTTAATGGCCTGGATCGAGATATGTTTGACAATGTCATCAACAGCCAAACTGCTAAGGAAATTTGGGATACTGTGCAGCTTATCTGTGAAGGCACTGAGCAAGTTAGAGAAAACAAAATGCAGCTTCTCATTCAACAGTATGAGTATTTTCACTTTGAAATAGGAGAATCATTGAATGATACCTTCAACAGAGTTCAGAAATTGTTGAATGGATTGAAGCTGTATGGGAGAGTGTACCAAGTCAAGGACTCCAACTTAAAATTTCTAAGGTCTCTACCAAAGGAATAGAAGCCTATGACTGTTTCTCTAAGAAATTCTGAAGATTATAAGGACTTCACACTTGAAAGATTATATGGAATTTTGAAGACATATGAACTTGAGATGGAGCAAGATGAGCTGTTGGAAAAGGGAAAGAGAAAAGGAGGATCAGTTGCACTTGTAGCTGACAGTGAGAAGGTTGAAGCCAGGAATGAGGAAAAGACAATGCCAAGTATCAAAATTGGCACAAGCAAATCAGAATCAAGCAAGGGTAAAGAGCAAGTAGCTGAAAATGAAGACAATTCCAGTCAGGATGACTCTGATGATATTGATGAACATCTGGCTTTTCTGTCCAGAAGGTTTGCAAAGATGAAGTTCAGGAAAAATACAAAATTCACTAAGCCGGACAAAAACATGGTGGACAAATCAAAGTTCAAATGTTACAACTGTGGCATTAGTGGACACTTTGCAAGTGAGTGTAGGAAGCCAACCTCTGATAAAAAGAAATTTGAGCAAGTTGATTACAAAAAGAAGCATTTTGATTTGCTTAAACAAAAGGAAAGAGCTTTTCTCACTCAAGATGATTGGGCAGCAGATGGGGTCAATGAAGATGATGATGTGGAATATGTCAACCTAGCCCTGATGGCTAATTCTGATGAAAATGAAACTAGTTCATCAAGCAACCAGGTAATTACTACTGATCTCTCTCAGCTTTCTAAACATGAATGCAATGAAGCCATAAATGATATGTCCAATAAATTATATCATTTGCGTGTTTCCCTTAAATCACTAGCTAAAGAAAACACTAGGATCAAAGAGAATAATGTGTTTTTAAGTGATAGGAATGCTGTGTTAGAGAATCAGGTAATTGAGCTTGAAAAGATTAAACTTAAATGCTTGACTGTTGAGAGTGAACTAGAAGAAGCTGTTAAGAAAGTAGAAATTCTTTATAAACAGTTAGAAAGTGAGCAAGAGGTAATCAAGGCCTGGAAAACATCTAGGGATGTTAGTGTTCAAATTGCCAAGGTTCAGGGAATTGAATCATTCTGTGAGGATGCCTGGAAGAAGAACAAAAAGGAGTTAGAATTAATTGATGGATTGTCAACGAATGTGGAATCAACGGATGATGAAACTTATCCGTTGAAGGAAGAAAAGGAGCATCCGTTGAAGGCTCATCAATTAAAACAGGCAAGTAATTTTAAAAATAAAAACCTTAATAAGAAGAATGATTCAACTCTCAAGAACTTTGTCAAAGAAGGAGCTAGCACATCCAAAGATGCTAGTAAGGTGAATATAGGACACATGACTTTGGATCAGCTGAAAAATAGGCTTAAGTTGGTTGAGGATAAGAAGGAAATTAAAAGAAAATCTAAAAGAAATGGAAAGGTAGGGATTAACAAACATAACAATTACACACCTGATAGGTATGCTCCTAGAAAAAGCTGTGTGCATTGTAAAAGTGTTAATCACCTATCTGATAATTGCAAATCTGTTAAAAATGCTCCCATACCTTCAAATCCCTCCATGACTAACATGTCTATGTCACCTCTGCATGCTATGCCTGTTATGTCTCATCAGAATCCCCATGCACATTTTACAAACATGCCATATATTAATAATCCTTATTTTACTGCATTTAGTATGCCTCAAATGTCATACAATATGCCTATGTGGAATAACATGTTTGCACAATCCATGCCTTATCAAATTCAATCAAATGTGCTAAGTGATTCTGTGACTAACCCTACACTTCAACCAACCACATCTGAGATCAAGGTTGACCCAAAGCTACCTAAGTCAAAAGATGCAGGAGGAATGAAGTCTAGGAAAAAGACTAACAAGGCTGGACCCAAGGAAACTTGGGTACCAAAATCAACTTGATTGATTTTGTTGTGTGCAGGGAAAAAGAAGGAATCTATGGTACTTGGACAGTGGCTGTTCAAGACACATGACAGGAGATTTCACCCTGCTCACAGAGTTTAAGGAGAGAGCTGGTCCTAGCATAACCTTTGGAGATGACAGCAAAGGATTCACTATGGGATATGGCTTGATTTCAAAAGAAAATGTCATCATTGATGAAGTTGCATTGGTTGATGGTCTCAAACACAACTTATTGAGCATCAGTCAACTATGTGACAGAGGGAATACTGTTTCCTTCAATTCTGAAGCCTGTATTGTCACAAGTAAGAAGGACAATAAAGTGGTTCTAACTGGAGTTAGAAAAGGAAATGTGTACCTAGCTGACTTCAACTCTACAGATGCAGAATCCATTACTTGTCTTTTCAGCAAAGCAAGTGCAGTTGAAAGTTGGCTATGGCACAAGAAGCTATCCCATTTGAATTTCAAGACAATGAATGATCTAGTCAAAAAGGACTTAGTTAGAGGAATGCCTCTAGTGGAATTCACAAGGGATGGGCTGTGTGATGCTTGTCAGAAAGGAAAGCAAAAGAAAGTATCATTCAGTAAGAAGCTTGAATCTGCAATTGATGAACCATTACAACTGCTACACATGGATCTTTTTGGACCAGTCAATGTATTGTCAATTTCAAGGAAAAGATATTGCCTAGTGATTGTAGATGATTTCTCAAAGTTTTCATGGGTCTATTTTCTTGGATCAAAGGATGAAGCTAGTGAAATCATTATCAATCATATCAAGCAAGTCAACAATCATCCTGATTTCAAAGTAAGGAATATTAGGAGTGATAATGGAACTGAGTTCAAGAATTCAACCATGAAGTTGTTCTGTGAAGAAAATGGGATCATGCATGAGTACTCAGCTCCAAGGACTCCACAACAAAATGGTGTGGTTGAAAGGAAGAACAGATCACTAATTGAAGCTGCAAGGACAATGCTTGAAGAGTCAAAACTCCCAACTTACTTTTGGGCTGAGGCTGTTAACTGTGCATGTTACACTCAGAATATTTCTCTAATCAATCAGGCAAAAGGCATGACTCCCTATCAACTATTCAAGAGAAGAAAACCAACTTTAAACTTTCTGCATGTCTTTGGTTGCAAATGTTACATCTTAAGGAATCAATCTGATCACAAAGGGAAGTTTGATGCAAAGGATGATGAAGAAATATTTGTTGGTTATTCTGCTGGAAAATCTTATAGGGTCTACAATCTAAGAACCAACATTGTCATGGAATCTGTGCATGTTGTGTTTGATGATAAAAAGATTGATGGACTAACAGATGAGGGACACCATGAAGGACTCAAATTTGACAGCATTGAGATATATTGTGATGATAGTGAAGATGAGAATGATGAAGAAGGCATCTCAAGAAGAATTCAGAATCTGCCTTTGTATAATGCACAGAATGCTACATCCGTTGAAAGTCATAATTCAGCTTCCGTTGAAAGAAGCAATGCAGCATCCGTTGAAAGACAAAGTGCATCATACGTTGAAGTTCATAATGAAGCATCCGTTGATCACAGTCTGTCAACGGATAATCAATTCACTTCATCAATTGATAGAGCTCCCAATTCCTTTCAAAGGATCAGCAACTCAGGGGGAGTTTCAACCAATCAACATTCTATCTCACATCATGACAATACTGAGGCAACCTCATCTAGAGCTAATCTACCACCTCAAAGAAAATGGACCAAGAATCACCCTTTTGAACTGATCATTGGCGATGCTACATCTAAAGTGCAAACTAGAAGGGCTACTCAAGATGAATGTCTGTATAGTAGCTTTCTATCACATGAGGAACCTAAGAGAGTGGAAGAAGCTCTATTGGATCCAGATTGGATTTTAGCAATGCAAGAGGAGCTAAACCAATTTGAAAGGAACAAAGTATGGAAGCTGGTACCCAAGCCAAAGAACAAGAGTTCTATTGACACAAAATGGGTATTCAGAAACAAGATGGATGAAAATGGCATAGTCATAAGGAATAAAGCCAGATTGGTTGCTAAAGGCTATTCTCAACAAGAAGGGATAGATTTTGATGAAACATTTGCTCCAGTTGCCAGACTTGAGGCCATCAGAATCTTTCTAGCCTATGCAGCCCATGCCAATTTCAAAGTCTATCAAATGGATATCAAGAGTGCATTTCTAAATGGGGAATTGGAGGAAGAAGTTTATGTAAGCCAACCTCCAGGATTTGAAGATCCAAACTTTCCAGACTATGTGTATTATCTGTTGAAAGCACTCTATGGACTAAAGCAAGCACCTAGAACCTGGTATGAGACTTTGTCAAAATTTCTTCTAGATAATCACTTCACAAGAGGTACTGTTGACAAAACTCTCTTCTTTAGAAATGTTAATGGCTCTAAAATACTTGTTCAAATTTACGTAGATGATATTATATTTGGATCTACAGATGCTAAGCTTTGTAAAAAGTTTGCTAAGTTAATGCAAAGTAAATATGAAATGAGCATGATGGGAGAGCTAACTTATTTTCTTGGTTTACAAGTTAAACAAGTTAGTGATGGAATTTTCATTAGTCAAACTAAATACATTTATGATCTTTTAAAGAAGTTTAACTTAATGGATTGTTCATCTGCAAAAACTCCCATGGCCACTGCCACCAAGCTTGAATTAAACAAGGCTGAAAAGTCTGTGGATATTTCAAGTTATAGAGGCATGGTTGGCTCACTTTTATATTTAACTGCTAGTAGACCTGATATAATGTTTTCTACATGTCTCTGTGCTAGATTTCAAGCTGATCCTAAAGAATCTCACTTAATGGCTATTAAAAGAATCTTCAGATATCTCAAAGGGACTCCAAATCTAGGAATTTGGTACCCTAGAGAGTCTGGTTTTGATCTAATTGGTTACTCAGATGCAGATTATGCAGGCTGCAAAATAGACAGAAAAAGCACAACTGGCACCTGTCAATTTCTAGGAAACAAGCTTGTGTCATGGTTCAGCAAGAAGCAAAATTCTGTTTCCACATCAACAGCTGAAGCTGAGTACATTGCTGCTGGTAGTTGCTGTGCACAGATACTATGGATGAGGAATCAACTATTTGACTATGGTTTGACTGTTGACAAAATTCCAATATTCTGTGACAACACAAGTGCCATTGCCATTACTGAAAATCCAGTGCATCACTCAAGAACCAAGCACATTGATATCAAGTATCATTTCATTAGGGAACATGTGATGAAAGATACAGTGGAACTTCATTTTGTTCCAAGTGAAAAGCAGATTGCAGACATATTTACCAAGCCACTTGATGAATCAACATTCACAAGATTAGTAAGTGAGCTAGGTATGCTTAATTATTCATAATTTATGTCATCTATGTAATCTACCTTGAAGCCTGAAATGAATTTGCTGCAAGAACAAAGTTGGCTTTAAGTAAGACTTGTCCTATCAACGGATATTCCCTATCCGTTGAAAGCCAAAATTGTTCTATCAACGGATGTTCATTATCCGTTGAAAGACAAATACATTTCTGGTAATTTTATCCTTCAACGGATAAAATGGTGTTGATCATCAACGGATAACTATTTACCTTATCCGTTGAAGTGTCACATCGGTTACTATAAGTGAGTCACAACCGTTGATTCTTTTACTCAACCGTTGATACAGATATACACTGTTGTATTTATTTGTGTTAAAGGCAGTTTTCAGAATTTCTACAGTTTTCTTTCCTCTTAAACGGCTGTAATTTATTTAAAAGTATCATTTAATCATTTTATTTTCGTTTTAATTCAAGAAAGTATAAAAGCCCAATTGAACTCTTATTTTCACTTTACGCTTTCTTGCAATTCTTATTCTCCTTCTCTCCCAAAATTCTCAAGTTTTTCTCTGCAACCTCTACTCACAACAATGGCACCAGTAGTCAAAATTATGTCTCAAACATGATTTGTTTATGAAAAGAATAATTTCGTAGCCTTGGTTGAAAAGAATGAAGCCCATTCTGATTATCACAAGATGATGAACTTCATCAAAAACTGCAAATTAAGCTATGCAATGCTGTAAGCCCCAACCATCTACTGTGAGGTGATTGAGGAGATTTGGACAACTGCAGAGTTCAACTCCACAGATATGACTATTGCCTTCTCTCTCAAAGGTAAGGATTATTGCATTAACTGTGATGATATACAGTCTTTCTTTAAGTTGCCTAAGAATAATGCCATAACACCACACACTGATAAAGATGTATCTGCTATGTTAGATTCCATAGGCTATGCTTTTGATTCTGCTAGTTTAGGTAGCATTAGAAGGATAGGCCTTAGGAAAGAATGGAGTTTTCTTGGAGATGCCTTTATTAAGGTTTTCTCTGGGAAGATTAGCAATTTTGATGCCATAACTTCATCTCTTGTTAATATGCTTTATATGCTAGTTTCTGATAGGTACTTTAATTTTAGCAACTGTGTCATGCTAGAATTAGGTTCCAGATTAGGTAACAAAGCTAATACACCACATAACATCTACTATGCTAGATTCTTTATGTTGTTGGCTAACCATGTTACTGAAGGATTGGTTATATCAAATGAGAATAATAAACTCAAATGCTGGGCATGTAATAACCCCAATTTTTGGAAATTTTTTGAAACCCTTATGAATAGTGTTTTGCTGAATGAGAAAACTTTTCATGCCACACTAGGTAGGGGTTCTTTTATGGATATTCTGAGATTTTATTGGCACTCTATATGGTATATAAGTGTATGTAAAGATCGTCAGAATCCAATTCCGAACACTTTGATTTTTCCCGGAAATCCACTAGATACGGAAAGAATTGAGTATAAGGTAACATGATTAAAAGGATTTAAATTAAAGGATTATGAGAGAGGATCATAAAAGGAATATAATATATTGAGAAAGGTTAAGGGAACCTAAGTAATAAGATCCCGGGTATAATCCCTCAAACGAGAAACGAGAACGAAAGTTAAGCGAACCGTATAACAGATCAGCGGTCATTAGGCAAACAATTAGGAAGTTAATCAAAGATATTAGAGGGAATGATGTCATCCAACCAATAGAAAGAGGAAAAAGGAGGAGTGATGACATCACAAAGTGATGCAAACATGACATAAGAGGGAAGGAAATGTGGTGGAATATTAACCACACAAAATCAAGGGTAAATGGGTAATTGACCTAAAACAAAACAAAAACAACCAACCAAAAATCAAATCAAAGCAAAAACACAAAAATCTCTCTTTCTTCTTCTTCATGCTCTCGGCTTTTTGAAGAAAAACAAGGAGGAGTTTTTCAAAAACTCAAGCTACACACCTTCAAAAATTATAAGGTTTGTTTCTTTAGTTTCCATAATTCATAACTTAGTTATGCTATAAGTTTGGATCCAAGAATCCAAGGTTTACATAGTTAATCAATTCTTAAATTTTAGGGTGAATAGTAACTTTCAAGAACAAATTTTTGATTCTTGATTTTATTTGTAAGGACAAGGTAGCTTAAGCATAGATCAAGGCTTCCATGGGCATTCCAAGGATCTTTCATGGATTAAAAGCTTCAAGGAAGGTATATACTCCAAACCCTAGCTTTAGTTTTGAGTATTTAGGAATGGTTATGAGTAGTATAGTATATGTGAAGCATGAAGCTTGTTTGGTAAGAGTTTGGGTTGGAATGGTGGTGATTGATTTGTTAAAATCTTAAGATTTGGTTAAAGAATGTAGTATAGTTAAATTTAAGTTTTAGGAGTAAGTAAATGGATTATAATGAGTTGGTTTGGGGCTGTTGTAATGTATTTTGGATGGAGGTTTGATTGGGTTGTGAATTGGGGTTGAATTGTGATGGTTTTGGAATGGTTTAAATTTGGGAAATCGCGTAAACATAGCCGTCGTAATGTCCGATTTACTTTAGAATGCTTTTGTTCATAACATTTGGACCCGAGAACTCCCTGCTAGGTTTTGACCATTTCCATGTTTAGATAGTTCATGTTACGAGCTTCGTTTTGATGTGTAGTTCGTTTGATTCCGATATACGGTTTAGGAGAAACGACTGTTTTAAGTAACGGCGTTTCGCGAACAAAACATTATCCCTCGCCTTACTTTGAAACATTAGTTAAGGACCCTAAAGGACTAATTGGAGTATGAATCATTTATATAAAGTGTATTAGGCAAATGGTAAGGCACTCGCGAAAGAATCACTTTAAAACTCGTAATGGGTAATTTATTAAAAATGGTGGAGCCGAGGGTACTCGAGCGACTTAAGTAAATCGTTAAGCGCAAAACGAGCGTTAGAGTCTGAGTTGGTTAGAGTATAGATTTACAAGTGACTTTGGTTTAATTCCAACTTACTTGTTGCTTATAGGTTACGAGACTCGTCCCGAGCCATTCGTAACCCCCAGTCGCTCAGGCAAGTTTTCTATCCGTTATATTGTTGTTGTGATGTATATATGTATATGCATTATCTTGCGATAGATGCATGTTGGTTAATTAGCAAATGTTGCGATATATTGAAGCATGCTGATATGGTATATATATGCATGCCTGTTTCGTATTCTTGCCATATATATCTGTTGGTTCAGTTGATAATACCTATGCTAGAGAATAGCAGTAATTTGCATATACCCTTAGTATAGGGACCCAAAGGTGAAAACGTTTTCTAAAACCGGGAGTCGAGGATCCCGAGTAGATTTTATATATTTATATATTTATATATATATGGTTATAGTTTTCAAAACTATTAATCGAATAAGGTTTATTCGATAACTTTATTTTATTAATGAATATTATCTTGAATATTCATTCGAGGACTTATGACTCCTTTATATTATTTATTGAATATTATCTTGAATATTAATTCGAGGACTTATGACTCCTTTATATTATTTATTGAATATTACTTGGATATTCATTTGAGGATGTATGACTCCTTTATTTTATTATTGAATATTATTTCGAATATTCATTTGAGGATGTATGACTCCTTTATTTTATTTAATGAATATTATTTATAATATTCATTCGAGGTATTATGACTCCGCTTATTACTGAAATATATTCTTTATTTTATTAAAGAATAAGGTGTCAATAATCAAACTTATTTTCGATTATTCAAATAAAGATAGTACTTTCATATAAGTATATCTTTGGTTATTTAATATCCATTTCAAGTATAAGTTTTAAAACTTCTACTTCAATTATTTTTATAAAGATTATTCTTTATGGGAATATTATTTAAATAATAATATTCAGATATTTTCTAATATATCGGGACTGATTTATTTTAATAAATCATCAGTACTCCAAACATTCTTAAAAATGTTTTCGAGTCTTCAAAATGATTTTTAAAGTTAGAGTGGACCCCAAAACTCATTTTTTTTATATTTAAGATCTTCCTTTCAAAGGGGATTTAAATACTCGCTCAAAACCTGGGGGATCCAGCTCTGTGGTGCATTTTACATTCGCAACATGGTTGCTGTTTTGAGAAAACAAATGAATTGATTACTTACCCAACGTTCGGGAAGTAAGCCCATCTAATTGAGTCGGCATAAGCGACAGGCCCGGGTACGGTCTATCAAAGTGTAAGTGGCTGGGTGGCAGTCCATCAACGCGTAAGAGGCCGGGTGGCGGTCCAGCACAAGGTCCTTATGTGGCCTGGGTGATGACCGGTGGGGGATTCATCCATCTACTAGTAGAAAAGGTTACTTATTGGTATCTTTGCCTGATCAGCAAGATATCGGGTTTATGCCAAAATTCTTTTCCTTTCCAAAATTCATTGGATGTTTCAAACTCTGTTCATACTTTACATGACAGAGGTTTTCAGGAAATGTATGGGAGATATATATGAATATATATATATATCGGGACTTAATGAAGTATCTCGTAACTTCATTATTTATAAAGATATTCAAAGATTGAATCTATTCAAATCTTGTCTCGTAGTCTCATCTATGGGATGACCCTTTTGAAACTAATTATAACTTGAACGGTGGTAGTTCAAGTAGTATTTAGAAAAGATATAAGTATATTGGAGTATCTTATAACTTCATCTTTTAAACTTATATCTAGTAAATGATTATCTTATGCATGACAAAGATTTTCAGAAAAATGTTGAGACAAGGTTAGATATATGAGATCACCTTACAACGATATTTTTATACAGTTATACACTGGAATTCTGTGTGTATTATGCATGGAAGAGGACTTCCAATATTTTGAAAAGTATATATGTATATATATATACTGAATATTTTGCGACTTCATCGCATTAAGATATCAAACTTGGTTCATTTCTTTTGACCAAGATTTTCATGAGTACTATGAGAAGGCTCATATATTGTTAATCATTATACATATTATTTTGGTGGGCTTGCTGCTCACCCTTGCTTTCTTCTTTTATCACACAACATCAGATAGACAAGATGAACAGGACCAAGCTCCCGATTCGCAAGCGGTTAGAAAACGTTCTGCCGTCTTCTGGAAGCGTTGATGCCGCTGTAGCTGAGGTAGGAACTACCAATAGGCTAGGCTTTCAGCTTTTGATGTACCAGACTTATGTATAATATGAATTGTAATAATGGCAAAGAAAATGTAAATTTATTCAGAAAACCTTTTAAGGTGTATTGGCAGTTAATTGTGGAATAAAATGACTTGTGATTATTTTTGGATGTTCATCTCTGAGACTATAACGTGTGGTGTGTGTGTTTATTGTGGGGTCACAGTACAAAGTAGTTGATTGTTTAATAAGATTGGGTGTTATTAAGGGAATTGGAACTCGTAACAACCCGGATCCCCGACCCCGGATTTTGGGGTGTTACAGAAGTGGTATCAGAGCTAAGAGTTATAAACCTCAGAGATGATGTGACGTTAAGATAATAAGTTCACTAAGATAATAAGAACTCTTGCCAAGTTCATAATCGGGCTACCTAACGTAGTACTGACAGTTAAAACCCTTATGGGAACCCTTATAAATATCGTGATAGAAGCGTAATTCGTTATCGTATATGGTAGCGGGACTCCGAACCCTGAGGTTGAGGAGCAACAACGCGATGATGTTTTATTACTTATTGGAGATCAGATTATGGATCCGATAGAGCGTCCTAACGCGGGATCGGATGATGTTCATATTGAGGATATAGCGGTTGAGGATGTTGTCCTAGAAGGGACAGTTGCTGAGGAGGATCCCATGGAGGATCCTGACAAGAATGAATAAAGGACCACTGATGAATTGATGACCATGGTTAGGTCGACTACCAGAGGTAGGATTGGTCGATCACTACCGGAGGTTCGTTCAAGTTTGTAAAGATAGTAGCCCCCTTTAACGTGGCTTACTCGTAAGACTTAGAAGTTTGAATGGACAGAGAAATGCGAGAACAGCTTTCAAGAACTGAAGCAAAGGTTGGTGACGGCCCCTATGCTGGCATTGCCGGATGGAAAAGGAGATTTTGTGAAGTATAGTGACGCTTCGCACAGGGGCTTAGGGTGCGTGCTTATGCAGCACGGTAAGGTAATCGCGTACGCGTCAAGATAATTAAGGGAATATAAAATTTGATATCCCCGCCCATGAGCTTAGGCTCGTGGCAATAGTTTTACCCTAAAGATTGGAGGCACTACTTGTATGGAGAGAAGTGCGGGATTTACCCAAACCATAGGAGCTCTAGTACATTTTCACGTAGAAAGAGCTCAACATACGCCAGAGGAGGCGGTTAGAGCTAATCAAGAATTATGATTGGGAGATTCTTTATCATTCGGGGAAAGCCAATATGGTGACTGATGCCCTTAGTAAAAAGGAGAGACTCAAGATGATAATGTCTTTTGGAGAGTTTATAAGAGATTTTAAGAAAATGGAAATAGAAGTGAAGGTAACCGGAGCCGGTACCGAAAAGCTATTTGAGATCGCTATGCGGTCTGAATTATTGGAAAATTTATTATTGTGCCAAGAAAAAGTGATGAATGAAGGCAGATAGCCAACAATTAGATAAAAGATTAATACCGAGAAAGATGATAAGGGAATAATGAGGTATTCCTACAGGATTTGGGTTCCAAATGTTCAAGAGCTTAAAGATGAGATCCTAGATGAAAGCTAGTTTGAGGAATAAGATTTAGAGCAAAACCTGAACGTGATAGTCAGGGAGGTCTCCATCAAGATAGAATGAACCCATAACATAATGAAGTGGAAAATGAGGATTTAAAATGTATAAAATAACCCCAAGTATGGGAGAAGGATGAAACATTTCACACTAAGGAAACAGAAAGTCGAGTAAGGAAAGGAGACCCGAGAAGGTACTCCTATACGGCAATTTATGGACATGTCTAGACAGAACTTAGACTATTATCCCCAACCACCACCCTGAGGAAACAATGCGGTGAGAAATTCTTTCAGGACCTTTAAGTCGCTAAGCTCTCCGAGTTCCAAGGAACAGGCTGACCCAGTCGAGGCAAGAGCCTGGCTAAAGGAAATATAGGAATCATTTGAAATTCTAAATGATTGACGAATCACAAAAGAGTGTTTTTGTCACTTACCCTCCTAAGAGAGAGACCACCCGCTGGTGAAAGTCCAAGGAAGGCACGGGGCCAGAGGTTATAATAAACTGATTAAAGTTCAGTCAATTGTTTTCAGGAAAGTACTTCCCAAGGTTATGGAGATAGTGTAAAAGCTTTAGAGCCAGAACAAAGGAGGACGAGTATGATGAATTATGAATCTAAGTTGTAAAAGTTGTCAAGATTCGTTCTGAGGACACGAATCCAGAATGACGGGATATTTGAAATCAATGCTTATGTTGTGTTGGTTCATGAAATAATTATAAGAGAAAGGAAAATAAAAAGAAACTGAAGTGGAAAGGAATATTAAGGCAATAGAGTTTGAGGAATGATAAGGGAGTTGGGTATGAGGAAACCCTAAAGAATCATAGTAATAGAAATAGAAAAGTATGTAATCGTCAGGATGAGGGTGATTCACCATGAGTTAAAATTGATGGTTGAAGGCATAAGAGATACATATATTTTATCCCCTGTAAGTTGGGAGGATTCGAGGAAACCTTGAGATAGTTCGAAGGATAAATAATGAGACGCAGATAGACTGGGGAGACAAGAAAGTAAGAAATTAGGAAAAATTGGATGAAGGAAGTGACCTTCAAGAATGTGAAGTGTAAGACTGGTGGCTTGATACCCAGAAAGGGAGACGCCATGTATGAAAGATATCCCAACATTGAGGTGACTGTTGAGATAAACAACAAAAGTAAATAAGGAATTATTAAGAAGAGGTTCACGTTGAACACGACCAATATCTTCCAGAACATCCTTGTTATCGTTACCAAATTAGGCATATACTATCGAGGTGGGAATGATTGAATAAGACACCCTTATCAGGGATATATGACTTGATTTATCCATGGAAGGATGCATGTACCTTTTTAAAGGTGGAATTAAGGATAGAACATCGGTAACTTAAAACGAATCCTAGGGGAATGCATAAAGGTTGGCATTTCACACTTAATAGGGATAGTATGAGTTTTGACAGTATGAATTGGAAAGGATTAAGGTAATAACAACCTTTAAGAATCAGTGGAGAAATTTTTTCAGAAGTATATAGGCAATGATTCTGGTATTAATAAATGGTATCTTGATATGCCCTGTATCTAGGGAATACAGGAGGAACGATTCAAGGATAACCTTAGAGGTTTTACAAGGAGAAAGGTAATATTCAAAATTCTCAAGAATAGAAATGTTGATAAAGGAAATGTGACGTAATTATAATGATGCCAAGTGGGGCACGTGTTACACCACGAGAAAGTATGGATCGAACCAGTAATGGTCGAAATTGTTCAGGGCAATTAGGACTTAAGATAAAAGATGTTCTAAGTATGATTGAGAGTCAGTCGTGACAGTGATTAACCTCTAAAGACTGAGGCAATAACTTATGGAAAAATGGTGATATTTTTTTTACTTATCAGATTTTAAGGAAAACATCTTCACATAAGCTGTGATTGAAATGAAGTAGAAAATTTAGTTGGAGGTGGTTAAAATGACATTGACTGTAAGGAAATTTTACTATCAGGAAAGGCCAAAGAGGTGGCCGACACTTTAAAGGTAAGAGGATAATTATAGGCGCTTGTGCCAAAGGAATACAGTGATGATGGTTAAAGCTATGAAGGTTGTATTATGGTTTGGAAGATTGACATTCCTTCTGATGACTGTGCAATACCCAACCGTAATAGTAGTTGGTAAAGGTTTAATTCGTGTAATCGCCATGAGCGGGCTATCTATCTTAGAAGGTCCTATCTTGAGAATAATCCAGGACCATATTTCAAAAAGGACTAGACGAACCCTTGAGTTAAGTCTTCTATTTAAGGCATAAGATTAAGAATGGTATTAACCTGCTATCGTTGCTTTGACTGAAACTCTTCTGCAATTTTATCTACTTCATGTCATGAAAATACGCCAGGATCTGGAGTGTTCTCCATGAATCATGAATGGTGATTATGTTAACTCCTTAGAAGGATTCTATACGACATGTATGGACTCCGTATGGTTAGATATTAAGATTTCATAGAAAGTGAATGACAACAGTAGGTCAGTGGTGGACCATAGTAATGCATCAATGATTCTGCGA
Source organism: Apium graveolens (assembly GCF_009905375.1). Lineage (NCBI taxonomy): Eukaryota > Viridiplantae > Streptophyta > Magnoliopsida > Apiales > Apiaceae > Apium > Apium graveolens. Next base: position 221,889,030 of record NC_133652.1, read on the forward strand.
GTAATGAGCTGATTACAACCGTGAGAGTTGTATTGAAATGGATGTTGAGGTTGAGTACCACTAATCGGGTCGTGGTAGTGTATAAGTTATCATTGATAGACTAATTAAGTAGAGTATCTACCTATTGAATATTTATTCCCTCTTATCAATAGAGAGTCGTATTACTATACGAGGAAGGTTGCGGTGCAAGCACAGAATTCTAGTATCGATGATGTATAAAATGAGATTCCAGATTCGATTTTCGATGTCGAGGGAGTTTCAAAGGTGATTGAGTATAAGCTCGAGGAAGAGCATGAGTCCATAGAATGATGGACAGAATAGCAAAAATATTTAGGCACGTGAAATGCGATGCTATAATACTTGATGTTGATATAAATACATATATGTTTTGTTCTTCTATGACAAACCTCTATAGTTCAGAGGTAGGTTCCAAGCCAGATATTTTGTGGCAGTATATTTTTTTTTTCATATATACAATTCTCTTCAATTCGTTATTTTCTCTTCTTTTCATTTTGTATAAGCTGAGAAGAACAACCCTTCCAGAAGGGGAGGTATTGCCGAATGACTATCTATCCGTGTGATAGAAGCCTAGTAGGATACCAGCTATTGTTTAATTGCTTGTCAAGTACTAAAGGCTGGCCACCTTCTGTACTAACTATGCGATATAACAAGTGTTCATGATCATAGTGATCTCTCAATAAATTCTTTTACTTCTATATGAAGGATTAAGCTTTTGAAAATAGAAGCAGCTGAAAAAGGAGTAGTAAAGTTGTGGTGGTATTCGGAATGGAAACACATTCGTGATACTAAGGTTGACGAGGTTATTAAAAGGTTATAGAACGCTAGCGAGCAAAAGTATAACCAGTATAATATTAGGAACGGAAGGTAGTAGCGATTACGAACTGGAAAAGAATGGGTATTGAGAAGCAAAAGCTCTAATGCTAAAAGCTATAATGAGAGTCTGTGCAATAGACTTGAAAGAAATTGGAATGATCACTTAACACGGATTGAGTTTTCTTACGACAATAGATCATATGTCAGTATTGAGATATCGCCTTATGAGATCCTTGAGGGAAGACAATGTCGATCTCCCTTATGTTAGGATGAAGTTGTAGAGCGCAAGATGCTCGGACCAGCAGTGGTCCAAAGGACCAAGGATATGATAGATCTAATCAGAGGACGGCTGGTAGTAGCCCAAGATGGACATGATAAGTATTTTGATTTGACACGAAAGGACAAAGAGTATGAAATAGGGGACCTAGTAATGTTATAGGTATCCCTTGGAAAGGATTGATGAGGTTCGGAAAGAAAGGAAAGCTAAGTCTACAATTTGTTGGACCTTTGGATATACTAAAACATATTGGGAAGTTAGCATACGAGCTAGCCCTACCCCCGAACCTGTAGCAAGTTCATAACGTGTTCCACGTATCAATGTTAAGGAAGTGTAATTCGGATGCCAGACAAATAGGGGCATATGAGCGCATAGACATGCAACCAGACGTAACCTATATGGAGCAACCAGGAAGGGTATAGAGTAAAAAGAAACGAGTGCTTAGGAGAAGGGTTATCAAACTAGTAAGAGTTTGATGGTAGAACCACAATGTGGGAAAATTTACTCGAGAGTTAGAAAGTGCAATGCTAAGAGTATCCCTATTCATTTTCTATCTGATTCCGGGACGGAATCCTTTTAAGGAGGGGAGACTGTAATAACCCCAATTTTTGGAAATTTTTTGAAACCCTTATGAATAGTGTTTTGCTGAACGAGAAAACTTTTCATGCCACACTAGGTAGGGGTTCTTTTATGGATATTCTGAGATTTTATTGGCACTCTATATGGTATATAAGTGTATGTAAAGATCGTCAGAATCCAATTCCGAACACTTTGATTTTTCCCGGAAATCCACTAGATACGGAAAGAATTGAGTATAAGGTAACATGATTAAAAGGATTTAAATTAAAGGATTATGAGAGAGGATCATAAAAGGAATATAATATATTGAGAAAGGTTAAGGGAACCTAAGTAATAAGATCCCGGGTATAATCCCTCAAACGAGAAACGAGAACGAAAGTTAAGCGAACCGTATAACAGATCAGCGGTCATTAGGCAAACAATTAGGAAGTTAATCAAAGAGATTAGAGGGGATGATGTCATCCAACCAATAGAAAGAGGACAAAGGAGGGGTGATGACATCATAAAGTGATGCAAGCATGACATAAGAGGGAAGGAAATGTGATAGAATATTAACCACACAAAATCAAGGGTAAATGGGTAATTGACCTAAAACAAAACAAAAACAACCAACCAAAAATCAAATCAAAGCAAAAACACAAAAATCTCTCTTTCTTCTTCTTCATGCTCTCGGCTTTTTGAAGAAAAACAAGGAGGAGTTTTTCAAAAACTCAAGCTACACACCTTAAAAATTATAAGGTTTGTTTCTTTAGCTTCCATAATTCATAACTTAGTTATGCTATAAGTTTGGATCCAAGAATCCAAGGTTTACCTAGTTAATCAATTCCTAAAAGTTTAGGGTGAATAGTAACTTTCAAGAACAAATTTTTGATTCTTGATTTTATTTGTAAGGACAAGGTAGCTTAAGCATAGATCAAGGCTTCCATGGGCATTCCAAGGATCTTTCATGGATTAAAAGCTTCAAGGAAGCTATAAACTCCAAACCCTAGCTTTAGTTTTGAGTATTTAGGAATGGTTATGAGTAGTATAGTATATGTGAAGCATGAAGCTTGTTTGTTATGAGTTTGGGTTGGAATGGTGGTGATTAATTTGTTGAAATCTTAAGATTTGGTTAAAGAATGTAGTATAGTTAAATTCAAGTTTTAGGAGTAAGTAAATGGATTATAATGAGTTGGTTTGGGGCTGTTGTAATGTATTTTGGATGGAGGTTTGATTGGGTTGTGAATTGGGGTTGAATTGTGATGGTTTTGGAATGGTTTAAATTTGGGAAATCGCGTAAATATAGCCGTCGTAATGTCCGATTTACTTTAGACTGCTTTTGTTCATAACATTTGGACCCGAGAACTCCCTGCTAGGTTTTGACCATTGCCGTGTTTAGATAGCTCATGTTACGAGCTTCGTTTTGATGTATAGTTCGTTTGATTCCGATATACGGTTTAGGAGAAACGACCGTTTTAAGTAACGGCGTTTCGCGAACAAAACATTATCCCTCGCCTTACTTTGAAACATTGGTTAAGGACCCTAAAGGACTAATTGGAGTATGAATCATTTATGAAAAGTGTATTAGGCAAATGGTAAGGCACTCGCGAAAGAATCGCTTTAAAACTCGTAATGGGTAATTTATTAAAAATGGTGGAGCCGAGGGTACTCGAGCGACTTAAGTAAATCGTTAAGCGCAAAACGAGCGTTAGAGTCTGAGTTGGTTAGAGTATAGATTTACAAGTGACTTTGGTTTAATTCCAACTTACTTGTTGCTTATAGGTTACCAGACTCGTCCCGAGCCATTCGTAACCCCCAGTCGCTCAGGCAAGTTTTCTATCCGTTATATTGTTGTTGTGATGTATATATGTATATGCATTATCTTGCGATAGATGCATGTTGGTTAATTAGCAAATGTTGCGATATATTGAAGCATGCTGATATGGTATATATATGCATGCCTGTTTCGTATTCTTGCCATATATATCTCTTGGTTCAGTTGATAATACCTATGCTAGAGAATAGCAGTAATTTGCATATACCCTTAGTATAGGGACCCAAAGGTGAAAACATTTTCTAAAACCGGGAGTCGAGGATCCCGAGTAGATTTTATATATTTATATATTTATATATATATGGTTATAGTTTTCAAAACTATTAATCGAATAAGGTTTATTCGATAACTTTATTTTATTAATGAATATTATCTTGAATATTCATTCGAGGACTTATGACTCCTTTATATTATTTATTGAATATTATCTTGAATATTCATTCGAGGACTTATGACTCCTTTATATTATTTATTGAATATTACTTGGATATTCATTTGAGGATGTATGACTCCTTTATTTTATTATTGAATATTATTTCGAATATTCATTTGAGGATGTATGACTCCTTTATTTTATTTAATGAATATTATTTATAATATTCATTCGAGGTATTATGACTCCGCTTATTACTGAAATATATTCTTTATTTTATTAAAGAATAAGGTGTCAATAATCAAACTTATTTTCGATTATTCAAATAAAGATAGTACTTTCATATAAGTATATCTTTGGTTATTTAATATCCATTTTAAGTATAAGTTTTAAAACTTCTACTTCAATTATTTTTATAAAGATTATTCTTTATGGGAATATTATTTAAATAATAATATTCAGATATTTTCTAATATATCGGGACTGATTTATTTTAATAAATCAGCAGTACTCCAAACATTCTTAAAAATGTTTTCGAGTCTTCAAAATGATTTTTAAAGTTAGAGTGGACCCCAAAACTCATTTTTTTTATATTTAAGATCTTCCTTTCAAAGGGGATTTAAATACTCGCTCAAAACCTGGGGGATCCAGCTCTGTGGTACATTTTACATTCGCAACGTGGTTGTTGTTTTGAGAAAACAAATGAATTGATTACTTACCCAACGTTCGGGAAGTAAGCCCATCTAATTGAGTCGGCATAAGCGACAGGCCGGGGTACGGTCTATCAAAGTGTAAGTGGCTGGGTGGCAGTCCATCAACGCGTAAGAGGCCGGGTGGCGGTCCAGCACAAGGTCCTTATGTGGCCAGGGTGATGACCGGTGGGGGATTCATCCATCTACTAGTAGAAAAGGTTACTTATTGGTATCTTTGCCTAATCAGCAAGATATCGGGTTTATGCCAAAATTCTTTTCCTTTCCAAAATTCATTGGATGTTTCAAACTCTGTTCATACTTTACATGACAGAGGTTTTCAGGAAATGTATGGGAGATATATATGAATTTATATATATCGGGACTTAATGAAGTATCTCGTAACTTCATTATTTATAAAGATATTCAAAGATTGAATCTATTCAAATCTTGTCTCGTAGTCTCATCTATGGGATGACCCTTTTGAAACTAATTATAACTTGAACGGTGGTAGTTCAAGTAGTATTTGGAAAAGATATAAGTATATTGGAGTATCTTGTAACTTCATCTTTTAAACTTATATCTAGTAAATGATTATCTTATGCATGACAAAGATTTTCAGAAAAACGTTGAGACAAGGTTAGATATATGAGATCACCTTGCAATGATATTTTTATACAGTTATACACTGGAAATCTGTGTGTATTATGCATGGAAGAGGACTTCCAATATTTTGAAAAGTATATATGTATATATATATACTGAATATTTTGCGACTTCATCGCATTAAGATATCAAACTTGGTTCATTTCTTTTGACCAAGATTTTCATGAGTACTATGAGAAGGCTCATATATTGTTAATCATTATACATATTATTTTGGTGGGCTTGCTGCTCACCATTGCTTTCTTCTTTCATCACACAACATCAGATAGACAAGATGAACAGGACCAAGCTCCCGATTCGCAAGCGGTTAGAAAACGTTCTGCCGTCTTCTGGAAGCGTTGATGCCGCTGTAGCTGAGGTAGGAACTACCAATAGGCTAGGCTTTCAGCTTTTGATGTACCAGACTTATGTATAATATGAATTGTAATAATGGCAAAGAAAATGTAAATTTATTCAGAAAACCTTTTAAGGTGTATTGGCAGTTAATTGTGGAATAAAATGACTTGTGATTATTTTTGGATGTTCATCTCTGAGACTATAACGTGTGGTGTGTGTGTTTATTGTGGGGTCACAGTACAGAGTAGTTGATTGTTTAATAAGATTGGGTGTTATTAAGGGAATTGGAACTCGTGACAACCCGGATCCCCGACCCCGGATTTGGGGGTGTTACAGGGCACAAGAGAAAAGGGTCCTTGCAGACCTTTTGAGAATGAACCTCAACAGCCGGGTGCCATTGGTATATTTGCCAATCATGAATGCACCACAGGTAAGTGAGGTAAACACTTCTATAACTCCAACTATCTCCAACCCCATTATTTCTTTGTTTTCCAGTATGGCAATGGGATCTGTGTCTTTGCCCAAACAGGTTCCTACCAAAGCCACCAAAACTAAAGTTTCAAAACTCAAGTCAAAGAAAACTACCTCTGTTGTTTCTCAAAAGACAACAGTTGTAACAACTACCATAAACCCTGAAGGGAGTGAACAGGGTGTGAGTGGTGAGGGGAGGGGTGAACATCAAGAAACCCCCCAGGATAAGGAGGGAGAGGTGAGTGGTACCCAAGCCAGCCAAGCCACAGTCTCTCAAAAGACTGTGGTGGTTCAAAAGGAGTCTAACACATCCCTAGTTGCATCCTCCCAAAAGGGTGCAACTATTGTAAATAGTCCCCAACCAGGGACACAGACCAAAAGAGAGAGAGACACTGAAGCCACACATTCACCAATTAAAGCCTTTTCAAGGAAGAAGAAGGCCAAGACCCTAGTTTCCACACAAGGGGCACACACAGCACAGATACATCCACCTGTATCTGTGCCTTCACAAATTCAGCTTGATGTGATTCCAGCAAATGTGGAGTCACAGCCCCATTCTATCATAATAGAAACACACCAATCATCAAACTCTCCATCACCCTCTCTGGATGTGGATATGATATTCACATCAATTCCTGATTCTCCCTCATTAAAACTCAGGGAGGAGCCCCACTCCAAACCTGATGATCATCATCTTTTAGATGATTTGTTGGATCATCAGCCACTTCTTTCAGATGTAGTTGAAGAATCTGTGTTACCTCACTTAAAATCAATTCACACAGATTCAACAATTATGTCACTTTCTAAATCTACATCTTTTCCTTCTTCAACGGATATCTCTCATCCGTTGACAAGTGGTTGTTCTTCAACGGATAAGCTTAACCGCAGTTATCCGTTGATACCATCAGTTTCCACTTCAACGGATACTCCCTATCCGTTGATGGTCTCTACACACATACCAGAAACAATTCCAACTGTAGAGGACATGGCTACTGTACAATCACTTTTAGGATTGAGGGAAGGGAGTGATCTTTTGAGTGAGAGGCTGGGTTGCTCCCAGGCAAAAGGAGAGGTTGAGAGTCACCATATGCATGCTATTTCTTCCAGCATGGCAAAAGTGAGTGAGGGGAGTGCCACCTTAGAAGGTGAGGGTGTGTGTGAGCCGGGGGAGCCCCTGATGCAAGAAAATAGAGAAAAAGAGAGAAAGGCAGGTACAGAAGCTATAAGGGTGGATCCAGCCATTGCTAGTGAGTCAATAAAAGTGGATGATGCAGAAAAGGAAAGACAATTTCAGCAACATTACAAAGTTGTAATTGATAACATTTCCTTGGATGCTGACACTTTTACTCATCCTGTCTCAGCCTATCAATTATTGGCTGCTCAGGGCAATGTGGAGGCAGAACAAACATTAAACATTGTACACACTTCAGAATCTCTTCTCAGAGACAAAGCTGCTGTTAACAAGCTGCCTTCTCAAGCTGGTGAGCCATCTGAAGAATTTGGAGTAAATTCTAATGATGATGACTCTGATTCTTTGGATGAGAGCATGAACTTAGGGGGAGTAGCAGGCCCAAGTTCTGTTCCAGATCTTCCTGAATGGGCATGGGCAAAAGCATCAACACCAGGAGAGTTTGGTGTCACTTTGGTCAGACAAGTCATGACAATTCAGAAGGCCCTTCAGGAGACTACAGATGCTGGTACCAAGGCAATTCTTCAAGCTCATCTGGAATCTCTGCATCTCCTATAGTTGCAGCACTTCAAACAGAATCTAAGTATGGATGAGCTCAAGCAGGATATTGCTGATCTAAAATCCTACAATGCTGAGAAGTTGGATTCAGTCATACCTTATGGTACTATGCAAGATTTGTTGGGGAGACTGAGGAAAGAATCTGATGCTGACAAGAGACTGGCCAGATTGGAAACCAGAGTTCAGATCATTGAAGACTCTATGGTCACCATTCTTCAGAATCAACAAACTCAATCAAATCTACTCATGCAGCTGGCAAATGCACAAGGCTTGACCCCTACCCTTGATGATAACAAAAAGGGGGAGAATAAAGGGAAAGGGGAAGGAGAGCCACCAACAACAGTTCAAATTTCTCAAGTGCTAGTTCCTGTCATCACCACTTCTCCAATTATTCCAATCAAAGGAAAGCTTGATGGAATTGATCTAATCCAGATAGCAGCAGCTGAATTGCAAGTCAAAGAGCAAAGGAAGAAGATTGATGAAAAGATGCAACAAATATTTGGTTCTACAACTTCTCAATCACAATCTGTGAAGCATAGTACAAAAGTGGAATCAATTATTATGAAGCTCAAGCCAGTAGGGAGGAATAAGGTTGGAGAGACTTCTTCCAAGGATCTGAAACCTATGGTTCTCAAGCCCAACAACAGATCCAATAAGGACTCTACAAAGAATCCTCTGAAAGAAGTGGATTTTCCTCTTCCAAAGGCTGATGAGGACAAGCTTTTGGGTAGAAGTATCTCAAAACTCAAAGAGACCATGGATGTGGCTGTGAGGAACATGGCTATTATCTTCAGAGAGGGAAAGAGCATATGTGTGATGCAAGGACATCCCAAATTCTCAATAGCCAAGAGGGAAGAAACCAGAAGGTTGAAGGAAGAAGCCAAACAGCTAAAGGCTGACAAAAGAGCACAAGCAAAGCTTGAAAAACAGCTAAAGTCAAGTCAGGCTGAAGAACAGAAAGAAATTGAAGACAAAAGTGAAGATGAAGCTATGGGGGACATGGTTGATACTGATATGGAGGAAAGAAGTAAGGGAAGAGAAGAATGGCAAAAAGGGAATAGAAAGAAGGTCAATGCAAAGAGAAAGATGGTAGATGAGACTGAAGAAACCCAATCAATATCCAAACCACTACCCTCTATTCCTGAACCCATTGTGCCTGACCCCTTCATGAACATTCATGGTGAAACAATCATTCCCAAGGAGGAACCAATTGATTGGGACACCATCAAATTTCCCACCTTCCTAACCTCTTCTCCACCATCAAAGAAGCAGAAAAGAAGAATCAAATCAATACCCTCTAAAGCCTCAATCAAATTCACACAGAAGCCTAAGCCTAAGCCTCAAGCCTCTAAGGATGATTATGTTCACATCTGTGACATAAAAGAATTTTCAGACATTGAACTCTATTTGGATGAGCTGGAGGAAGTAAGGGGAATAGCTGCCTACAGACAGCTACCAGAAAGACTAGTGTTCAAATACAAAGGAGATGGGGAAAGAACCTGGCCTCTTTACAGAATTCTGAATGAAGGCTACTCTACCTTGATTAACATCTACTCAGCCATACAAAGGGATTCTGGCTTTACCAGGACTGCCAAGACTGAGATTCTCAACAAGATTGCCAACATAAGGAAAACTTGGAGGGAGCCCAATGCTTTTCCTAGAACATTACTCATTCAAGAAAGAGGAATTACAATTCACAAATCACCTCATTGGTTGATGGAGTTCAGAGACAACAAATGAGTCAGAAGATTTTTCAGAATTGAAGATCAGCTCAAGATTGCCAGTAATGAAACTCTCAAGGATATGCAATCTAAGTTAGACATCAATGAAGAAGATGAAGCTAAATTCTACAGACAACTTCAACTTCAAATAGAGGAGAATGACAGGAGGCTAGGAAAGAAAACAAGGAATCAAAGGAAAAGAAACTAATCTGCTCAGGCTAAAGGAGCACCCTTGGAAACAATGTAACTCTTCAATTCCATCTCAACATACACATTTTTGTAGCACTTTTGAATTTCTGCTTTATTACAGTTTATATATTTGTCAAGTGTTTTGTTATCATCAAGCTAAACCCAAATTTATGCCTGCAGTTCTAGTAGACATAAATAGGGGGAGATTGTTAGGAATATGTGTATTAGTTTGATGATAAGTTAAACAAAACACTTTAGTAGAAATCTAGTGTTTGTAGCCTCAACGGATAAGACCATCTTGGCTATCCGTTGAAAGAGTAGCTTTACTTAGCAATAAGTTTAGTATTGTAGCACATTTCATTCTCTGGATTCAAGTTGTAATTCTTAGATGTTGTAGAAAATTATCAGTCATGTTGACTACTAATGGATATGCAAATAGGAGGGCTAATTGTAAATATTTCATGCCTTGTAATTTTGTATAAGTGAAGAAGTATCAACGGATATTGAAGACCTTCAACGGATAAGAAACAAAGCTTCAACGGATGTCTCTAATGCTTCAACGGATAATAACCATCAACGGATAAGTGCTTCAACGGATAAAGACTTCAACTGATAATGCATCAACGGATAAAGCTTCAACGGATAAAGCCTCAACGGATAAGGCATCAACGGATGAAAGCTTCAACGAATGCTTAGTTCATTAGCAGTTGATAGTGACAATTCACAAGCTGACAGAGGCACATGGGTTGACAGAGACAAACTGGAATGTGGAAGCCTCTAGGAGGAATAAAAAAAATACAACATTTTCATTCTGATGCAAACAAGGAAGTATTCAAAGATTCACAGATTATCCTAGATTGCATTGGATAGAGAAATGAAGAAGAAACATGTGAAGAATCTTTTTAATTGTATTTTACAGTTTTGTCTTCACTTATAAACTTGATGATATATAAACCAAGTAGCAGCTAGTAATTAGATATGAATTTTTTTCTGAGCTGTTTAGAAATATCCAGAGAGAAAATCATCTAGTTTGTACTAGGAAGTAGTTGTGATTTAATTCTTTGAATCACAGATTTTCTGAAAGAACACATCTCTGGTAGAACAACAAATCCACCAGAAAAGTTTTTAAGTTCTTTGTGTTCTTTACATTTGTGTTTGAATATATATCTGTCTGTATCAGCTTCAAGCAATTCACACACATTTGTTCACTTAAACACTTAGCCTTAGAAACTACTTAAAACTTGAAAAAGTTTTGAGATTTACATTCAACCCCTCTTCTGTAAATATCATTGTTAGTCCACTGGGAATAACAGGAATGTCATCATTGAAGCAGTAGCTCTTGTCTCAGGACTTAAACACAATCTTCTAAGCGTAAGTAAAATCTGTGACAGAGGTTATCATGTGGATTTCTTTGAAGAACAATGTGAAGTTGTAAGTAATTCTACAGACAAAGTAGTTCTGAAAGGTTACATGCATGGTAACATTTATGAAGCCAGACTTTCAACAAACTCTGATGGCTCTGCAATATGTCTGTTGAGTAGAGCATCAATTGAAAAAAGCTGGAATTGACACATGAGACTCTCTCATTTAAATTTCAACAATATAAATGAGCTAGTAAAGAAAGATCTTGTAAAAGGACTGCCAAAATCAGTATTTGCTCCTGATGGCCTTTGTGATTCATGTTAAAAGGCAAAACAACGAAAATCTTCATTCAAGAGCAAAAATGAATCCTCAATTCTTGAGCCTTATCACCTACTACATGTTGATCTATTTGGTCCAGTCAATGTCATGTCTATTGCAAAGAAGAAATATGTTATGGTTATAGTGGATGAGTTCACAAGATACACTTGGGTGTATTTCTTACACAAGAAGAATGAAACTACATCTACTCTAACATATCATGTCAGAAAGATGGATAAATTGGTCAAAGATTCTGTTAAAATATTAAGAAGTGATAATGTCATTGAGTTCAAGAATTCAATCATGGAAGAGTTCTGCAAAGAGCATGGAATTAAGAAGGAATTTTCTGCACTTGGAACTCCATAGGAAAATGGAGTTGTAGAAAGAAAGAACATGACTCTCATTGAAGCTGCACAAACTATGCTTGATGAAGCAAAGCTGGCAACCTACTTTTGGGCTGAAACTGTGCAGACTGCTTATTTTACACAGAATGCTACACTCATAAACAAGCATGGAAAAACACCATATGAGATGGTGAAGAAAAAGAAGCCAAATCTGAAATACTTTCATATATTTGGATGCAAGTGTTTTGTTCTTAAGACTCATCCTGAACATCTATCAAAATTTGATCTAAAAGCTGATGAAGGAATTTTTGTTGGATATCCACTTTCCACAAAAGCCTTCAAAGTCTACAATTTAAGAACAAGGGTTGTCATGGAATCTATCAATGTATCTTTTGATGATAAAAAGATTACTGAACTTGAAGATTTTAATGATCATGATCAGCTGAGATTTGAAAAAAAAGATTTAAATTCTGATTATGTAAATTCTGATGACCTAAATCCTGATCATGTAAGTTCTGACGGGTTAAGTTCTGATTTAATTGAAACTGTGGTAACTACTCCAAGGGAAAATTCACCTGTTCAGGGGGAGCAAGCTGAAGATCCTACCATAACTCAAGACTCTCAAGAAGCATCAGAACCTATCACTGGCTCTTTAAGGTCTGATTTATCAAGTTCTGATGAGCCAAATTCTGATAATTCTATAAACTCTGATTCTTCAAATCCTGAAGGATCCAACTCAAATTCTGAAGTTTCAGAGAGCATAACTACAGGGGGAGCATCAAAAAATGCTGATGGAGACAGCATGGATCATGGGGGAGGATCCAGTTCTAGAGAACAACTTCCATCTGCAAGGAAGTGGACTAAGGCACATACACCTGAATTAATAATTGGAGATCTTGAAGTACTTTTCTCAATGGAGAATTGGAAGAAGAGGTATATGTTGAACAACCTCCAGGATTTGTATATCCAAAATTTCCTAATCATGTCTACAGACTTGATAAAGCACTTTATGGCCTTAAGCAAGCTCCAAGAGCATGGTATGAGACTTTAGCTACATTCCTTCTGGAAAGTGGATTTAACAGAGGCACAATTGATAAAACACTGTTCTATCTCAACCATGGAAAGGACTTACTTTTGGTACAGATATATGTTGATGATATCATATTTGGTTCTACAAATACCAAGCTCTGTGAAAGATTTGCAAAGCTAAAGCAGTCAAGATATCAAATGAGTATGATGGGAGAACTTAGCTATTTTCTGGGACTTCAAGTCAAGCAAAATGAAGAAGGTACTTTCATAAATCAATCCAAGTACACCAGAAATTTACTCAAGAAATTTGAAATACAAGATTGTTCAACTGCATCCACTCCCATGGCCACTACAACCAAGTTAGATAAAGATACTGGTTCATCAGTAGATATTACTAACTAGAGATGTATGATTGGCTCTTTACTCTATTTAACTGCAAGTAGACCTGATATCATGTATACTACCTGTCTTTGTGCAAGATTTCAGGCTAATCCAAGAGAACCTCATCTAATAGCTGTGAAGAGAATTTTCAAGTACCTCAAAGGTACAGCTGATCTAGGATTGTGGTATCCGAGAGAATCAGATTTTAAGCTAATAGGTTACTCAGATGCAGATTTTGCAGGATGCAAAATAGACAGGAAAAGCACTGGTGGAAGCTGCCAATTTCTTGGAGGCAGATTGGTTTATTGGTTTAGCAAGAAATAGAAATCAATTTCCACATCAATTACAGAAGAAGAATATATTGCTGCAGGAAGCTGTTGTGCACAAATTCTTTGGATGAAGAATCAGTTACTGGATTATAGGTTAGAATTTTCTAAAATACCTATTTACTGTGATAATCAAAGTGATATTACTATGATAGGAAATCCAGTACAACACTCAATGAAAAAGCACATCAGCATTAGGTACCATTTCATAAGGGAACATGTGATGGAAGGTACAGTGGAATTGCATTTTGTTCCAACAGATCAACAACTAGCAAATATCTTCACAAAACCACTATATGAAGCTACTTTTACAAGACTGGTAAATGAACTTGGAATGGTTTCAGGTTCTTTCTCAAAATCTGCTTAGTTTTTGTTCTCATGCATCAAACTTTATGATCAGTGTTTACAGATTGTCTTATCTTCATGTAATCTGTGCTTAAATTGTGAAACATTAAATACTGATTATTATCTGATGTGATTCTATATACTCTGATAGTGTTTTGAATGTTCTGTGACTATTCTATCCAATGAGGATTACTGTGCTAGATGCTGACCTAGTAGTCTTTAACTTACCGAAAATCCCATGTTTGAATTAGTTGTTTATGTGGAAATTTTTTAACACAATCAAATTCTGATTTCGAGCTTAGTCAAACTTACTTTGTGTATCTTATTACTAAGTCACAAACTACATTCTTGCTTCTTATCTGTCAAATTCTGATGTCTGTAAATCTTAAGGATGAACCACATGCTTGATAAGCCTCACTTATCAAAAGAAAAGAAAAGAAAATTGAAGTCAGGTACTCCTTTGAGATCTAGAGTGAATATATGGAAGGGAAGACCCAAGTGCATTGCTGGTATTAAGTTATATGCATTAGAAAAGCAAATAAATTTTTTTTGGTGACTTTTCACATTTTCTGATTACTGGAGAAATACTCTGATAATAGCATAAATTCTGATAGTAGTTGTGACTCACTTACACTGAGAAGCCACTGTAAAAAGGAATTACAAAAGATGCATAAAATGAGCACAAACAGTTGAGGTGGATTCTTGGAAAAAATTATTCTATAGTAGACTTCATTATTAAAGACAAATTTTAAGCACTTTTCTTAGTTATGCCTTATTTCTAAGATGTACTGAAGTTTATCAGACTTTAATCTTTATCTGATATTTTGCTAATGCACATACTATCACTCCATATGAATGATGAAAATTAATGTGGTGATTAAGTTGTTTTAGATAAACAGTTAAGTGTCATATGCATAAATTCCGAGGACAAGTTCTGATGGAAGTTCCGATGATTAAACTTTGAAGAAACAAGTCAGTTTTTGTATGAAGAATCACAGAAACAAACATTCACTTTCTGAGAACAGAAGCCATGCTATGATGACTGTTAAAATATGATAATAGTCAAGTTCTGATATTAAATCATGATGGAAACTCTGATGCTTACGTGTCATTATTTATTTACTTAACTTATTTTTGGTAATACTGAACGGTCATATTTTATCAGAATATATTTATGTGAGATAAAAACAGTCATAATCATTTATTTAGTGGGAAATGTGTTTGTCTTGAAAAACTGCATGTACACAATAATTATTGCTTATTTCTCGTGCCCGCTAACTACTGCTTTAACTATTTACTGACTGTTCACATGTTGCCAGGTGTAAATTGTCTGCCATGCTTCACAAATATAGCTATTGTCCCGTGGGCTGTATAAATAAGAAAGTTAAGATTTTCTAATCTTTTACCTACTTTTCTCATTCTCTCATCTCTCTTATTTTCTCTCACCCACTAATATTCTCGGAAGCTCTATTTTCTCACAGGCATTTTATCAAACACTTTGTGTACACACTATTCTCACTTGATTTTTCACAGAAATGGCACCAAAAGACATCATTTTTAATGGAGCCAAGTTTGTTCCTAACAACTACTTGGCTATTCTTAGCATGGATGAAGCTCCATCAGAACATCACTTCATCCAAGATTTTCTATCTCAAAGTGAGATTGGGTATGCTTTGACCCAACCAGAAGCAATTTCAGGAACTCAAGAGCTGGAATTCTGGAGGAGTGGTGTGTATGATGATGGTGGTGCACATGGGTCCCCAAGTATCATCTTTACAATAGGGGAGGATGAGCATGTGGTGACTTTGTCAACTGTTCGACAAGCACTACATTTGCCAGAAAACTGTGTTTACAGTTCAACAATTGAGGAGCCAGCCCTTCAGCAAATGATGGCCAATCTGGGCTAAGAAAAGACTTTGGAAAAGCTTGGGAAATTGAAGAGACCCCACATCAGGAGGGAGTGGAATTTTTTCTTCGACTGCATCACCAAGGCCTTTGCCAACAAGTGCTCCAATTTTGATGCAATCCCAATCCTAAGTTAGCAAATCGGGTATGCTCTCTTAAATCAAACACATTTTGATTATGTAAGTGCTTTTTTAGGATTCATAGGTGATAGGATGATAGAATATAGAAATACAGTTTATTTTGCTATATTCTGTCAGCTTATATACAGTTTCGGTAGTTCTGATAAGGCCCAACTAGCTAGTGAGTTAATTGAACCTTTTCAACTTGCTAAAAGGGCCTTCACTGACTTATTATCTACTGATAATAAGAAGGCTATACTAAGACCCCTGAAAATCCCTTAGTCAGTCAAACAGGTCTTAGTAAACTCTGACCCAAACACCTATACTACCATATATCCTGGTGTCCAACCATCCCAACCTCCATCAGCACCTAAACAACCTACCACTTCTCAACCAACTCAACCTACCATCAGAACATACTTCCAACCAGCTCAATCCAAACAACAATAACCATCTGCTATAGCATCAAGATCCAAACCTTCTAGAACAAAATCTGTTCCTAATCTCCACCAAGGAGAAGAATGATGATTCTAAGGGATGAATCAGATGAAGAAGAAGCACAGGTTCATGCATCAGAACCTGTGACACAAGAAGCTGAAAGGTCAACCCATCAGAAAATGACTGAAGCTGAGGGTTCTGGTAATTTAATGAGGAAAAGAACTGTAAGTTCTGATGCTGCTGAAGCAACTCCTTCACTATCAAGGAGATTAAAGAAAATGAGGGCAGGAAGGCACATGGCTAAGCCTCCATCTGAGGATACTGAAGAAGCTGAGCAAGGGGATCAGGAATCTCTGATATCATCATAACCTGTTGTAATTGAAGCTTTGCAATCCCCAACTCAAGCTTAAGACACTGTTCCAGATACAATGCTCACACCTCCTGTCTCTCCAATCAAAGTTACAGATAATATTGAAGAACAAGACACAAGTTCTGAAATAGATATTCACAATCTGAATATTCCAACTGTTCTTTACCTGGAAGCTCCAACAGCAGCTCAACCATCTACTGTCAATTCTCCTATCTTATAGGCTGAGATACCAACAACTCCTATTATGGAGATAAATTCTGATGCTCATAATTTAGATGAAGCTGGTATAGACTCTCCTTCTGTTACACACACTCTTGTGTTGTCAGAAGATGATGGATTTTCTGCAAGTTCTGGAGAGTCAGCTCCAGTAAATGCTCCAATTCTTGGAAAGGAGGCATTAATCCAAAAGTTTGTTGAACATGATGCTCCTATTCCTTGGGAAGATACTCACAGAGGAGTGGAGTGTACCAAGAAGTGGAATGAAACTGATTTCATTCCAAGCTCCAAAGTTCTGACATAGCATATTGCTAAAGCTGATGAGCTGATGACAAATTCTAATTTCAAGACTCAACTCAAAGTCACAGCTCTAAGTGTCAAGACTCTTCAAGGTCAACACTCTATAACTCATGAAAAGGTTGACAAACTTCGGGAAAAAGCTGAAAAGCTGGATATGGAGACCAAGCTTGATAAAAAGAGGTTTATCAGACCTATTTCTGAAAAAGTTGAAGCAATTGAGAAGGTTCAGGAGAAATAACATGCCCAAATTACTGAGGTCCTGCAGAATCAAGCTTCTCAAAAAGCTCAACTGGATGAAATTCAATATTCAATAGAACTTCTTCTCTCTCTCTCTCTCTCTCTTACTATCTGATGATGCCAAAAAAGGGGAGAAGGTAGTTAAGTCCAAATGCTCACCTACTCAAATACTGAAGAAGAAGGATGACAAAGGTGATGACCAGGGAAACTCTGATAAGAGTAGAGGTCAAGGAAAAGTTCAAGGAAAATCTTCACAGAAAGTAATTTTTGATGTTAGCAAATCTTCTACACAGAACAAGTCAAGTTCTGATGCTGTAAATGCTAAAAGTCTGATATCAAGTTCTGATAAGCAAAGTCTGATGACAAAGCCTGATGTTCTGATTCAAGGTGGAAGTCAAGACTCTCAAAAGTTTCTGCAAACTCTGAAGTTAAAGGGAAAGCAGACTACTGTCTACTACAAGGATCCCAAGATTCAGACACTTGATGAAGAGATTGCTAGAAGATTATTTCTGAAACATAATCCTGGAATGGATTTAGAAAATTCCAAGGAGGAAAAAGCTAGATTTAAAGCTGAGAAGACAAATCTAAAGTCAAAAGCTTCTGTTACAAAGAAACCTCCAAGCCTAAGGAAAAAGGCATTGTGATCAAGGAGAAATCAAATATTGAGGCATCAAAGCCCAAGACTAGATCACAAACTGAGATTGATCCCAAATATAAAGGGAAAGGAAAAGTTGATGAACCAATAAAGCCACAGGAGATGAAAATTCCTCAAATCCTGATGAAACCAGTGTGAAAAATGGTTCAAGTTCATGATGATACTCTTGCTGAAGATGAATCTGTTCAAACTCTGAAAAGAAGAAAGATTACTGAAGATTCTAAAACAACCTCTGACAAAGCTCAAGTTGTTCAAAGTGAAGAACAACAAGCTACAGTAGAAACAGCAAGTTCTGATAAAGTCATCAAGACATCAACCTTTGACATAACTCAAGTTGATTTAGACAAGACGAAAATAGATGATAAAAAGAAACTTCTATAAAAAAAGGTCAGACCATCAGATCCAAAGAAAAGCCAATTGCTGTCTGATTTCTTGACTATTGGGTTAAATGCTAGAGAACCAAGAGACAGAGCAGGGCTAGGTTCTGATGAAGCTAAGATCAAGACATGAGTTGAAGTTTCTACTAGAGATCCATTTTTGTTAACTGACAAACCTCTTGAAGATGTTACACAGAAACACCTTTATAAGGTTACCTCTGTTCAAGTGGTACTGGATGCTCATGACAAGCATAATTTCAAAGAAAATATGATTCTATTTCTTGAAGATGGAAGGACATCTCAAATGTCAGAATCAGATATGCTGAACAAATCTTTGAAAGAACTTCAATTTTTTCATTATCTTTTAGAGATAAAGTCTGATATTACCAGGAGATGGTCAAATTTCATATTGAAGACCATAAGAGATAAAGCAAGAATTTCTGGTTCAAGGGTTACATAATTCATTCCTAACATAGTTGAAGATGATGGAAGTGAAATTCCAATGAAGAAGGATTCTGCTAAACTTGAAGTAATTCTGAAAGAAAAATGTCTATGCTACAATGAAGATACTTCTCCTCCAAGGGTTATAAGACCGGGTGATGGTTTAGAAAGAAATCATATCTCTGCAATAAGGACTGCAATCTACCAGACTGGAAGTCAGGGTGAATAATTGAAGCAAGTCAAAGCTACACTATCTCAAGTCCTGAGGAATAAAGAAGAAAAGCTGATATCAAACTTTTTCAAGAATCACTTTGGATTCAGATTGACTCAGTGAGATTGGTAAAAGCTACAAGGACTGTAAGTTGTAGTTAATTGTCTATTTAAACTCTCATTCCATTTGTACTTAAAATGTTTTTGACATCATCAAATCTATTAACTTGTATATTTTGCCTAATTTACAAGTTGGGGGAGATTGTTAGATATATTTGAGATGTCATGTCTAATATGATTTGTATTTAGTTTTCAGAACTTAACAACATGACATATCGGGACTTACTGAAATCAGAACTTACTGAAGTCAGAACTTAATATCAGAACTTAAGGTGTCAGAAGATACATATCAGTACTTAAGTGCGGGAAGACTTTCAGATTAGGAATGCGGCTGATTTACAGGAAAAGATCGAGACTAAAATAATAGAAGATATGCATGGAAAGAGTTTGAGGACTAGAATACTTGTAGAAGATATCTAATTGATATATTTTAGGAGACAGAATTATATTCCATATCAATTAGAATATATCTTGTAGCTGTGTACTATATAAACACAGCTTAGGGTTTACACTACATGTGTTATCATTATCGAGAATATTATTCTTTGTAACCTAGCTACTCTTAGTGATATTTGTTCATCACTGAGAGAGAACAACAGTTCATATTGTAACAGAGTTTATTGAATATACTTGATCTTTATTACATACTTGTGTTCAAATCGATTTGATTATATAAACACTGTATTCAACCCCCTTCTACAGTGTTGTGTGACCTAACAACTAAACCACACAAATACGATACTACTCCACAAATACAAATCCACTATACACCAAACACTGGAACAAATTTTCTTGAACATACCGAAACTTTTATACTCAATCATTGTTGGATTTTTAACGCAGCGGGGGCATGGCAAAACACTTTTACACATACAAAATCCAAATAAAAGCATACAGATCATGAATAAAAATTCGAGGGATCGAATCTAACCTTTTAAAATAATTCGGAGATAACGATCAGAGATCCTTAGCAGTTGCTCCTCAAGTGTGAAGCACTCCACCGGTATCCACCAAGAAAACGATGTTAAGGAGGAGGAAGGAGGTGGAGAGAATTGGGTTTTCCAAACTTTTTGGGTTTTCGGGTTCGATGGGGTTAGAATAAAATTAGGGTCTATAATAGTGTATTTATAGGCAAAATTTTCAGCTGAAATTTTCCCATAAATATTATTATTATTATACCATTTATTATTCTTATTAATAATTAAAACACCTTTTAATCATTAATCCTTTTTCTAAACATTTTAGAAATAATTCTCTCTCTTGATTTAATTTCCAAAAATCCAAATAAAGGCATACAAATCGTGATTAAATCATATGGGATCGTTTCTAACCTTTAAAACCGATCCAAGAACGACGAGCGGAGATCCCTAGCAGCCGCTCCTCAAGTGTGAAGTACTCCACCGGTATCCACCAAGAGATCAAAGTGATGGAGGAGGAAGGGGTGGGAGAATTAGGGTTTTCTTCACTTTTTTAGGTTGTGTCAAAATAAGGGTTTATAATAGTATATTTATAGGCAAAATTTTCAACTAAAAATTTTCCATAAAATATTATTATTATTAACCCTTTATTCTTATTAACCTATTAACTAATAATTAAAACACCTTTTAATTATTAATCCTTTTTTTAAACACTTTAGAAATAATTCTCTCTCTTGATTTAATTTCCAAAAATTAAATCCTTTAATTAATAATATTAATAACTTTTCTTAATTAATTTATAATCAATTAAATCTCATTTAATCAATTATTAAATTTTCCAATTAATTATTTATTTCATAAATAAATAATTATTAGCCATTATTAATTAATTCCTCCACCATTAAATCATTCTCTTTTTATGGTGTGACCCTATATGTTCAATATTAAGCCGGTAGTAGAAATAAATAATAATAAAACTATTTTATCATTATTTATATAAATTCTCTAATTTATTAAATATGATTAATTAATTAATCATATTTATTCTACATCGTTAGGGATACTTCTCAGCATATCGCGACTATCCGGATAATATGAATTCACTGCTTAGAATACCAAGAACCTATTCAGTGAATAGTTACCGTACAATAAACTTCTTCTACCCTACAATGTCCCGATTAAATACAAGGCATGGATCTCGTGTCAAGCCTATCTAATTCAATCACTTGCTTACCATTTACTATGCTTAGTTCTATGCAAATTAGAAACTCCTTTCTAATTTCATTCACTCTAGCCAGAGATTCCTGAACTAGCATAAGTGGATCAACCTTGAACATTCGCTTCCTTCACAGGAAGGGGTAGATCCTTTATTGATCATACACTATCTTCGTGTATAAATTCCTATACCCAGAAGAGCCCTAATAATTGTCCCTGGAGACTAAGAACTAAACCAAAGTATAGTTCAGTGTACACAAGATGACTATGATGACCTCAAATCTAAGGATACTTGTACAACTATCACTAGGTGAACAACTGTTGACACGTGAGTGAACTCCATCAGTTGTTCAGCTGTGCGAGTCATGTTCAGTGAACTTATTCTATAATAAGCACCTACATACTAGCTATAATGTCACCACACAAATGTCTATGAGAACAGACATCCTTCATAATGAAGCAAGCATAGTATGTACCGATCTTTGCGGATTTTTAATTACCAGTTAGTAATCCTATGACCAGGAACTATTTAAGTTTAGAGTTATCATCTTTTTAGGTCTCACTATTATGATCTCATCATAATCCATAAAAAGCTTTACTCTAAACTATGGTATATCTTATTTAAACACTTAAATAGATAGAGCCCGTAATAAAAACAAAACAAGTCTTTTATTAAAATCAATGAAATCAAAAGCAGATTATATAAAAAGTTATTCCTAAATCCTAATACATGATTGGACTTAGGACATATTCCTTTCAATCTCCCACTTGTACTAAAGCCAATCACTCTGGTATCTAATACCCATCTTGTCTTTATGACGATCAAAGTGACTTTCAGAAAGTAGCTTTGTGAGTGGGTCTGCTATGTTGTTATGTGTGTCAACTCTATTTCAATACAATACAAGAAATGTTACCGCGCTCCCACTAACCCTTTTGTAGACGCATGGTTCATCTTCGTTTTTGATAAAATCAAACTCTTTGATTGTCTCATCAAAACGTATGTTCCATCTACGAGAAGCTTGCTTTTAAACCACATATGGTTCACATTAGCTTACACACTAGGTTTTCATTTCTCCTGGAAAGAAAACCATCTGGCTATTTGCCAGATCTCATAGTCGTAGTAAGCAGCAATCGCAAGCAAAATCCGAACGGATTATAACAGGGCTACAGGTAAAAGGTTTCATCAAAGTCAATCCATTGCCTTTGTTTGAATCCTTTTCCCAAAAGCCTGGCCTTATAGGTCACCACCTGGCCATCTGCTATAATCTATCTTTTGTATACCGTATACATAGATTCCATTCCGGATTTCATGGCACTATGCCATTTCTCTAAGTCAACACTACTCATAGCCTCATTATAGGTCACAGGGTCGTTATCATCAATGATCGACAACTCATTGTCATTCTCAATGACAAGGCCATAATACCTCTCAGGTTGGCGAGACACTCTCCCTGATCTATAAATGGGCTGTTCCACAAAAGGTTGTTCAGTCAGAACAGGTGTTTCCACTCGATCTGTAGTAGTTTGTGCTTCTTGAACTTCATCAAGTTTAATTTTGCTCCCACTGTTTCCTTCAAGGATAAACTCCTTTTCCAAGAAGGTAGCATGTCTGGAGACAAACACCAGATGATCGGTGTAAAAATAATACCCCAAAGCCTCTTTAGGATATCCCACAAAACTACATTTTACGGATCGATATTCCAGCTTATCTGGGTGAACTTTCTTGACATAAGCTGGACATCCCCAAATCTTAACGTGTTTAAGACTCGGTTTCCTTTCTTTCCATATCTCATACGAAGTTTGAGGAACAGATTTTGGAAGGCACCATATTCAGTAAATATGCTGAGGTTTCCAATACATAACCCCATAGGAATACTGGAAGATTTGCATAGCTCATCATGGACCGAACTATGTCTAACAAAGTTCAATTTCTCCTTCCAGATACCAATCTAGAGGAGTCCACTGGGTGACTATACCATTTACTTTGAGATAATCTAGAAACACTCCATTAAAGTATTCACCACCTCGATCTAATTGAAGAATTATAATACTATGTTTGGTTTGTTTCTCCACTTCATACTTATATTCTTTGAACTTTTCAAAGGCCTCAGACTTGTGTTTCATCAAACACATATCCGAATCTAGATCTATCATTTATGAAAGTAATGAAGTATGAAAATCCACCCACGGCTTGCTTAGACATTGGTCCACATACATCTGTGTGTACCATTCCTAGCAAATTTGCAGCCCTCTCTCCATGTCCACTAAATGGAGACTGCAGTGCCACTATGATGTTAGATTTTCATCATCCCTTTTCTTTTATTAGTTTGTTCAATCTGAAGTAAATTATGTCACATATATACAGACCATTATTTAAAGTACCACGTCAATAAAGAATATTATCTCTAAGAATAGAACATTCATTATTCTCAATAATAAATGAAAATCCAGCCAAGTCTAACATGGGAATAATATTCCTCACAATCGAGGGAACAAAATAACAATTATTTCAAACAATAGTCTTGCCCGTAGGCATATGTAAATGAAATGATTCTACATCTTCAGCAGCAACTCTTGCTCCATTTCCCATCAGTAGAATCACCTCCTCTTCTTCAAGAGTCCTACTTCTCCTTGGTCCCTGCAACAATTACAGATATGAGAACCACAGGTGGTATCTAATACCCAAGTAAAAATTTGATTTAATGACATATTCACTTCTATCATGAACATACCTGAATCAGAAGCGGTAGTCTCACTACCCTTCTTCTTCTTCAATTCTGCAAGGTAAACCTTGCAGTTCCTCTTCCAGTGCCCCACCTTGTTACAGTGAAAGCAAACAACTTTGCTCTTGGGGTCTTCAGCTTTTGGTGGAACCGGTGTTTTCTCACCTACTTTCTTCTTCTTGGAAGAGTTCCTCTTCCTTTTCTAAGGATTGGAACCTTCACCAATTAGAAGAACAGTACTCTTCTTAGGGGAAAATTCGATTTCGCAGTCTTCAACATGTTGTGGAGTTCAGGCAGGCTGACATCCAACTTATTCATGTGAAAGTTCACAACAAACTGCGAGAACGAACTCGGAAGCGATTGCAAGACCAGGTCTTGGCTCAGCTCCCCATCCATGGCAAAACGAAGTTGTCCAAGACGTTCAATCAAATTGATCATCTTAAGTACATGGTCATTCACAGATGATCCCTCAGACATCCTACAACCGAACAGCTCCTTCGATATCTCATATCGAGCTGTCCTCTCCGCCATATCATACAACTCTTGTAGATGCATTAGGATAGTGTGAGCATCCATATGCTCATGTTGCTTCTGTAGCTCAATGTTCATGGAAGCTAGCATGATGCATTGAACAACATTTGCATCATCTATCCACTTACGATACACAACATGTTCATCATTATGTGCATCACTAGCAGGTTCAGTAGGCTTAGGTGAGTCAATCACGTATTCCAGCTTCTCAATCCTGAGAACAATTCTCAAGTTTCGAAGCCAGTCAGCATAATTAGGACCAGTCAATTTGTGAGCATCCAGTATGCTCCTGAGTGATAGTGCAGAAGGCATAATGTATATTTTAAATCTGTAAATGATAAACACATAACAACACTTAGCAAATATTCGATTTCATTTTAAAACACTATATGAATCGGGTCTTTATTCATAAGTGGCTCCCACTAGTTTATCTAATTTATTCAACCCCCTACATGAAAAATTAAGCATTCATAATGCTAGTGGGAATAGGGATCCTACATTCCATTACACGACCCCGGCTGTAGCACGAACCGCCATGTAATGTTCAATAGGCAGACAACTCTTGTCAATTACATCTCATGTTATTCCCTAATCAAACTTTAGCCTCTTGAATAATTGAGTCTCGGCTGTAGCACGACAAACTCAATATTCTAAGTCAAGTCTAACCCAACATTCCGTATAGTTGAATCAGTCCCCAAAGGCCCACGGCTGTACCACGTACCGACCTTTAGATTCTTATTCAATGTACACATCTCTATGTAATAGACAAGTATTTCTTATTTCGAAATCAAAGCCCTCGGCTGTAGCACGAACGACAATGATTCAAAAATAAGAACTACTTTTCTATCATGTTGGAAGGCTATGACCGACACGAGCCCGTTGTGTCATTGGCCAATTACTACTTGATATTATTTAATTTTAGAGGGATTATATTACGTTACAATCATAATCATATTATAAAGAAATTCTTCCTTTTAAATTAAATATTTCAAATCAATAATCAATAATCAGATGATTCCCAGATCAGGTGGAGCATTGTCAAGAGGCGTCACTTAATAACCCTTTCTTACAGATAGAAATCTGTTGTTGACAGAATCATCCTTTCTCTCATATCGAAAATTCATATTCAATTACGTGTTTCACAAACACTAGAATCTCATGATTGTATTCATAATATTGTTATTAAGGTTATGAAACAATTTCACTTTACTAGGTTGTCTAACAAACGCCTTATATTCATTTAAGTTCACCTAAATCTATCATCGAATGATAAACTAAGCATATATCACATATATAAACATGAATAAACATCAAGGTAGGCATGTTACATCATCTAGCACATTAGTCTAAGCATTATACATCTCTATGTATCACATGAAGCATTTAAAAGCAACTAAAACAGTCAAAAACAGCTTTAAAACACTTCATGGAAATATAAACAGTTCAAAACTTTTATATAAACTAAAATTGATCACTCCATTAGATCCGTCTCAGAAAAACGAATCCAATGGTATATTGCACGCCCAAAACGGAGTTAAGAAACTCCCAGAAAATCAATTTTAAAAACAACAGACGGGCTGTAACGCATTACAGGAATGCGTTACAGGACCTGTAACGCATTCCCGTGATGCGTTACACCCCTTTTAAGCCAATAAAGGGTGTAACGCATTCTACAAATGCGCAATAGGCCTTCCCTCGCGCGTGCGCCACACGCGCCTGCCATCTGCCGCCTGACAGCTTCTCTGTCTTCGCTCCGTACCTGATATTCTCTGTTTCTTTCTACCTTTTGCTTGCATCACAGACTCAGACAAACAGCAGCAATATACAACAGATGTACATATACTTACAATTCATATAAATATATATAATATTTATTTAATTACAAATTTAATTGTAAGAACTTCAAAAATTCATAATAAAAAATCTATACATCACAAAATTATGGAAAAAAATACCCAGACGATCTACAACACTTGTAGAACCCAGATCAACATTCAAAATTATTCTGAGAAATGATTTCTCATCAGACAAAATTAATCCATGATATAACTTGTAAAAATCATAATTAATTCATACAAGCACATAAAATTCTGAAATTTTTACCACAGATCTATATGCATACAACCTATGCTCTGATACCATTTTTGGATTTTTAACGCAGCGGGGGCATGGCAAAACACTTTTACACATACAAAATCCAAATAAAAGCATACAGATCATGAATAAAAATTCGAGGGATCGAATCTAACCTTTTAAAATAATTCGGAGACAATGATCAGAGATCCTTAGCAGTTGCTCCTCAAGTGTGAAGCACTCCACCGGTATCCACCAAGAAAACGATGTTAAGGAGGAGGAAGGAGGTGGAGAGAATTGGGTTTTTCAAACTTTTTGGGTTTTCGGGTTCGATGGGGTTAGAATAAAATTAGGGTCTATAATAGTGTATTTATAGGCAAAATTTTCAGCTGAAATTTTCTCATAAATATTATTATTATTATTATCCCATTTATTATTCTTATTAATAATTAAAACACCTTTTAATCATTAATCCTTTTTCTAAACACTTTAGAAATAATTCTCTCTCTTGATTTAATTTCCAAAAATTAAATCCTTTAATTAATAATATTAATAACTTTTCTTAATTAATTTATAATCAATTAAATCTCATTTAATCAATTATTAAATTTGCCAATTAATTATTTATTTCATAAATAAATAATTATTAGCCATTATTAATTAATTCCTCCACCATTAAATCATTCTCTTTTTATGGTGTGACCCTGTAGGTTCAATATTAAGCCGGTAGTAGAAATAAATAATAATAAAACTATTTTATCATTATTTATATAAATTCTCTAATTTATTAAATATGATTAATTAATTAATCACATTTATTCTACATCGTGAGGGATACTTCTCAGCATATCGCGACTATCCGGATAATATGAATTCACTGCTTAGAATACCAAGAACCTATTCGGTGAATAGTTACCGTATAATAAACTCCTTCTACCCTACAATGTCCCGATTAAATACAAGGCATGGATCTTGTGTCAAGCCTATCTAATTCAATCACTTACTTACCATTTATTATGCTTAGTTCTATGCAAATTAGAAACTCCTTTCTAATTTCATTCACTCTGGCCAGAGATTCCTGAACTAGCATAAGTGGATCAGCCTTGAACATTCGCTTCCTTCACTGGAAGGGGTAGATCCTTTATTGATCATACACTATCTTCGTGTACAAATTCCTATACCCAGAAGAGCCCTAATAATTGTCCCTGGAGACTAAAAAATAAACCAAAGCATAGTTCAGTGTACACAAGATGACTATGATGACCTCAAGTCTAAGGATACTTGTACAACTATCACTAGGTGAACAACTGCTGACACGTGAGTGAACTCCATCAGTCGTTTAGCTGTGCGAGTCATGTCCAGTGAACTTATTCTATAATAAGCACCTACATACTAGCTATAGTGTTACCACACAAATGTCTATGAGAACAGACATCCTTCATAATGAAGCAAGCATAGTATGTACCGATCTTTGCGGATTATTAATTACCAGTTAGTAATCCTATGACCAGGAACTATTTAAGTTTAGAGTTATCATCTTTTTAGGTCTCACTATTATGATCTCATCATAATCCATAAAAAGCTTTACTCTAAACTATGGTATATCTTATTTAAACACTTAAATAGATAGAGCCCATAATAAAAACAAAACAAGTCTTTTATTAAAATCAAATAAATCAAAAACAGATTATATAAAAAGTTATTCCTAAATCGTAATACATGATTGGACTTAGGACATATTCCTTTCAATCATACCTTGTAACATCAAAGAACTAAACCTTGTAAAATCATTGTTCATCTAATACCTGATTCTCCTACAGGATGGAGGCCATTTCTTATACATACCTTGATATACCCTCGTGATACTCATGCATTACATCATGCTTTTATACAAATATTTTATCACTATTGATTATGATCTTGTTTTATTGAATTATATTATTTATCATACTGAACTATTTTAGAATTAGATAGTTTTCTTTATGTGGATCAGATTTGTGGTCAGACCAGATTCGTGGTCGAATTAGGCCAATGTGTGCCTTGGATCCAGTTTATAGAGTAGAGCTGTATGCCTTGCTCGGGGTTAGTGCGTGACTGATCAGCAGCCTAACCTCAGTTTTAAAATTTAAAATGAATATCCAATTCTAATGATTGTTTAACAAGAAACTTGATTCTTCAAGATCATCTCATTTGATCATTGTTTAACCCCAGTCATTGATATTATGACTTGCTGAGCTAGTTAGCTCACTCTTGTGAATCTGTTTATGTATTCTACAGTTAAAAAGGAAATGATTGATAGCAAGGTTTCCTAGTCCAATATGTGAGCTAGGATTCCAGGACGAGTTGGATCGAGCCAGTAGAAACTTTAAATTATAGATGAGATATGCAAGCTTGTAAGAATAATTTCATTATCAGTTGTAAGTTAAACTAGTTGGGATTTGGTACGATGTAATAAAAGTTAAGGTTGTGGCTTGTTTTCATACTTTAACCTGTTGCGATCCGTGGTTGTGTAAAGATGGGTCATTGCATATAATATTTCATATACAGGTTCATATATTGTGTGTGTGTGTGTATTGTGAACCCCAAACTTCTGACCCAGGTTTGAAGGGCGTCACAGGTTGGTATCAGAGCTACATGTTATAAGTCATTGAAACAAGCCTAGATTGTCGGGATTGGGTAGAGGGTTAGGATTAGGAATAGGAAATAGAAAGATGAGACATCGTGAGGTTGAGTGTGACTGTATATTAGGTTTTTGGTACGATTCGTGCTGCGATTCGAGATTCTTATCTTGCAATTTGATCTCCAGATAACGGTAATGGCAGATCATATTTTCCCTATATCATATGATCATTTGGAGCCTTCTGTTCGAGGACCGTCATCTTCACCCAGATTTGATCCACTCCTTGTTCTTCCACCAGTATTAACTATATTACATCCCGTTGTAATAGTTTCACCTCTTCAAGCTATACTACGCTATTCCACCACCCTCTGATGTGAGACCACCTATTTAAGAACCTCCATCTACTTAATCTTGTTTAACTGGACATCTAGTTGTGAGTGTATCATTTCAGCTTACCCTACACCCTATTCTATACCATCAGTTTAAAACCTGTCTTATGGAGCAACAGTACCTACGAGGATATATATGGAAGCTACAGTATATGGTAAGTGCATGAGATATTAATGAAGGTAAGAAGGAGATTGGAAAGAAAATTTATGTGTTTCGGAGGATAACTGCTACCAGGTTATATGGAGACATTAGTGAGTTGCCATACATGATTATCTTATGGAGTGGGCCAGATGAGTTTTAAAAAGGAGTTTTCTTGGATTAGATGATGGTGTTATGATAAATATGATATGTATAGTAGCAATGTAAAGTGATATCAACAAACTTTGTTCTATAGAATGGACTTGTTGACTATTGGATAGATCTGTTATATTTAGCGATAGAAAAAGAAAAATGATAATCAGAGTATTACCAGTATAGAAGCTTTAAAGTGATGTTATGAATAAGAGAGTATGCAACGATAACTGAAGTTTTCACCGACTAATGAAGGCAGAATGGACCCAATAAAGGGGTAAACGATAGATTGAAGTGGATGGACCTTTATGTGATCATTTTCTTAAATTGGTACCTTGTTAAGGTTAAGGAGGACAACAACCAACTCATATAGTAATGACTGTTGGATTTTAATCGCAGCGGGGGCATGGTAAAACACTTTTACAAACATAAAATCCAAATAAAAGCATATAAATCGTGGTAAAAATGAGGGGATCGATTACTAACCTTTAATATGCGATCCAAAAGCAACGTTCGGAGATCCTTAGCAGCTGCTCCTCAAACGTGAAGCACTCCACCGGTATCCACCAAGAAAATGACGTTAAGGAGGAGGAGGAGGTGGAGAGAATTAGGTTTTCTAAAATTTTTGGGTTTTTGGGTTCGAATAAACACTTTAGAAATAATTCTCTCTCTTGATTTAATTTCCAAAAATTAAATCCTTAATTAATAATATTAAGAACTTTTCTTAATTAATTTATAATCAATTAAATCTCATTTAATCAATTATTAAATTTGCCAATTAATTATTTATTTCATAAATAAATAATTATTAGCCATTATTAATTAATTCCTCCACCATTAAATCATTCTCTTTTTATGGTGTGACCCTGTAGGTTCAATATTAAGCCGGTAGTAGAAATAAATAATAATAAAACTATTTTATCATTATTTATATAAATTCTCTAATTTATTAAGTATGATTAATTAATTAATCACATTTATTCTACATCGTGAGGGATACTTCTCAGCATATCACGACTATCCGGATAATATGAATTCACTGCTTAGAATACCAAGAACCTATTCAGTGAATAGTTACCGTACAATAAACTCCTTCTACCCTATAATGTCCCGATTAAATACAAAGCATGGATCTCGTGTCAAGCCTATCTAATTCAATCACTTGCTTACCATTTACTATGCTTAGTTCTATGCAAATTAGAAACTCCTTTCTAATTTCATTCACTCTGGCCAGAGATTCCTGAACTAGCATAAGTGGATCAGCCTTGAACATTCGCTTCCTTCACTGGAAGGGGTAGATCCTTTATTGATCATATACTATCTTCGTGTACAAATTCCTATACCCAGTAGAGCCCTAATAATTGTCCCTGGAGACTAAGAACTAAACCAAAGCATAGTTCAGTGTACACAAGATGACTATGATGACCTCAAGTCTAAGGATACTTGTACAACTATCACTATGTGAACAACTGCTGACACGTGAGTGAACTCTATCAGTTGTTCAGCTGTGCGAGTCATGTTCAGTGAACTTATTCTATAATAAGCACCTACATACTAGCTATAGTGTCACCACACAAATGTCTATGAGAACAGACATCCTTCATAATGAAGCAAGCATAGTATGTACCGATCTCTGCGCATTATTAATTACCAGTTAGTAATCCTACGACCAGGAACTATTTAAGTTTAGAGTTATCATCTTTTAGGTCTCACTATTCTGATCTCATCATAATCCATAAAAAGCTTTACTCTAAACTATGGTATATCTTATTTAAACACTTAAATAGATAGAGCCCGTAATAAAAACAAAACAAGTCTTTTATTAATATCAATGAAATCAAAACAGATTACATAAAAAGTTATTCCTAAATCCTAATACATGATTGGACTTAGGACATATTCCTTTCAATCTCCCACTTGTACTAAAGCCAATCACTCTGGTATCTAATACCCATCTAGTCTTTATGACGATCAAAGTGACTTTCATAAAGTAGCTTTGTGAGTGGGTCTGCTAGATTGTTATGTGTGTCAACTCTATTTCAATACAATATAAGAAATGTTACCGCGCTCCCACTAACCCTTTTGTAGACGCATGGTTCATCTACGTTTTTGATAGAATCAAACTCTTTGATTGTCTCATCAAAACGAATGTTCCATCTTTCGAGAAGCTTGCTTTAAACCACATATGGTTCGCAGTAGCTTACACACTAGGCTTTCATTTCCCTTGGAAAGAAAACCATCTGGCTATATGCCAGATCTCATAGTCGTAGTAAGCAGCAATCGCAAGCAAATCCGAACTGATTTTAACAGGGCTATAGGTAAAAAGTTTCATCAAAGTCAATCCATTGCCTTTGTTTGAATCATGTTGCCAAAAGCCTGGCCTTAAAGGTCTCCACCTGGCCATCTGCTATAATCTATCTTTTGTATACCGTATACATATATTCCATTCCGGATTTCATGGCACTATGCCATTTCTCTGAGTCAACATTACTCATAGCCTCATTATAGGTTACAGGGTCGTCATCATCAATGATCGACAACTCATTGTCATTCTCAATGACAAGGCCATATTACCTCTCAGGCTGGTGAGACACTCTCCCTGATCTATGAATGGGCTGTTCCAAAAAAGGTTGTTCAGTCAGAACAGGTGTTTCCACTTGATCCGTAGTAGTTTGTGCTTCTTGAACTTCATCAAGTTCAATTTTGCTCCCACTGTTTCCTTCAAGGATAAACTCCTTTTCCAAGAAGGTAGCATGTCTGGAGACAAACACCCGATGATTGGTGTAAAAGTAATACCCTAAAATCTCTTTAGGATATCCCACAAAACTACATTTTACGGATCGATATTCCAGCTTATCTGGGTCAACTTTCTTGACATAAGCTGGACATCCCCAAATCTTAACGTGTTTAAGACTCGGTTTCCTTTCTTTCCATATCTCATACGGAGTTTGAGGAACAGATTTGGAAGGCACCTTATTCAGTAAATATGCTGAGGTTTCCAATGCATAACCCCATAGGAATACTGGAAGATTTGCATAGCTCATCATGGACCGAACTATGTCTAACAAAGTTCGATTTCTCCTTTCAGATACCAATCTGGAGGAGTCCACTGGGAGACTATACCATTTACTTTGAGATAATCTAGAAACACTCCATTAAATTATTCACCACCTCGATCTAATTGAAGAATTATAATACTATGTTTGGTTTGTTTCTCCACTTCATACTTATACTCTTTGAACTTTTCAAAGGCTTCAGACTTGTGTTTCATCAAACACATATCCGAATCTAGATCTATCATCTATGAAAGTAATGAAGTATGAAAATCCACCCATGGCTTGCATAGACATTGGTCCACATACATCTGTGTGTACCATTCCTAGCAAATTTGCAGCCCTCTCTCCATGTCTACTAAATGGAGACTGCAGTGCCACAATGAAGTGAGATTTTCATCATCCCTTTTCTTTTATTAGTTTGTTCAATCTGAAGTAAATTATGTCACATATATACAGACCATTATTTAAAGCACCACGTCCATAAAGAATATTATCTCTAAGAATAGAACATTCATTATTCTCAATAATAAATGAAAATCCAGCCAAGTCTAACATGGGAATAATATTCCTCACAATCGAGGGAACAAAATAACAATTATTTAAAACAATAGTCTTGCCCACAGGCATATGTAAATGAAATGATTCTACATCTTCAGCAGCAACTCTTGCTCCATTTCCCATCAGTAGAATCACCTCCTCTTCCTCAAGAGTCCTACTTCTCCTTGGTCCCTGCAACAAATTACAGATATGAGAACCACAGGCGGTATCTAATACCCAAGTAGAAATTTGATTTAATGACATATTCACTTCTATCATGAACATACCTGAATCAGAAGCGGTAGTCTCACTACCCTTCTTCTTCTTCAATTCTGCAAGGTAAACCTTGCAGTTCCTCTTCCAGTGCCCCACCTTGTTACAGTAAAAGCAAACAACTTTGCTCTTGGGGTCTTCAGCTTTTGGTGGAACCGGCTTTTCTTCACCTACTTTCTTCTTCTTGGAAGAGTTCCTGTTCCTTTTCTTAGGATTGGAACCTTCACCAATTAGAAGAATAGAACTCTTCTTATGGGGAAAATTCGATTCCGCGGTCTTCAACATGTTGTGGAGTTCAGGCAGGCTGACATCCAACTTATTCATGTGAAAGTTCACAACAAACTGTGAGAACGAACTCGGAAGCGATTGCAAGACCAAGTCTTGGCTCAGCTCCCCATCCATGGCAAAACCAAGTTGTCCAAGACGTTCAATCAAATTGATCATCTTAAGTACATGGTCATTCACAGATAATCCCTCAGACATCCTACAACCGAACAACTCCTTCAATATCTCATATCGAGCTGTCCTCCCCGCCACATCATACAACTCTTGTAGATGCATGAGGATAGTGTGAGCATCCATATGCTCATGTTGCTTCTGTAGCTCAATGTTCATGGAAGCTAGCATGATGCATTGAGCAACATTTGCATCATCTATCCACTTACGATACACAACATGTTCACCATTATGCGCATCGCTAGCAGGTTCAGTAGGCTTAGGTGAGTCAATCACGTATTCCAGCTTCTCAATCCTGAGAACAATTCTCAAGTTTCGAAGCCAGTCAGCATAATTAGGACCAGTCAATTTGTGAGCATCCAGTATGCTCCTGAGTGATAGTGCAGAAGACATAATGTATATTGTAAATCTGTAAATGATAAACACATAACAACACTTAGCAAATATTCGATTTCATTTTAAAACACTATATGAATCGGGTCTTTATTCATAAGTGGCTCCCACTAGTTTATCTAATTTATTCAACCCTCTACGTGAAAAATTAAGCATTCATAATGCTAGTGGGAATAGGGATCCTACATTCCATTACACAACTCCGGCTGTGGCACGAACCGCCATGTAATGTTCAATAGGCAGACAAATCTTGTCAATTACATCTTATGTTACTCCCTAATCAAACTTTAGCCTCTTGAATAATTGAGTCATGGCTGTGGCACGACAAACTCAATATTCTAAGTCAAGTCTAACCCAACATTCCGTACAGTTGAATCAGTCCCCAAAGGCCCACGGCTGTGGCACGTACCAACCTTTAGATTCTTATTCAATGTACACATCTCTATGTAATAGACAAGTATTTCTTTTTTTCGAAATCAAAGCCCTCGGCTGTGGCACGAAACGACAATGATTTAAAAATAAGAACTACTTTCTATCATGTTGGAAGGCTATGACCGACACAAGCCCGTTGTGTCATTGGCCAATTACTACTTGATATTATTTAATTTTAGAGGGATTATATTACGTTACAATCATAATCATATTATAAAGAGATTCTTCCTTTTAAATTAAATATTTCAAATCAATAATCAATAATCAGATGATTCCCAGATCGGGTGGAGCATTGTCAAGAGGCGTCACTTAATAACCCTTTCTTACAGATAGAAATCTGTTGTTGACAGAATCATCCTTTCTCTCATATCGAAAATTCATATTCAATTACGTGTTTCATAAACACAAGAATCTCATGATTGTATTCATAATATTATTCTTAAGGTTATGAAATAATTTCACTATACTAGGTTGTCTAACAAACGCCTTATGTTCATTTAAGTTCACCTAAATCTATCATCGCATGATAAACTAAGCATATATCACATATATAAACATGAATAAACATCAAGGTAGGCATGTTATATCATCTAGTATATTAGTCTAAGCATTATACATCTCTAGGTATCACATGAAGCATTTAAAAGCAATTAAAACAGTCAAAAACAGCTTTAAAACACTTTCGGAAATATAAACAGTTCAAAACTTTTATATAAACTAAAATTTGATCACACCATTGGATCCGTCTCGTAAAAACGAATCCAACGATATATTGCACGCCCAAAACGGAGTTACGAAACTCCCAGAAATCAAATTTAAAATTAACAGACGGGCTGTAACGCATTACAGGAACGCGTTACAAGCCCTGTAACGCATTCCGGTGATGCGTTACAACCCTTTTAACCAATTAAAAGGTGTAACGCATTCCGTGAATGCGCCACAGGGTGTAACGCATTCCCGGAATGCACGACACCCTTTTTTTTTCTTTTTTTCAGCAGCCGTCAACAGCTTCTTCTCGAACAGCGCGCCTGACAACTCTGAACGCCGTACCTGTTCTTTTCTTTGCTTCCGTGCATCACAGATTATGCAGACAACAACACATAATATATATATACAACATATTATATATATATATATATATCTATATTTTATTACGAATTTAAATTAAACAACTTCAAAAAATCATAATAAAAAATCCATACATCATAAAATTATAAAAAAAATACCCAGACGATCTACAACACTTGTAGAACCCAGATCGACATTCAAAATTATTCTGAGAAACGATTTCTCATCAGACAAAATTAATCCATGATATAACTTGTAAAAATCATAATTAATTCATACAAGCACATAAAATTCTAAAATTTTTACCACAGATCTATATGCATACAACCTAAGCTCTGATACCAATGTTGGATTTTAATCACAGCGGGGGCATGGTAAAACACTTTTACAAACATAAAATCCAAATAAAAGCATATAAATCATGGTAAAAACGAGGGGATCGATTACTAACCTTTAATATGCGATCCAAAAGCAATGTTCGAAGATCCTTAGCAGCTGCTCCTCAAACGTGAAGCACTCCACCGGTATCCACCAAGAAAACGACGTTAAGGAGGAGGAGGAGGTGGAGAGAATTAGGTTTTCTAAAACTTTTGAGTTTTTGGGTTCGAATAAAAATAGGGTCTATAATAGTATATTTATAGGAAAAATTTTCAGCTGAAATTTTCCCATAAATATTATTATTATTATCCCATTTATTATTCTCATTAATAATTAAAACACCTTTTAATTATTAATTCTTTTTCCAAACACTTTAGAAATAATTCTCTCTCTTGATTTAATTTCCAAAAATTAAATCCTTAATTAATAATATTAAGAACTTTTCTTAATTAATTTATAATCAATTAAATCTCATTTAATCAATTATTAAATTTTCCAATTAATTATTTATTTCATAAATAAATAATTATTAGCCATTATTAATTAATTCCTCCATCATTAAATCATTCTCTTTTTATGGTGTGACCCTGTAGGTTCAATATTAAGCCGGTAGTAGAAATAAATAATAAAAAAACTATTTCATCATTATTTATATAAATTCTCTAATTTATTAAGTATCATTAATTAATTAATCACATTTATTCTACATCGTGAGGGATACTTCTCAGCATATCGTGACTATCCGGATAATATGAATTCACTGCTTAGAATACCAAGAACCTATTCAGTGAATAGTTACCGTACAATAAACTCCTTCTACCCTACAATGTCCCGATTAAATACAAAGCATGGATCTCGTGTCAAGCCTATCTAATTCAATCACTTGCTTACCATTTACTATGCTTAGTTCTATGCAAATTAGAAACTCCTTTCTAATTTCATTCACTCTGGCCAGAGATTCCTGAACTAGCATAAGTGGATCAGCCTTGAACATTCGCTTCCTTCACTGGAAGGGGTAGATCCTTTATTGATCATACACTATCTTCGTGTACAAATTCCTATACCCAGTAGAGCCCTAATAATTGTCCCTGGAGACTAAGAACTAAACCAAAGCATAGTTCAGTATACACAAGATGACTATGATGACCTCAAGTCTAAGGATACTTGTACAACTATCACTATGTGAACAACTGCTGACACGTGAGTGAACTCCATCAGTTGTTCAGCTGTGCGAGTCATGTTCAGTGAACTTATTCTATAATTAGCACCTACATACTAGCTATAGTGTCACCACACAAATGTCTATGAGAACAGACATCCTTCATAATGAAGCAAGCATAGTATGTACCGATCTCTGCGGATTGTTAATTACCAGTTAGCAATCCTACGACCAGGAACTATTTAAGTTTAGAGTTATCATCTTTTAGGTCTCACTATTATGATCTCATCATAATCCATAAAAAGCTTTACTCTAAACTATAGTATATCTTATTTAAACACTTAAATAGATAGAGCCCGTAATAAAAAAAAATAAGTCTTTTATTAATATCAATGAAATCAAAATAGATTACATAAAAAGTTATTCCTAAATCCTAATACATGATTGGACTTATGACATATTCCTTTCAATGACGACCATATGTGCGATTTTCAAAATTTTTAAGCAAGTTTTCGAAAGAGATTTTCCTAAAAAATTTCCAAAAGCCTTTTTGAATAAAATAAGTTTTATAAAAACTGGTTGTCAAGTTACTACTTGAGTTTCTTGTTTGTTATAAGACCCGGATTACTTAGAGAATATGTGTTCCAGAAATTAGTATCGTTAAATTAGAGGGCCAAGTGGACCCGCCATTATGAAGAATTTTTGATTATTCCTAATGGAAGAATGTAAATATTATTTGATAAGATTAACAACAGAATCAACATACGGAGCAATTATTCATCCAATTACTAGGACTATCAGAGTTCAAAGAATTCATTGATTTAACATAAGCCTGAATATGTCCGAAGAAGATTGGGAAGATTTCCAGACTTTTCTAAAGGAAGAACATTATTAACTCAAAAATTGATATGTTGAATGATTAGTGGTTATTCTAAGTTACAAAGATGAAACTTGAGGTTATCCGGTAAGAGCACAATTATGATCGAATTGTTAAAGTATTATACGTGCAGGTCCGACGCTAAAGACACGAGACTTAATAAGTAAGAATATATCATAGTGCTTAAATTGCGCAGGCATTTCAGCGGACTTTTTGAAGTTATTAAATAAATCGAATGGGATCTATTG
Organism: Apium graveolens; assembly: GCF_009905375.1. Taxonomy (NCBI): domain Eukaryota; kingdom Viridiplantae; phylum Streptophyta; class Magnoliopsida; order Apiales; family Apiaceae; genus Apium; species Apium graveolens. The sequence goes on from NC_133652.1 coordinate 221,927,855, forward strand.
ATCGAACAAGCTCAGAAGATGTATACAAGTAAAATGTGGATGGTGACCAATGGTATCATTCTTTTCTCCAATACTATAGCGTATATTTTTTTGAGTCCTGAATATGTATAAACTTTTTTCATTAATAAATTCTTTACGGTGATAAGAAAAAGGAGGATATTGCATTCCTTTCCAATCTAATATTTCCCCTCAAGTTTTGCTTGCTGATTGGGACAAGCAGTGTTATGGTGAGACGCTTTTTCGGAATGACAAAGAGTCGGGTGGGACGCCACCTAATCATGAGCTGTATGCCATACGGTATGAAAGACTAGCCATCTTAAGTACCAATATGGTTGTCTCATTCATATTCAAATCATTACTCATTCTTTCTTTCTCAACTATAAATTTATTGAAGTATGAATCCTTCTAATTATTTTGCTGCATTATTGTTCTTTACGAATGTTTTCCAGATAAAATCAATCTATCAAGAACCTAGCAGATAAAGTTCCAATCATTAGATTTGCATGTTTCAAGTATGGGAAAATCAGAGCTTATGGAGAGGATTGTAAATCACCAGCCCCAGTCATGTATGCGCTAGAAATTAAGAGAATCTACTCCGATAAGGAATCTTCTCCAAGGACGAGAGTTTACGATATGTTTGTGAAATATGTTATTCAAAATACGGATATGATGGCAGGAATGAGTATTGTAAATACCTTATGTGTTAAACTATTGGTAGATGTAAGGCATGATCAGATTTGATCTCCTTCTATAGTTTATTCCTTAGCTTAAAACTGTTAACAGAAAAATCCTCCAGTCTAATCAACTAAATTTTTTTACAGACTCAAGGAATACAATTATAGAATACAAATATTGTTTATCAAACATAGGGCTATAAATATTACTTGGTCTTGTTATTATAAATGCATGTCTCGCACAACATCAATTTTTATATTATTGAATAAAAACTGATTACAATACTCTCTCAAAGCATGAACAGATATCCTTGAGAGCTGTTAGGTTATGTGTATGATAAAAAAATGCACGACACATATAGTGTTAACCTAATTTGTGCTTATACATTGTACAGTTACACAATCAATTAGTTGATATGAAAAAACATGAATAAGGAATCCTAATATATATCCAACTATTGATTGATACAAATAAGTAAATTCCTACACCGACATATCTCTGCAAATCAAAGTCTTCTAGAGAGAATCAATTACTCCCTAGAAATTAGTCTTGACATATGCTGATGATAAACTCTGATCTGTCAAATACTGATGGCTTCATAAACTCTGACATCTTCTAGTCAACAAACTCTGATGGAAAACTCTGATAGTTCTAAATATTGATATTATTAATTATATCTAACAATCTCCCCCAACTTGTGCATTAAGTAATAATGTACAAGTTCCTAACTGATGATGTCAAAACTATCTAAATGCAGAAATATTAACATAAGTACATTCATACAATCAATGTATCAGAATTTATCTTCAGTCTTGAACTTTAGCAAATCCAGTAGTATCATCAAAGAGTTTTCTGAGTAAATTTTCTTCAATTACATTCAAGTATATTTACATCCTTTGTTTGATATCCTTCAACTCCTCGGTAGATTCATCATTTTGATAGATAGTTTCTCTAAGGTCATGAATATTGGATCTTCCAAGTGATAAATCAGCCAACTCCAGAAATCCAACCTTCTAATTATTTGGATTAAAAGTGAGAACTTTTATTTTAATAGAAGTAGTTACCTTACCCCCTCTTTTAGGCATATCAACAGTCTAATCATCTTCATTTATGTACTTTGATTTGATGAGCCTTCCCTCTGCTTTCTGGATACCAAGTCCTTCAGATTTGCAGACCACCTAGTAGTTGTAGAGTTGTTTACTTTCAGTAAAGTTATAATATATTCCAACTCCTGTCATGGCTTATCACGCATTTATTCATGAGAAATTCTCAACCTCTTGCCTAACTCAAGAGAGTATAACATCTTTTCTTTTGGATTATTTGTATCAAATAAATCAAGCATAATTTGAACTGATATAGTCTTTTGTAAATCTTCAAACTTCACATTTTCACCAAATCCCATCAAATATCCTGGTTTTTTATGAATCAAAGCATTCCATGTGTAAGTATCAGCATTTGGAAGACCAAGAACACCAGTTTTTCCAGCCATTCTAGCTTGTGAGGTACCACTATAAATTCTAATAATGGTCTCAGAAGAATCTCTCTTTGGTGTCTGTGTCTTGCTGCTCCATAATCGCTTTTTCTTTTCTTCAAGAGACAAATTTGACTTATCAGCTTTTGAGCCATCTGTATCAGAATTTGAGTCTTCTTCAGGAATTAATTAATCAGCTTTTATTCCTAGATCAGTTTTATCTTCAACATGAGTAGTATCAGAGGTTGAGAGTGGTTAAGCTTCAGATCCCTTAACTTGAGCAATGTTAGAGGTCAATTTTATACTTTCATCAGCTTTTACTGGAATATCTCCAACTTGAGCTTTGTCAGGGGTTGATACTTCTTAATCAGAGTTTAAATCTTTCAGTTCAAGCTTTGAGGATTGATTAAATTTTATACTTTTTGTCAGCATTTAGAATAACTTGAGACCTTAGAACATGTCTTTGAGCATCTGCAGTTTGACTAACATCCTTGATTATAATTCCTCCTCTTGGTATTTCTCTCCCTGGAAAAACATCAAATGTTTGAACAACATCAGTGTTTGCAGCATTATCTTTTAACTGTTTGAAATTTTCTTCTAACTGTCTGATCTGTTTAATGTCAACATCTGGACACTCTCTTTCAAACACCCTTCTAGATACTTCAACATAAAATGCTAGAAGTTTTGGATCTTTATAGTGAAGAGTTGTCTTTCTACCTTTATACTTTAGTGTTTGTGAAAAATGACTAGCCTCGGCACCAACTTCTAACTCTAGACTATCTTGGTCTTCATCAGCATTTGTGACTGTCAGAGTTTGCTTTTCAGTAGTTGTAGTCATAGTTGTAGTCAGTTCTTTTATGAGCACCGTCTTTTAGACTTGCCTTTTTCCTCCTCTTCTTCCATCTCCTCTACCTCCACCTTTTTTCAGACTGACTAGTGGTTTTAGAGACACCGCTAGATCCAATTAGATATTCACCTATACTTTTTTGAGTTTTTCCTCCCTTATTCCCTCCATCAGGAGCATCATCTTTGTCATCGGTATTTGACTTGAGCTGCTTGTATTTAGATTTGATATAATCTCCCCCTATTTGGCATTATCACCATGTAAGAGAGAGACTATTAGCTCTAGGGATTGATTTACTTCATTTGTTTCCCAGACATTTTAGCTTGAGTTATTTTTAGTCTGATTTAATTAGCTTTAATTTTGTCATATCTGGTAATGATGGGCTTCAATTGTCTCTGTAGCTCAAACTCTGATTTTATTTTAGCCTCATGAAAAGTATCTTTTAATGCGTCCATTTAAGATTGAGCTTTGTCTTGAGTAGAGTGAATGGATTTGACCATCAGAGTTGAGGCTTTAATATGAGCAAGCAGAGAAAGATCTTTGATTTTAGATTCAGCTGTCTACAAGTGTTTAGAAGCATTATGGATAGAAAATGGATAGGTGTAATCCTTCCATTTAAAAGCCCATTCTTCATCTTCACGGGCTTTAGAAATTTCAGCAACTCTTGCATTTATCATCTTTTGCCTCTTCTTCTCAGGCATATCTTCTGGAAATGTGATGTCATCTAGATCTTCATCAGGATCTAGAGCTACATTGATTTTAGAGACATCAATATCATCTCCATCATCAAAATTAATTTCATCACTAGAAGCATCATCATCAGCTACTGGCTCTTTTAAATTCTGTGCCATTTCATCTTCAGCATTAGAGTTTAAGGTTGTCAATGGAGCAGTGTGAGAATGAACAACTTCAGAAACTTCCATGGAATCATCATTTATCTCAATTCTTTCAGGAATTATAGTCATGTGTGTAGAAACATCAGTATTTAACTTCAAAACCTCAGTACCAATAGAATGAGCTGGAGACTCAGGAATTGGGTTCAATACTGAGATCTCAGAGATATCGACAAGTCATTTCACATATAGAGAACTGGAGACCTTGACAAGTCAAATATACCTATAGAGAACTTAGAGATATCGATAAGTAATTATACTTATCGATATGTCACTTCTCTATAGAACAAAAGAAGATCTTGACATACTATCTCCAATTCAGAATATAGACAAGTTCAAGATTCCAGATTATCAGTCAACAAATAATTCATTCACTGAATTGGAAAGTCTAAAAAAGTAGCTTAAAGAATACAAGATCAAGGGCCAAGATTCACTGGACAAAGGATGGTCACAGACCTGAAAGATTATGCACAGATTTGCTAACACCAAAAAAGGAAATAGACAAGGTTGTTTTAGAAATTGGTTTAGTACATTTTAGTGCAAGTATTGTATACCCGTGTTGCAAGTCTATAAAACATGCACGGGTTCTTAGTTTAGAAGAAACAAATAGATCTAGATTTTATTGTATTCTCTCAAGATAGGAGCTGGGTTCTTAATTTTCAAGAACACAAATTTGTAGTAAGACAAACTTAATTAATACAATTAAGTGAGTTTTGATATTATGTGCTTTGTGTGATTCTATGAAACATAATATTATTTCATATCTTAACTGATTTCTTCAACCATAATCCAAATATCTTAAGAACAAAGAAAAATCCAAGAAACATATTGACCCCCCTCTGTGTTACATTTTATTACATTCAATATCTAACAAGTGATATCAGAGTAAAATATGAAAGAAAAAAGATAAAGATCTTGGAAGAATGAGTGCTCATAAATTAAGCAGTGTCAAGATACCTGTCTTTGACAAGATCAACTACACACTTTGGAAAAAGAAAATGATGTTGTTCATAAAGATGGTCAACCCCATGTATATTCAGATTTTTAAAAATGGACCTTCCATTACTACGGAAAGAGTTTTAGAAGCCATAGATGGAGACATGGTCATACCAGCACATTATGCACCCAAAGACCCCTTAACCAATACACAGACTGAAAAGGAAAAGGTTGCACTTGATAGCAGTTTCCAACTTATATTAATTGAGTCTCTTGGTAATGTAATGTACAACAACATTATCAACTGCGATTCTGCTAAACAGATTTCGGAGAAAATTAAGATACTATGTGAGGAAACATATTAAGTTAGATATAACCAAAGAAGGATCTTGGTGTCTCAGTATGAGGGCTTTATGGCTAAACTTGAGGAAAGTATAACTGATGATTTTGAGAGGTTCAATAAGCTGATAAATGACTTGCAGCTTCATGACAAATACTATGAGGCTGAAGAGGTCAACCTGAAATTCTTGCTCACTCTTCCTGACCATTTGGAACAGAAAATTTTTGTTATTAGAGAAGGAAGAGATCTAAGCAGAATGACACTGGAAGTCTTGTATAGAATCTTGAAGACTTATGAGCTGGAAATGTTACAAAGGAAGTCATTGAGAGCTGGCCAATGATATGTTATTGATGGAATCAGTGTCTTAGTTTTCGATGACTGTAAGTCATCTGATGATGAACTAGAAGCTCAAACTCCAGTTGTTCAAACTGTTGAGCAAAAGAATAAGGAACCATAGAAGCAAGTCATACTGGAAATAGAAGAGGATGAATTATACACTCTTGATGGACTAGATGAGATGGATTAGTCAATGGTTTACCTTGCAAGAAAATTCTCCAACATAAGGGTTAAGAAGCCAAAGTTTTTCAAGATCAAGGGTAAGACATCCAACAACAACAGTAATTGGAAAAGAAAACACAGTTCAACTCATCTAGAAAAGGTGGATACAGAACAGGATCTGTTGGCAGATCAAAGATATAAATAACAAGTAAAATAATTTAAAATAAAGCAGTTATAGGAAAAAAATTCATAACTCGTTAGAAAACAAGAAAAACATGTATAAATTGGATATTCAAAACTAGCATGCTCTGTAAAACAATATCATCAGTCGTGTGCTGTGAATAAAAACCAGAGTCCAATTTTAGCATGCTATTTTCATTTCCAAAACTACTGTTCTATTACAGGAACCATAAAACCATCTGTCCCATTACGGGGACCACAGAACCATTTGTTCCGTTACCGGAACCACAACCCGCAATCAGATATGTATTAGATGTTATCTAGGGACGGCTGATCAGGCCTCCACACAAGTTATCTAGGATAGTTGGCCCGGCTATCACACAAATTATCTAAGAAAGGTGATCGGGCTCTCACACAAATTATCCGGATCCGCAGAGACTAGCTAGGTCTCTGATTAACTATGTTGGACTAATCAGTGAAGATAGGGTGTGCAACCGAATAGCCACTTACGCAATGTTATCCAATATCTGATTTATTTTATCCAGTTTCAAATCACATTTTTACCTATCTCTTGTGAAAACCATTCTGCAACAGCACACTATTCAAAATCTCTTTCCATTTTTAATCACATTTTAGAGATAGGTACTTTTAGAAGTTACTTCTCCCCAAAACATATTTTAAACAACATTTTCAAATACAAGGAATACGTAACTTAAATGTTCCTGTTCCTGTTTGAAAATAAAACAATATTTCATTCATATATACTGAATCATAAGAGTATGGTCAAGGGTACTAGCCTTGCAGAGCTTACAGCTATCTCTGATTGAACTTGGACTGACTTGGACGCTCGGGTTTATCCCCTTACTATCAGACTATCTTGGATACAACTTCAACACTCAGGTCCTTCGCTTGAAACCTTGCTGCGCTTGTCGACTGATCGATAAATTATCTTTAGTCTAACGTCAACTTTCGGGCCTTCCGACTATAACCTACAGAGTCAAAATACCCTAATTTAGACATTCGATTATGCTTGACATATCCTCTCTATCAATCCTACCCAAACAATAACAATCCCGACTCGTAATTATTCGTATTACTATAATACACATAACAGATCAAGTTCGCATTTACAACTTGGTTCAATAATCTTTTTCGATAATTATATACAACTATCGATTCAGAAGATAGGGTTGACGAATCTTTACAATACATTTGTCACAATACACAAGCACTATTGTAAAATAGTTACATTTGTAATTATATAGTTATGTACATTCGACTGATATTCCCGATATTTTACAGGATACATTGCCGAATTTTTAGAATTATTTTCTCAAAATCGGGCAGCGTCTCCTTTGTTTATCGGACTACCCGTCGAAACATAAATCGACATCAAATCGCAACCAACAACCAATCAATCACAGTCCAACCAATCACGCAATCCAAATAATCCCGAAAATAAATATTTAATGCTACTTTTATTTTGAGAATTATAAAATAAAATTTATAAATTGTTATTTATTATATTAGGACTCTTCGCGTCATCACAGTCCAACGTCGGCTCGCCGAGGGTCATCGCCGACGGAGGTAAAACTTACGAGTATCCGAATAATTTTGGGTTTCCAACACAACTTCTACCAATTAATCATTAATAAATTCCGCACGAAATATTTATTTTACTAATTTTACTCAAATGAATTTCCCTGTCGAAAATAACATTAAAATAATAAAAATCTTAACCACACAGTCGCACGCGCACAACGCGCTAAACGGAAAAAAATAGAGACACAACCTGGACAACGAGGGCCGCGCCACCACCACTACCCCACCAGAAAAGTCGAGGGGGAAGGGCAGCAACACCGAACCCCCAGCCGAAATACATACATATATATATGTATATATATATATATATACGAAATCATATATACAGACATGCAATTGAATAACCAAATGGAACCACAACAACAATCATGAACAGATGGCCGGAAAAAGGGAAGACAGCCGGAATCTTACCGGAAGAAACAGGGAAACCGGGATATAAAAGAAACAAGGGAGGAAACATAAATTTATGGAGACGAGTGAAAGGAGAAGAATGAATAATTAGAGTGAGAAGAACTAAGAATTGGATGAAAATTGAGATTGATACAAGGGAGTTGGTTGTGCATATCTGTTCACATTATTTATTTGTTATATCTGTAAGGAACCAGCAACAAATGCGTGGCCCAAATTGCATATAAATTGAACACGTATTTCTTTTTCTAGCAGCCTGATTTCACTTCACAATCGCAATCTAACGAACATGCTTACTAGAAAAATTTAACCCAAATATTTACCAAGTAAATTTTAAAATTCTCAGGATAATTAAAAATAAATAAAATGAATTTTTCATAATTTTTAAAGCATTTTTGAAACGCAACTCGTACCCGCATTTAACGATTAAACGAACCAACGCGCGGGTGAATTTAATCCCAAAAATTTCCGAAATAATTTTAAAATTCTCGAAACATTTCAAACTTAATAAAAATATTAATTTCATAACTTTTGAAACTATCTGGAATTTAATCCCGAATTTACACTTAAATATAATTAGAAAGTCATATAGGGTCAAATAAATAATGAAATATTGATTTCTAAATTTAATAAAATCCCAAAAATAATTATTAAAATTATAGAATCATAAAAACAATTTTAAAGATAATCCAAATATTTATGCAAATAAATTTGCATTAAATCCACTTTTAAAAGTAAAAATAAATCAGTATAACTCGATAATTAAATACGCAAATAAACCCTGTACATCATAATTCACACATAACTAATAATAAACAACACACAGATGTAAAAACCAATACACATATTTCATTTAATTAATTATTCAATATTTACAATCTTACAATAATACAAAAAATACGAGCCGTTATAAAAGTACCCAACACTGCTTGGGTAGCTAAACAAACTTAATTTTCATTGTGTGCAGGGCAAGAAGAATAAAGTCATATTCCAGGCATATGATAGGTGGTAAAGCCCTTCTATCATAATTTAAGGAGATGGATGGCTGGTCTGTTGGTGATTTTAGGAGACAACAACAAATGATTCACAGTGGGATATGGCAAGTTGCTTTCTGGAAATGTTGTCATTGAAGATGTAGCACTAGTTGCTGGTATTTGATAAGTGGCATTTTATACCACTCAGAACGTCTTATAATAGCTTGAATTGATGTCTTGAAATCAAGTATTTTGTGTATTTGATGCGTTTTTCTAGTATTTGTGCATTTCAGGGTATTACTTGCGTTTGTGGAGAGATTTCATCAAGAATAAGCCTTAGTATGTGTTTGGCATTGCGAGTGGGAAGATGGGAGCAGAATGCAGCAAAGAACGGGAGCAAAAAATAGTATTTTCCAGAAAGGGTCTGAGCGCCCGGTCAGCTCTGCTGAGCGACCGCTCAGGAAGCTGAGCGCCCGCTCAGGATTGCTGAGCGGCCGCTCAGGGACGTAAATTAAAATAATTATTTTTAGACTCCTAGTTCTGTTGAGCTTCCGACTTCTGAGATAGCTGGGTTTTGTGTGACTCCTATATAAGTAGTTTTTAGAGACGTTTCACGTGGTGGTGAATCGTAGTGTCAATCGAGGAGCGAGGAGATAAGGAAGAAGACCGTTTTAGCACACCGCAACGAAGAGGAAGCATAGTTTCTTGTGATTCTTTATTTCGTTGTAACAGTGGATGCTAGTTTTCTTTGCTTTGAACCTATTTACTCTTGTGACGTACTTTGATTTAATATAAGTAGTTTATTTAGTTATTCTCGTGTGTTATTATCATGTTTTCATATGAACCCATGGTGACGATGAGTTCAATCATGGGCTAATCGTGATCATGGGGTCGTACCGGATTTACTATGGAATTCTTTAGTTAGTTGTTTAATACCTTAGTGTGTGATGATTGTATGATATCTAGTATTGGTTATGCTTATTCATTTTATGTGTGTCGCGAACATATAGGATAGGGTGTTAATCTCTTGTGAAGCGACAGTGGATCTTGAGGTTTACAACTTGCCATTCTAGTATAGGTTCATGTATGTGTATGCATGATTAGTGGGTAACTCTAACCGTTTTACTTACCCTGTGTAATCATAAGGAATAACTTGTGCTTAAATCATTTTGTTGTCAAATTCTGTAGACATATAGGGTCTCGACATAATTGATGCCTATTCAACTTCTGTCTTAATTGTGGATGTTTGGTAGAATGGTATTATTACAACGAAAGTTGGCTTTTATTAGTTTCGTGTTGTTCGATTAATATCATAACTGTTACATGCTAAGGGTAATAACTATAACTATTGAAGGAAGTAGTAATGAAGTTTTGATCTCATGTATGTTTAATATTGTTAATTCAAGTATCAATTAAGTGGTTAATTCTCGTAGTTAATTATAGTTAATAATTAGTTAATCAATCTAAGTGTTATTGTCTTAACATTGAGAAGTAATCATACATTGGTGAGCGAGTGTAACTGAATATAATTAGTCTGAGTCTTTGTGGGAATGAACTAGAAAGTATTCTATATTACTTGCGAACACGTATACTTGCGTGTATTATTAGTGCGTGTTTTCCGCCCTAACAAGTTTTTGGCGCCACTGCCGGGGACTCGACGTATTTGTTTAGTTTATGTACTTACCATCAGTGGTCATTAGGACTCATTGATTAAGACTTGTTACTTATTGTTTCCGGTTGTGTTTCAGGTATTTTAGCGAGCGTTTATGCAAACACGTTCTCGTACTCGCAAGAAGACTTTAGATACGGCTGAGGAAACAGACGAAGTTCTTGGTATTCCGGAGAAGATAGATTTTGAAGATTCGGATACAGAGAGTGAGTACAAAAAACCAGTAATCATGGGTGATCGTATAGTTCCGGCATATCCAGCTCTTATGGACTTTTCTCGGCCTAAAATTGATGACATTTAGTCAACCATCCTTCATCCGGCTATTCAGGCTAACACTTTTGAAATCAGGCCGGGCACTATTCAGATGGTGCATAATTTTGTTTATTTTGGAGGTGCTGCTACTGAAGATCCCAACATGCACATCAGGAATTTTGTCGAGATCTGTAGTACTTTCTAATATAATGGTGTGACTGATGAGGCTATCAAGCTGAGGCTTTTCCCATTCTCACTGAGGGATAAAGCTAAGGACTGGTTACATTCTGAACCAGCTGGGTCCATCACTACTTGGAAAGATCTTGCGCAGAAGTTTCTGATAAAGTTCTATCCAATGGCAAAAATTACGGCTATGAGGAGTGCTCTTACTCAGTTTGCGCAGCAGCCTACAGAATCCATGTGCAAAGCTTGGGAGCGTTACAAGGAGATGTTGAGAAAGTGTCCACATCATGATATGCCTGATTGGATGGTGATCACTGGTTTCTATAATGGTTTGGGGGACCCAATCTCGGGCCATGCTCGATGCAGCAGCTGGAGGCGCCTTGTGGGCCAAAAGCTATACTGAGGCTTATAATCTTATTGAGACTATGGCTGCAAATGAGCATCAAAACCCAACTTAAAGGATGATGCCTGGGAAGGTAGCAGGTATTCTGGAAGTAGATGCAGCTACAACTATTGCAGGGCAGCTCCAAGCGCTGTCTATGAAGGTCGATTCTCTAGCCACCTATGGAGTCAATCAGATAGCTATGGTCTGTGAGCTTTGTGCAGGTTTTCATGCTACGGATCAGTGTTCTCTTGTCAATGGATCTGTTCAGTATGTGAACAATTATCAGCGACAGCAGCAGCCTGTGCCAGCTACTTATCATCCTAACAACAGAAATCATCCAAATTTCAGTTGGAGTAATAATCAGAATGCTATTCAGCAACCATATCAGCAAGGCGTAAGTAAACAGTTTAATCCACCTGGATTCCAGCAACCACAGTATTATGCTCAAAGGCAATCATATCCTCAACAAGGAGGTGCTGCTCCACCATCTAGTGCTGATTTTGAGGAACTTAAGCTGTTGTGCAAAAGTTAGGCTGTTTCTATCAAGACCTTGGAAAATCAAATCGGTCAAATAGCCAATGCAGTGCTCAATCGTCATCCTGGCACACTTCCCAGTGATACTGAAGTGCCAGGTAGAAAGGAAGCTAAAGAGCAAGTCAAGGCTATTACCTTAAGGTCTGGAAAAGTTGTTGATGCTGAAAAAGCAAAAGACGGAGAAGCTAAAGTTGGTGATGAAGAAGCTAAGCAAAAGGAGAAAGCAGCGGAACCAAGTAAGACTACTGTTGAACACACTCTGCCTGAGGGTAATACAGTGGAGAAATAGCTCTATCCTCCACCACCTTTCCCTAAGAGATTGTAACAACAAAAGCTGGATAATCAGTTCGGTAAGTTTTTGGAGGTGTTCAAGAAACTTCACATCAACATACCTTTCGCTGAGGCTCTGGAGCAAATGCCTAGTTATGTGAAATTTATGAAGAGTATTCTTTCAAGGAAGGTGAAACTGGATGACCTTGAGACCATTGCTCTAACGGAAGAGTGCAGTGCTGTGTTGCAACAAAATTACCTCTAAAGCTTAAAGATCCGGGTAGCTTCACCATTCCTTGCACCATTGGCAAGTTGTCTTTTGACAAGTGCCTGTGTGATTTGGGAGCAAGCATCAATCTGATGCCGTTGTCTATCTTCAAAAAGTTGAATTTTCCTGATCCAAAGCCCACCTACATGTCTCTACAATTAGCTGATCGTTCTATTACATACCCATGAGGCATAGTGGAGGATGTTCTAGTAAAGGTGGATAAGCTCTTCTTTCCTGCAGACTTTGTTATTCTGGATTTCGAGGAAGATAAGAAGATTCCCATAATTTTGGGGAGACCTTTCTTGGCTACAGGCCGTACCTTGATAGATGTGTAGAAAGGAGAACTTACTATGCGGGTGCAGGATCAGGATGTGACATTCAATGTGTTCAAAGTGATGAAATTCCCTACAGAAGACGAGGAGTGCTTAAAGGTGGATTTGATTAATTCTGTGGTTACTTCAAAACTTGATCATATGCTAATGTCTGATGCATTAGAGGTAGCCTTAGTGGGGGAGTTTGACAGTGATGATGAGGATGGCAATGAGCAACTACAATATCTAAATGCTTCTCCTTGGAGGCGAAAGCTAGACATGTCGTTTGAATCTCTTGGTACTTCTGACCTAAAAAATGCTGAAGGGAAGCTCAAACCATCTATTGAGAAAGCACCTACCTCGGAGCTTAAACCATTGCCTAAACACTTGAGGTATGCTTTTTTAGGTGATGCATCTATTTTACCTGTTATTATTGCATCTGACTTTTCAGGTAGTGAGTAGGACAAGCTCTTAGGGTCTTGCGAGAATTCAAATCGGCTATTGGATGGACTATAGCAGACATAAAGGGGATCAGCCCCTCGTATTGCATGCATAAAATTCTGCTAGAGGAAGGTAGTAAGCCAACGGTTGAGCAACAATGATGACTTAATCCTATCATGAAAGAAGTGGTGAAGAAAGAAATTCTGAAGTGGCTGGATGCAGGAATCATATATCCTATTTCTAACAGTTCTTGGGTGAGCCCCGTGCAATGTGTACCTAAGAAAGGAGGTATTACTGTGGTAGCAAATGAGAAGAACGAGCTCATCCCCACTTGAACAGTCACAGGATGGAGGGTATGCATGGACTACAGAAAGTTGAACAAGGCCACGAGGAAGGATCACTTCCCTCTTCCATTTATTGACCAGATGCTTGACAGGTTGGCCGGTCATGAGTATTATTTTCTTCTGGATGGCTATTCGGGGTATAATCAGATTTGCATTGCACCAGAGGATCAAGAAAAGACTACCTTCACTTGTCCATTTGGCACGTTTGCTTTCCACAGAGTTTCGTTTGGCTTATGTGGTGCACCTGCCACTTTTCAGAGATGTATGATGGCTATATTCTCTGATATGATTGGAAATAATTTCGATGTGTTCATGGACGACTTCTCCGTCTTTGGACATTCGTATGATGAATGTTTGAATAATCTTCGTGCAGTGCTCAAAAGGTGTGTGGAAACTAATTTGGTGCTAAATTGGGAAAAATGTCACTTTATGGTGCGTGAATGCATTATTCTTGGGCATAAGGTCTCTAGCAAGGGTCTTGAGGTGGAAAAAGCCAAGGTGGGAGAGAGTCATTGAAAATCTTCCACCACCTATTTCTGTGAAGGGAATCCGTAGTTTTCTTTGTCATGCGGGTTTTTATCGGTGTTTCATTAAGGACTTCTCGAAGATATCTAAGCCGTTGTGCAAATTGCTCGAGAAGGATGTGCCTTTCAAATTCAATGATGAATGCTTGAAGGCATTCGAGACTCTCAAGAAGAGTTTGATAACTGCACCAGTTATTACAGCACCTGATTGGACAGAGCCTTTTGAGATGATGTGTGATGCGAGTGATTATGCGGTGGGAGCAGTTCTTGGGCAGCACAAGAATAATCTCTTTCATGTGGTCTACTATGCTAGTAAGACTTTAAATGGAGCTCAAATGAACTACACAACTACTGAGAAAGAGCTCTTGGCTATAGTCTTTGGTTTCGAAAAATTTTGATCTTATTTGCTTGGAACAAAGGTGACAGTGTTCACTGATCATGCGGCCATTCGCTATTTGGTTTCCAAGAAGGATTCGAAGCTTAGACTTATTCGTTGGGTGCTCTTGCTACAAGAATTTGAGTTAGAGATCAAGGATTGAAAAGGTACTGATAATCAAGTAGCTGACCATCTCTCTAGATTGGAGAATCCCGATTCTACTTCACATGATAAGACATTGATCAGCGAATCTTTTCCGGATGAGCAGTTGTTCGCAGTTCAGGAGGAAGAGCCATGGTTCGCAGATATTGTGAACTATCTTGTCAGCAATATAATGCCTCCTAATATGAATAAAGATCAAAAGAAGAAGTTTCTACATGAGGTGAAGCGGTACATGTGGGATGAACCGTATTTGTTTAAACAGGGAGCTGACCAGATCATCAGGAGATGTATCCCATTCTGTGAGAAGGAGGGGATATTACGAGACTGCCACTCCACAGTTTATGGTGGACATTATGGTGGTGAAAAGACGACAGCTTGTATTATGCAAGCAGGTTTTTTCTAGCCTTCTTTGTTTAAGGATGCTCATCAGTTCGTTTTAAGGTGTGATCGTTGCCAAAGAGTGGGGAATCTTACGAGGAAGGATGAGATGCCGTTAAATATGATGCTTGAAGTCAAGGACTTTGATGTTTTGGGAATTGATTTCATGGGACCATTTGTCTCATCCTGTAATAATCATTACATCTTGCTGGCAGTCGATTATGTCTCAAAATGGGTAGAAGTCAAGGCTCTACCGACGAATGATGCAAAGGTAGTGTTGAATTTTCTTCATAAGCAGATTTTCACAAGGTTTGGAATGCTACGATTAATCATAAGTGATGAGGGGTCGCATTTTTGTAACCGCAAGTTCACTTCTATGATGCAGCGCTGCAATGTGAATCATCGTGTTGCTACTGCCTATCATCCACAAATGAATGGTCAAGCAGAAGTGTCTAATAGAGAGATCAAGCGCATTCTAGAGAAAGTTATTTGTCCGTCAAGGAAGGATTGGTCTTTAAAGCTCGATGAAGCTGTTTGGGCTTACAGAACAGCATACAAGACTCCACTTGAGATGTCCCCGTTTCAACTTGTTTATGGTAAGGGATGTCATTTACCTGCGGAGCTTGAGCATAAGGCTTATTGGGCGTTGAAGAAGTTGAACCTTGATCTAGATGCAGCTGGAAAGAAGCGAATGCTTCAGTTAAATGAACTTGATGAATTTCGACTACAAGCGTACGAGAACAACAAAATGTACAAGGAAAAAGTGAAAATATGGCACGACAGGAAGTTATATCATAAGTTATTTGTGCCGGGGTAGCAAGTTCTTTTATTCAACTCTCATCTCTGACTTTTTCCTGGAAAGTTGAAATCAAGGTGGTCTGGACCTTTTATTGTCAAAACTGTGTTTCCACATGGAGCGGTGGAGATTTTTGAGAATGATCCAGGCCAAGCATTCAAGGTTAATGGTCAGCGTTTGAATCATTACTATGGGGACACGGCAAACCGGGAAGTGGTTAGTGCCGTTTTACTGTCAACTTGAGCAAAGTACCCTACGTCAAGCTAATGATGAAAAAGAAGCGCTTCTTGGGAGACAACCCAAGATTTGTTATTATAGGAACCCTTAGAAGTTAGGAACCTATCCAAAACCACAAAAAAATCAGAAAGCAAGAAAATATTTTTCCAGAAGGTCCCTAAGCGCCCGCTCAGCTCTGCTGGGTGACTGCTCAGCAAGCTGGGCACCCGCTCAGCTTTGCTGAGCGACCGCTCAGGACCCGGCTGGCTGATTTTTTTTAAGCCTTAGAAAAATAAAAAAAATCAGAAAACCAAAAATACAAACACAAACCCACTACCCACGAATCCTTTTCCCATAAACCCACATTTTTAACCCTCAACCCCACTCCTAATCAAATTTTAACCCTAATCTTTACCCTATATATACATACAACTATTCCATATACTCCCCCATACACTTTCAACCTTAAACTTTCTCCCATATTCAAAAACACAAATCTTAAGCACTTTTTCTCAGTTTTAATGGCACCCAAGAGATCCAGGACGATTGATAGCAGGAACACTGTTCCTACTGCTGAGTCTTCGAGGGGTACTGCTGCGAGGCCTCGTTTGTTTGATAGGGCTGCTGAGGAGGAGTATACTAGGCTTCTGGGTAAGCCGATTTTGAAGGAGAGAGGATTCTTACCATCGGGAAGGGATGGTGAGTTGTTGCCAATGATTGATGAAAAGGATTGGATTTCTTTCTGTGAGTCTCCGGAGCGGTTTCGATGAGTGTGGTTTGCGAATTCTATGCGAACACGAAAGATGAAAAGAATGGGTTTTCTGTTGTGCGGGGGCTGACGGTGGATTATCATCCTGAGGCGATTCTCCGTGTGATTGGGCAGCGCCAGAGGAAGCCCACGGAGGAGAATTGGAATGAGAAGACTGATTTTGACTTGGATTTGATTTGTGCTACTCTTTGTAGGCCGGGCACGGTTTGGTCGTTCAAGACTGGGACTAACGAGTATCGTCATTTTCTGGCGATTACGATGAATAGTTGAGCGAGCACATTTGTTATGGGGTATTTCGAATGAGGAGTACTATATGGACCTTGGTGTGTTCATCTACCAAGGAATTCTGAAGTTTTTAAGGGGAGCGAAGCATATGAACATCCCTTATGCATCTACAGTTACAAAGCTTTGCCGAGCAGTGGGAGTTCAGTGGCCTTCTCATGAGCAGTTGCAGATGTCGGCCGCTCCTATTGATTCCGGGACTCTGAATGTGATACAGGAGTGGACTGGTGGAGAGCCCGAGGAGCATGAGCTGGGTTATCATCTTCCAGGAGGACGTCTAGCAGCTGGTGCTACCATGGCGAGACCGGGGCGTGATGTGGCAGGCTCTTCTAGAGCCCAGGAGGGTGCTGGGATGGCTGATGCCCACTATAGGAGGCTGTCGAGGAGGATGGATGCTATGTACGAGATGCAGAGCAGGTTTGCTCAGGAGCTCACCCTTGCACTTGGGACTGCTTTTAGAGGCCTTGGAGCTGACATCTAGTGGCCCGTTTTTAGTGAGGACTCTGCGTATCCGCCTCCTGATACTCCACCCTCTATGGGTGATGATGATTTCTCCGAGTAGGTATACCCTGTGTTCCTTTCTACTACCTTCACTGGGGACAGTGAAGATTTTAAGTTTGGGGGTGGTAGTTAAGGAATATTTTTTGTGTGTATCATATAGTTGTATATTTATGACAGTTTAATTCATATAACTGCATATTTTTGCCATATAGTTTTTATTTTATTTTATTTTATAGCTTTATTTATCATGCCATTTAGCTCATGCATTTACCATGATTTCTTTTGCGTTGCTTTACCAATTGATTTGTGATATTGATGCGAGTGTAGTGATAGCGTTAGAGTGATGTTGAGTCTTGTAGGTTGTCATGCATGCTAGAAACACTTGTAATTTCACTAAGTCTTAGAGAATGCTTAAGGACTAGATTGTTGTCATGGTTTGATGGTTTTTGAGGTTAATCTATTGATTATGCTTAGAATTTATAATAGGTTCTTAGTGATAAAAGGCATGACAAGAAAAAATTTGGAGTAAAAAAATTGGAATTCATTGCTAAGTGTGGCTAGGCATCAAATGGCTAGTAGCCGGCTCGTAATTTTTATGGGAGTAGTCTAGGGTTTAGCAAGATGGAGCGAAACACACTTGCTCAGAAATTTAGAAAAAAAACATAAAAAAAAGAAAGAAAGAAAAAAAGAAAAAAAGAAAAGAAAGAAAAAAATAAAGATTTAATGTATAATTGATCACGAGTGGGCTCTTTGGTATTCGAGTTATTAAGTTCTTAGGGGACTTTGTGCCTAGTGACCTAAGGCTTTTAAAGTCTGGGATCCGCTAACCTAACACTCGCTATATGGATGCCATTGCATAAGTCTTTTGTGGACCTAACTCATTGCACGGTCAAATAAGCATTTGTTTATGTGTTAAATAAAAAGCATGATTCCGTAATAAGCTCCAGTAGTCTTGAAGTGTTATAAGTCATTTTGTGACTAAAATTTATTCTTCGTATAATCATGTGATTGCCTTGAGGATAGTTGAGTTATGATAATTGACCTAGTTGCGAAGCATATCTGTTAAGCATCCTCACACACCACGTTTCTGGTTGCATGTTAGTTTGCATGATTTGATTGATCTTTATTCGCCTAATTGCATTTGTTGAGATGTCATGAGTTGGTTGGTTTAGTCGTAGTGAGGGGGATCGCTGCATTTCATATAGATTGCATTCATGCAGGTTTTTATTTTGTTTTTGAGTCTGTGACGCTTGAGGACAAGCATCGATTTAAGTTTGGGGGTGTGATAAGTGACATTTTATACAACTTAGAACGTCTTATAATAGCTTGAATTGATGTCTTGAAATCAAGTATTTTGTGTATTTGATGCGTTTTTCTAGTATTTGTGCATTTCAGGGTATTACTTGCGTTTGTGGAGAGACTTCATCAAGAATAAGCCTTAGTATGTGTTTGGCATTGCGAGTGGGAAGATAGGAGCAGAATGCAGCAAAGAACGGGAGCAAAACAGAGTATTTTCCAAAAAGGGTCTGAGCGCCCGCTCAGGAAGCTGAGCGCCAGCTCAGGATTGCTAAGCGGCCGCCCAGGGACGTAAATTAAAATAATTATTTTTAGACTGCTAGTTCTGTTGAGCTTCCGACTTCTGAGATAGTTGGGTTTTGTGGGACTCCTATATAAGTAGTTTTCAGAGACGTTTCACGTGGTGTTGAATCATAGTATCAATCGAGGAGCGAGGAGCTAAGGAAGAAGACCATTTTAGCACACCGCAACGAAGAGGAAGCATAGTTTCTTGTGATTCTTTATTTCGTTGTAACAGTGGATGCTAGTTTTCTTTGCTTTGAACCTATTTACTCTTGTGACGTACTCTGGTTAAATATAAGTAGTTTATTTAGTTATTCTCGTGTGTTATTATCATGTTTTCATATGAACCCATGGTGACGATAAGTTCAATCATGGGCTAATCGTGATCATGGTGTCGTAACGGATTTACTATGGAATTCTTTAGTTAGTTGTTTAATACCTTAGTGTGTGATGATTGTATGATATATAATATTGGTTGTGCTTATTTGTCTTATGTGCGTCGCGAACATATATGATAGGGTGTTAATCTCTTGTGAAGCGACAGTGGATCTTGAGGTTTACAACTTGCCATTCTAGCATAGGTTCATGTATGTGTATGCATGATTAGTGGGTAACTCTAACCGTTTTACTTACCCTGTGTAATCATAAGGAATAACTTGTGCTTAAATAATTATGTTGTCAAATTCTGTAGACATATAGGGTATCAACATAATTGATGCCTATTCAATTTCTGTCTTAATTGTGGATGTTTGGTAGAATGGTATTAGTACAATGAAAGTTGGCTTTTATCAGTTTCGTATTGTTCGATTAATATCATCACCGTTACATGCTAAGGGTAATAATAATAACTATTGAAGGAAGTAATAATGAAGTTGTGATCTCATGTGTGTTTAATATTGTTAATTCAAGTATCAATCAAGTGTTTAATTCTCGTAGTTAATTATAGTTAATAATTAGTTAATCAATCTAAGTGTTATTGTCTTGACATTGAGAAGTAATCATATATTGGTGAGTGAGTGTAATTGAACATAATTAGTCTGAGTCTCTGTGGGAACGAACTAGAAAGTATTCTATATTACTTACGAACACGTATACTTGCATGTATTATTAGTGCGTGTTTTCCGCCCTAACAGTATTGAAGTAAATCTTCTAAGTGTCAGCCAATTTACAGACAAATAGTTTAAGTTGATATTTGACGAAGAAGACTGCTCAATCACTAGCTAGAAAACTGGTGGTATTGTTCTGAAAGAAGCAAGGAAAGGAAGCCTATTTGTTGCAGACCTAAATCCAGCAAACAAGGATGGAATTTGTTGCTTCTACACCAAGGAATCAATTGAGCAAAGCAAGATGAAGCACAAGAAGCTCTTTCACTTGAATTACAAAGCAATCAATACCCTGGTGAAAAAGAAATTAGTGAGAGACATGCCAAATCTGGAATTTTCTCAAGATAAAGTTTGTGAGGCTTGTCAGAAAGGCAAAATAAAGAGGGCTCGTCACAAGAGCAAGACTGTGAATTTAATAAGTGCACCAATGCAGCTTATTCACATGGACATGTTTGGACCAGTTAATGTCTTGTCTATTTCGAAAAAGAAATATGCACTGATGATGGTGGATGAGTTCTCAAAGAAATATGACTGATGAAAATAAAGCCAAAGCCTTAAAATTTGAAAATCTGAACATTGATAGTGATTCTGAAGATAATATTAATATCAATACAGTCAACAGAATGGAGGAAGAGATAAATGAACAAGTGAACCATGGAAATGAGGATCCTTCTCAAAGTAGAAGCTCACCTAAATTTGATGGCACAAACTCATGAGGAGAATGAGATGACATTTCTACAAGTCATACCACCAATGAAGAAAATACAGGAAACTCTAGTCAATAAGATCATACCAGAAAATGGGATATGAGTCATACAAAAAATGCAATAATTGGTGATCCAAATGCTGGATTGAGGACTAGAAGTGCAACTACAAATGAATGCTTGCATGCATGCTTTCTTCCACAAAATGAGCCTAAGAAAACTGAGGAAGCTCTACTTGATCCTGGTTGGATATCTGCCATGTAGAAAGAGCTAAATCAGTTTGAGAGAAATAAAGTTTAGGAATTGGTTCCCGCACCAAAAAACAAAAGTATAATTAGAACAAAGTGGGTGCACAAGAACAAAATGGATAAAATTGGAATTGTGACAAGAAACAAATCAAGATTAGTTACCAATGGCTACTCACAAGAAGAATGAATTGATTATGATGAAACTTTTTCCCCAGTTGCAAGACTTGAAGCAATAAGAATCTTTCTTGCATTTACTGCACTTTCAAATTTCAAGGTGTATCAAATAGATGTAAACAGTGCATTTCTTAATGGTAAATTGGAAGAAGAAGTCTATGTGCAACAACCACCTGGCTTTGAAGATCCAGAATTTCCAAACTTTGTTTACAAACTGTTAAAGGCCCTTTATGGATTGCAGCAAGCACCTAGAGCATGGTATGACACAGAGGCAGATTTTGCTGGATGTAGGGTAGACAAAAGGAGTACAAGTAGCATCTGTCAATTCTTTGGTCAAAGACTTGTATCCTGGTATAGTAAGAAACAACAATCTGTGTCAACTTCCAGTTGGGGATGAATATATAGCTGCTGGAGGTTGTTGTGCTCAAGTGCTTTGGGCTTAGAAATCAATTAATGGATTATGGCCTAGTGTTACCCAAAATTCCAATTATGTGTGACAATACTAGTGTCATATCTATTGTTGCTAATCCAGTTAATCATTCTAGAACTAAGCACATTGATGTAAGGTACCATTTTATTTGAGAACATGGTGCAAATGGTATTGTTGAGCTTATTTTTGTTCCAACAAAAAAATAATTAGCTGACATTTTTACTAAACCTTTGGATGAAACAACTTTCACTAGACTTGTAGGTGAAATTGGTATGCTAAATTCTTCATCCTAAATGAAAGAACTCATCTATTGTGTGGCAGCAGATTAATTTTTGATTGATCAAAATTAATTTGATTTAATGGGAAATTAACTGGAATATGATTTATAAATATTTCAGAATTTTCTGTATATTTATTTTTCAAAATTTAAAATTCAACTTGGGATTTTTCAAATTCTGAGAAAAACTGTCTAACTGATAATTTACATTTTTAATATGTGAAATTAATATAAGATAGAACTGAAAAAGAACAAAAGTATGTAGATAACTGTGTTCTCGATAAGTCTAAACGACTTCTCGATAAGTCATTTTGAGACTTCTCGATAGAGCTCTCGTGTGATATCCCATATTATTTTCAAATCTATTATTATTATTATTTGAATATTTTAGGTGATTTTCTGATTAGGAAGGAATAAAATGGTGGATATTTTATTCTTGTTTGACGAGTTGGTGTTATTAAATGGTAATGTGATAATTGTTAAGTGTTATATCGATCCTTGTTAATTTCTAAAAATATTTATTTAAATGTATTATTTTCAAAAGTTTATTTGAAAATTGATCATTTTATTGATATCAGTAAATTGAGTTCGTTTAGTAATATTAGGGATTGGATGGATATTCTGTCTGATATGTGTTGTACGTAATATTAATTGTGTGGGACTCAATTGTGATTGAGGATTATTTGTATTATTAATTACTGAGTCGTATCATTTTATTTTTGTCTTTAAAAGTGATTTTATTGAAAATTTAATTTCATAAATAAATAAATTATCTTTTAAATTATTTTGATGACTTTATAATTACAATAATCATTTTTGGGATTTTATAAAATTTAGAAATCAATATTTCATCAATTATTTAGCCCTTTATGATTTTCTAATTTCATTTATTTTTAAATCCGTATTTAATTCCAAA
Source organism: Apium graveolens (assembly GCF_009905375.1). Taxonomy (NCBI): domain Eukaryota; kingdom Viridiplantae; phylum Streptophyta; class Magnoliopsida; order Apiales; family Apiaceae; genus Apium; species Apium graveolens. The sequence goes on from NC_133652.1 coordinate 221,950,767, forward strand.
ATTCTTCAAAAATTTCGAAACCCATATTTATTGAAGTTTGGAATATTCTGAGAATTTTAAAATTATTTTGGGAATATTTGGGATTAATTTTAACCGCGCGTTGAATTATTTAATTGTTAAAAGCAGGTATAAATTGCGCTTCAAAAATTGTTTTAAAATTAAAAAATTTATGTTTTTATAAACTTCGGGATATTTGTAACATTTTAAGACTATTTTCATGATTTTCTGAATTTGTTTCAAGTGGAGCTCGGTTCGTTAATTGTAAAATGCGGGTATAGCGCGCAAGTCAAAAATACTTTAAAAATTATGAAAATTTTATTTTTATTACTTTTAATTATTCCAAGAATTTTAGAATTAATTTGGTAATTTTTCGGATTTTATTCACCCGCAATCTGGTTAGTTAAATAGCGATGCGCGTAACAGAATTGGGCTAAAAAAAGGATACGTGTCAATTGCGGGACACATGTTTCATTTTGATGCTTCACCATATGCGTGGTTGCTACATATGAAAGGAAAAAAAAAACAAAAACGTGTGCCACGCACCCCACCCCCTTACCCTTGTGTTAACCCCCTCCCCCTTTCCTTTTCCTTACCGTGTCTGTGTTTAGTTACAGTTTCTCTCTGTCGCATATATTTTTATACTTTTAATTTTCAAAAATTCATATCTTACAAACCGTTCATCCAAATTTCAATTGTTATATATCTAAACGATCAGCGCTTCGATACCTACACATAGGTATATATATTGCGAGCCATATTTTCGATTTTATTTTATTTCCGGGGCATAGAAAAGGAGTTTGAAGGCGTTGATTACTCCAAATGACATCTCAGCGTGTGTATGTTTATGGCTATGAATTTTGGATTTTTTTGGAGATATTTTCCGGACATAAGATATTGTCTTCGGGGTGATCATAATTTATTTTGGGTAACGATTTCGAAATTCCGCCTTCGTATTTGTGTATATTATAGCATGTTAGTGTTTATATATTTATTTCATAAATTTCAAAGTTATTGTATAAGTCATTTTTGGCCATGTTTTTTTTCGTTTCTGGCGTATTTATACGTGCAAATATAAAATATTGTGTGTTTTAAATTTATTGATTTTATTAGAGTAAAGTTGGATTGTGTTGTTTGAGATTGATTTTGAGGGGTATGAGCCCGGGAAAAGTCCGTTTTACAAAGACGTTATTTCGAAAGTTTTTCTAAAATATTTATTTCAATTTCAAATTATTATCTTTTATTATTTTCGCAAATCATAATTTGATTCAATTATTTATAATTTGTTTTGATTTATTCTTATTTGATTCGTAATAAATAGACCGTTTATCCGTTTAATACGAAACGAACGCGTATAGACTCAGAAAAATATTCCTCTTTCGAGACCTAAATTCTTTTGTTTCGAAAGGTCGCTTGTTTTGCGAGTCATTTAATGTTCGGTAAATCATATTTTTGACCCGATTTCAGTTTTAAACGTACCGAGTCGAACCTTTTGATGAACCGAGGCATGTGTGATATGAATTATGTGATACATGAGTTATATGTTTACATGCTATGTCTATTACGTGTATACGTGGGTCATAAGTCTTGTATTTGGCTATTTTCTTTATATGTGGGTTATCGTATGGGTAGACGGTAGGGTTTTAACGTGCGGTTCTTCGAGTAATTATCGTTTATACGATTAAAATATTATTTTCTAATTATAGATATGAGTCTTTCAAGACGATCAGGACCAGATGAAATGGATGAAGACTAGAGTTGAATATTATGGAATATTGGGTTACAGCACTATATGAGTAGCATGCCAAAAAATTAGTTGAATAAAGACGATGATGTCTTGAGTTAGAATGTCAGAATAGATGCGTGTTTGCGAGTGTGACTAACTGCTAAAAACTTAAAGGCAAGTATCTCTATCATCACTTATTGTTCAAGTGATATTTCTTTTGAATCCTATTATGCAAGTATTGCTTTTCCTATTCTCAGTTCAGAATAGATAAATGTTTTACATATCGCTGAATTAAATGATTCTGTTTATGCAAGTACTCTTCTGTTATTCTATGTTCAGAATAGCTAAGTGATTTTACTTATCAAATTACTGGATTTATAAATGTTTTGGATTTTGAGAAAGATGATTTGGTTGCGAGTATTCCTGCCCAAGTAAACGGGGGAATAAAATTAATTTGGGTGTCAATTATTATGACCTCTTTTCAATAAAAGGTTTTAAGATTATATCAAATTGCGTAAGTGACCGGGATGGACGGTCTAGTGGAGGGCTATTTCTAAGTGTTATATGAAATATTATGACACAATTTTTGCCATAGGAAGGTATATTGCCTTTTTATTTGAGTATAGATGATTAATGTTGACTTCAGTATGGCATGTTGTGAGCATCAAAGTTCATATTGATATTTAATTTGATATGACAACAATATGAGTATTAATTTCAAGAGTTCGGTTTTGAATAAGGTTTATGATTCATTCCATAATCATTGTTTCATGTTATTGTTGTTTACAACATTTTCGTAAAAACTATTTCACGAGTTTATTCTTGTCAAGATTCAAAGTATTGCTGAAGTATTTCGCTCGAAAATATCAAAAGGATTTTGAATACTGAGGAGGAATCAATTTTGGGATTTCTTAACTAAATTTTCTAATTCAGCAATTATGGTTTTTAAATGTTCTGCTCTAATACAGATGTCGGGTTATATCAAAACGACCATATATATGCTATAATAAACTTGATGAGCATTTTTTTCGCTCATACTTGCCTATTTTTAAATTTTACCTCCAATGAGGATTAGCTTGCGCTGTTTAGCTGTGTAATTCGAGGAAGCAAAGAAGAAGCTCTTGGAAGGTGGTTGGTCCAGGGTTTGCGGGCTAGTGTAAGTTCTATTATGTAAATTATTTATTTTATATTATATTATAATAGTGTTATTATATAGTTGGGCCTAGTATACTTCTTTTTGAAGTTATACTAGCGAGTTAGTAGTGAATTGGAATTTGTTGAAAAGAGTTTTAAAAGAAAGTGAAAATTTATTTGTGGAATTTGGATATCTTGTTTCTAGAACTGTAACCTTAAAAGATCTTGGATTAATTGGGGTCATAGATGATAAATATCTTCCGTTGGAATTTATTTATTGATTTAACATGTTATTTTGGATTGAGGTTTCATAGTGACGACCAAATCCTCTGACCCCAGATTTGGGGGAGTTACAGGTTGGTATCAGAGCTGAGGTTATAGTAAACTAGAAATGAGAGTGTGTAGAAGTGTGTATAGCTATGTGAGGAAGCTTGATCTCATATCGAGTTCATGTTGGACAATTGGATATAGTATCAACGAGTAAGTTAAGATAAGGTGTATTCGTTTGAGATGGTTGTTTTGAGCTGGATGGAACTCCTGGAAGTTGCAAACTTCTATTGTGGAATCTTCCGAGACTATGATTCGATGATGATGGAGATTATTGATATCCTTAGAATGTGAAGATGTGTCTAGAATCGGATGACGAGTCAACATAAAAGTTCAAACAGAAGATAAGTATTAAGACTTTGGCAATACCTTCTCTTTCTATAACTCCTTTTGACATCTCTCAAAAAAAAATTATTGTTGGAGGATATATTTCCTAACACTCATTTTCAATCATATCTGTGTTTTAAATATGCCAGAGGCTGTCATGAAGCCAATTTTTCAGATTTTGATAGCTCTGCCAATTTATGATAATAATTTAACTTCCAATTTTCTTATTTGGTGGATAGTTTCTGGGTGATGTGACACCACTTGCTCATTTGGTATCAGAATTTTTGTTCTCTGGATTTCATTTCCTTCAGAAATATCAGCTTTGAAATCTTTTCAGTTTTATTCATTTGATTTTGAATTCCTTTTATATTCTTTTATTCTGACTGAGATGAACAACCCTAACTATAGGGGACATAAGGTAATCATATCTGTGTGATAGGAGTTGGATGGGACGCCGTCACTTGTGTGTGTTGTGACTACAAGAAGGTTAACAACCTTTAGTAGTGTCTTAATTTGGATACGCAATACCAAGTTTATTTGATCATATTGATCTCTAAGTTATTCTTTCATTTCAACAATACTTTTTCTCAAATTCAGATTCTGTCCTGTTATGATATGAAATTCTTTTCTCTTTGTAAGTCCACAATTTTATCATCTCAAATATTCAAAGGTATGTCAATCAAGTTAAGCTGAGTTATCTTCGTCAAGTCAAAGCAGGGTTATGTGATGGGATTACCAATAACAACATTGGACTGCGATGCGATTAAGATATCATTGGCGTGTAACGAAGTCAATCTGTTTCTTTATTTCTCTCTCTATCTCTTTTTCTTTTTCTTTCTCTCTATCTTTCTCTTTATTCTTCTTTCTCGCAATCAGTAAAAGTGATTCTATTGAGAAATTGGTCAAATGGTATGCGGAAGGAACAATGGTACGTAGTGAAGCTCCCGTGATAACTGTGTGGAATAAGAAATTTCAGTTTTATTTGAAATTTTAAGAAAAGTTGCATATGCAAGATTGGGAAGTTGGTTAGAAGACCCTTAGTGCTTTCTTCTGCTGATTCCGAGGACGAAATCCTTATAAGGGGGGTAGATTGTGATATCCCATATTTTTTTTCAGAGATTATTATTATTATTATTTGAATATGTTTAGGTGATTTTCTGATTAAGAAGGAATAAAATGGTGGATATTTTATTCTTGTTTGACGAGTTGGTGTTATTAAATGGTAAGGTGATAATTGTTAAGTGTTATTTTGATCCTTGTTAATTTCTAAAAATATTTACTTAAATGTATTATTTTCAAAAGTTTATTTGAAAATCGATCATTTTATTGATATCGGTAAATTGAGTTCGTTTAGTAATATTAGGGATTTGATAGATGTGGTGCCCTCCAAACCCGGGTCAGAAGTTTGGGGTCCACACACACACCTTATTTATAACCTGCTTATAACAATAATAAAATAAAAATATGCAGTGACCCTACTTACTAACTACCACGGACCGCAACAGGTTAAAGTATGCACACAAGCCAAACACACTTATATTTCAAATCGTTCAAATCCCAACTATTCAAACTCAGAATTGAGTATTAAACATTATTACAAACTTTTACAAACTCAAACTATCCCAAAAGAAGCCTACTAGCTTAACTCGATCAACCTGAACCCCTAGCTCTCGCGCTGGACTGGGGATCCTCGGTACCAACTGGTTCCTTCTTAACTGGAAAAGAACATAAACAACATCGCACAGATGAGCTAACTAGCTCAACAAATTACAATGACAAAACTGAGAATAATGATCATCAGGTGAAAATGGTTATGATGTCAAGTGAACAATGGATTATGATTTAGAATTGGATATTATATTTTCATTTTAAAAACCAAGGTTAGGCTGCTGAACAGTCACACACTAACCCTTGGCAAAGCACACAACACTGCTCTCACTATTGGATCCAAGGCACACATTGGCCTAACTTGACTATTATATGGTCTGACCACGAATCTGGTCCACAATTTTATAAAAAAACAATCCAATTCTAACATAATAACAGAATAAATAATGTAAAGTAGTAAACAGAATTATAAACAACATTGGGTGTTTGATAATGAAATGGTTTCAATCTTCATAAGGATCAATATGGCATTTTCAAAGCTTGGTTGTTGGGTAATGAAAGAATTGGATTACAAAGGAATCGTATATTTGATGTTCGTATTTGGGTGTACAACAATCAACGGTCTAGAAAGAATCAGGTTTACGGCTCAAGATCAATAACTGGAATCAGGGTTTTGGGTTTAGTGCATCAAAGCACTTGCAATATAAAACAGGTCTATCAATCAACCACAATATATCTCGAGAAAGTTCAGAATACTTTTCTGGTACTAGATTATTTTTCTGCACTCGCGTTCAATCACAACTGTCTACTCCTCGACTATCTGTTTCCCTTTCCTACGCCTTGCCTCTTCTGCTCACATATCATAAGCATCTATCAATATTCAACTCACATGATTCTATTCGACATATACTTCTATCTACCCTTCGTTTTACCCAAATCCGATTAACGGATCAAAAGTTATATTATAAACAAGTAAACATCGAATATATAGACCGACGGTTAACCAACAAGTCACATATAGCACATAACACGTCAAATAATCAATGATATATCATTTATAATGGAGTCTCGGGTCATAAACAGGCTTTCGGGTATTTAAACTGATTTTTAAAACATTTTTCAGAATTAAAACGGGTCGTTGGATCAATTTCGGACTAATAAACTGGGTTCGCTTGGCCCAATCTGGCTTCAAAACAAGTTTATAATAATTATCGAGCCTTGAAATCAATTTAAAATAATATTTTAAAGCTCGAAACTATTTTTCGGAATTTTTAAATCATTTTTAAATAATTAAATCTAATTAAATAATTAATTAAAATCAATTAATAATTAATTAAATCAATTAATCAATTAATTCTCGAATTAATTGAGCAATTAATCAATTAAAAATTAACTGAAATTAATTAACTAATTAATTCAGATTTATTTTTGAATTGAAAACAATTTTTTGGAATTAAAATATTAATTTTTGGAATTTCAGAAATTAAAAACGAATTTTTATAATAAAAATAAATAGGAAATATGATTTTTGAATATTTTTAAAACAAGAATCCAAAATTTGCAAACTCTGGAAACTTCAGGGACTAAACTTTATCGTCCCCAATAATTGAGGTACTAAACTGTAACTTTTCCAGCCCTCGCCGGAAAAATGTCGGGGTTCGCCGGAGAACTTGCCTCCAACATCCTCCCACCACCATCACCTCCAGATATACTCTACACAACATCAGGAATCTGTTTATGCAATCAAAACACGACAATAACCCCTGTCCTGGCCGGAAAATGGCCAAGAACTTTGCCGGTTTCCGGCAAAACATCGGGAATTTCAAAACACAACTCCCTTCGATTCAGACATCCTCTATTAACGAGCTATATACCAATCGATTACAAATTTCATAAGGAACACAACCCACTATAAATCAACACATAATAACCCCTAAATCAAAAAACCCCAAATTTCAATTGAAAACATTCATACAGGTTATAAACCCTAATTTCAAAATTCGAAAATTAAACTCAATTTTGAACATGTTATTGAACTCCAAATCAGACGTATGACATATGAAAATCATCAGGAAAACAAGCTCTACAACATGCAATCATCAAATCATTCAAACAATCATCCGAACAAAAATTCATATTTTTAATAAAAAAAATTCGAAAATAATTAAAATTTTCAGAAAATAAACCGTGATTTCTGCAGTGATATGGAACACAAAATCTGATAGTACTCCTCGAGACCTTCGATTTGGTTACTCCAACTTTCCCAACTGATTTCAATAACACCTTGAAATTGTAGTTTGATTCTCAGAAGGTTTTATGAATTTAGGGTTTTTCTCTGGAAAATTATATATTTAACTGACTGCAAATGATTTTGATACGGAATAAAATACGGTAAAAGGTTATTTATAATTACGGAAAATTAGTATCCCGTTGGATCATTCCGGGTATAAAATGGTACATTTATTTATAAAAACTGATCCAAACGGTACCGGTTTTCGGGATAAATATCCAAATCAGTAGAATTTGTACTGCGGTCTTGGTATCAGCGCCTGGTTACACGTATTACGAGGTGATAATTATGATAGTTTAATAAAAAGATCCCGTTTATCGAAAATACATGTTTTATCGATTTATCGAAACGAATAACATATCAAAAATGTTGCACCGGGACCCGCGCAGGACAAACCGTACGCCGGATCGAAAAAGTCAAAACATGGAAAATGCTCGGAATATTACAATTAGGTTAGGAAGGAGTTTTCAGAAGAGTTTTGGGTTATAAAAACTTAAAAACAAGTGACGTCGGTTAGTACCCGTTTGTATAAAATAGTTTTTAAATACTCGGAAAAAGATTTTATAAAATCCATATATTTCCTATAAAATCATAAATCATCATAAAAATAATTAGGATGATATGACAATTATCTATATTTTATTTTGGACATATAAAAATTTAAATACTCAATTAATATTATTTTTAAACATCCAAACACATTTAACACTTAACAAATAATTCACATAATAGATACTTTTCCTTTCCCCTTTAAAAGGATTATCTCCTAAGAAAATAAATGAGGGTACTTTTCTTTCATATCGCTTTCTAACTCCCAGGTTGACTCTTCAACCTTTGGGTTTCTCCAAAATACTCTTACTAACTTTACCACTTTATTTCTTAATACTTTTTCTCTTTCCTCTAGAATCTCTATTGGATTCTCTACATATGACAAATCTGCCTGAAGCTCTATTGGCTCATATTCTATTACATGCCTGGAGTCTGGATTATACTTCTTAAGTATTGATATGTGAAAAACATTGTGAATGTGCTCCATGTGCGGAGGTAACGCCAACTTGTAAGATACTTTGCCAACGCACTTTAGATTCTCAAAAGGTCCGACATATCTTGGGCTCACCTTTCCTTTCTTTCCAAACCTCGGTAATCCCTTCCACGGTGATACTTTCAGTAATACTAAGCTTCCTTCTTCAAATTCCATGTCTTTCCTTGATTGATTTGCATATTTTCTTTGGCGATCTTGTGCTGCTATCAATCTCTTCTGGATAACTTTCACAACTTCCTTTGTCTGCTGCACTAATTCAGGTCCAAGTATTTTGCGTTCTCCTACTTCGTCCCAGACTAGAGATCTGCATTTGCGTCCATAAAGGGCTTCATAGGGTGGCATCCTAATACTGGCATAATAACTGTTGTTGTAAGCAAATTCTAATAGAGGTAAATGCTCGTCCCAACTCCCTTTGAAATCAATAACATAAAATGTAACATATCTTCAATTGTTTGGATCGTTCTTTCACTCTGACCGTCCGTCTGTGGGTGATAAGCCGTACTCATATTCAGTCTCGTTCCCAAACATTCTTGAAAACTCTTCCAAAATCTTGAATTAAATCTTGGATCTCGATCAGATACAATAGACACAGGAACTCCATGACGAACTACAATTTCCTTCACGTACATATGGACTAACTTGTCGAGCAAAAATCTTTCATTTATAGGCAGAAAATGAGCTGACTTGGTAAGTCTATCCACTATAACCCAAATGGCATCATGATTAGCCCTTGTCCTTGGTAATCCAACTATGAAATCCATGGCAATATGTTCCCACTTCCATTCTGGAATCTCCAATGGCTGTAGCAATCCACTTGGTCTTTGATACTCTGCTTTAACTCTCTGACATGTATAACATCTGCTAACCCATTCCGCAATTTCCCTCTTCATGTCTGGCCACCAATAATTCTCCTTTAAATCTCTGTACATCTTGGTACTCCCCGGATGGATTGAATACCTTGAATTATGAGCTTCCTGTAAAAGTTCATTCTTCAGCTCCGTCACCGGTGGAATCCAAATTCTAGAAGAAAACCTAAGAATACCTTGATCGTCCTTTTGCATGTACAATTCTTCCCCTACCAAACGATTTATATCTTGATCCATTACATCTTCCTGACACTTCTTTATCTTTTCTAACAACTCCGACTTGAAGGTCATACTATACACTTTTGCTTCATCAGGCTTGCAAACTCTAATCTCCAATTCCAGTTTCTGAAATTCTTTATATATCTCTTCGGGTACTGATAACACATTTAACTTTTCCTTCCGACTGAACGCGTCTGCTACAACGTTCGCTTTACCGGGATGATAATTAATCATGCATCGTAATCCTTGATCAATTCTAACCATCTCCTTTGCCTCATATTAAGCTCCTTCTGTGTGAATATGTACTTCAAGCTTTTGTGATCCGTGTAAATCTCGCACTTTTCTCCATACAGATAATGTCTCCAAATTTTCAAAGCGAAAACTATGGCTGGTAGCTCCAAATCATGAGTAGGATATTTCTGTTCGTGTGATTTCAATTGCCTTGACGCATACGCAATCACCTTATCATGCTACATCAGAACACATCCCAGTCCTTTATGAGAAGCATCACTGTAAATTACGAAATTCCCTTGATCGTTTGGAAGTGACAAAACAGGTGCCGTGATTAATCTTCGCTTCAATTCCTGAAAACTTTCTTCGCATTTATCGTTCCATATAAACTTTTCATTCTTCCATGTAAGCTTTGTCAACGGTGTTGCAATCCTTGAAATTTTTTGAACGAATCGACGATAATATCCCGCTAATCCCAAGAAACTTCTTACCTCGGTGGGTGTTCTCGGTCTTTCCCAATTTGTAATTGCCTCGATCTTTGCTGGGTCCACTTTGATCCCTTCATTACTGACTGTATATCCTAAGAACTGAACCTCCTGTAACCAAAACTCACACTTCGAGAATTTAGCATATAACTTCTTTTTCCTTAAAATCTCCAAAGCTGTTCTTAAATGTTCCGCATGATCCTCTTCCATTTGTGAATAAATCAAAATGTCGTCTATAAACACAATAACGAACTTGTCCAAATATTCCTTGAAAATTCTATTCATCAGGTCCATAAACACTGCCGGGGCATTTGTTAATCCAAAAGACATCACAAAAAATTCATAATGTCCATACCTTGTTCTGAAAGCTGTCTTTGGTATATCTTCCGACTTGATCTTTAGTTGATGATATCCCGATCTTAAATCAATCTTGGAGAAGTACTTGGCTCCTTTCAATTGGTCAAACAGATCATCAATTCTGGGTAACAGATACTTGTTCTTGATTGTAAGCTTGTTGTGCTCCCTATAGTTGATGCACAGTCTCATGCTTCCGTCCTTCTTTTTGACAAACAAAACCGGTACACCCCACGGGAATACACTAGGTCTGATTACTCATTTCTCTAATAACTCTTGCAATTGCTTCGCTAGCTCTTTCATTTCAACGGGCGCCATTCTGTACGGGGCCTTGGATACTGGTTCTGTTCCAGGTGCTAAGTCGATTGCAAACTCAATTTCTCTATCTGGAGGAAGTCCCGGTAACTCATCGGGAAATACGTCTGGAAATTCATTCACTACTGGAATATCTTCAAGTTTTGCTGGCTCCTGACTTTTGTCAATCACATATGCCACGAAATGCTCGCATCCTTGCCTAGTAACTTCTTGGCTTGAATCATCGTTAAGAACTTCTTTACTTGCTTCTGGCCCTTGAACGTTACTATCCTCTCGTCTGGCGTCTTCACCATTACCTTCTTATTTCGACAATCTATCTGGGCATCGTGCTTAGATAACCAATCCATTCCTAAGATAATGTCAAATTCTCCTAACTTAAATGGTATCAAATCTACACAAAACTTACTACCAGAAATCTCAATCTCACAATTCCCACAAACTTTATTAACAGATACACGTTCTTGATTTGCTAATACCACAGTCATTATTTCATTTAAATACTCAACTGGACAATTTAACTTACTAACAAAATCTTATGAAATAAATGATCGAGTTGCTCCCGAATCTATTAACACTTAGGCACATAAAGAATTCATATTAAGCGTACCTGCCACGACATCAGTATCCTGGATAGCATCCTTCACAGACATGTCAAAAACTCTAGCCCTTGGAGTCTCATTCACTGCTGGGGTAGATCCCATAATCCTTAATGCATTACCGACTAGGGCTGGTGTCTTGCAATCTCTTGCTATATGTCTTGGCTTTTCACATTTAAAGCACGTAAATCCAATGGCTGGAACCTTCACTGCTGGATTCCGGATAGGCTGATCCTTATTTGCTGGTTCTTTTGCTGGCTGATTTCAGCACTCCCTTGAATAGTGCCCTTTCTGGTTGCACTTGAAACACACATTCAACTTGTTACAAACTTCTCCATGTTTCTTTCCACATACCTGACAATCTGGAAAAGTTAACCTCAACTGATTCGGCTGATTCGCATTAACTGGACGGTTTCCCTGGCCTCCGTCGTCTGCATTTTGTCTCTTGAAATTAAAATTTCTCCCTGGCTGAAACTTGCCCTTCTTAAAATTTGGAAACTTCCCTGGTTATGACTGACCTTCATTCCCTTCAAATTTCCTTTTCTTGCTTTCTTTCTCCTTCTGTGACATCTCACTCTCTGTCTCTGCAATCATAGCCTTCTGTACAACTCCTGCATAGGTATCCAATTCAAAAATGGCTACCTTCCCTCTGATCCATGGCTTCAAACCTTGATGGAATCTCTTAGCCTTCTTCCTGTCAGTATCCACATACGACGGCACATACCTTGACAATTCCCCAAACTTACTCTCATAATCTTCCACCGACATATTTCCTTGCTTTAGCTCTAAAACTTCAACTCCATCTGATCCTGGACAAACTGAGGAAAATACTTTTCTAAAAATAATTCCTTAAACCTCTCCCAAGTAATAACATCTGTACCTTCCAACGTCTTCACCATCTCCCACCAATAGGTGGCCTCATTCTTCAAATAGTAACTTGTAAACTCAACCTTCTGTTCTTCCTTTAGTTTCACCAAGGCAAATGCCTTCTCTATCTCCTTTAACCAAACATTTGCTTCAATCGGCTCTAAGGAACCCTTGAATTCTGGTGGGTTTACTGCCTGAAAAGTTTTGAAAGTTACCTGAGGATTGGTCTGTCTTTGTTGTTGTTGTGCCAGGTGAACTGTTTGTTGGGCCAAGATTTGGAGAATCTGGGCTATTGCTGGGTCTATGGGTCTTGGGTTTGCATTATAGTTTGTATCATCTTGGTTTTTATTGTTGTTGTTGTTGGTTTCTTCATTCTGGGTATTGGTGCGGGTATTTCTTCTGGGAGGCATTTTCTGTAAAGAATCAAACAACTTATTTAGCTTTTAAATCAAATTCTTTGTATAAAAGAAAAGTTTTGTAAAATAGAATTATCTCTTTTTGAAAACAGTTGTAACAGTTGAACTAAGTAAATTGCATCCTTCTTTACAGAATATAAACAGTTAAGAGAATAGGGTACATGGTATCACAGGGTATAACTGGTGCAATAAATAAGGTAAAGTAAAATAGGTGCAGTAAAGTAAATGAGAATGCTGGAAAGGAAAAGGTACTGATATATATATAGATCAAAAGTTTTGGGTAGTACAAGCATAAAGACGCTTCAGAAGTAAAAGCAAAAAGGGTACACCAACCTACTCACTAGTCAGCATAGCTAGTCTATAAATACAACCCAAAAGTCTACTGATACACAATACACACTACTGTACATACTACACAACCATAACAACACTGCTAAGCATCTCCATCTCTGGATCTCTGACTCAACTCCAAGGAAACTCTGGTCCTCCCAGCCTCTCAAAGTCCTCCATCACCTCAGTAGCCCATCCCATCAGTGCATCAGGGCCTCTGCCAGGTAGTGTAGCTCCATGTAGCCTAGCCTCAAGAACCCTTCGTGTCACATGAATCTCCTCTCGAAGCTCCCTCACACCACGATCAACATCTGTAGTCCTAATGATATGCTGTAACTCTCGGATCTGGGCCAACAAGGAATCACGCTCCAATAGAAGAGCCTCATATGGGTAGTAAGGAACTTGGGGCAATGTAGACTGGAATGGGGCACTCGCAACTGAATGCCCAGTGGAATCTAATCAGCTGGTGGGGGTCCTCTGTTAGGTGGTCTCATGCCTGGGGGTGGAATAGCCTGCAATGGTACGGGCTGCAACACAGGTGGAGGTAAAATAGCCAACACTGGTGGAACAGCAGGACGTGGATCTGAAGACGGTCCTCCAACTGAAGGCTCTAAGTGATCAACTGATACGGGGATGAAAGAGTCGGCCATCGCCGCTATCTGAAATCATATCGCAATATAAGAATCTCGAACCATGACGCGAATCATACTAGTACCTGTTATACCGTAGCACTCAACCTCTCGATATTCTATCTTTCTATTCCTTACTTCTAATCCTAACCCTCTACCCTTTCCCGTAAATCTAGGCTTGTGTCAGTGACTTATAACCTGTAGCTCTGATACCAAACCTGTGGCGCCTTCCAAACTCGGGTCAGAAGTTTGGGGTCCACACATACACCTTATTTATAATCTGCTTATAACAAATAATAAAATAATAATATGCAGTGACCCTACTTACCAACTACCACGGACCGCAATAGGTTAAAGTATGCACACAAGCCAAACACACTTATATTACAAAACGTTCAAATCCCAACTATTCAAACTCAGAACTGAGTATTAAACATTATTACAAACTTTTACAAACTCAAACTATTCCAAAAGAAGCTTACTAGCTTAGCTCGATCAACCTGAACCTCTAGCTCTCGCGCTGGACTGGGGATCCTCGGTACCAACTGGTTCCTTCTTAACTGGAAAAGAACATAAACAACATCGCACAAATGAGCTAACTAGCTCAGCAAGTCACAATGACAAAACTGAAAATAATGATCATCAGGTGAAAATGGTTATGATGTCAAGTGAACAATGGATTATGATTTAGAATTGGATATTATATTTTCATTTTAAAAACCAAGGTTAGGCTGCTGATCAGTCACACACTAACCCCGAGCAAAGCACACAACACTGCTCTAACTACAGGATCCAAGGCACACATTGGCATAACTTGACCATTATATGTTCTGACCATGAATCTGGTCCACAATTTTATAAAAAAACAATCCAATTCTAACATTATAACAGAATAAATAATGTAAAGAAGTAAACATAATCATAAATAACACTGGGTGTTCGATAATGAAATGGTTTCAATCTTCATAAGGATCAATATGGCATTTTCAAAGCTGGGCTGTTGAGTAATGAAAGAATTGGATAATAAAGGAATCAATGTTCAAGGTTTCAAGAATTTGGTCTTTCAAAGCATAAGATAAAATGGTTTGAGTGTGTAAGCAATCTGGTTCAGTGTTTGATATTTAGTTTGTATGTATTTGTGGAGGAGTATCGTATATTTGAGGTTCGTATTTGGGTGTACAACAATCAATGGTCTAGAAAGAATCAGGTTTACGGCTCAAGATCAATAACTGGAATAAGGGTTTTGGTTTCAGTGCATCAAAGCACTTGCAATATAAAACAGGTCTATCAATCAACTACAATATATCTCGAGAAAGTTCAGAACACTTGCCTGGTACTAGGTTATTATTCTGCACTCGCGTTCAATCACAACTGTCTACTCCTCGACTATCTGTTTCCCTTTCCTACGCCTTGCCTCTTCTGCTCACATATCATAAGCATCTATCAATATTCAACTCATACGATTCTATTCAACATATACTTCTATCTACCCTTCGTTTTACCCAATCCGATTAACGGATCGAAATTTATATTATAAACAAGTAAACATCGAATATATAGACCGATGGTTGACCAACAAGTCATATATAGCACATAACACGTCAAATAATCAATGATATATCATTTATAATGGAGTCTCGGGTCATAAACAGGCTTCCGGGTATTTAAAATGATTTTTAAAACTTTTTTCGGAATTAAAACGGGTCGTTGGATCAATTTCGGAGTAATAAACAGGGTTCGTTTGGCCCAATCTGGCTTCAAAACAAGTTAATAATAATTATTGAGCCTTGAAATCAATTTAAAATAATATTTTAAAGCTCAAAACTATTTTTCAAAATTTTTAAATCATTTTTAAATAATTAAATCTAATTGAATAATTAATTAAAATCAATTAATAATTGATTTAATCAATTAATCAATTAATTTTCGAATTAATTGACCAATTAATCAATTAAAAATTAACTGAAATTAATTAACTAATTAATTCAGATTTATTTTTGAATTAAAAATAATTTTTTGGAATTAAAATATTAATTTTTGGAATTTTCAGAAATTAAAAACGAATTTTTAAAATAAAAATAAATAGGAAATATGATTTTTGAATATTTTTAAAACAGGAATCCAAAATTTGCAAACTCTGGAAACTTTAGGGACTAAACTTCATCGTCCCCAATAATTGAGGTACTAAACTGTAATTTTTCCAGCCCTCGCCGGAAAACAATCGGGGTTCGCCGGAAAACTCGCCTCCGGCATCCTCCCACCACCATCACCTTCAGATATACTCTACATAACATCAGGAATCTGTTTATGCAATCAAAACACAACAATAACCCCTGTCCTGCACTTTGCCGGTTTCCGGCAAAACATCGGGAATTTCAAAACACAACTCCTTTCGATTCAGACATCCTCTGTTAACGAGCTATATACCAATCGATTGCAAATTTCATAAGGAACATAACCCACTATAAATCAACTGCTAATAACCCCTAAATCAAAAAGCCCCAAATTTCAATTGAAAACATTCATACGGGTTATAAACTCTAATTTCAAAATTCGAAAATTAAACTCAATTTTGAACATGTTATTGAACTCCAAATCAGACGTATGACATATGAAAATCATCAGGAAAACAAGCTCTACAACATGCAATCATCAAATCATTTAAACAATAATCCGAATAAAAATTCATATTTTTAATAAAAATAATTCGAAAATAAATAAATTTTCAGAAAATAAACCTTGATTTCTACGGTGATATGGAACACATAATCTGATAGTACTCCTCGAGACCTTCGATTTGGTTACTCTAACTTTCCCAACTGATTTCAAAAACACCTTGAAATTGTAGTTTGATTCTCAGAAGATTTTATGAATTTAGGGTTTTTCTCTGGAAAATTATATATTTAACTGACTGCAAATGATTTTGATACGGAATAAAATACGGTAAAAGGCTATTTATAATTACGGAAAATTAGTATCCCGTTGGATCATTCCGGGTATAAAATGGTACGTTTATTTATAAAAACTAATCCAAACGGTACCGGTTTTGGGATAAATATCCAAATCAATATAATTTGTACTGCGGTCTTGGTCTCAGCGCCTGGTTACACGTATTACGAGGTGATAATTGTTATATTTTAATAAAAAGATTCTGTTTATCAAAAATACGAGTTTTATCGATTTACCGAAACGAATAACATATCGAAAATATTGCGCCGGGACCCGCGCAGGACAAACCGTACGCCGGATCGAAAAAGCAAAAACATGGAAAATGCTCGAAATATTACAATTAGGTTAGGAATGAGTTCTCGGATGAGTTTCGGGTTATAAGAACGTAAAAACGGGTGACGTCGGTTGGTTCCTGTTTGTATAAAATAGTTTTTAAATACTCGGAAAAAGATTTTATAAAATCCATATATTTCCTATAAAATCATAAATCATCATAAAAATAAATAGGAAGATATGATAATTATCGATATTTTATTTTGGACAAAAAAAAATTAAAATACTCAATTAATATTATTTTTAAACATCCAAACACATTTAACACTTAACAAATAATTCACAGAATAGTTATTGAACACATATAATAATTATTTATTAACAAAAATAATTACACGATATATCCCGGATATTCTGTCTGCTATGTGTTGTATGTAATATTAATTGTGTGGGACTCAGTTGTGATTGAGAATTATTTGTATTATTAATTACTGAGTCATATCATTTTGTTTTTGTCTTTAAAAGTGATTTTATTGAAAATTTAATTTCATAAATTATTAAATTATCTTTAAAATTATTTTTATGACTTTATAAATATAATAATTATTTTTGGGATTTTATAAAATTTCAAAATCAATATTTCATCAATTATTTAGCCATGTATGATTTTCTTATTTAATTTTTTGTAAAAATTTCGAAACCCATATTTATTTATGTTTGGAATATTCTGAGAATTTTAAAATTATTTTGGGAATTTTTGGGATTAATTTTACCCGCGCGTTGAATCATTTAATTGTTAAAAGCGGTATAAATTTCATTTCAAAAATTGTTTTTAAATTACAAAATTTATGTTTTTATAATCTTCAGGATATTTGTAACATTTAAAGACTATTTTCGTGATTTTCTGAATTTGTTTCAAGGGTAGCTTGGTTCGTTAATTGTAAAATGCGGGTATAGCGCGCAAGTCAAAAATACTTTAAAAATTATGAAAATTTTATTTTTATTACATTTAATTATTCCAAGAATTTTAGAATTAATTTGGTAATTTTTCAGGTTTTATTCACCCGCAATCTGGTTCTTTAAATAGCGATGCGCGTAATAGAATCGGGCTCAAAAAAGGATATGTGTCAATTGCGGGACACGTGTTTCATTTTTATGCTTCACCAGATGTGTGGCTGCTGCATATGAAAGGAAAAAAACAAAAACGCGTGCCACGCACCCCACCCCGTACCCACGTGTTAACCCCCTCCCCCATTTCTTTTTCCTTACTGTGTCTGTGTTTAGTTACAGTTTCTTCCCCTCTCTTTCTTCTGTCTCTCTGTCGTATATATTCTTATACTTTTAATTTTCAAAAATTCATATCTTACAAACCGTTCAATTAAATTTCAATTGTTATATATATAAATGATCAGCGCTTCGATACCTACGCATATGTATATATATTGCGATGTTTTGAGAAGAAAATTTGCGGAGCATTATTTCAATTTTAATTTATTTTCGGGGCATAGAAAAGGAGTTTGAAGGCGTTGATTACTCCACATGGCATCTCAGCGTGTGTATGTTTATGGCTATGAATTTTGGATTTTTCTGGAGATATTTTCCGGACATCAGATATTGTCTTCGGGGTGATCAGGATTTATTTTGGGTACCGATTTCGAAATTCCGCCTTCGTACTTGTGTATATTATAACATGTTAGTGTTTATATATTTATTTTATAAATTTCAAAAGTTGTTGTATAAGTCATTTTTGGCCATGTTTTTTTTCGTTTCTGGCGTATTTATACGTGCAAATATAAATTATTATTTTTTTTAAATTTATTGATTTTGAGGGGTATGACCCCGAGAAAAGTCCGTTTTACAAAGATGTTATTTCGAAAGTTTTTCTAAAATATTTATTTCAATTTCAAATTATTATCTTTTATTATTTTCGAAAATCATAATTTGATTCAATTATTTATAATTTGTTTTGATTTATTCTTATTTTATTCATAATAAATAGACTGTTTATCCGTTCAATACGAAAAGAACGCGTATAGACTCAGAAAAATATTCCGCTTTCGAGACCCAAATTCTTTTGTTTCGAAAGGTCGCTTATTTTGCGAGTCGTTTATTGTTCGGTAAATCATATTTTTGACCCAATTTCAGTTTTAAACGTATCGAGTTGAACCTTTGACGAACCGAGGCATGCGTGATATGAATTATGTGATACGTGAGTTATGTGTTTACATGCTATGTGTATTACGTGTATACGTGGGTCATAAGTCTTATATTTGGCTGTTTTCTTTATGTGTGGGCTATCGTATGGGTAGACGGTAGGGTTTTGACGCGCAGTTCTTCGAGTAATTATCGTTTATACGATTAGAATGTTATTTTCTAATTATAAAATATTGGGTTGCAGCACTGCATGAGCAGCAGGCCAAAGAATTAGTAGAATAAAGACGGTGATGTCTTGAGTTAGAATGTCAGAATAAATGCGTGTTTGCGAGTGTGACTAACTGCTAAAAACCCAAAGGCAAGTATCCCTATCATCACTTATTGTTCAAGTGATATTTCTTTTGAATCCTATTATGCAAGTATTGCTTTTCCTATTCTCAGTTCGGAGTAGATAAATATTTTATATATTGCTGAATTAAATGATTCTGTTTATGCAAGTACTCTTCTGCTATTCTATGTTCAGAATAGCTAAGTGATTTTACTTATCAAATTACTGGATTTATAAATGTTTTGGATTTTGAGAAAGATGATTTGGTTGCGAGTATTCCTGCCCAAGTAAATGGGGGAATAAAATTAATTTGGGTGTCAATTATTATGACCTCTTTTCAATAAAAGGTTTTAAGATTATATCAAATTGCTTAAGTGACCGGGACGGACGGTCCAGCGGAGGGCTATTTCTAAGTGTTATATGAAATATTATGACACAATTTTTGTCACAGGAAGGTATATTGCCTTTTTATTTGAGTACTCGTGTTTTAGGGACATGTTTCTACGAATCATGGCCTAGTGCCATCACACGGGCTGATCAGCATGTGATAGTACGTCCGTCGGAGAATGATCCCGATCTAAATTATCATATCATTTTTAATATTCATAGAATAAATGATTTATCAACTGTTTCTGTTTTGAATAAAAGGTGAAATGCGGTTTTGATTCAGTTTCTGCTTGATGTGGATATTTAGGTTGTTGTTAAATATCAAAGGTGGTATTAGTATATATGATTAATGTTGACTTCAGTATGGGATGTTGTGAGCATCAAAGTTCATATTGATATTTAATTTGATATGACAACAACAGGACTATTAATTTCAAGAGTTTGGTTTTGAAAAAGGTTTATGATTCATTCCATAATTATTGTTTAATGTTATTGTTGTTTATGATATTTCCGTAAACACTGTTTTACAAGTTTTATTCTCATCAAGATTCAAAGTATTGCTGAAGCATTTCGCTCGAAAATATCAAAAGGATTTTGAATCCTCAAGGAGGAATCAATTCTGGGATTCCTTACCTAAATTTTCTGATTCAACAATTATGGTTTTTAAATATTCTGCTCTAATGCAGATGTCGGTTTTATATCAAATCGACCATATATATGCTATAATGAACTTGCTGAGCATTTCTTTCACTCATACTTGCCTGTTTTTAAATTTCACCTCCAGTGATGATTAGCTTGCGCAGTTTAGCCGTGTAATTCGAGGAAGCAAAGAAGAAGCTCTTCGAAAGTGGTTGGTCCAGGATTTGCTGGCTAGTGTAAGTTCTGTTATGTAAAGTTGTTTATTTTATATTATATTATAATTATGTTATTTTATAGTTGGGCCTAGTATACTTCTTTTCGATGTTATACTAGCGGGTTAGTAGTGAATTGGAATTTGTTGAAAAAAGTTTTAAAAGAAAGTGAAAATTTATTTGTGGAATTTGGATATCTTGTTTCTAGAACTTTAACCTCAAAAGATCTTGGATTAATTGGGGTCATAGATGATAAATATCTCCCACTGGCATTTATTTATTGATTTAACAGGTTATTTTAGATTGAGTATTCATGGTGATGACCAAATCCTCTGACCCCGGATTTGGGGGCGTTACATCTCGATAAGTATATTTCATGACTTTTTGAAAGACTTTTTGACAACCTTCATTATGACTTCTCGATAAGTGTTGTAGAGATCTCGACATATTTTTATACATGGAGTTCTCTACAAGTATAAATTTTAGACATCTCGATAACTTAGAACTTAAATAATTTAATTCAATAAATTATTTTAGTAAAATACTTTTGATACATTATCATTCTAATTTTATATTAATTTATTCAATAAAAATTGAAATAATATAGTCCAATTAGGACAAACTGGGTATTTATTCTACATCTAGATAAGTCACTATCTAGTTCTCGATAGGCATCAGGATTGTGACATCTCGATATAAGTCTTCTAATTCACGTGACTTCATGATAAGCAAATATCATTCGTTTATTCCTACTTCTCGACAAGTCACATCTCTAGCCTATAAATACCCAGATATCTCGACATAACCCCTCTTTACACCTTCGAGATCTCAATTGACCTAGCTTTTACAAATCTTTACTATTATCTCTCGTATCAAACTCTTTCTTTCTCAAATCTCTTACCCACTCAAACTAAAACACTTACAATGGATGCAAACAATGTTAGAGTTGTTATCCCAAAGGACGGTACTAACTACTTAGCTTTTACAGACGCTAATAAAGCTCCTGGAAGTTTTAAATGCTTTGTCAAGTTTTTGTCTGAATCTTATCTTGCAAGAACTTTAACTGCCAACCCTGTTCTCTACCTGGATGTGCTCAATGAATTATGGAACTCAGTTTTGGTGAATACAGTTGTGCATGAGAACCATGCAGTTTTCTTGGTTGTGAATTGCTCAATTCATGGAAGACAAGTGGAGTTTGATGCCAATGATGTCACCAAAGCTTTGGGCATTTCTACTAATAGCATGGTGGAGGTACCTACAACACAAGAACTGGCTGAGTTATAGATTTCATAAACTATAGTGAGAAGATCAATCTTTCCATCCTGAATAAAAAGCATCTTAGGAGAGAATGGTATTTTCTGTTTGATTCTAGTGTGAGGGCGTTCACTTACAGAAAGACTAGGCATGACAACATATCCAGTGTAGTTCAGAAGCTGGTGTTCTCGATGGCATACAATAGGCACATCAATGTTGGCCTATTGATCCTGGAAGAACTTAACACTAGGCTCATAATGCCGCTGGTAAGTAGAGGTAAGGAAATATTCTTCTCTAGATTCATAATGTCTACTTTAAATTATAAAGTTGCAGACATTCATATGATTGATGGAATTAATATAAGTAAAATAGGAAATTGTAAATAGGTGTCCAAAATCTTATTTGGATCACTCATTACAATGAATCAGGTGAAGGTAGCCCTAAATGTCACTAACTTTATGCTGGAGAGATTTAGGAGCCACCCATATCCTATGAATGACATGAGAACCAGTGCAATATCTAGTTCAGTTATGGCTCATGCACCTGTAGAAGTACAAAAGAAGGATAACTAACAGGAGCCTTCCACAACTGAAATAACTTCTTCAGTACCATTAGTAGCTAGGGAACCAACCACTTCATCCTCTCAACAGGGTGGAGTCAGTAAAAAGAAGAGAAAGCAAACACCATTAGTTATTATTTCTGAGAGTGGTGAGGACCAAACAGTTATTGAGTCAAACCTGGTAAAAAAATAAAGAAGTCAAGGAAAGTTGAGTTGACCACTCAAATGTGCTATATCTGCATCTTCTCAAAAAGATGCAGTTGTAATAAAGGGGTTTGAATAGACTCTAGGGGCACCTTCTCAACAAGGTATCACTATTGAGCAAAACAGTCTCCCAACTGCATCCTATAAAGAGTCTACAGAAAGAAGTAATTTGGATGGCACAAACACTGAGAGCACATCATTTGAAACTCCTTCATTTACTTAAGGGGAGTTGCCAAAAATTAGTTTTATACTGAAAGGCTTGAGTCCAATTCTCGTGCCTTGCCAAAATCAAGTGACATACTTCAAGAAACTGTAATCACCACTCAGACACTACAATTAGATGGTGAGAGGATATATGTTGAGGTAGACCTTGATGAAACCATCGCAAATACAGAGGTTTCATCAGTTTTTACTGAAGACCCTGTGTATGTTACTCTAGCACCATCATGTACATCACAGTCTTCACGGACTTCTAGGTTTGAGGGTAGTACTCTTGAGGGGGACCTACTCAAATCTTCTCCAATTCTATTGGAGGTTTCTCAAGTAGGAACAACTCCCCTCACAACCCTGGCAGAGATTGCTCTATCAATTGAAGCTAGGAGTCCAATTGCAAATAATCCAGTCATTGAGGAGGCAAGTATAGAACATTCAAGTGCCAGTTTCCTACAAGAGGAACAAGCATTTGGGGCTATGGTACATGATATTAACCTAGTCAACTCCCCTCCAACTCAAATGAAGGTTCCCACTAGTGGTGAACAACATACTATCATAACCACATCTCAAGCTGTGAGTTCAACTGTGACTCTTGTCACAGGTCCAGTCACTACGCCTATATCAAACAACTCAAACACAATAGACCAACCTTCTACCTCAAATACCAATCCTCAACCCTCACACCTCATAGCTTAATGGCTGCAAGATCTACAACAGTTAATAATCTCTTGGTTGAGCAAATTGCGGGACTATCCAATATCACCCAACAACTCCTCACTACAGATATATCAAACCAAGAATATCAAGCTATTCTACTCTCTTACAGGGAGGATGTTGAGGAGCAAAAAGAGAAGATTGCAGATGAAGCAAATGGTAATATGGATACATGGCTTTCGAAGGACTTCAGAACAACAATGGAAGAGGCCTTAGAAAAGTTCAGAGAAGAGTATGTGACAATTTTAGGAAGCAATGCTAAGGTCCTCACTCCCAAAGAAATCTATGATGCTGTGATATAGGTGTAAAAAGCACAACTGAAGGCCTTTTTATCACATTGGAAGAGCTATGGAAAATTCTCTGGGCAAGCATCAAGTCGTAGTCAAGAAATTAGTAAATGACATGATTGATGAATTGATGCTAACATTTCAAGATATCAAGACCAAGTTCAAGAAGTGTTCTGATAGGCTTTAAACCCTCTCGCTCACTCCAGTGAAAGAAAATATGTCTAATTTGAGAGAATCTTTCAAAGCTTTGCATGAGGTGATCCAGAAGCAAATCACTTAGAATAATGACTTAGAGGTCAAGCAGGATCAATTGTACAAAGCTAGGTTTGAACCTTCAGCCTTGGTCATGGAGGAGGTCTAGAATGTTGTGCATAATTCTTTTGGTAATTTGGCAGCATCTAGTTCACAACCCATGTCTGCATCCACCAACCTACAGAGACAAAATCTTCAAGATCAGGGCACAGAACTTCAAGCATTCAATGTCTCTCTATCAGCTCAAGTGTCTCAATTGACCTCATGGGTTCAAGTCAGCAACAAGATATAAAATCCCTAGTAGACTCCCAAAAACATCTACAGATGCAAAATTCAGTATCTTTGGGGGCTATTATGGGAGCTTTAAACACACCTCTTCTAGAATCACCACAAACAATTAGGACTACACTCCCTCTACCTCAAATCTCTATGCATGTTACCAAGACTAAGGGGGAGATGGAGTCATAACTAAAATTACAATCCTCAAGCTAAAGCTACAATTCAAATTCAAAAGAAGGATGATATTGGGATGAAAAGACTGTTGAAAGCAGCTGAGGGACCTTGCCTAGATAAAGAATTTGATGAACTTCTCAAGGCTCTAAGAATCTCTCTAACCAACAACTTCTTCACTTACGAAAAGGCTTTGGACAAAAATATCAATTTTCTAAGGGTGATAATGGTGATAAATGGAAATTATAGAGAGAAAAGGATTGTTGCTAATGTAAGTGACTCAGGTTTGGACAGGTACATGCAGATGTCTCTCTCTCTCTTATCTCCAATCAAGAAGAGCATCTGAGCTGGATATCCTAATCAACAAAGTCAATAGGATGATTCCAGAGGACACTCTCTTTCTAAATGAACTCAAAAAGGCTCAAGTAGCTGCTTTTCCAGAAGCATATCTTCAACCAAGCAAGGGAGTGGCCTAAATCTGTTCAACAACTAAAAGGTGTAACACTTCATGATTCCAAAACACTGTGTCATGGGGAACCTGAGACTGATCATGACTTTAGAGACTGACTTGACAACCAAGAAGATCAAGACTATTGAAGATGAAGAGATTATCAAGATTTTAACTAGATATCTGAGAAATGCTGATGCTATGTTTCCAAGAGCACAAATCAATATAAAGGATGACTTAGATGATGATAAGCAGAAGAAAGATGAGCAAAAATCTTCTGGCTCAAATTCAAGTCAATCTAGCAAAGCAATTGGCAGCAATGTGGATGAAAAGAAAAGTAAGAATGATGGGAAGAAAAAGAAAAGAGGTGGAGAAGGGGTAACAAAACATCAGGATGTCCAAGGAATCCAAATATCACTAACTCACAAAACTCAAACTTCTAAACTGAGCCTAACAGACACTCAAACAATTCAACCTAAAAAACCCAAATACTTATACAAGCCAACTACAAACTCTATTCTCAAAATACTTATCACAGCCATCCAAGTCTCTTTGAAGAAAATATCAAATCCACCTTCATTCTAACCTCCAACCAAGACTCACTTCAAAACTTTAGGAAGAAAACCAAAGAAAATTCAAGCCAATGTTGGTGTCATCTGGAACTGTTTCAATCAGGATGACTTTCGACCAGTTTTAAGGAGCATAACAGATGATGACTATCACTAACAACTAGTCGAAGAGATAGTCAAATTTTGGGTTGTTTTTCTGAGAGAAGTCAGGATCTATTACCAGGGTGACTCCTTCATTTTGCTAAATAGAGAAGTGATAGATACATTTTTCAATGTAGAATTGAAGAGGGTAATTAGTTTGATGATGGATAAGGATTCCAGTACAAGAATGTGGAAGGCTGTGTTGGCTGAAAGGTTGTGAGATAGAGATATCAGGGTTGCAAGAAAAAAGGCGGAGAAAGAGGAAAGAGAAAGAAAATATGCTGAAATAATTGAGATAATTGAAAGAAGATCAGAAGAATTAAAGGCAAGGGGGTTGAGCAGAGTTTCAATGGATGGAAATTTTCTAAACATCAAGGTTGGTAGATTCTCAAAGTTCAGAATTCATCTACTCAACAATTACTCACTGGAAGAATGGCTCAAGCTAGTGGAAGCTCTAAGAGGGATATAAATTATTGAAGAACTTGAAGTGCTAGTAAAGAAAGATTAAGGACCTCATTAGAAAAGAGTCTGGATATGAAAAATTCACCTGATGTCTCTAATTTGTAAACTGATGAAAATTCTCAATGTATAAAAACTGTGTCTGTTAATCTGTCAATTTTATTTTATTTAATTTTAGCTTGGGGCTAGTCTTATTATCAGGCATGAATTTGTGAAAAGTAATATTCTCACAAATTGGGGGAGATTGTTGTGCTAGACATGCCTGTATAATAACAAGACTAAGTCATATTGACAGCCCTAAGATTAAGTTATTTGATAATCAATATTTGTATTATGTAATTGTATTCCTTGAGTCTCTAAAAATGTTTAGTAGATTAGACTGGGGGATTTTTTTTATGAATAGGTTCAAGCTAAGTAATAAACTCTGGAAGAAGATAAAGGTCTGATCATGCCTCAGAAAGAAGATGTTCAATCTTGGAGTTAAATACTGTTATTCTATAAAATATGTTTTAAGTCAAAATATCGACAAGTCACAAATCAAGGTATATCGAGAAGTCAGTCGAGAAGTCCAAAATGACATGTAGAGAAATCCAAAATGATTTATAGAGAAGTCTCATAGATATTGACAAGTCAAATGAAGATATAGAGATCTCAAAGATATCGACAAGTCATTTCTGCATGTAGAGATCTCAGAGATATTGACAAGTCATTTCACATATAGAGAACTAGAGACCTCAAAAAGTCAAATATACCTAGAGAAAATTCAGAGATATCAATAAGTCATTATACTTATCTATATGTCACTTCTCTATAGAACAAAAGAAGATCTCGGCATACTATCTCAAATTCAAAATACAGACAAGTTCAAGATTCAAGATTATCACTCAACAAACAATTCATTAACTGATTTGGAAAGTCTACAAAAGCAGCTTGAAGAATACAAGATTAAGGGCAAAGATTCACTGGACAAAGGATGGTCACATACCTGCAAGATTCTACACAGATTTTCTAACACCAGAAAGGGAAATAGACAAGGTTGCTTTAGAAATTTGTTTAGTACATTTTAATGCAAGTTTTGTAAACCCATGTTGCTAGTCTATAAAGCATGCACGGGTTCTTAGTTTAGAAGTAACAAACAAATCTAGATTTTCTTATATTCTCTCAAGATAGAAGCCGAGTTCTTAATTTTCAAGAACACGAATTCGTAGCAAGACAAACTTAATTAGTATAATTAAGTGAATTTTTGATATTGTGTGTTATGTGTGATTCTGTGAAACATAATATCTTTACATATCTTAACTTCTTTGTTCAACCATAATCCAAATAGCGTAAAAATAAAGAAAAAATTAAGAAATACATTCACCCGCTCCTTTGTGTTACATTTTATTGCATTCAATATCTAACAATTGCTCTTTATTGTGAGTACTTAATTCAATTTGATTGTTATAACTGTATTCACCTCCTATATAGTTACTTAAAGGAATAATAATGTGTAGTTACTTTATAAATATATTTATTTAATTAGTGTTTTCTGTAACCAAAGACTTTAGTAAGAAAAACTACTACTAATTGAGAAATACATTAGTTTAAAATAGTGGTCACGTTCCATTATTTTAGGAACACGTTGAACTAATTACGTATATAAATATATGTAATTGCTTCACTTATATTTTTGTACAGGTTCTTCTTACCAACGTACCTCTGATTCTAATATATTTTCTTATATGTTTATTGTCTTATTAGAAATCTCTCTCGATGTATAGTTACTCTATGTTAAGGTGTTGATTGATATTATAGTATTGCATATGTATATAGGTTCGTCTCTTCTCTTTCTTTTCTTTCAACCTATATGTTTAGTAATACTTACATATATAATATAATATCTATTGTTATTTGTCTTGATTTGCATTTAGTTGTATACTATGTTATAAATTTGGTAATTTATGTTAAATTATGTGATTGATGTTAAATTGTGTAAAATGTTACAAGCGTGTCTCACAAAACCAATTTACATAGGTAGTTAAATTTTTAATATTTAAATATTTTATTCTGTTGTGATAATAAACTAATGTTATTAGTTTGAATGTATGTAAAAGAATGAGTAAAGTGTATACTTGTTTAAATCATTTATTGGTATAAAAAGAGGGTTTACAATTATATTTAGTTTCTTGTTGATTTAATTTTATATAAATAACTGTATTTATGCTAATATTTGTTTTGACAAAAGAATGAATATACTTTTATTTGAGTTTGTGTTTTTTTAGAATGAGTATTATATTTTTAGCATAATTTAAAATAGACTGTGGTTGTATTTTTTATTATTAAATTATTATAGTTAATTAACGGTATAAAATTTATTTAGTTAAATGTAATTCTTTGTGTTAGTTAAGGATTATATATTTACGTGTATGGATGTATGTGTTTTGTCACGTATTTACATGACCTACCTGTAATTGTATAATTAATATTCTATTAGCTGTATATATGTTATTAATTAGTGGGAGTTAATTTGACGAGTGTTACATGTTTTTTCACTTCTAGTATGTAGTTTTATAATAAATATTATTTATTTGTTTAATTTAGACTTATCTCCTAACATATATTTAGAATTGTGTATTTGGTGATTTTTCAGCTAAAGTAAGTTAACTTTTCACACTTTTATTTTATTTGAAATCTATTAAATATTTTTGCACTACTTTTGTTTTAAAATTATGGATCAAGTACCCTGTTCTAAAAATTAGGATTTCCAGTGAGCTATGAACTATGCACCAGTTAGTAATTGTGTATAGTTCCGGAACTAGCCTATGATACCTTACTAGGGAGTGCAAATTATATTGTATTCGCGAGTGCAGACTCTATGATACCTTAGTAAGGGGCACATATTGACAGAAATAGAACTTTTGATACTGTGTCATCGTGTATTTGTGGCCTTAGCGAGATGTGGAATTAACTTATGTTTTATGTCATGTGGATTTTGGACAATGATTTTGGTTTTATAAAAATATGAACTATTTGATCCAATAGTGTAGAATTGTTTTCTTGCTGGGCTGTTTGGATCATTACTTGTAAAATTATTCAAGTGCTTAGCTTTTAGGACATCATAAAGGTGGATTTGATTTGAACTTACTTTGGAATAATATTTTAGTCATTATGTTTGTATTTGGAATTGCATCTCCCAGGATTTGACTTTATTTCCATTTTAGATGATTCTATTTCTGTCTTGGATTTTAGAATTTTATGGACAATTAGAAACGTATTTTAAGTACGAATAAAATTTAAAGTTATAGCATAATATTTAAGTGTAATTTATTATTTTGAAGTCGAGGTATTACATTGTTTCCCACAACTTCGTATTTATTCAAAATTTACTCATATAATTTTAATTATGTAACTTCACCATGATTCAATTCCCCACGACTACTTAAGATTTATTTATAATTTGACTTCTATGATTTCACTTGATTATGACTATATATAATTAGATAATATTTAATTATTATACACTTTAAATAATATTCATTTATGATTTCACTATGGTTTGAATTTCTATATTATATAATAACTAGTTTATTCAGCCGTGCTTCGCTGCGATCTTCTAAAATAATATTTCATTTTTTTCTTTCAAGTATTTTTTATTTGATCTTCGTTATCCTGAAAATATGAATAATAAATCAAGAAGTTTAGAATATCGTTCTCTCGTTAAACATGTTTACTCCAATGAGTCATTATCTCGTTATTCACAAATCTAATATCATAAAATTATATCATTTACTAGTCAATAATGAATGTAATATTTTTTCAATTTAAAAATATAAAAATTTGAGAAAATTATAAAAATAGATTGAAACGATATGAGAGTCGACATCTCACCACCCTTGTATTCTACTTAACATAATTATTATATAATATATTGATATAATGATGTTTAAAATTTTTTGAGAATACATATTTATAGATACTTGTCTTTGTGATATTTCATTGACTAAAAACTAAATACAAAAGTTCTAAAAAAATAAAATATAGAAAATTATTGTATGAAAAAGAGGAGAAATGGTATTATATAAAGAAATTTAGAAAAGTATTAGGATAGTAAATTGATTTAAAAAGAAAAGAGTAGTTTTAAGATAATATTATGATGGTAAGTTGATTTCAAAATCTTACTGAAGATATTTTAGAAACTCTATGAAATTGTTACTAATAGTGATAAATATTTATAGATGTTTATCTTTATAATATTATAGAGGCTAAAAAATAAAAGAATTGTTTTAGGGAAATATAATATAGTAAGTTAATTTTATTTTATAAATATGGCTTATAACTTTACATATGAGTATATGTTCAAATAAATTATCGGGATGAGCGATGGTCAAATCCAGGACGTGTGACGACAGAGATGATAAACTCTTAACCACTTGAGATATCCAACCGTGCTTATATAGTAAGTTGATTTTAGAAAAAGGAGAAGAAAAACTAGAAATTTGGGAGAATATCAAGATGGTAAGTTTATTTAACAAAATTAGAAGTTTTAGGAGAATATTGTGATGGTAAGTTGATTTCAAAAATCTTAATGTAAGATATTGTAGAAATTTAGGAGAATATTATGAATGACGATAATATATTTTGGAGAATATAAGTTAATTGTAGTTTTTGATATTAATTAACTAAAAAAATTGAGAAAATTAGAAAAATAGAATGAGACGATTTGAGAGACGCTAGTTAAACGGCCCCGTCTTCTACTTTATATAAGTACTAGTTTACTAAGCCTCGCTTCGACGGCCTTTTAAAAAACATAGATAAAAAATTATAAGTTAATGTTATGATATTTTTTTTTGAATTTCTTGTTTCGTGTTGGTCTTTCTGAATTATGAATCAAGATAAAATTGTAATAATACGCCCCTCAGTTAAACATGTTTACTCCTAATGAGTCGTTCTCTTGATTCATAAATTCAATATATCATAAATTTATATATCTAGTACAATTATTATTAAATCTATAAAATAAAGTTAAAAGAATATATTTAAGTATATGGTTTAAAATTTTTGTAAACTTAAGAAAATATTAAGATGTTTAAAATATATTTTAGGACTCTAAATTTAGTAAAATACTAAATTTAGGAGAATAAATAAAATATATGATAGACAATAGATTAAATATTTATATATCCATTAATATCAATTTGTTTCATATTTTATTGGACCAATACCCGTTGTAATAAGTAAATACTTTATCTATTTTTTAATATGATATTTGACTTTTTTGCACACACTTTTAAGTGTTTTTACCGTATAGTTAAAATAATACTATTTAAATTTTTTATTTCTGAATAAAAGTATTTAATTAAAACTTTAATTTACCAAAAGTAAAAGTTAAAAATTATTGTTCTAATTATGATGTCAAAGGACTTATAATTATGTGCAGAAAAGTCAAACGGCATAAAAAATACAGATATATTTTTTTGGAAAAATATTGGTATAGATTATATTTTATTTATTGAAATACTTAAATAGAAATATTTGTTCATATTGTCCATTATACGAAGATATAACAAGTTAGATAAAATAATTAGATATGATCTAATGTGTACCCCACATGTTTATGTTCGATTCAATTTTTTAAATTTTGACTTAAATTTGAATATTATTTTCAAGCCTGGAAGCAGCTGATTTTAAATTTAAAAATCTAAGAGAATGTTAATATAGTGATTTAATTTATATAAAAAATTTGGAAGAATATTAAATTAGATTTAAGGAGAACTTTTAAATTTGAACTTTTCTTCCCTATTGACATGGATGAAAAGTAATATGTAAAGATATAGTTAATATTGAATTATAATGTCCTAAAGTTGACTAGTTAAAATCCGTGAACACCACGGCCCAAATTAGGTCGTGACATCCACGACCCAAAATAGGTTGTCGCGACAATGGCCCGATATTAATCCTGATAGTCTTGATAGTTTGAGTAGACTGTGACAGCCACGACACAAAGTGGATAGTGGCGTCTACGACCCAAAATCAGCTACGTGATAGGCCCGTCGAGATGACCTGAAAACGAGGTCCACTGCAACACCAAAAGCATTTTCTAACATGGGAACGGGCTCCTACAAGCAAAGATCTAGAATCCACTGCCTACAGGAGTCCTACTTACTATCTAAGTTGGAGACTTGTCCACCAAGTCTTCCAACGTAAGTCTTGTAGGATTTTATATATCACAGAAGCATGGTATAACATTTTCTTGATATAAAATACATATTATCACATACAAATCGTGAATAAATCAAGGGATCAATTACTAACCTTTAATAGCGATCCAAGAACGATGAACGGAGATCCCTAGCAGCTGCTCCTCAAGTCTGAAGTACTCCACCGGTATCCACAAAGAGATCAAAATGATGGAAGGAGGAAGGGGTTGAGAGAATTAGTTGCCTCCCTTTCTTTTCTTCTTTAGAATTAGGGTTTTTATTTGGGTTGAGGCAAATAGGGTTTATAATAGTATATTTATAGGCAAAAATTTCAGCTGAAATTTTTTCCATAAAATATTATTGTTAACCCTTTAATTGATTATTCTTATTAACCAATTAACTAATAATTAAAACACCTTTTAATCATTAATCCTTTTTCTAAACACTTTAGAAAAATAATTCTCTCACTTGATTTAATTTCCAAAAATTAAATTCTTAATTAATAATATTAAGAACTTTTCTTAATTAATTTATAATTAATTAAATCTCATTTAATCAATAATTAAATTTGCTAATTAATTATTTATTTCACAAATAAATAATTACCAGCCATTATTAATTAATTCCTCCACTATTAAATCATTCTCTTTTATGGTGTGACCCTTTAGGTTCAATATTAAGCTGGTAGTAGAAATAAATAATAATAAAACTATTTTATCATTATTTATATAAATTCTCTAATTCATTAAATATGATTAATCGTGATCCATACTTCTCAGCATATAGCGACTATCCGTATAATACGAATTCATTTCTTAGAATACCAAGAACCTATTCAGTGAATAGTTACAGTACAATTAATTCTATCTATCCTGCAATGTCATGATTAAATACGAGGCATGCAACTCGTGTCAAGCCTATCTTATTTAATCATATGCTTTCCCATTCACTATGCTTAGTTCTAATTAATGTGAATTAGAAACTCCTTTCTAATTTCATTCACTCTGGCCAGAGATTCCTGAACTAGCATAAGTGGATCAGCATTGAACATTCTCTTCCTTCATTGGAAGGGGTAGATCCTTTATTGATCATACACTATTTTCGTGTACAAATTCCTACACCCAGTAGAGCCCTTATTATTATCCCTGGAGACTAAGAACTAAACCAAAGTACAGTTCAGTGTACACAAGATGACTATGATGACCTCAAGTCTAAAGATACTTGTACAACTATCACTATGTGAACATCTGCTGACACGTGAGTGAACTCCATCAGTTGTTCACATGTGTGAGTCATGTTCAGTGAACTTATTCTATAATAAGCACCTACATACTAGCTATAGTGTCACCACACAAATGTCTATGAGAACAAACAGCCTTCATAATGAAGCAAGCATAGTATGTACCGATCTTTACGGATTACTAATTACCAGTTAGTAATTCTACGAACAGGAACTATTTAAGTTCAGAGTTATCATCTTTTAGGTCTCATTATTATGATCTCATCATAATCCATAAAAAGCTTTACTCTAAACTATGGTATATCTTATTTAAACACTTAAATTGATAAAGCCCGCAATAAAAACAAAACAAGTCTTTTATTAATATCAATGAAATCAAAACAGATTACATAAAAGTTATTCCTAAATCATCATACATGATTGGACTTAGGACACATCTCTTTCAATCTCCCACTTGTACTAAAGCCAATCATTCTGGTATTTAATACCCATCTTGTCTTTATGATGATCAAAGTGACTTTGAGAAAGTTGCTTTGTTAAAGGGTCTGCTATGTTGTTATGTGTGTCAACTCTCTTGATGTTGACATCTCCTCTTTCAACAATCTCCCTAATCAGATGAAAGCGCCGCATGACATGCTTGGAATTCTCATGAGATCTTGGTTCCTTAGCTTGTGCTATTGCTGCGTTGTTATCACAATACAACACAATAGGCTCCTCAATGCTAGGAACAATTCCCAACTCATAAACAAATTTTCTCATCCAAACGGCTTCTTTTGCAGCCTCACTTGCAGCTATATATTCTGCTTCCGCTGTGGAGTCAAGCTGCAGTCTACTGTTTGGAACTCTTCCAACTAATCGCACCACCATTCAGAGTAAACACATACCCTGACATGGATTTGCTATCATCACTTTCTGATTGAAAACTAGAGTCAGTATAACCCTCTATTTTCAACTCAGATTCACCACCAAAAAAAAGAAAAATATCCTTAGTCCTTCGCAAGTACTTAAGAATGTTCTTCACTGCTTTCCAGTGGTCTTCACCTGGATCGGACTGATATCTGCTCGTCACACTAATTGAATAACCAACATCAGGCCTAGTACATAACATTGCGTACATAATAGATCCTATTGCTGAAGCATAAGGAATCTTACTCAGACGCTCTCTTTCCTCAGGTGTCTTAGGAGACATCTTTTCGGAAAGGGACACTTCATGGCTCATCGGTATGAGACCTCTTTTGGAGTTTTCCATGCTAAACCTTTTAAGCACTTTCTGGATGTATATACCCTGGGTAAGACCTATCATTCTTCTAGATCTATCTCTATAGATCTTCATACCGAGAATGAAGGATGCTTCTCCCAAGTCCTTTATAGTGAAGTTCTTCGATAGCCACACTTTGACTGATTGCAACATCGGTATATCATCTCCTATAAGAAGTATGTCATCCACATACAATACAAGAAATGTTACCGCGCTCCCACTAACCTTCTTGTAGACACATGGTTCATCTATGTTTTTGATAAAACCAAACTCTTTGATTGTCTCATCAAAACGGATGTTCCATCTACGAGAAGCTTGCTTTAAACCATATGTGGTTCGTAACAGCTTACACACTAGGTGTTCATTTCCCTTGGAAAGAAAACCCTCTGGTTGTGTCATATACACTTCCTCTTCAAGTTTCCCATTGAGGAAGGCCGTTTTCACGTCCATTTGCCAGATCTCATAGTCGTAGTAAGCAGCAATCGCAAGCAAAATCCGAATTGATTTTAACAGGGCTACAGGCGAAAAAGTTTCATCAAAGTCAATCCCTTGCCTTTGTCTGAATCCTTTTGCCACGAGCCTGGCCTTATAGGTCTCCACCTGGCCATCTGCTCCAATCTTTCTTTTGTATACCCATTTGCACTCAATAGGCTTCACACCCTCAGGTGCTTCAACCAAAGTCCATACTTGGTTGGTATACATAGATTCCATTTCGGATTTCATGGCACTTTGCCATTTTTCTGAGTCAACACTACTCATAGCCTCATTATAGGTCATGGGTCGTTGTAACACCCCCAAATCCGGGGTCAGGGATCCGGGTCGTCACGGTCTTTCTTTCCACAATATCACTTAACTGAATTAATAATAAATAACCTCATGCTGTGACCCCACACTAACACACACCACAACCCGTTATAGTCTCAGAGATGAAATTGAAATAAGTACAAGTCTTTGAATCCACAATTTAAAAGTTATTACAACCCAAAATGATTACTTGATAAATTTACAGTTAATTGCCATTATCTGCCACAAGTTATAAATATACAATATTTGGTTCCCAAAAGTAGAATGCCTGATCTACCAATAGATCTACCTCTGCAGCTATAGCAGCTACAACATCAACGGGAAGACGCGGGACGCTTCCCACGCGCTTGCGCTGGGTCTGCTGGAGTCTGGCCATCTTTCCTAACTGTTGTTGTGTGATGAAGAAATAAAGCAAGAGTGAGCCTTACAACTCACAAGATAATATATATAGTGTAAACAATAACGCAAGTATCTAAATGGATAACTTGCTGGAAACCTTTATCAGGTGCAAGATAATTACTTACTGGATATAAGTAAAAATAAGGGATGAAGTTACCAAATACTTTACTATACTTATATCATTTATAAGCTACTTGAACTACCACTGTTCAAAGTATAATGAGCTTTCAACAGTTCATCACATAGATGAGACTACAAGACAAGATTTGAATATATTAAATCTTTGAAGTATTATTGAAGGAAATGAAGTTATGATATACTTCATTAAGTTCCGATATATATATATATATATCCACATATACATCTTCTTTATACAGTCCCTGAAAACCTCTGTCATGTAAAGTATGAACAGAGTTTGTAACATCCAATGAATTTTTGAAAGGGAAAAAGAATTGTGGCATAAACCCGATATCTTGCTGATCAGGCAAAGATACCAATAAGTAACCTTTTCTCCTAGTAGATGGACGAATTCCCCACTGGTCATCACCCTGGTCGCAATAGGACCTTATGCTGGACTGCCACTCAGCCACTTACGCATTTGATGGACTCCCACTGAGCCACTTACACTATCATGGACGCCCACTGAGCCCATGTTGCTTATGCCGACTCGATAGATGGACTTACTTCCCGAACGTTGGGTAAGTAATCAATTCATTTACCAAAACTGCAACCTTGTTGCGAATATAAAATACACCATAGAGCCGGATCCCTCAGGTTTTGAGCGTGTATTTAAATCCCCTTTAAAAGGAAGATCTTAAATATAAAAAAATGAGTTTTGGGATCCGCTCTAACTTTTAAAAATCATTTTGAAGACTCGAAAATACTTTAAGGAGTGGTTGGAGCAATGCTGATTTAATAAAATAAATCAGTCCCAATGTATTTAGAAAATATCTGAATATTATTATTTAAATAATATTCCCATAAAGAATAATTGAGGTAGAAGTTGGAAAACTTATAATTGAAATGAATAGTAAATTATCAAAGATATACTTATACTAAAGTAATATCTTTATTTGAATAATCAAAAGTAAGTTTGATTATCGAACATTATTCTTTAATAAAATAAAGAATATTAAATAATACGCGGAGTCATAATACCTCGAATGAATATTATAAATAATATTCATTAAATAAATAAAGGAGTCATACATCCTCAAATGAATATCCAATTAATAATCATTAAATAATATAAACTGAGTCTTAAGCCCTCGAATGAATATTCGAAATAATATTCAATAAATAAAATAAGTCGAGTCATAAGCCCTCGAATGAATATTCGAAAAAATATTCAATAAATAAATAAGCTGAGTCATAAGCCCTCGAATGAATATTCGAAATAATATTCAATAAATAAATAAGCTGAGTCATAAGCCCTCGAATGAATATTCGAAATGATATTCAATAAATAAAATAAGCCGAGTCATAAGCCCTCGAATGAATAT
Organism: Apium graveolens; assembly: GCF_009905375.1. Taxonomy (NCBI): domain Eukaryota; kingdom Viridiplantae; phylum Streptophyta; class Magnoliopsida; order Apiales; family Apiaceae; genus Apium; species Apium graveolens. The sequence goes on from NC_133652.1 coordinate 221,988,400, forward strand.
TCGAAATAATATTCATTAAATAATATAAAGTTATCGAATAAACCTTATTCGATTAATAGTTTTGAAAACTATAACCATATATATATAAATATATATATATATATAAAATCTACTCGGGATCCTCGACTCCCGATTTTAGAAAATGTTTTCACCTTTGGGCCCCTATACTAAGGGTATATGCAAATTACCGCTATTCTCTAGCATAGGTATTATCAACTGAACCAACAGGTATATATGGCAAGAATACGAAACAGGCATGCATACGTACCATATCACATGCTAAAATATATCGCAAGAATTTGCTAATTTAACCATCATGCATCTATCACAAGATAATGCATATACAAGTGTATACATCACAACAACAGTATAACGGATAGAAAACTTGCCTGAGCGACTGAGGGTGATTAATGGCTTGGGACGAGTCTGGTAATCTATAAACAACATGTGAGTTGGAATTAAACCAAAGTCACTTGTAAATCTATACTTTAACCAAATTAGACTCTAACGCTCTCTTTGCGCTTACTGATTCTCTTAAGTCACTCGAGTACCCTCGGCTCTACCATTTTTAATAATTTAACCATTACGAGTTTTAAGGCGATTCCTTCGTGATTGTCTTACCAACTTCCTAACACACTTAACATAATTGATTCATACACTAATTAACCCTTTAAGGTCTTTAACCTATGTTTCAAAGTAAGGCGAGGGGTAATGGTTCGTTCGCGAAACGTCGTTACTTAAAACGGCCGTTTCTCCTAAACCGTACATCGGAATCAAACGAACCACATATCAAAACGAAGCTCATAACATGAACTATCTAAACATGGCAATGGTCAAAACCTAGCAGGGAGTTCTCGGGTCCTAATGTTATGTACAAAAGCAGTCTAAAGTAAATCGGACATTACGACGACTATGTTTACGCGATTTCCAAATTTTATACCATTCCAATTCAATCATCAAACAACCCCAATCCATTCATACAATCAAAGTACATCCATATCACATTACAACAGCCCCAACCAACTCATTATTAACAATTATACTTGTTCCTAAAACTTGAATTTAAACTATACTAAATCCTTTAACCAAACCTTAAGATTTCAACATTACATTCACCACCATTCCAACCCAACTCTAAACCAACCATCATTAAGCTACTCTATTACCATAACAACCAAAATCATCCTAATATACCAAGTAAAGCTAGGGTTTGGAGATGATATACCTTCCTTGAAGTGGTGTGAGTAGCTAGAAAGCCTTAAGAAGCCTTGAGGAGTCTTAGGGATGCTTGGATCTTAAAGGAAAAACAAGAAAAATCAAGTTAAAAACCTTGAAATCACTATTCATTGTGTTCTTCATTGATTTCTTGGAGAAGATTGAGAATGAATTAGAGGCTTAAACTCATAAGATAGCCATAACTATGCATAAGGAATACTAGAGAATTATCTTACCAATTTAGGAAGCTTGGATCTTGGATTTTGAAATTCCTTCTCTTTGAAATGTGAAAAAGCCGAGAGCAAGGTGGGAGAGATGAAATGATTTTTGTGTTTGCTTTGTTTTGTTTTGGTTGGTTGATTTTCTTTTGATTTGTTTTGGTTAATTACCTTATTAACCTTGTCTTTGTGTGGTTATAAACTAATCACATCTCCTTCCCCTTATGTCATGCTTATGTCATGCTCATGATGTCATCTTCTCTTACTTGTCCTCTCCTTATTGGTTGGATGACCTCATCATCCCTAACCTCCTTGATTAACTTCCTAATTGTTTGCCTAATGATCGCTGATCTGTTATACGGTTCGCTTAACCTTCGTTTTCGTTTATCGTTTGAGGGATCATACCCGGGATCTTATTACTTGGGTTTTCTTAACCTTTCTCAATACATTATATTCCTTTTATGATCCTCTCTTATAATCCTTTAATTTAAATCCTTTTCATCCTGTTACCTTATACTTAATTCCTTCCGTATCTAGTGGATTTCCGGGAAAAATCAAAGTGTTCGGAATTGGATTCTGACGATCTTTACATACACTTATATACCATATAGAGTACTAATAAATCTCAGAATACCCATAACAGAACCCCTACATAGTGTGGCATGAAAAGTTTTCTCATTCAGTAAAAACACTATTCACAAGGGTTATAAAAAGTTCAAAATTTTGGGGGTTATTACAGTCTCCCCTCCTTAAAAGGATTCCGTCCCGGAATCAAATTGAAAACAAATGGGGGTACTTTTCTAGCATTGCACTTTCTAGTTCCCAAGTTGATTCTTCCACATTATGATTCTGCCATAGCACTCTGACTAGCTTGATCACTTTGTTCTGAAGCACCTGCTCCTTCTTATCTATAATCCTTACTGACTTCTCCACGTACGTCAGATCTGGTTGCATATCCACCTGCTCGTACTCCACTATGTGTCTGGCATCCCGATGATACTTCCTTAGCATTGACACATGGAACACATTATGAACTTGTTGCAAGTTAGGGGGTAAGGCTAGCTCGTAAGCTAACTTTCCAATCCGTCTTAATATCTCAAAAGGTCCAATATACCTTGGGCTTAGTTTTCCTTTCTTTACAAATCTCATTAATCCCTTCCAAGGGGATACCTTTAGCAGTACTAAGTCCCCTACTTCATATTCCTTGTCCTTTCGGGCTAGGTCTGCATATTTCTTCTGTCTGTCTTGGGCTACCACAAGCCGTCCTCTGATAAGATCCACTATGTCTTTGGTCCTTTGGACCACTTCGGGTCCGAGCATCTTCCGCTCCCCTACTTCATCCCAGTATAAGGGAGATCGACACCTTCTTCCGTACAGGGCCTCATAAGGCGGCATTTCGATGCTAGCATGAAAGCTATTGTTATAAGAAAACTCGATTAACGGCAAGTGATCATCCCAACTTCCTTCAAAGTCTATTGCACAGACTCTCAACATATCCTCTAGTGTCTGGATGGTCCTTTCACTCTGTCCATCCGTCTGGGGATGGTACGCCGTACTCATATTTAACTTGGTCCCCGTACATTCTTGAAAGCTCCTCCAAAATCTGGAGTTGAACCTGGGGTCTCGGTCTGAGACAATGGATGCTGGGACTCCATGTCGCGTCACTATTTCCTTAAGGTAAATGTCCACCAGTCTATCGACTGTGTATCTCTCATTGATAGGAATGAAATGAGCTGACTTTGTCAGTCAATCTATTATTACCCATATGGCGTCATGGTTGGCTTTCGTCCTTGGCAAGCCTACAACAAAATCCATCGCTATCTGTTCCCATTTCCATTCGGGAATCTCCAGGGGTCGTAAAAGTCCACTGGGTCTCTGGTGCTCTGCCTTTACTCTTTGGCAAGTCAAACATTTGCTTACCCATTCTGCTAAATCCCTCTTCATGTTGGGCCACCAGTAATATTCCTGAAAACTGTTCTCGCATTTTGTCCGTCCATTCAAACTTCTCTGTCTTACGAGTAAGTCGTGTCAAAGGGGCTGCGATCTTCGCAAAGTCCTGTACAAATCTACGATAGTAGCCGGCCAATCCTATGAAACTCCTTACCACTGTGGGTGTGGTTGGCCTTTCCCAATTTGAGACCGCCTCTATCTTGGAGGGGTCGACCAATACTCCTTCTTTATTGATCACATGTCCTAAAAACTGTACTTCATTCCGCCAGAATTCACACTTCGAGAATTTGGCATATAACTGTTCCTCTCTGAGTATTCCTAGAGCTATCCTCAAATGCTCTGCATGTTCTGCCTCAGTCCTTGAGTATATCAAAATATCATCGATAAAAACTATCACACACTTGTCCAAGTACTTCTTAAATACTCTGTTCATTAAGTCCATGAAAGCCGCTGGGGCGTTGGTTAATCCAAAGGACATTACCAAGAACTCATAATGCCCATACCTGGTACGGAACGCTGTCTTGGAAATATCTTCGGGTTTAATCTTTAGTTGGTGATATCCAGTTCTCAGGTCGATCTTGGAAAAATAAACAGCATCCTTTAGCTGGTCAAACAGATCGTCTATTCTAGGTAATGGGTACCTGTTCTTTATGGTTAGCTTGTTCAACTCTCGATAGTCGATGCACAGCCTCATGCTCCCATCTTTCTTCTTAACAAATAAAATTGGTGCTCCCCACGGAGACACACTGGGTCTTATCATACCCTTATCCAAGAGTTCCTGCAATTGGATAGCTAATTCCTTCATTTCTAACGGGGCTAATCGGTAAGGTGCTTTTGAAACTGGCGCCGTCCCTGGGGCCAACTCAATAGCAAATTCAATCACTCTATCGGGTGGTAATCCCGGAAGGTCTTGTGGGAATACGTCTTCAAATTCGTTGACTACCGGAATATCTTGTAAGTTGGGCACCTCCTTCTGCGTGTCCACCACATAGGCTAGGTAGGCCTCATTTCCTTTTCGTAGCATCCTTCTGGCCTGGGCCATAGTCAAAAATTTCTGCATCTACCTCTTTCCTCTAAATATAACTTCTTTCTTTCCTGGGATATTTAACTTAACTTTCTTCCCCTTACAGTCTATCTGAGCATCATTGCTAGATAGCCAGTCCATTCCCAAAATTACATCAAACTCCCCTAATTTAAAAGGGATCAGATCAACACTAAAAGATTGCTCCCCTACGCCTATCTCACAGGCTGGGTGAATCTGGTTAACAGGAATAATTTCATGGTTGGCTATTTCTACTTGTAAGGGCTCTATCAAGGGTTCAGCTTTAAGTCTTAATTTACGCGCAAAGTCCCTTGATATAAAAGATTTAGTTGCTCCCGAATCAAATAAAATGTTTGCACTGACTGAATTTAGAAAAAGGGTACCTGCTATCACATCTGAGTCTTTCATAGCATCCAGGACTGTCATGTTGAAAGTCCTCGCAGTAGGTGGCTTATTGGAGGCAGCCCTGCTGGCTCCTGAAGCTGCTGGTTTGTTCATTGGGCATTCCCTCTTCCAATGACCCGGGCGTCCACACTAATGACAAGTGGTGGTTGGAATGACGGCAGGGGTTGATGAAGGGCACTTAGTTGAATAGTGACCTTCCCGACCGCACTTAAAGCAAGTTACTGGCTTTCCTTTATACTCCCCAGTATGCATCCTTCCACAAGTGTTACAGGCTGGTATAGGGGGTCGAGACTGGTTGGAATAGGACATTCTTGACTTCTGGCCGCTCTGGCTCACACTCACACTCATTGGCCGCTTAAACCCAGTGTTCTTTCCTGGTAGGGACACTGCTCCTCGATTAAATCTAGTTGGGAAGCTCCTTCCTGCGGAACCTCCACCCATGCTCATACTTTTCCTCTTTATTCCCTTCTTCTCTCTTTCCTTCTGCATCTGTTCACTTCCGGCTTCTACAATCGTTGCCTTTTGCACCAGAGTGGCATAATCCGTAAGCTCAAGGATTGCCACCCTATTCTGAATCCACGGTTTCAGTCCCTGCTGAAACCTCCTAGCTTTCTTTTCCTCGGTGCTCACAAATTCCGGCACAAACCTTGATAACTCAGTAAATTCCGCTTCATACTCTGCTACAGATAAATTATTCTGCTTTAGCTCCAAGAACTTGAGCTCCATCTTATTTTCCATAAACCTCGAGAAATACTTTCCCAGAAACAACTGACTGAATCTCTCCCAGGTTATAATAGCATCTGTCTCCATTTTTTTCTTGGCTTTCCACCAGTAGTTGGCCTCTCCTTTCAGAAGGTAGGTAGCAAATACAGTCTTCTGTGCCTCATCGGTACTCAAAATCTCAAAGGATTTCTCCATTTCCTTTAACCATGCCCTTGCCTCAACTGGGTCGGCTGATCCGTGGAACTCAGGGGGCTTAAGGGACTTAAAAGCCCTGAAAGAGTTTGCCACAGCATTGTTATTTCCTTGAGGGGGTGGGTTGGGTTGGCGTTCCAAGTTCTGCCTTAGTAGTTGCATGAACTGGCCCATGGGATCCATGCCTGGGTTTGGTACTGGTTGCTCAACCTCAGTTTCTCCTTCTTCAGCCTCTATCTCAAATCCCTCAACATCATATGTTTCCTCTTCCTCTTCATACAGGGAGACATCCTGTTGCACATAATCCTCATCTTCCTCTTCACTGTGTTCCTGGTTCCTATTATCCTGATTATGGCTTCCCTGGTCCTCAGATCTAGGGTTCGCCCTGGTTCCAATCTTTCTTGGCGGCATGATACTGATAATAAAAAATATTATTGGGAAATTCAACGTTAGGTCACAATCATACACAACATTGTGCCTTGCACAACTCTTATAATGGGGAGAACGTATCTCGCAATTTTATTATTTTATGACAGTTCTAATAAGAAGTGCAGTAATAATAATGATAGAAACAGTGATCTCGTCACTAAGGAACTGAACTGAAAGGAAACAAATATATACATAATGCGAGAAATACATAGTTTGATCTGGTCAAAAGTACAACAGTGCTACAGCCATCTGTGCCAAAAGTGATACACAAGAGTCTATCTGTCTAGTCAGAAAAAGGGATGCTATATACAAGTCAACTATCCCGGAAAATTGGCTCTTACTAAGGCCTCGACTAACTAGACAACTAGACTATTCCATCGTCAATCCTGAACCACACACCGGAGCGGGTCAGCTCCCATACCCTTTCCATCGCACGACAGAAGATATAGTCGGCCTGCCGCCTGGAGATCCTACCATGCCTGTCCCCCTGGAGAGATCTGAGTCTCGCTCGGGACGTGAGCTCTATCCCCGTCAGCTCCCTCCTCAAGGATCGGGGTATAGCAGCCCTAGTCTCATAAGCTCGGGTACGCCTACCCGCCCTCTCCGCATCCAACTCCCTCCTGGCCTCATCCAGCCGGGCCTCAGCAACAGCCACTCGGGTCCTCAGTACATCCTGAATATAGCCGTGGGCTACAAAGACTGCCTGTGGGCAGGGTCGATAGGTGGTGAATCCGGAGCCGCTGGGGGCGCCTCCTCAGTCTGCCTAGGCTCGGAAGTATGGGTCTTTGAGCTGTCCTCATAGGGGATCCAAGATAGTGGTGGAGGGGTAGGAGCTTTGACCACCGGAAGTGCGGGTAAAGGGGTACTAGCGTACACTACCATAGGTTCGACACGCTCCTCAGCTACTGGGACCTCATCCGGGTCCTCCTCATATGGAATAGCAATGACCTCTGTCTCTGACTCCTCTGAGGGGTCCTCCTCATCTGAAATAGCAATGACCTCCATCTCTGACTCCTCTGAGGGGTCCTCCTCATCCTCCTCCATCTCAGGCTCCTCCTGATCCTCGACATCTAGAGGTGCCTCATCATGCTCACGCTCGAACATCTCAGGGTCCTCTATCTCAGGCGCCTACACATTAAACGAGCTAAGTTACTATTATGATACTTATAAGGGTTCCCGTAAGGATTTTAACTGTCAGTACTACTTTAAGTAGTCCGACCATGAACTTGGCAAAAGTTCTTATTATCTTTGTGAGTTTATTATTATACCGTCGCATCATCTCTGAGGTTTATAACGCTTGACTCTGATACCATTTCTGTAACACCCCCAGATCCGGGGTCAGGGATCCGGGTCATCACGGTCTTTCTTTCCATAATATCACTTAACTGATTTAATAATAAATAGCCTCATGCTGTGACCCCACACTAACACACACCACAACCCGTTATAATCTCAGAGATGAAATTGAAATAAGTACAAGTCTTTGAATCCACAATTTAAAAGTTATTACAACCCAAAATGATTACTTGATAAATTTACAGTTAATTGCCATTATCTGCCACAAGTTATAATTATACAATATTTGGTTCCCAAAAGTAGAATGCCCGATCTACCAATAGATCTACCTCTGCAGCTATAGCAGCTACAACATCAACGGGAAGACACGGGACGCTTCCCACGCGCTTGCGCTGGGTCTGCTGGAGTCTGGCCATCTTTCCTAACTGTTGTTGTGTGATGAAGAAATAAAGCAAGAGTGAGCCTTACAGCTCGCAAGATAATATATATAGTGTAAACAATAACGCAAGTATCTAAATGGATAACTTGCTGGAAAACTTTATCAGGTGCAAGATAATTACTTACTGGATATAGGTAAAAACAAGGGATGAAGTTACCAAATACTTCACTATATTTATATCATTTATAAGCTACTTGAACTACCACTGTTCAAAGTATAATGAGCTTTCAACAGTTCATCACATAGATGAGACTACAAGACAAGATTTGAATATATTAAATCTTTGAAGTATTATTGAAGGAAATGAAGTTATGATATACTTCATTAAGTTCCGATATATATATATCCACATATACATCTTCTTTATACAGTCCCTAAAAACCTCTGTCATGTAAAGTATGAACAGAGTTTGTAACATCCAATGAATTTTTGAAAGGGAAAAAGAATTGTGGCATAAACCCGATATTTTGCTGATCAGGCAAAGATACCAATAAGTAACCTTTTCTACTAGTAGATGGACAAATTCCCCACTGGTCATCACCCTGGTCGCAATAGGACCTTATGCTGGACTGCCACTCAGCCACTTACGCATTTGATGGACTCCCACTGAGCCACTTACACTATCATGGACGCCCACTGAGCCCATGTTGCTTATGCCGACTCGATAGATGGACTTACTTCCCGAACGTTGGGTAAGTAATCAATTCATTTACCAAAACTGCAACCTTGTTGCGAATATAAAATACACCATAGAGCCGGATCCCTCAGGTTTTGAGCGAGTATTTAAATCCCCTTTAAAAGGAAGATCTTAAATATAAAAAAAAATGAGTTTTGGGATCCGCTCTAACTTTTAAAAATCATTTTGAAGACTCGAAAACACTTTAAGGAGTGGTTGGAGCAATGCTGATTTAATAAAATAAATCAGTCCCAATGTATTTAGAAAATATCTGAATATTATTATTTAAATAATATTCCCATAAAGAATAATTGAGGTAGAAGTTGGAAAACTTATAATTGAAATGAATAGTAAATAATCAAAGATATACTTATACGAAAGTAATATCTTTATTTGAATAATCAAAAGTAAGTTTGATTATCGAACATTATTCTTTAATAAAATAAAGAATATTAAATAATACGCGAAGTCATAATACCTCGAATAAATATTATAAATAATATTCATTAAATAAATAAAGGAGTCATACATCCTCAAATGAATATCCAATTAATAATCATTAAATAATATAAACTGAGTCTTAAGCCCTCGAATGAATATTCGAAATAATATTCAATAAATAAAATAAGTCGAGTCATAAGCCCTTGAATGAATATTCGAAATAATATTCAATAAATAAATAAGGTGAGTCATAAGCCCTCGAATGAATATACGAAATAATATTCAATATATAAATAAGCTGAGTCATAAGCCCTCGAATGAATATTCGAAATGATATTCAATAAATAAAATAAGCCGAGTCATAAGCCCAAGAATGAATATTCGAAATAATATTCATTAAATAATATAAAGTTATCGAATAAACCTTATTCGATTAATAGTTTTGAAAACTATAACCATATATATATAAATATATATATATATATATATATATAAAATCTACTCGGGATCCTCGACTCCGGTTTTAGAAAATGTTTTCACCTTTGGGTCCCTATACTAAGGGTATATGCAAATTACCGCTATTCTCTAGCATAGGTATTATCAACTGAACCAACAGATATATATGGCAAGAATACGAAATAGGCATGCATACGTACCATATCACATGCTACAATATATCGCAATAATTTGTTAATTTAACCATCATGCATCTATCACAAGATAATGCATATACAAGTGTATACATCACAACAACAGTATAACGGATAGAAAACTTGCCTGAGCGACTGAGGGTGATTAATGGCTTGGGACGAGTCTGGTAACCTATAAACAACATGTGAGTTGGAATTAAACCAAAGTCACTTGTAAATCTATACTTTAACCAAATTAGACTCTAACGCTCGCTTTGCGCTTACTGATTCTCTTAAGTCACTCGAGTACCCTCGGCTCTACCATTTTTAATAATTTAACCATTACGAGTTTTAAGGCGATTCCTTCGCGAGTGTCTTACCAACTGCCTAACACACTTAACATAATTGATTCATACACTAATTAACCCTTTAAGGTCTTTAACCTATGTTTCAAAGTAAGGCGAGGGGTAATGGTTCGTTCGCGAAATATCGTTACTTAAAACGGCCGTTTCTCCTAAACCGTACATCGGAATCAAACGAACCACATATCAAAACGAAGCTCGTAACATGAACTATCTAAACATTGCAATGGTCAAAACCTAGAAGGGAGTTCTCGGGTCCTAATGTTATATACAAAAGCAGTCTAAAGTAAATCGGATATTACGACGGCTATGTTTACGCGATTTCCAAATTTTATACCATTCCAATTCAATCATCAAACAACCCCAATCCATTCATACAATCAAAGTCTATCCATATCACATTATAACAGCCCCAACCAACTCATTATTAACAATTATACTTGTTCCTAAAACTTGAATTTAAACTATACTAAATCCTTTAACCAAACCTTAAGATTTCAACATTTCATTCACCACCATTCCAACCCAACTCTAAACCAACCATCATTAAGCTACTCTATTACCATAACAACCAAAATCATCCTAATATACCAAGTAAAGCTAGGGTTTGGAGATGATATACCTTCCTTGAAGTGGTGTGAGTAGCTAGGAAGCCTTAAGAAGCCTTGAGGAGTCTTAGGGATGCTTGGATCTTAAAGGAAAAACAAGAAAAATCAAGTTAAAAACCTTGAAATCACTATTCATTATCTTCTTCATTGATTTCTTGGAGAAGATTGAGAATGAATTAGAGGCTTAAACTCATAAGATAGCCATAACTATGCATAAGGAATACTAGAGAATTATCTTACCAATTTAGGAAGCTTGGATCTTGGATTTTGAAATTCCTTCTCTTTGAAATGTGAAAAAGCCGAGAGCAAGGTGGGAGAGATGAAATGATTTTTATGTTTGCTTTGTTTTGTTTTGGTTGGTTGATTTTCTTTTGATTTGTTTTGGTTAATTACCTTATTAACCTTGTCTTTGTGTGGTTATAAACTAACCACATATCCTTCCCCTTATGTCATGCTTATGTCATGCTCATGATGTCATCTTCTCTTACTTGTCCTCTCCTTATTGGTTGGATGACCTCATCATCCCTAACCTCCTTGATTAACTTCCTAATTGTTTGCCTAATAACCGCTGATCTGTTATACGGTTCGCTTAACTTTCGTTTTCGTTTATCGTTTGAGGGATCATACCCGGGATCTTATTACTTGGGTTTCCTTAACCTTTCTCAATACATTATATTCCTTTTATGATCCTCTCTTATAATCCTTTAATTTAAATCCTTTTCATCCTGTTACCTTATACTCAATTCCTTCCGTATCTAGTGGATTTCCGGGAAATATCAAAGTGTTCGGAATTGGATTCTGACGATCTTTACATACACTTATATACCATATAGAGTACTAATAAAATCTCAGAATATCCATAACAGAACCCCTACATAGTGTGGCATGAAAAGTTTTCTCATTCAGCAAAAACACTATTCACAAGGGTTACAAAAAGTTCAAAATTTTGGGGGTTATTACAGTCGTCATCATCAATGATTGACAACTCATTGTCATTCTCAATGATAAGGCCATAATACCTCTCAGGTTGGCGAGATACTCTCCCTGTCCTATGAATGGGCTGTTCCACAGAAGGTTGTTCAGTCTGAATACGTGTTTCCACTTGAACCGTAGTAGTTTGTGCTTCTTGAACTTCATCAAGTTCAATTTTGCTCCCACTGTTTCCTTCAAGGATAAACTACTTTTCCAAGAAGGTAGCATGTCTGGAGACAAACACCCTATGATCGGTGTAAAAGTAATACCCTAAAGTCTCTTTAGGATATCCCACAAAATTACATTTTACGGATCGAGATTCCAGCTTATCTGGGTCAACTTTCTTGACATAAGCTGGACATCCCCAAATCTTAACGTGTTTAAGACTCGGTTTCCTTTCTTTCCATATCTCATATGGAGCTTGAGAAACAGATTTGGAAGGCACCTTATTCGGTAAATATGCTGAGGTTTTCAATGCATAACCCCACAGGAATACTGGAAGATTCGCATAGCTCATCATGGACCGAACTATGTCTAACAAAGTTCGATTTCTCCTTTCAGATACCCCATTCAACTGTGGAGTATATGGAGGAGTCCACTGAGAGACTATACCATTTTCTTTGAGATAAGCTAGAAACTCTGCATTCAAGTATTCACCACCTCGATCTGATCGAAGAATTATAATACTATGTTTGGTTTGTTTCTCTACTTCGTACTTATATTCTTTGAACTTTTTAAAGGCTTCAGACTTGTGTTTCATCAAATACACATATCCGAATCTAGATCGATCATCTATGAAAGTAATGAAGTATGAAAATCCACCCATGGCTTGCGTAGACACTGGTCCACATACATCTGTGTGTACCAATCCTAGCAAATCTACAGCCCTCTCTCCATGTCCACTAAATGGAGATTTGGTCATTTTACCCAATAGACAAGACTCGCATGTAGGATATGATTCAAAATCAAAGGGGTCAAGTAACCCTTCCTTATGCAATGTCCGCAGTCTATTTTCACTAATATGACCAAGTCTGCAGTGCCACAAGAAAGTGAGATTTTCATCATCCCCTTTTTTTTATTAGTATGTTCAATTTGTAGTAAATTATGCTCTACGTCACATATATACAGACCATTATTTAGAATACCACTTCCATAAAGAACATTATCTCTAAGAATTGAACATTTATTATTCTGAATAACAAACGAAAATCCAGCCAAGTCTAACATGGGAATAGAAATAATATTCCTCACAATCGAGGGAACAAAATAACATTATTTAAAATAATCGTCTTGCCCGTAGGCATATAAAAATGAAATGATCCTACAGCTTCAGCAGCAACTCTTGCTCCATTTCCCATCCGTAGAATCACCTCCTCTTCTTCAAGAGTCCTACTTCCCCTTAGTCCCTGCAACGAATTGCAAATATGAGAACCACGGGCGGTATCTAATACCCAAGTAGAAATTTGATTTAATGACATATTCAATTCAATCAAGAACATACCTGAAACAGAAGCGGTAGTCTCAGTACCCTTCTTCTTCTTCTTCAATTCTGCAAGGTAAACCTTGCAGTTCCTCTTCCAGTGCCCCACCTTGTTACAGTGAAAGCAAACAGCTTTGCTCTTGGGGTCTTCAGCTTTTGGTGGAACCGGCTTTTTCTCACCTACTTTCTTCTTCTTGGAAGGGTTCTTCTTCCTTTTCTTAGGATTGGAACCTTCACCAATTAGAAGAACAGAACTCTTCTTAGGGAGAAAATTCGATTCCGCGGTCTTCAACATGTTGTGGAGTTCAGGCAGGCTAACATCCAGCTTATTCATGTGAAAGTTCACAACAAACTGCGAGAACGAACCCGGAAGTGATTGCAAGACCAAGTCTTGGCTCAGCTCCCCATCCATGCAAAACCAAGTTGTCCAAGACGTTCAATCAAATTTATCATCTTAAGTACATGGTCATTCACAGATGATCCCTCCGAAATCCTACAACCGAACAGATCCTTCGATATCTCATATCGAGCTGTCCTCCCTGCCACATCATACAACTCTTGTAGATGCATAAGGATAGTGTGAGCATCCATATGCTCATGTTGCTTCTGTAGCTCAATGTTCATGGAAGCTAGCATGATGCATTGAGCAACATTTGCATCATCTATCCACTTACGATACACAACATGTTTATCATTATGTGCATCGTTAGCAAGTTCAGTAGGCTTAGGTGAGTCAAGCACATATTCCAGCTTCTCAACCCTGAGAACAATTCTCAAGTTTCGAAGCCAGTCAGCAAAATTAGGACCAGTCAACTTGTGAGCATCTAGTATACTCTGGAGTGATAGTGCAGAAGCCATAACGTATATCGTAAATCTGTAAATGATGAACACATAACAACACTTAGCAAATATTCAATTTCATTTCAAAATACTATATGAATCGGGTCTTTATTCATAAGTGGCTCCCACTAGTTTATCTAATTTATATAACCCCCTTAAGTGAAAAATTAAGCATTCATAATGCTAGTGGGAATAGGGATCCTACATTCCATCACACAACCTCGACTGTAACTCTTGTCAATTACATCTTATGTTATTCCCTAATAAAACTTTAGCCTCTAGAATAATTGAGTCACGGCTGTAGCACGACAGACTCAATATTCTAAGTCAAGTCTAACCCAACATTTTGTACAATAGAATCAGTCTCTAATAGCCCACGGCTGCAGTACGTAACGACCTTTAGATTCTAATTCAATGTACACATCTCTATGTCATAGACAAGTATTTCTTATTTCGAAATCAAAGCCCTCGGCTGTAGCACGAAACGACAATGATTTAAAAATAAGAACTACTTTCTACCATGTTGGAAGGCTTTGACCGACACAAGCCCGTTGTGTCATTGGCCAATTACTACTTGATATTATTTAATTGTAGAGGGATTATATTATGTTACAATCATAATCATATTATAAAGAGATTCTCCCTTTTAAATTAAATATTTCAAATCAATAATCGATAATCAGATGATTCCCAGATCGGGGGGAGCATTGTCAAGAGACGTCACTTAATACCCCTTTCTTACAGATAGAAATCTGTTTTTGACAAATCATCCTTTCTCTCAATATTGAAAATTCATATTTAATTACGTGTTTCATAAACACAAGAATCTCAACATTGTATTCATAATATTTATATTAAGGTCATGAAACAATTTCACTATACTAGATTATCTAACATATGCCTTATGTTAATTAAGTTCACCTAAATCTATCATCGCATGATAAGTTAAGCATATATCACATATATAAGCATGAATAAACGTAAAGGTAGGCATATTAAATCATGTAGCATATTACTCTAAAGATTATACATCTCTATGTATCACATGAGGCATTTAAAAGTAATTAAAATAATTAAAAAAACAGCTTTAATACACTACTGTTAGCTATAAACAGTCCGAAACAATTTCAGAAAATATAATATAATATACCATTAGATGCGTCTCGAAAAGACAAATCCAACAGCACCAAGCACGCCCCAAATGGACCGACCACATGCCCTCACGCGCCTCGAGAAGAAAACTGATGCGCCTATACGCGCCAACGCACTGTCAGGCGCGTGACTGACATTCAGCCACTCGACCCCACGCGCACACGCGCCTCACGCGCCCTGACAGCTGAGCTGACGTCAGCATAACGTCATCTGATGACGTTAGCATGATGTCAGCATCAGCGCTGACCAGTTGACCGCGCGTGTCTGACACGCGCTGCGCGTGACACATGAGCGCGTGAGCCTCACGCGCAATAGCCAGCCGCGCGGTCCTTCGCCCGTTTCTGACTTCTGCCGTTTTTTTTATTAACAGCCGCCGCCATCATTGAACGACGTGCAACCCATCAACATCAGCATATTCTTTATGAATTCAGCAGGAAACAATATATATATATATAACAGATTACACATACATACATATTTTATTACGAATTTTAATTAAAACAACTTTAAAAATTCATAATAATTAATTCACACATCAGAAAATTATGAAAAAAATACCTAGACGATCTACAACACTTGTAGAACCCAAATCTACATTAAAAACAATTATGAGAAACAATTTCTAATCAATCATAATTAATCCATGATATAACTTGCAAAAATCATAATAAAATCATACAAGATCTAGAAAATTCTGAAAATTTAATCACAGATCTATATGCATACAACCTAAGCTCTGATACCATTGTAGGATTTTATACATCACAGAAGCATGGTATAACATTTTCTTGATATAAAATCAATATAATCGCATACAAATCGTGAATAAATCGAGGGATCGATAACTAACCTTTAATAGCGATCCAAGAACAATGAACGGAGATCCCTAGCAGCTGCTCCTCATGTGTGAAGCACTCCACCGGTATCCACCAAGAGATAAAAATAATGGAGGGAGGAAGATGTTGAGAGAATTAGTTGCCTCCCTTTCTTTTCTTCTTTAGAATTAGGGTTTTTATTTGGGTTGAGGCAAATAGGGTTTATAATAGTATATTTATAGGCAAAAATTTCAGCTGAAAATTTTCCCATAAAATATTATTATTATTAACCCTTTAATTGATTATTCTTATTAACCAATTAACTAATAATTAAAACACCTTTTAATCATTAATCCTTTTTCTAAACACTTTAGAAAAATAAATCTCTCACTTGATTTAATTTCCAAAAATTAAATTCTTAATTAATAATATTAAAAACTTTTCTTAATTAATTTATAATAAATTAAATCTCATTTAATCAATTATTAAATTTGCTTATTAATTATTTATTTCATAAATAAATAATTACCAGCCATTATTAATTAATTCCTCCACTATTAAATCATTCTATTTTATGGTGTGCCCTTGTAGGTTCAATAATAAGCCGGTAGTAGAAATAAATAATAATAAAACTATTTTATCATTATTTATATAAATTCTTTAATTCATTAAATATGATTAATTAATAAATTAATCATATTTATTCTACATCGTGAGGGATACTTCTCAGCATATCGCGACTATCCGGATAATACGAATTCACTGCTTAGAATACCAAGAACCTATTCAGTGAATAGTTACCGTACAATTAATTCCTTCTATCCTGCAATGTCATGATTAAATACAAGGCATGGAACTCGTGTCAACCCTATCTTATTTAATCATATGCTTTCCCATTCACTATGCTTTGTTCTAATTAATGTGAATTAGAAACTCCTTTCTAATTTCATTCACTCCGGCCAGAGATTCCTGAACTAGCATAAGTGGATCAGCATTGAACATTCTCTTCCTTCACTGGAAGGGGTAGATCCTTTATTGATCATACACTATCTTCGTGTACAAATTCCTACACCCAGTAGAGCCCTTATTATTGTCCCTGGAGACTAAGAACTAAACCAAAGTACAGTTCAGTGTACACAAGATGACTATGATGACCTCAAGTCTAAGGATACTTGTACAACTATCACTATGTGAACATCTGCTGACACGTGAGTGAACTCCATCAGTTGTTCAGCTGTGTGAGTCATGTTCAGTGAACTTATTCTATAATAAGCACCTACATACTAGCTATAGTGTCACCACACAAATGTCTATGAGAACATACATCCTTCATAATAAAGCAAGCATAGTATGTACCGATCTTTGCGGATTACTAATTACCAGTTAGTAATCCTATGACCAGGAACTATTTAAGTTCAGAGTTATCATCTTTTAGGTCTCATTATTATGATCTCATCATAATCCATAAAAAGCTTTACTTTAAATTATGGTATATCTTATTTAAACACTTAAATTGATAAAGCCCGCAATAAAAACAAAACAAGTATTTTATTAATATCAATGAAATCAAAACAGATTATATAAAAGTTATTCCTAAATCATCATACATGATTGGACTTAGGACACATCTCTTTCAAGTCTAACCTTAGACTCAACATCTATATAGGGCTCTACCCCTCAACCTAGAACTACGCTTTTGACTTGATTCTCTACACCACAGAGATACATAGGTATCTTGTGAGGATCGTGTAGAGCATCCATTAAAGCTCGAAACTCAACAACCCAAGCATTAAATATAAACAAAACCCTAGTTTTTATTCCACAATATTTGACGCCGTCTGTGGGAAGACAATATCAACCATGGTGAGCACATGGAGTAGAAACAACAATAGAACTGGAGATCCAATTTCATCGCAGACACTCTCGTCCATGATGGTGATCTCTCCACATTCGACTTATGCTACCCAAGGAAGAGGAACTCATATAGGAGCAACTGAAACTAAGACCCAAGGGACAAATCCCCCAATCCCAGATTCGCCTCTAGGGACGAATCCCTAATTTTAACCACGGCAGGTATCGCTGAGTTCCCGGCCTGTTGTGTACGAATTTTTGAGGTCGTCATCCCGGGGTCTACTAATCCACCGTAGGAGATGCCTCTGTACCATGAGGTTGGAGAGAGTGTCCTCTCACGCCAAGGAGAAGGACAAGGGCGGATGCCCTAATATAAATATGGCTTGGTCCCTATCCCAGAAAAACACGACTTGTTGTGCAAGACATGCCTGTACATAACATGACTAAGTCATATTGACAACCCTAAGGATAAGTTTTATGATAATCTATATTTGTATTTTGTAATTGTATTCCTTGACTTTGTAAAAATGTTAAATAGATCTGGAGGATTTTTTTGTAGACAACCTTCAAGTTAAGGAATAAACTCTAGAAGAAGATCAAATCCTGATCATGTCTCAGAGAGAAGTGTAGCAACTTGGATTTGAATAATATTGTTATATGAAAAATGTTCTAAGTCAGATATCGACAAGTCACAGATCATGGGATGTCAAGAAGTCTATCGAGAAGTTCAAAATGACTTGTAGAGAAGTCCCAGGAGATATTGACAAGTCAACATGCATGTAGAGATCTCAGATATCGACAAGTTAAAATGTCTATGTACAGAACTGGAAATATCGACAAGGCATTTCTTCATGTAGAGAACTAGAGATATCGACAAGTCAAAATCTTCATGTAGAGAACTCAAGATGTCGATAATTCAAAATATCTATGTAGAGAACTGGAGATGTCGACAAGCTATTCTACATGTAGTGAACTAGAGACCTCGAAAAGTCATTTATATATGTTGATAACTCGAGATATCGATAAGTTATTTTACTTATCGATATGTCACTTTTGTACAGAACAAAAGGAGACCTCGACAACCTATCTCATAACTCAGAATACAGACAAGTTCATTATTCCAGATTATCAATCAACAAACAATTCATTCACTGGATTGGAAAGACTACAAAGGCAGCTTGAAGAATACAATATCAAGGGCCAAGATTTCCTGGACAAAGGATGGTCACAAACCTATAAGATTCTGCACAGATTTGCTAACACCAGAAAAGGAAATAGACAATATAGGTTTAGACTTTGTTAGTACATTTTAGTGCAAGTTTTGTAATCCCGTGTTGTTGGTCTATAAAGCATGCACGGGTCTTTAGTTTATGAGTAATCAAATAGATTTATAAAATATCTTGTATTCTCTCTCAAAATTTGTAGCTGAGTTCTGATTTCCAAGAACACAGATTTGTAGCAAAACAAATTTGATTATTACAATCAAGTGAGTTTTTGATATTTTATTTGTGTGTTTTATAACGAATGAGAAATTATGACTATTTTGTAAGATACTAAGTGAGTATTATGTGTTTTATTATCTCATAAATAAGTGTTGATCATAAAATATTAGTTGTTATGTGTTGTATCTGTTTCATGTGGTTCGAGATATTTTTCGGGTATTTTATTACGTGTTAAATTCTTTTATATTAAAAGTTATACTGTTGAGGTTTAATTTTAATAATTGTTATTTCATGTATAGCAATTTGCCTTATTTTGCCTAATATAGCGTATATCATATTGATTTTCCAAACATCCAGTTAATTTAGAAAATCTATTGTTTCGTGAAAAATAATTTTTTCGGGCCTCTACGGGTACTCAAAACCCCACAAAAATAATATTTTTCTTTTTATAAAATTATGGGACTTTTAAATATTTCATATCTTTGCATTTTTGGATTATCCATAATTTTTGGAAAATTTTGGCATGTATTTTGTAATTATTTGAAATAAAAAATTAAAAAATTATTCCTCATAAATTATTAATTAAGGGCCAATTAATATTATGAGATATAATTAAGACCTAAATTATAATTAATGTATTATTTTGTAATTATAAATAGGTTATTTTTATTAATTAATTATATGAAAATCATAAAAAATCAGAAAATTCTCTAAAAATCGGGTTAGGGTTCTTGAATTCGGGTCGAAAATCAATTAGTGATTTTGAGTGATTATGAGCATCAAATCCTATCATGTAAGTACTCAAATTGAAGCTTTTGATTTGTTCTATGAGTTTATGGTATCAATTTCATGCTTAGATTCACGGATCTTTGATTTTAATTTCTAGGGTTCTTGACTGATATTAGGGGTTTTTTATTTTAGGATTATTTAATTGATTTGATTGTTTGTATAGCTTCATATGATTGTGTACAGTTGATTTATGCTATCAATTTCATCAAACGATTTCTAGATAGTCTAATTCGATTATTAGGGTTTATGTTGATGTATTAAAATCAAAGGTTCATGTATAGTTGAGCCAAATCGATGTTTTGGCCGGAGTTTGGTTTGATCTAATCGGAGCATGAATTCCAAGGATGATTCCGGGATGTTGATTCCGGAATTGTGTTGTACAGATGATTTGAAATGAAAACCACTCAAAAATCACACCAAACGGTGTTGATTTGAGGTTGATCAGAGTTAACCAGAATCCGGGAACTCACGTGAATCTGCAGATTTTTCGGTGTGTTCTTGGCGACCCGGTTTGTTCTTCGTGACCCGGTTACAACCCGGTTTTGATTCATTTTGACCGAAATCCAATTTAGAAAATCTATTTTTGGATTTTATTTTTATTTTTATTTTTATAAATTCAAAAATTAGTTTTATTTATTTAAACAAATTGATTAATTAATTCAATTATTTTATAAATAAATCCAAATTAATTTTCAAATTTCCAAATTGTTTATTTATTTATAATTATTATTTATTATTTATTTAAATTGATTAATTATTTTTAATTAATAAGTTTATTTAAATAATTTTTTTAAAATTCATTTAAATTCTAAAAATTCTGAAAATAAATCATTTTTAATTCTTATTTTTCCTAAATAATTATTTAAAAATATAATAATATTTAATTAATTCAAATAATCAATTATTTTGAATAATAATTGAATTATTCTTAATAACTGAATATTAATTGAACTGTTTGTCCGTTTTAAATGAAACGAACGCTCCTAAATTTAGGAAAAATGATCTGTTTCCGATAAAGATAGTTTTAAATCCTAATTTTGATATTTATTTATTTATAGATCTTATTAAGTAGGAATATGGGTTAGATAAATTTTAAAAATTAGGAAACAAGTCAGATATTGTGCAATAATTCATATAATGACTCGATTTCAATTCTAAAAATATTTTAATGACCTGAGTGACTATTTGACTTATGCGCTATGTGATTTATGTGATTAATTGAATCTTAAATGCTAGTTTTAATTATTATACAAGTTAATTATTATCGTGCGGGTAGACAATAAGGGTTGTGTGGATTCGAATTGATGTACAATTAAGGTACAAGTCAATTGAATTGGTATCTTTTATTGATAGATATAAATTGAGCAAGGAAGTACAAGCCGGGGTTGGATTAAAGTAATAGATTGGGTATAGATCGCGTACCAGGCAAGTTTTCTCCCCTAATCTAAATTCAGAATAGTGAACTGCAATACTTATTACTATATCGGATTACAAGTTCTTGATACACTGAACATATAATCTTCATTCAAGTTTATTGCAAATCAATTACTGTTCTTTTGATAATTCCTTTACAATAATTATGATTATGCTGGAATATTGAATACCTCTATTCATATTCCAATAGATTACACACTGTCTATATCCTACTACAAATCGTGATGTTGGGATAACATCAAAGAATTCCGATTGTTCATGATGCTTATCTTATGGATTGGATGATTACGAATAGGGTCATGGATGGACTAGACCATTTGTTATTAGGCCAGAATGGGTCTGAGTACCCGATATGATGGTGGGTCTATGCGGATGGACATATATCTGTACTGTATCTTGATTAATCAGCAGGTTATAGTGCATATGTTGTTCTTGTATATAGTCTAGTTTATTGTTGATAGCGGATAGCGGCCTTCTTATACATATACTTTTGGGAATTTCTTACCCTTTCATTATCAGATCCACTTGATTTTACTTTGTGATATAATATTTATATATATATATTATGGACTTGTTGAGCAAGTCTGGCTCACACTTATTGTTACACACTTTTATCTGTCAGTAAAGCTTGAGAATGAAGCCTATTCACACCAGGATAGTAAAAAAGCGAGTTAAAAGGAGGGACCCTCTGGCACCAAGAGTGTTAATCCCAATCCAGGAAGAGAGCTTTGAACTACCAGATCAGGTTTAGCTTGAGTAGTTCTTATGTGTGTTTGAATAAAGTGGAACTAGTTTTAAAACATGTTTAGAAAGTTAGGTTATAATAAATAAAGATGTTTGTAAGATTTTGAATTTGAGAATGTAATAATAATAGTGTTGTGTTCTTGTCTTCAACCTTAAACTTAAAGATCATGAGTAGTAGTGAAGAGGTTAGATGCATTTTCATATAATTATGTTACAGGTTGATTTATGTTAGTAGTTGGCAAGTAACCCCCAGATCTAGACCCCAGATTTGGAGAGCGTTATAGTTTGGCATCAGAGCTGTAGGGTTTGGTCCCTGAAACAAGAACACTATAATTAAGATATGATAGAAAGATCACATAAAATAGAAATAGAGTTGTAATGGTTTCTATTAGGTTATTTTAGGAGATAAGGTTAGGATTTTATGGATTATAGGGATAGAAAGTTGACTTTTTCTTATGTTATCATTGTTTTATCATATGGAGACTTCGTCAGAGCGTAGACACAAAGAGCATGTACCAGCAGATCCACTAACTCCAGTATACATACCAGATCAGATAGACTATCTGCCAGGTTTGGAGCCGCATCCACCACCAGTATACCACTATCTACAGGATTTCAAGCCGCAACCTCAGCCAGTAGTTACTCTAGTTTCCTTAGCCGTTTATGCTCCAGTTCCTGATATTTTCCAAGATGCCCCATATGGAGGGTATAGGTGAGTAGGAGGTTGACCAGCCGGTAGTTCCCCTAGATCTAGCACCAGAGGTAGTACAACAAGGTTTGGCTGAGGCTCTTGGTGTAGCATCGAGGGGATCATTCGGACACATAGAAGGGCCCCGTACTGTCCTATACAGAGAGTTTTCTAGAATGAAGGAGGAACATGACTTCTGGAAGGCCCAGTGCCAAGAGATTTTGGGCATGATAGATCATCGAGAGACAGGACCGTTGATGGCACTACAACCAGATGCACTTCTTACGAGAGAGGGTCAGGAAGATTTATAGAGGAGCCTCTCGAGAGTTGGAGGAGTTATAGCATAAGGGAGTCCATATATATTATGAGTACCGACGTGCAGTCAGACTCATTCATGTAATACAACGGTCACTTCGTGAGGAGGTTGATCGGGCACCGCTAGGCTACTAAGGACATGACTAGACTGATAGACACTGGATGTAAGTTATATTTTATATGTTCATAGAGGGAGGTGTAGATTGCAGTAGTGAGAATAAATTGTATATCTCATGGTTTTGGTTTGTAGTTGGCAATATTAGTTGATAGTGTTTTCTCCCATCATAAAGAGATTCCTCATTTTTCCTTGAATAAAATACTTCAAATCAATATTCGTCAATGGTTTGATTTTCAGGTAGTGAGGGAATCACAACGGTCTCGCTTAAAACCCACAACCTTACAAGTTCAATGAACCCGCTTTTGACAAAATCCCCCCATGTCGAAAATAAAGAGTATTAGTATTTTATTTTGTGTTTCATAAATACAAAAATCTCATAATCGTTTGTTTAATTTAAAATCTTAGATCGTTACAGATCTTATCTTGTTTAGCAAGCATGACATATGTGTCGTATTTAATATATACATCATTAATCTAATTAAGCATGCATCATTAAACTACTATACACATACATTCATTATATGAGAATATATATGTAAAGTGCAATGAAGTAAACGTGGTTGGTTATGTCTTCATCCTATGTGATCTTCATCAAGCTAATGACAAAGATATAGGTCAATCTAAGGTGAAAAATAAATACAAGTTAGCTATTACATGTCTTATTTTTTGAGTTGTCTTTTTCTTGGATGGCCTCCATGTGAGATTACCCTTCCTTGATATTAAATCTTCATGTTTTCATGTACATTACAAGAATAAAATATAAAAACTAATATAATGAACTTACAAGAAGAACTCGAGTTACATTCGAGATTTATAATTACAAGATCAAATGACATGCAAGCCGTATTTAAAAACAATAAAACCATTAACCTAAGGTCATAAGCAATAACCATCCACTATGCTCAATTAACACATAAGAACATGTTAGAACACATAATCTGGTCTTAACATATAATACCCATCATGATCTAATCATAAAAACAAAATATGGAAAAAATCAGAAAAATCAGAATCAAATTCTGAAAACATTAAATCGCTATTTACAGGCAGTAAATGAAATCAAACACCTTACAGACGAGTCATTGATAGCTTCACTGTAACACCCCCAAATCCGGGGTCAGGAATCTGGGTCATCATGCAATCCTTTAATCATGTGTAACCTGCATTAACTCAATAATCCAATAATTCACTACAAGAAAAATGTTCATAGACATCGGTTTTTGGCCGATGTCTATGTTGTTTAGTAACCGATGTTGATGTCGGTGATGTCTATTCTAGACATCGGCCATAACCCGATGTCTTTACTCGCTTAGACATCATTTCTGGCAAACTACCTGATGTCCATGCATTATTTTTTTACAAAAAATGTTAGAAATAAATAATTTAATAAATAAATTACACCTATTACAACAGATTAAACATATAATGAGCTATGTTTTTTTCCACATAGACATCGATTTTTTTCATAAAGGTGATATAAAATCAGATATTAAACATCGATTTATTTAGTAAAATGTGATGTCTTTGTTGGCACTTAGACATCAATTTTATCCCAATTAAGGTGATGTCTATATTTCTTTTAGACTTGAACATGTGAGTCTTTGACATCAGTTTTTTAGGAAAAAACGATTTACATCAACTTCTTTGATATCAGTTTTTCTTCACTAAAAGTGATGTACAATTGCCTTTGAGACATCAGTATTTATATATTAAAGGTGATGTACAATTATTTTTTTGACATCAGTATTTATTCATTAAAATGGATGTCCAATCATTTTTTTGACATCAATATTTATTCATTAAAAGTATTTAAACAATGAACTAACTAAACACTTATATTCGTCAACATAAATATCAAGATCTAGTTTTATTACAGAATCATTCAAAATCAAACTAAGAGTTATTGACCTTAAGCTACAATAGAAGGAATGGCGCTGTCTTAAGCTACAATTTGAGGTTATCAGGTCATATACGAGGCTGAACTCCTGATGCTATAGAAGACCATTCTATAAATTTTTGTCTACCCCTAGCTTTTATTCCCTCTTCGAACATTTCCAATTTTTGACAGCCTACCCGATCTCCTCTGGAGTCTTTACCTTGATCTTGCTCGACAAGGTTCGGCATGTCAAATCCATCAGACTCCTTATTTTCAAGTAGTTTACCGCCTGAAATCACCAAAGATGAAAATTTAGCCATAATGTACACTCTGTTATATTTGTTTCCTCATATATCTAGGCCAGTCTTAAGTAAAGTCTGGTACTAAGGTACAAGCTTTCAATTGATAATCAAATATTCTAAAACAATCACAAATAAATGACAAAATCATGAATCGTCTATCCATCGAACTCTTTTAGACCACAAAAGTATTATACTAGCTGTGCAACTAAAACTCACTTGTGCTAGTTAGCTTCAGCAAAATGCCCCAGGTCAGAGATGTGAAACTATATGCACTCATACAATTCTTGGCAGCCTTATTCTGTTAGGTAAGCCTGATATGACAAATGTGGCCCTCTGCTACTACTACTAAAGGAAAAAGTGAAGCAGTGTGATACCACTCATTTTCAAAAATATCTTTATGAGATTGATTCTAGTCTATCACTCTTCCTCACTGATCACTGAGATACCTAAGCTCAATGTAACCAAACCATCACACCCTGCTCGATATTCACACCAATCAGTATTCAGTGCTACCTCCATTTCTCTAAGAATGTCCTCATTTCATGTTATTTCCTTCTTTATTTGGCCACACCATATCACCAAGCTACACACGCTAGGGGCATGATTGCCTCATCAGGCAGGAAAAACAAGATGCAAATTGAAGAAAGTACAGGAGATGATTTAAAACAAAAATTATGAACTGTCCATGTTTTACTCTAATCTAATGATAGACACGCAGTAAAAGTCACTGAAAGAAATTCTTTTCCCTTTTCTTTCTCGCTTTGTTCCTCTTCTTTCATAATGTTTCTCAAATTAAAATGTATTACCTGTGTCCTAAAAATTAAAATACAGGGAGTTGCTACATAAGACAAATTTACTAATAGGTTATCTCAAAAACTGTACAGTGATCCTAGTATTTGTAACATGAAATATGAAGCAAGTCAAACAACAGTCAGCATTTCTGCTAGGCAAAAAAAAGTCAGCATTTCTTATCAAATTCATATACTAATTGTCAACAATCTCACTAGTGTTAAATATGGTAGGTTTAAAATCAGAATAAACCCGTAGATACAGAGATATGAAACATTCCAGAATTAGCGAAGAGGCAACGGATGTAAAAATATGTGACATACCTGGGAGGGCTGCGTACATTCCTCATAAACTACAAATGGCTGACTTTTAGGATGTTTAAAAGCTACGTTCCGATTTGCTTGATAGTTAGTGTAAGAACCTTGAGGTTAAGAACCTTACACAAGTAGGCAACAGCCTGTAAATTTCTATAAACTGTTGTCCATGCAATAACAGGCACGGATCAAATCTAGCAAAAATAAGTACCGACCTGCTCAGTCAGGAAAAATTATAGCAAAGATAAGATTGAATTAAAAAAACAAAAAGGTATACTCACAATATTCTAGGTATTTCAGAAATATTTATCGATCCCAGTGAGTATATAGCAGCAAATGTCGGTAAGACCTACAACCAGGAAGTCGATACAAAATACATAAAACTCGAAAACTTTAATAATATCTATACATAGATTGCTCCAACTTAATCTGCTTATAATTCCAATTACTCGACAAACTTATAGTACCTTAATGAATTTCTGGCCATTTTCGTGGTAAACGTATTTGAGCTCTTTGTCATCTAAAGCATTAGTACCACAAGCTCCAATACCGAGAGCATACAAAGTAACATCTCTAATCAAAAAAATAATTCTAATTAAACAACAAAAATGCTCAATTACGATAATAATACATGTAGATATAAAAAAATGGATTTACCTCTCATCATAAGTGAACAATCTCTGTAATTGATCACAAACAAATCAAGAATTATATCGAATTGTAAGTGTTTAATTTAACACTTACCACAAAGAGTATGAGTGCAAAAGATTTTTTTTTTGAATTATCATATTAAATAACTCTAGTCCTTACCACAAAGAGTGTCCAATTATCAGCTTTGAAAGGCCTGTGAAACCACATTCTATACAAAAATATGTTGATTAAGCTTCAACTCCAAACTTAGAAAAGTTAAATTGAAGTTGTCACTGAACCTCAGTCTGTATTATACTTGTCAGAAATATTCCAGAGTGGAAACAACAGTGTGCATAACTAAGAGATCAAAGATTTGTCACTCATAATATTGTTGAAGAACTACTGCACTTACACGTGATTCAAACTAACAGATGATGTTTTCAAACCCTTTATTCGATGAGGATTTAAATTTACTCGGAGAAACACCAGATCCGAAGTAAATGCTGTTATATATCTGCAGTCATGTTACATATTTGTTAGATTTAGAAAAACATAAATTCAAATTAAAGTTAGGTTACCTCTTGGCTTATAACCAAGGTATGCAAAGCTTCGGCCTCAGGTGAGGTATTTAAATTTTTGAAATTGACCGTTTCTATACACACAAGGTATTTATAATTTTAAAAAATTATGCTTCTTGATAACTGGCCCTGTATGATATAACTAGGATCTCTAAATATAGAGAAGGCAGGAAACACAGTCCTTGAATAAATTAAATTTCCTGGATAAATTGGTCTTTTAATTTTGGATCAACTGCTTTTGATCACAACACTCATGTTCTTGACTACATTATAGCTTTATACTCTATAAGATAATTTTAGTTAAGTGTATAAAAAAATGGCAGCATCAGACACAATTAGTAATCATACTTCACAAATGTTAAGCTATAAGTTAAATGATAATAAAACACAAACAAAACAAAAACAAAAATCAAATATAAACATCTGTGACCTATTCAAATACTAATTAGTGCTTACTCTGTGTGAAAAACACAGGACATAACAGACTTTGAAATCGATAGCCCCGGACAGAGATAGAGCACATATTCAAAATCGATCACGAATCAGCATCAGCTTATAGCTAAAGAAGACTTGGATAATTGCGACACAACAATCATTAACAAAATTCACGCAATTACATCACTAACTAATTAGCTTAGGTAACTGAAACAATTGTAATACAAGTTTAAATTACATTACATACAATCAATAATCTTCATATTCAATTGTCAGCAGGTTCAAGATATATAAAAACCCATAAAACACACTATAGATACAATTAATATAAAATCTACAGATCTAATCCAGGTAAGGTGTTAAAAGATCAGATTTTTTATATAAAAGCATCAAACCAAGCATAAAAGAACACACAACTACAAAACAATTACTGAGAGAGAGAGATAATACATCGATGATTGTTGCTCAAGGTGGGAAGCCAAGAGTTCTTCTTGAGTTTGAGTAGTAACTTTGAGATACAATGATAACCCGACCACGAGGCAGTATAGAAAAGTAGAAGTATATAAATTAAGTTATGGGTTTTAATATTGTATTCTTTTCTGGAATCATGTACCAAGTAGCATTAGGAACAAATAGATCATTACTCAAGCATGAAGTGCAATTAGGGTTTAGAATTGAAATATCCCCAATTTAAAATTAAATGAAACTAAGAATTCGAGTTTTGTAGCTCACTTATATACCAATTCGAGCTTTATATCTTCGAACAAATTGAACAGACTTCCACTCGAATGAATCGGTTTATCGATAGTAGAACTTCGGACAAATTAAATCAAGTTGAACATCTGGGGGAACTTCTGAAACTTCCGTGAACGATTTAAGACTTTAGGTGGAGGGTGGAGGGTGGAGGGTGGAGGGAGGAGGGAGGGAGAGAGGGAGAGGGAGAGAGAGAGGTCGGGGTGGGGGTGAGACGAGAGAGAGTGAAAGTTTAATTATTAACTTAGTTTCTGAAAATGGGGGAAGAATTGGTAAATGAGGGGGAACCTGAAAAAAATTTCGCTAAGGGGGAATAAAATTGAAAGAGCGCGCCCTGATTTTTTTTTTTGGTAATTTTAGACATCAGTTATTAAATAACCGATGTCTTCAAATAACATAGATATCAGAAAAACACGGGATGATGTTATTGGTTCTTTTAAAATCAGTGGCAACATCAACCGATGTCTAATGTATGATGTCTATTCAACTTTTTCTTGTAGTGATTCCATATCACATACCCCCAATCTCACACACTCACAAGTTATAGCCTTAGAAATGACGTACAACAAGTATCATATGTTATTATAACTCAAATGTACTTTACAGGATCAGAAACAATTATTCATAACCTCTACATGAAGTTACAATAATTACGACTGATATCTTATACCTATCTGATACTCTGGCATACCTGAGACAAAGCTGCCAGGGATCCTCCCCATGACTGCAAGCGACTAAGTCCTACACCGGCATACTGGTTATCTGTTTTGTTGTGTCATTTAAAAGAAAGAAAGAGTGAGCTATAATGCCCAACATAATAATGTACAGTGTAAAAATGACTGCATGATAAACTCATGTAAAATATTATATATGATAATTACGTTTTATTCGAAAATAGTTTTCCTTGGTGACACACACCTTCTCATGAAAACAATTCTTTAATGGATTTTATTATCCTGCGAATACCTTAATGGTAAACCCAACACCTAGGCTTGAGTTACGGTATTACATCACAATTCCAATTGAAAGAATAGGACATTCGTTGGAGCCACCACATACGATGATCAGTCGTACTACGATAAAAGCAACCTTTTCTACATGTAGATGGATGATTCCCTTTTATTATCAGTTATCACCCTGGTCGCATTCGGGCCTTTTATGTGTTCGTCCCTCTCAGGTACACACTTCGAGTCTATCCCTCTCAAGACACAGTTTTGCGCCCATCTCTCTCAGGTACGCATACTCCACATGTTCATCAGTATATAAAATACTTTCTCATGTGGTAGTATATTGGTAGTCTCCCAGTCCACGAAGTACTGGAGTCTACCCCTCCTTGTCCTTGTAAGAATCCCATCATATATATGGAACTTATATTGTTCCCCAAGCATATTGCTTGTTGATAGGTACACTTGGATATGTACGTATATATATGTACTTCCGAGAATTTTTGGAGAAAGTACTAAGGATGTGAGTTGACCGCTGTCAACATATTTGTTATATAAGGGGGAGTTTCTTTTGAAACTATATTCAAAATATTTAAATAAGTCGAGATAATATTCTCCGACATTTTGAAATTATTCGAATAATTTTTCTGAAAATCAGAAAGTATTTTAAATCAGGATCTATGATTTTTCAATCATAAATAAACCTTTTAATGAATAATAAATAATTAAATGATAATCGATAAGTAATTAAACCTCAAAGGAGTTCACTTTTAAAAGAATAAAATAATATTCCTCAACTAATTTATGTTTAATACATTAATAACTTTAATATTTAATCGAGATTGAAGTAAATATTTACTGGAAAATACTTCTCCCTAGTAAATGAATAGTAAGTAAATATTTTTTGTCCAAATGATAAAGTATAGTTGAGGGAATACGATCTTTGGAAATCGTTTTAATAAAAGCTCGAAGTTTTTAATATTGGTAAGTAGACGTTGAGTCCCTTTAAAACATACTACTATGGACTTGTAATCGTCCTATAATATTACCAGAATGATTCCCGGGTTTTTACTTTATAAAAACAAAACTGACCGACTCTCGGTCTTACAACTTATACATCACGCTCTGCTATAGCGCTAATATTCTTAAATAAAGCATCTCCGGAATACTTCCGGGTTTTCATCAACTGACCGATCATCGGTCTAAAATCTATACACGCCACACTACTCGCTAGCGTTAACGTTCTCTATAAACTCCTCCGGGATACTTCCGGGTTTTTATAAGCTTACACCGACCGACTCTTGGTCTAAATATAACATTTCGAACTCGGTATGAACATATACTAGAAATTATCAATAATTGAGTAATGTAATACATCTCAAACTTTGTAAATAGTTTAAAGCAATCTCATGCATATATCACAGTTTTGTAAAATATTCATAACACAACAGTTCTTAAAAGGTAGGGTTTGAAAACTTGCCTGGGTATCTTGAGGTGGAGGATGCTCTAGGTTCCGCTCGGAAATCTATAATCATAATATAATTCACTTCGTTAGGTCCCGTTCTAATTTACGGCTACCCGCACTCATGTGCTAATTATTATGCACCCTCTCAACTTATTTTATCCTTATTATTCCTTTAATCCCTTATTCACATCATGGTCGCTTCATTTTTTAAAGAATCTTAAGTTCATTTTCATTTTCGCCGTCGGCTCCGCTTATGGATTCTACGGTTTCTAATCGCGTGGTCTCGGCTCCGATATTTTTATAAAACTGAAAAATCATTATTTTTACTTGAAATTTTTATGGAAATTAGGAAACTCAATATGATACTCTCTGTAAAAATTTCATGATTTATGAATACTTTTAATCCGATCCTTTATATTTTCAAAGTTCGTGATTCGTAGCAGTTTTTGTCGCATAAATCACTTTTAGTAAAATGGTCATAACGTTTGATCCGTAAATCGGAATCAAGCGATTCAAGCGCCTAAATGATCCTTATAAATTTTTCTATCATAATCAAGGTTATTTTTCAAGAAACTACAGTTTATATCTTCGGGACTTCCTGCAGAAACTTAAAGTTACGTTTTGTTCATTTTAACGAGATTACGTTTATGATCAGAGTTTCGTTTACGCCTTAAATCTTTATACTACCACCAACAATCATCATATCATCATCAACACAGTAACTCCTCTAAAGAACATCATGTTCTTGAGGCAACAACAATCAACCTTGTAAGGTCCCGTATGAGGGCTATTTTAAGCTAAAGGGGGATTGAATAGCTTAATTACCAATTTAAAAATTGTTGTGGCATTTTAAAAATATTTTATCCCTTTTTAAAACTTTACCGAGTGGTTATGCAGTTTATATGTGCGGAAAATAAATTTCAAGGAAAGAAAATACCACACGGTAATTTTATCCTGTTCGTGATGACGCAACCTCTAATAGATTCGCTCACCCCTACTCCAGTCCCTGAGCTCCTCTCCCGGACTCGGGATTTTCCCTTATGATAAACTCGCTCCTTTAGTAGGCGGAGAAGCCTTTACATCCTTTACAAGTATTTGTCTTGGTGCGTAACACAAGGGTCACCTCCTCAAAATAAATGTATTACGTACACAACTTATCTTAGACAATAACTCCCCGCTATTTCTTCAAAGTTATTGTAAAGCCTTTGTGTGAACTTGGCTTCCTTAGCTTTTTCCGGTCTTGGATCTTAGTGATCCGGTCTTGGGTCTTTCCCATTCTTCATGGTGCGAAGACTACTAACTCCCCCGTTAATACGTCTAGGACTTGGGTCTTAGAACGAGAATCACCTCACGTCACTTAACCTCACTACAAAACTAATAAGACAATCCGCGAAACAAAACAAGTAGGAAAAGATTTGTTTTGAACTAGTATGTTACTGTACTAGCCCACAAGTAGTATAATATCCAATTAAATAAGTGCAAGTAATTGGCTTAAGATTTTGCTTTCGAAGTTTGGACTAATAATTACGAGTATTTTAAAGATATCGTTGTATAACCCCACGGAACACTGAAAGATGTTAGAAGGGGCTTATACGATATGACTCGTAATTATTTATATACACGATATGTGTTAGCCAAGATCCAATTAAATTACGTAAATTAATTGGCTAACTCGTGGATTTAATTCGTCCTTAATTTTAACGGATGATTACGAAAAGTTTATAGATCGAGTTA
The DNA here is from genome assembly GCF_009905375.1 of Apium graveolens. Lineage (NCBI taxonomy): Eukaryota > Viridiplantae > Streptophyta > Magnoliopsida > Apiales > Apiaceae > Apium > Apium graveolens. The sequence goes on from NC_133652.1 coordinate 222,021,485, forward strand.
TAATCCCCCGGAACACTAAAGATGTTAGAAGGGATTAAAACTTTGCTTCGTAATAATTTATGTGCACGAAATGGTTAGCCAAGATTCAATTAAATAAAGTGCAAGTAATTGGCTAACTCGTTAACTTAATCTATTTTGATATTTGACAAATTACGAAGTGTTTCTAGATCGAGTTATAATCCCCCGGAACACTAGAGATGTTAGAATGGATTAAAACTTTTCTTCGTAATATTTTATGTGCACGAATAACGTTAGCCAAGATCTAATAATAAAAATAATTGGATAACTCGTGAACTTGGGTCAAATATAATCTCCCCTTTGGAGATAAAGTACTTTTGTTTATAGATCTTCTTTTTGAGATGATTTATGTGAAGATCAAGTACTTATTCGAATTCCAAGTTCGAATCTTAATTCTTTTGAGAACTTTATTTATAATAGATCATGTATTAGAGCTTAAGATGAAGTAGAGAAATTAAGTACAAAGCTCAAATAAAAAGAACTCAAATAAGAAGCTAAAACTAAGCACTTTTGAAAAACGGTCGGAAAAGTTCGCCGGAAAAATTCGCCGGAGGTTCAGCCAGATTTTGGCACTTTGGTCGAACTTGGGCAGCCCTTCGGGAGGCCGGGAAGTGGTAGTGGATGAGCTCACTTGGTGGGATAAATCTTGGTTGGGTGAAGCTAAGCTTGGGTTTCAAAAACCTTGTATATATGTAAGTATATAGATGAGAGAGAAGGTTTTTGAGAAGAAGTGTGTGTATAGAATTTGGAAGAGATGAAGAGTAGCACTTTTTGAAAAAATTCCAGCAACTTATTGGCTCTTTAGCTTGAATAAAATGGGTTGGGGTGGGGATTTATTTATAGGAGGAGTTGGGTGGCTTGAATGGTTGAGATTTGAAAAAGAATGAATGGTGGATGGAGTGTATTACATGGATTGATGACATGGAAAGTAGGTTGTGTTTCTTTGCAAGTGGGAAGGAAGCACAAGCTAGTATTCATTCAAATATCAGCTGATATATATATATATATATATATATTAAATATATATTTTCCTTTTCTTTTAATCATTGTTTAATCACTTTAATTAAGGATTAAGCACCATTAATTATGACCACTCCAAAAACTCTTAAATAAATATCATAAAAAATATGATAATTACCTAAATATTATAAAATGATGTCGTGCAAGTTTTGGTCAACTTTAGTCAATGGTAGCTAGGTCAAACCTTGTCGATTTTTGTGCCCGGACAAAAATTTTCTGAATGCTACGAAATTTTTACCATACTTAGAAAATATCATTTAAATGATCCATACCAAATTTCAAGTCATTATAGCATGTGGAAGTATTTTATCTAAAATTGGAACTGTTCTGTCAGCCTTTCTTCCGAGTAAAAATATCATTGGTCTGAAATAAAGGAGATAAATCTTTTGACCAAAGTTTTGACTTGTATAAATACTTAAAATATATTTCCTAATATATGAGATATATTTGGGTGATAGGAAATATGTTTGAATATTTTTGAATAATTTTCTCCGGGAAAAGCTGATTTTACGAACCGGGAGAAAATTACTGTAAGTATACACAAATGAGTTGCAGAACTGGATATTAATATTCCAAACATGAATATTAATAATCTTTGAATAAAAACTCTTTTGATTATATGTAGAGATATATTTTGGAGCGAAGAGTTTAAATATTTTTGATATAGCACGAGACTTCTAAAGAATATTTCTGATATATTCCTTATTCGAGCTTGTTGCCATATTTCTATTGCAACACAGATCTAAGAAATATCATATCTTAATGTTTCTTCTTTGATCATATTGCCTTAGAGATATATTCCTTAAAGATATAGTTTTGATATCTTGCAAGAATGGAATATCTCTTTTATCTGTTTTAAAGACATGATTTTGCTAGTTTGACTTTTTGACTTTGATTTGGATCAATTAAATTTATGTCCTAATGGAGAGGATCTACGTGTTCTTAATTTTATGTTTAATCGTACAAATACCAAAATAAATAATATATCGAAGATATCCTTTCAATCTTCCCCTTTTTGGTATTTTCCAAACAAACATAAAATTATCAGTGTGTGCTTCCCCTTGGTGTATACATGAATTTTTTGAAAAATATTTTGCACATTAAGCATTTATTTACTTTTAGATTAAATCTCTTTCTTAAGATCCTGCAATATACTTTGTTATATATATCATACAATAATAGAACATAGATAGATCCTTGTATATCAAAAAGATAGCAAGTATAAAATATTGGAATATAGGAGTCCAAACTTATATTTGTTCAAATTTATCATAATTTCTCTTCCCCTTTTGTTTGGTATATGCCAAAAAGAGTGAATATATATTTATGAGGAAGAGTTTTATTTAACATAATTGACTAGGTGAGCATGGAAATTTGATCATAGATCTAGTCAAGTGCATGCAGTTTTGAGCATATAAAGATGAATTCAAAAACTATTTTGCATTGATTGACCTTAACTAGAGTATTTAATAGAAGTGGAACTCGTTAATCAAATACTTAAGTTTAAAAAGTAATGCAATACCTTTGAAATATATCATGTAGTGAACAAAGCAGTTGTATAAATTCATTTTTATATCATGAGTAGGGTTTTTGTTGACTGTATATATTTTTGAGAATACTAGACTATGAGTTTTATTGATTGTATTAATGGAAAACAATGAGACTAGTGTTTATCATGCATTTGTAATATGAAAAATTGTATTTGTTAATGATTTCAAATTTTACGCATACATGCATTTTTGCATTTTTTTCAGTCTTTAGAAATCAACAGGATACACGAATACAGGACTTAGTGTTTTACAAAGCATTCTAATTTGTCAATCACATTATACACCAAAAGTCACTAATACAAACTATTCTCTTGGTACATAGTCTAACACTAATCCATACTATTTTGTCTTTTAGACAATTCTGGCCAATTTCATGTTACAAATTCTAACACTAATACAATCTATGTCTATTCTAGGTCTGAGTAACAGACTACACAGTTTGAAGGTCTAATATATTCTAAGGAAAAACCACATTTCTAAAACAACCAAAAATAATACATATAAATCCATATTACTGATACGCTAGAAATTTTACACAGTCGATTACCACAAAAGGTATAGTTGGATTTGTTTGAGACTGGAACACAATACATCAATCTAGTGTGTGTATGTGAAGTAAAATGACCAGAGGTTGAAAATATATACCTGTTTTACCTTATGGATTCTGATAAATTTCTTGGGAATTCAAGTGGTGTTCCTTGTGTACTTTTTGAAGCTCTTGCTGGATTCAAAGGACTCAATTTTGCCATTCTTTTCTTCTGGAGTTCATTCAGGGACATATGAGTCTTCCTGCACGTCAATTAGATACAATACAAGGACTACCCGTTTGTAATCTGACAGTCTTAATAGTGCACAGAGGATGTTAAAGACAGATTACATATGCATTGTATAAAGTATTTGTTCATAGCACATGCAGCAGATCAATTTAAGTTTATTAACTATGAAAATCCTACAGAATGGTAAAAAAAATATAGTTTGATTTCTGATTTTATAAATATATCTTTTAAGTATAAATCATAAGTTACTAAATGCCACAAGATACTGGACAAGGCAGAGTACAACAAGACTGAATCTGACAACATTATTGACTCTTATACTTGCAGTATTATCACAATTAGAATAGAGAAACATGATAGTGTTCACATTTTCCTGCATAAGATAGATAAAGACAAATTTGCAACAAAACAAGCCATGATATATTACCAAAAGTGTTCTCAATAATCAGTGTGGTTCACTGATTATTTAGAACAAAATCCTGAACCCGTTTTAAGTCATTACAAACCAAAGAAGTGCATACACTTCTGAAATTCAAAGATCAACAAGGTTTAAATATTACATACCCCAACACAGAATCCTTACAAAGTACAAATACATCATAAAATAGCAACATAGGTACATAATAGCAAGTACCAGTATAACATCACATATCAGACTTCATCAAACAGTAGAATCAAGCAAACTTAACCAATCACATTTCCATCAGCATCACAGATATGAACCAAATCAGGAAAATTATCAATCAGTTGACCTTTAGCACCCATATTAACTTCTTCTAACTCATGAATCATATCAGTGTTATCATGCATAGGGACTTGAAAGAAAGAGACAATGTCATGATCATTCATGCAAGGAGTTTCTAGAGTAGATACAATCAAATGCTCTAAATATGCAATCATATGTTTGCAAGAGGCAGTGAGACTCTCTAGTGCTCCTACTTTTTCTTTAATCTCATTATTTTCTTCCTTAACCCTCTTAAGTTCAAGTTTTAGTTCATGAAACATGGTTTTGACAAACTCAAACTTAGACAGAAATACATCTTCCTCTCTAATGAATTGAGGAATAACTGTGGGAGTTGCCTCTTGAGGCTCACAGTGCATCAGGGGCACTTGTGGCCTAATGTGTTCATTAGTGATTTGAGAATCAGCAAGTTTAGAAAATGCTTCAGGCATGTTAATGTTGCAAAGTGCAAAGAAAGATGAGATTAGCATACCATAAGGCATATAATCTACAAGATGTGCATTGATCATGTTTAGAAGAATAACATAAGATATGCTGAAATGGATTTTGTTTGTGCATAAAAGATACATGATTTTCATATCAAAGAAATCAAAGTACTTACTTTGATTTGGTTTTGGCATAACATTTGCCCTAATGATTAGAGCAATATGCTGAAAAGTGCCAGTGAAGTGTTTGAAATGAATACCACAGTTAACATCACATAAACCATCAGGAATGTCAGATTTACAAAAAGTGCCAAGCATTAGTTCAAATTCAGATTTGTTAAAAACAAAGAGAGAGAAGATATTCTCACAAGGCAACTCACACAAATGCAAAGGTAAATGCAGTGCCCTATTAATGCTTTTGGTATCAACACAAATGACCTTTTTGTTGACTGATGTAGTGAAATGCAATATGCCATCTAACCCTTTTATGACATTCATGTTACAATAGAACTCTCCCATGAGGTGTGTGCAGTAGTGCTTACCTAAGTTATACATGAGATCATCCCACCTAGCCCTTCTATTTAAGAATTCCACTTCACCCTTCACATCAACACAAGTACCAGGTTGGACATTTTTGATAAGTTCAAGAAACTTTTTGGTGTTTGAAGGGTTTGATAGTTTTGGTGGAGGTGGCTTTGGTGTGTTCATAGAGGTGTTTGTGTTTTGTCTTAGGTTAGCTTTTCTGGTGTATACTTTGGCTTGCAAGGGTTTAAGAGGTCTAGGGTTAGGGGATTTAGGGTTTTGATATTTTCTGCTTTGATAGAAAGGGATGGTATGGTTTTTATATCCCTTTCTGAATTATCTTGGAGGGAGGTGTCTTTTGTGATAGTGTTTAGGTTGTGAGGTTTGAAAAGGTTTCAAAGCAGAGGTCTTATGGTGATGAAACTGATTTTTCTCCATATTTTTAAGAAGATATGGGTTTTCAATTAGTGGTCTTGGTTTAGGGTAAAAAGGGTTAGCATTTGGGTTCATGTTGCAAGTGAAGTGGATATTATGCAACTAGTGTGTGTGTGAATGCAACATACAAGATATGCATGTATATATAACCATTTAACACAGATGCATAGAGAAAAGAGTTTTTTTTTTAATTAAGAATTTTAGAAACTGTTTACTGTTCATGAACAGTGAAACACATTTAATGCATGCATGGTTGTGTTACACAAAAATCCAAGTCTTTTATGAGTAGATACTAGGATGATGCATATGAGAGAATGATGTAATGCAGCACATATACACAGATTCATAAACTATAACAGCAGAGAATAAAGAATGTATTAATTCTTTGTCTTTGTGTCTACTTTAGAAAATAACACAGTACAAAAGTACAAATTTTGGAAACTGTATGATATAAAGTTGATATCCTAGCTTACTCTATTACACAGGAACTGTACTTTTAGTGCAGAAGCATTTAAGGATGAGCTGTGTGTGAAGTGAGTTTGATAGAAGAACTGAATTTTTAATGTAAATAAAATCTGTTACATTTATTTCTTAAGAAATTATGTTATTAATGAGATGCTACAAAAGGAATGTCATGCACATTAAACATATAACAGGGCATACACAATCAGTTTTCATTTAATTCAAATAGCATTCAAGGCAATACAACACTCAGATCATTTATATCATATATAACACTTTAAATGCAGTGAGTTAAAATAAAATGTCACCTTAATTTTCTAAATGGCCATTAATCACAGCAGTGATCCAGATACAGGGATGCTCAAGGCTCCCCTGCCAGGTCTTACTGTGAGGGCAGTGTGTATTTGTGCAAATATTTACTAATCATTAACCAAAGTTTAAGCTTGCACAGAACTGATTAAGTTGATAAACAAGTCAAATAAGATCACTGAAATTATCATGACATGTTGTTGCAGTAAACAAATAATCCAAACAGCACAGAATTTTTGATGATATTGCATTTATCTTATCACAGGATTCCATAGCACTTAGAAATGATCAAGTGAATGAGCACATATGTACACAGTAGTAAGTAGCTCATAGAGGTGATAGCTATACTATTTTGACAGACATGATATATCTTTATAGAACAGCTCATATTTTGCAAGTAATCAGATAAGCAACATAAACAAAAGTTTATCATTAATCCATACCCTGGATTATTTATATAAAGTATATTTTGCAGATTTATTGACACATAATTATTCATACATTTAGCATAGAGAAGCATGACAGAGTCTTTATACCTAAATTTCATTCAAGATTTATAACTCAGACTTTGCCAAATTTTACCTTAAACTGCATAAGATTCTTTAATCTGTTAAAACAATTAATCCATAATAAACTTGATTAATCCAACATATTATGATTTAGTATAGGTTTTGAATCTTAACAACAAATTTCAAACATGTTAGCAAACACAGACTTCACAAATATGTATCTATTAAATCAGGCTCTGATTTATTAACCATTAAGCTTTATCATATCTAATTTGCTTCTTAGTGCTTAACAAATAGAGTTCAGACAATTCATTTTAGCAATTCTCAGTTTGTTAAGGCAAGTAGATCAAGTCTCATAGTTAAAAAATCTAGTTATATATTTAAAAGTACACACCATTAGTCAGAACAAGGTACCAATATATATGTAAAAAACAAGAATTTGACTGTCAAGCATACAATATTCATGAATCATATTTCAATTAACCATTTTAATCACAGCAACAAGAATACAGTCGAATTCAAATCAACTGAGTCAATAAATACAATAATCATCTCCAATCTGACCAACTAACATTAACATGATTCAAAACATCAATCAAAATTCTTATCCAGGGTTCATGTTATAAAAACAAGCAAAATTGAGTTATTAAATCAATTCGACACAGATTTTCAGAGACTTAAACAATATAGATTAATGGAATTTAAAGAGAAAGTTTCCAAAATGAACTCATAAACAGTCACAAACTCCATATCAACCATATGATTTTGCAATAATCCAAAAATTAATACTTTTAATTCGAGAAATCATAAAATAAGCTAAATATCATATCACAATTGTATCAACCACATACCATTTACTACATTCATATCAAGAATAAGATATGATTTAATCAAATCATGCTCAATTCAATTTCAGTCGAATGCCCTTAACCACAGATTCAACCAAATGAGACTGAAATAAACAAGAAAAACTCACCTGAGCCTATAGTATGGCCTGACTAATAGGACTTACCTGGTTGACTCAGTCGCAGACTGAGTCAACTTCCGATTCATCCTTTTTCCGTCGCATGCAGCCGTTGTATCTTCTTCTCCGAGAAGATATCGCAATAACTAGTCTTATCCTGTCACACAACTTGAAATCGAGTTAGATTTTTGCTGAATCAATGATTCAAATAAAAAAATAAGTGTATATTATAAAACATCAATTTAATGTCTGATTTGATGATTCTCGTTCGATTTATGTATAAATCGTCGATTTTTATCACCGAAAATCGATTTGATTTCACCAACCCAACCAAGATTATTTATTAATTGTATGTTCCTAACTACGACTAATGCACTGTAAGTATAATATCTGATGAATTTCATCAAGAATCGAAGATAAAAGATGAAGAAATCGATTTAGGGTTCTTCGAAAGAGGCGGAGAGAAGAAGAGAGGCGAAAGAGTTTAGAGATTAGGGTTACGAATGAATAGAGTGAGTGCACTGTACAAAACAGTGAATGGTTTATATATTTTGTTGAATGAACGATCAGGATTGATTAGGGTAAGGAATAGACGGTTGAGATTAGAAGTTATAAACAGATTTTGGGCTTGTGACAACAAATTGGGCCAAACAGCAAAAAATGGTCTGGGTTTACTTTTTGATAAATAGTTTTATATTTTGTTAAAATATATGGGCTTAGATAGAAGTTTTTGGGCCGGATAAATTTTGATTGGGCCGGTTAAAAGTAATCCAGAAAATATATTTGAAAAACTATATTTATTAATATAGCTGGATTATTATATATTTATCCTTATATAATTTTTGCTGAAATTTATATATATATAAATATTACAAAAATATATATATATACTAAAATAACATATATTTAGCTATATCTCAAAAAGATGAGACTAAATATATATATATATATTTAAGAACAATATATATATATGAATAATAATCAGTTTATATAAGAAAGACTTCTAAATATTTATAAATCTCATGGAATAATAAATATTCACTCGATTAAGTTTATTTTCCCGGTTAATCTGGCCTATTTAAGTTATCTTAACCCGATCAATAAATTTCTTTATTGACAAATCTGAGTTTCAGATAAACTTAACAACCTGATCAGGAGAATATCCTTATTGTTGAGAATTCTTTATAATTCTCAACTGTTCTTCATATATATACCATTATTTCATAAATTCCAGCATTCCTAAATCCAAGCGGAGTTTAGTGAATTTTTCGGAATTTAATGGTTTTGTGAATATGTCAGCGAGATTGATCTCAGTATCAATATGAGTCATTTTTATATCGCCTTTATTGACATGATCACGTAAGAAATGATGTCTCACATCTATATGTTTAGATCTAGAATGTAATACGAGATTCTTGCTAAGATCAATAGCACTCTTATTATCACATAATATTGAGATCACATCAAATTTTATATTATAGTCAGCTAGTGTTTGCTTCATCCATAGTATTTCAGCACGATACTTTGCAGCTGCTATATACTCAGCCTCGGTTGTTGAGATGGATACGGAATTTTGTTTCTTTGAAAACCAAGAAACTAAACATCCACCGAGAAACTGACAAGTACCACTAGTACTTTTTCTGTCGACTAAATGCCCGGCATAGTCCGAATCAGAAAAGCATACTAAGTCATATGGTATTCCTTTTGAATACCAAAGACCAACATCGGTGGTTCCTTTAAGATATCTCAATATCCTTTTTACCGCGGATAAATGAGATTCTTTAGGTGCTACTTGAAACCTAGCACACTTACAAACACTTCATTGAATATCAGGACGACTTGTAGTTATATAGAGCAAGCTACCGATCATTCCTCGATATTTCTTTGTGTCTGCGGGAATTCCTTTTGGATCTTCCGTTAATTTATCGGATGTAGACATAGGAGTTGAAATGGGTTTGGCATTATCCATTTCGAATTTTTTCAACATCTCTTTACAATACTTGGATTGAGAGATATGGATGCCTTCATCAGATTGCCTTATTTGCAATCCCAAAAAGAAGTTTAATTCTCCCATCATACTCATCTCGAATTCTTTACTCATGTTTTCAGAGAATTCTTTACATAGTGCATCATTTGTTGACCCAAAAATGATGTCATTTACGTATATTTGTACGAGCAATATATCATCCTTTTCTTGCCTCGTAAATAAGGTTTTATCGGCCCTTCCCATCTTAAATTTATTATCTAGTAGGAACTTGTTCAACCTTTCGTACCATGCTCTTGGGGCTTGTTTTAAGCCATATACAGCTTTATATAATTTGTAGACATAATCGGGATGTGTTGCATCTTCAAACCCGGGAAGTTGTTTCACATATACTTCCTCTTCCAAAATCCCATTTAGGAATGCTGATTTCACATCCATTTGATAGACTTTGAAATTTTTATGACAAGCATAAGCCAATAGCATTCGAATTGATTCAATTCTTGCTACCGGTGCATATGTTTCATCAAAGTCTATACCTTCCATTTGGGTATATCCTTGTGCAACTAACTTTGCTTTATTTCAAACTACAGTTCCATTCTCGTCTAATTTATTTCGAAATACCCACTTTGTGCCAATTATGGAAGTATCATGAGGCTTAGGGACAAGTTCCCACACTTTACTATGAGTAAATTGGAGCAATTCATCTTGCATGGCAGAAATCCAATCCTCGTCTAATAAAGCCTCTTTCGCGGTCTTAAGTTTTATTTGAGATATAAAACTAAGATGATTCACAACGTTTTGAACTTGTGACCGCATTTGAACTCCCTTTCTTAAGTCTCCAAGTACATTATCTAATGGATGAATTTTTATAGTGGGAATTGCTTGAGGAAGTTCATCTTCCTTTTTGTCCAATTCTAATGGATTTTTATGTACGGGAGTCCCGAGATCCATATTTTCGAATTGTCGAATAACCTTTTCAATATCATCTTGTTCAACATTTTCTTGGTCAACAAGATCTTTATATTTCACCGGTAGTTTACTTTCATCAAAAGCGACATTCATAGATTCTTCCATCACAAGCGATTTGAGGTTAAACATTCGATAAGCTTTACTATTGTTCGAGTATCCAAGAAATATACCTTCGTTTGATTTAGGATCAAACTTTGTAAGGTACTCTTTTGAATTTAATATGAAGCACTTGCTTCCAAATACTCGAAAGTAGCTTAGTTTCGGAGTTTTGCCAAAATATAACTCATAAGGAGTCTTTTGTTTTATAGGTCGTAGAAAAACCCGATTAAGAATATGGCAAGTGGTTGACATAGCCTCGGCCCAAAAATATTTAGGTCGACGATATTCATTTAGCATTGTGCTAGCCATTTCTTGGAGTGTTCTATTTTTCCGTTCAACTACTCCGTTGGATTGAGGAGTGTATGGAGCGGAAAAATTATGTGTGATGCCATGTTCATAACAAAAGTTGGTGAAACTTGAATTCTCAAATTCTTTACCATGATTAGTCCTTATATAGACTATGGTTTTATTTTGTTGATTTTGAATCCTTTTACATAAAGATGAGAAGGACTCAAAAGCATCACTTTTGGCTTTGAGAAATTCAGTCCATGTGAATCGTGAATAATCATCCACAACTACCAACGTATATGAGCAACCTCCGAGACTTTGTATAGGAACCGGACTAATAAGATCCATATGTAGTAGTTCGAGAGGTCTCGAGGTAGATACCATAAACTTTGCTTTGTGAGAAGCTCTAATTTGTTTACCAACTTCGCAAGCTTCACAAGTATGATCTTTATGATAGTTTAGTTTTGGTATACCTCAGACATAGTCTTTAGTTGATATATTATTTATCAACTTCATGTTGGCATGTCCTAATCTTCGATGCCATAGCCATGGATCATCATTTACAGTGATTAGGCACACGTTCACTTGCTTGCTCATGTCGCATGTATAAACATTTTTATTTCTAGGGCAAGTGAGAACCAACTTTCCAAATTTATCTAATATAGAACAATGAGTAGTATAGAAAATTACCTTGTAATCATTGTCGCATAATTGACTTATAGAGAGAAGATTGTACCTTAACCCGGTGACCAATTGGACGTCAGAAATTTTAACTTTCCCATTTCCGATATCTCCGATGCCGACAATGTTTCCTTTACTACTATCACCAAATGTTACGCTCCCCGCGGTAACCTTTTTAATGTTGTTCAAGAGTGACTTATTACCGGTCATATGTCTTGAACATCTACTATCAAGGTACCATATGTCTTGTTTCACGGCAAGACAAACCTACATACATTATTAGTTAAATTTATAGGTACCCATTTGTGTTGAGTGTCCTGGGGTTAGTACATCATATATAACATTTGATTTATGAAGGAATCTAGGCATGGTGTAATAATCATTAGGCATAAAAATATTTCTAGATGCATAAGGCCTAGTTTGAGGTTGATAATACCTAGAGCTATCATAAAATCTTGATGGAGCATGATAAACATTATATCTATTATTAGCATGATAAGTAGCATAAGCATTGCTACTAAGAGGTTGTTGTCTTCTAAATGCATTACCATTTACATGATATTGTGTGTTTCTATTTTGAAACATAGTTGGTTGATGAGACCATTGTTGCCTTGGATTCTTATATTCCATATTTTTATGAGGCACAGGTATATCATCTTTCTTGTCTGATTTCTTGCGAATCCATATATGCTTCCCCTTAATTTCACCATTCTTGAATTTGCAATATTGAATGGTATGTCCCATTTTATTGCAATAAAAACATTTATAAGATGGTGATTTGGGTGAAGTCTTTATTGGTGATACAAATCTCCGAGTATTTCCTTTAGAAGGAGAATTCTTATTATATCCCAAACCTTCATGATTATATGAGGTTTTGTATGCACCATTTGATCCAACATCTTATTGCCTTTTGTAAATCTTTGAATGACTTCTTCAAGATTTTCATTTTCTTTCTTTAAGGCATCAATCTTGTTGTTAAGGATTCTTTCTTGATCCTTAATTTGAGCTATGAGTTTATAATTTTCTTATTTTAGCCTTAGAGCTTCACCTTTAAGCTCATTGGTTTCTAATAGCTCATTTTCTTTATCAAAATTGTTTTTATAAGATGTTTCTATATCTTGAACATTTGATTCATTTAGAATCTTTAAGTTCAATAGATCAACGTGAAGTTTACAAATATTATCATTCAATTGTATCTTTTGACGTTCCATCTCTTCGTCTTTGAGAATTAATGATATATTCTCTGTTTCAAGGTTGGTTATATTTTTTTGAAGTTTATTTACTTCAACCTTGATGAGATGGTTTTGATCTTTTAAAGATGTAATCTCTTTTTCATCTTGGACTCTTAAGTCCATCATCCGAGTATACTCTTTATTTTGAGTATGATGTATTTCTTCTATTTTCATTTTCTCGGACCATACTAAGTGAAGCCTTTGATCAACATCTTTGTATTTACTTTTATATTCTACCACAAGTCCAATTAAATCATGCTTATTCATGTCCATAAGTGATAAATTAGATTCATCCAATAATGATTTAATTGAGACGTAGTTAGATGTTACCACTTCATTTGTAGAGGAGATTTCCCTAGATGTAGTTTCTTCTCCGAGAGCCATCAAGCATAGATTCACCACTTCTTTACTAGCTTCCGGAGCTTCTTCATCTTCACTTAGATCCCAACCATTTTCGGCCACGAGACTTCGTCCCTTTGAAAGTTTAGGACATTCTCTTTTATAATGATCGGGTTGTTAACACTCGAAACACACATCTTGTGTTTTCTCCGGAGATGGATCTTTAAGTTTTGGAGGAGTGTAAACCGGATGGTTTGTGGAGGCATTGGCATTGCTCTAGGTATTTATATTTTGATTGCCTTTGCCTTTATTGTAGCTCGTTGACGGATAATTACTCTTATAGTTGGAGGAATAATTTTGAGAGTAATTTGTCCTTCCGTTAGAGTTAAAAACTCTTTGTTGATTATTTGATTTAAGGAAGCCTTTCCCGTATCTTTGAGCTTTGCTTTGAAGCACACGACGAAGTTGTCTCGTGAGTAGAGCAATTTCATTCTTATCGAGATTTTGGAGTTCCTCGTTTAACTCCTCGTCTTTTTCATCTTCATCAATTAATATGGCCTTTAGAGCCATATTTTTCTTTTTATCCTCCACTTTTGGAGCAACCTTTTTCGGAATATTATCTTCTTCGTAAGCACGAAGATTTCCGAATAGGTTATCAATCTTATACTCATTTAAGTTGTGCATCTCTTTTATAGTAGTGACTTTAATCTTCCAACTAGGAGGTAGAGATTTGAGCACTCTTCTATTCTTTTCATTTTGAGTATAATTCTTTCCAAGTTGAGATAACTCATCGATTATACGAGTAAATCTTGTTTCCATATCGATGATATTTTCTCCTTCTTGGAGTTTAAAGTTCTCCTATTCTTGGATCAATGTATCCATCCGAGAATCTTTTATATCAGTGGTTCCTTCATAGGTTACCACTAATTTGTTCCATATTTCTTGTGTCGACTTGCAATTATTTACTCTTTTATATTCTTTTTCTACAAGTGCACTTGTGAGAACCATTTCCGCCTTTGCGGCTATATTCATTATGGCTTTTTCCTCTAAGTTGTATTCACTAACCTTCTTTTCGACGATGATGTCATCGATAGTTTTAGTAAGAATGCGAACACCATCTTCGATAGCCATCCAAACTTTGACTTCTTGAGATCTAGTATAAATGCAAAACCTCATTTTCCATGTTGCAAAGTTGGTGCCGTCAAATAGAGGAGGTTGTGAGCTAGATAGACGTTCACCACATCCAATGGGATTAATATACGCCATTCCGGATCACTTTTTGTTGTGCCTGTAAATCTGCAAATCACTTAACAAACATTTTAAAAAGCACTGCTCTGATACTAATTGTAAGGTCCCGTATGAGGGCTATTTTAAGCTAGAAGGGGGGTTGAATAGCTTAATTACCAATTTAAAAATCGTTGTGGCATTTTAAAAATATTTTATCCCTTTTTAAAACTTTAACGAGTAGTTATACAGTTTATATGTGCGGAAAATAAAGTACAAGGAAAGAAAATACCACACAGTAATTTTATCCTGGTTCGCGATAACGCAACTCTAATAGATTCAGTCACCCCTACTCCAGTCCCCGAGCTCCTCTCCCGGACTCGGGATTTTCCCTTATAATAAACTCACTCCTTTAGTAGGCGGAGAAGCCTTTACAAGTATTTGTCTTGGTGCGTAACACAAGGGTCACCACCTCAAAATAAATGTATTACCTACACAACTTATCTTAGACAATAACTCCCCGCTATTTCTTCAAAGTTGTTGTAGAGCCTTTGTGTGAACTTGGCTTCCTTAGCTTTTGCCGGTCTTGGATCTTAGTGATCCGGTCTTGGGTCTTTCCTCTTCTTCACGGTGCGAAGACTACTAACTCCCCGTTAATACGTCTAGGACTTGGGTCTTAGAACGATAATCACCTCACGTCACTTCACCTCACTTAAAAACTAATAAGACAATCCATGAAACAAAACAAGTAGGAAAAAATTTGTTTTGAACTAGTATGTTACTGTACTAGCCCACAAGTAGTATAATATCCAAATAAGAATATTAAAACTAATTAGTTATACTTGACTTAGAATAATACAAGATGGTCAAGTATATTTATAATTACTCCTTTATAGATTTAATAAAGTTGTGGAGTAATATGAGAAGTCCCTTTTTATATTAAACACTTATGGCTTATGACTTCTTTAGTATTCTTCTTCTTTCGATTAAGTATTTATGGATCGAAGAATACTTTAATTACAACCTCGGAGTTGTAATTTTACCTTTAAGTATATCAACTCAAGGTTTTAAGGTATACTTGTATATTGATGATTATAAGTGTTAGATATATTTGTGATGTTATGGGTAATATGATTTGTGTTTAGTTTTCAGATCTTACTTAACAGGACAAATCAGTACTTAACTGGAAACTAGCACTTATACTGAAGACAGAACTTAAGATATCAGAACTTAAGTGATCAGAAGATATTTATCAGGAGATAATATCAGGACTTAAGGTGACTTTCAGATAAGTCAGGCGGCTGATTGAAAGGAAAGAAGATCGAGACTAACACAGAAAGAAATATGCATGAAGAAAGAATTCTATGAAGAATAGAATACTTGGAAGAAAAGATAATTAGTTGATATATTTTAGAAAGCAGAATTATATTCCATATCAATTAGAACATTATCTTGTAACTGTGTAGTATATAAACACAGGCATAGGGTTTACACTATAAGTGTTATCTTAATTGAAGTTATTATTCTTTGTAACCCTAGCAGCTCTCGTGATAATTTGTTCATCACTGAGAGAGGACAGTTCCATATTGTAACAGAGTTCATTGTGTTGAATAAAATCTGTTTTCTATTACTTGAGTTCTTATATTCGATTTGATTGTAGTAAACACTGTATTCAACCCCCTTCTACAGTGTGTGTGACCTAACAAATGGTATCAGAGCCGATCTATTAACACACATACAGTTTAAGATCCAAAACCAATCATGTCAGAAACAGAAATTCCAACCAACCCCACCAAAACTGAAGAGCCTCCAAAAACCATAACCCGTAGTCGATATGAGACTATAAGAGTTCCCATGTTGAAACCTTCTGAGTATTCCATATGGAAAGTGAAGATGGCTATGTTTCTGGAAGCTACAGATCCAGAATATCTCGACAGGATTAATGAAGGACCACATATACCAACCAAACTCTCTGTGGAAGTTACAGGTCAGCCAGCAAAGTCTGTACCAAAGGAGAAAAGTGATTACACTGCTGAAGATATCTCATCGATTGCAAAGGATACAAAAGTAAGACACTTGCTACATAGTGCCATTGATAATGTCATGTCAAACAGGGTAATTCAATGCAAGACTGCAAAAGAGATATGGATGCTTTAGAAACAAGGTGTTAGGGAACTGATTCAATCAAGAAGAACAGGAAGACTATACTCACTCAAGAGTATGAACACTTTGACTCAAAGCCTGATGAGTCATTAACTGATTTATATGACAGATTTGTCAAACTCTTGAATGATTTGTCACTAGTTGACAAAGAGTATGATATTGAAGATGCAAATCTTAAATTCCTGTTAGCTCTTCCTGAAATATAGGATTTGAATGCCACAATAATAAGAGACAACTATAATCTTGATGAAACAACTCTTGATGAAATTTATGGGATGCTCAAGACTCATGAACTTGAGATGGAACAAAGAAGCAAGAGGAATGGAAGAAAGTCACGGACAGTTGCCTTTGTGGCTGAGGAGGGAAGTCCAAAAGTTGCTGCCTCAAAGAAAGGCAAGGGAAAGGCTCTCATCACAAAGTCTGATATTGAGTCATCAAGTTCTGATAGTGATGATGACTCAGAAACGGAAAGTATGCCTGAGATGGACCCTGATGAAGAGATGATGAAGCTATGTGCTCTTATGGTGAAAGGAATCACAAAGATTGCATACAGGAAATTCAGGAGAGGAAAGAAGTCATCCAGGAAAAGTGCAAGTTCTGATAAGAAAGGTTTCAAAAAATCTGAAGGCAAAGGAGGAAAGTTTGACAGAGGAGATTACTCAAATGTTAAATGCTACAACTATGGTGAGAAAGGCCACATATCTCTTGATTGCAGAAAAGGGAAAAGTGACAAAGGCAAGGCTCTAGTCACAAAGAAGAAAAGTTGGTCAGATGCTTCAGATTCTGAGGATGTGGAAAACTATGCCTTGATGGCAAATACTGATAGCAGTTCTGATACTGCTGACATAAAGGTACCTCAAACTACTTATGCCTTCCATACTAATGATATTACTGAGTTGAGAAGATATCTTAAAACCATGTTCATTAGTTATAAATATTAAACTTTAACATGTGAAAAATTAACTTCTGAAAATCTTGCTTATAAAAGAGGAATGATTATTTAGAAAAAGAGTTAGTTATGTTCCATCAAACTCAGAAAGATAGAGATGATGCCTTTTATGTTAGGGATGAAGTGCTAAAAATGAATAAATCTCTAAAAACTGAGTTAGAAAAGGAAAGAGAGATTATCAGGACTTGAACTAACTCTGGTAAAGCAACTCAGGATATTCTTAGTAGTGGAAATTGGAAAGAGGGCTTAGGTTATGGAGATGATAAGAACAGTAAGAGAACTGTAGAAACTGAGCCTATAGTTGTTAAACAAAAATGAAAGGTAAATCCTGTTAAGTTTGTAACTGCAAAGTCTGATATTGAGAAATCAGAAGTTAAGGAGAAATTAACTTCTGACAAACCTAAACAGGATAAGCCAACTAAAGTTAACATAGGCTTAATGACCAAGAAGCAGCTTAAGTATAAGCTGAAACAGGTTAAAAATGTAAACAAGGTAAAGCCACCTAGGAAAAATAGGAATGGAAAGGAAGGTGTGAACAAAAGTGACAATTATAAGCCTGTTCCTAATGCTCCTAGAAAAATATATCATAACTGTGGAAATTCTAACCATCTGGCTTCTTTTTGCAGGAAGAATAAGAGCATAAACTCTTTACCCTCAAAGTCAGGAGTTAAGAGTCAGTCTGTTAGATTAAGCCACAAAATCCTTGTTTTCAATATGGTAGTTTATGGCATTCCATTTATACTTGTAAGGAATATCATAGTTTGTACTATGATTATTATTAAATAAAACCTTCTTTAAAGAAAGTTAGCATTATTCCTTCTAGTGTAAGTTCTGATGCAAAGTCTGATATTGCAAATTCTGATAAGAAAACTGTTAACATAAACTCTAATGCTAAATCCGCTACAAATGTTAACAAACTTAATAAGGCCAAAGGATCCAAGCAAGTCTGGGTCCTTAAAACTAATCATTAGTGGTCTTTGTGATTGCAGGGAAACAGGAAGACCATCCTAGTTCTGGACAGTGGATGTTCAGGACATATGACTGGAAATAAAGCCCTGCTATCAGACTTTGTGGAGAAAGCTGGCCCAGGTGTTTCTTATGGAGATGGCAATATGGGAAAAACTCTGGGATATGGCAATATCAATCTTTGGAATGTCATCATTGAAAAAGTAGCTTTGGTCTCAGGACTTAAACATAATCTGTTGAGTGTTAGTCAAATCTGTGACAGAGGTTATCATGTGAATTTTTTTGAAGAATACTGTGAAGTTGTAAGCAAATCTACAGGTAAAGTTGTTCTGAAAGGATACAGGCATGGTAACATTTATGAAGCCAAGCTTTCAACAAGTACTGATGGTTCTACAATCTGTCTGCTAAGTAGAACATCAATTAAAGAAAGCTGGGATTGGCACAAGAAACTCTCTCACTTAAATTTTAACAATATAAATGAACTAGTCAAGAAAGATCTTGTGAAAGGACTGCCAAAATCAGTATTTGCTCCTGATGTCCTTTGTGATTCATGTCAGAAGGCAAAACAAAGAAAATCTTCATTCAAGAGCAAGACTGAATCATCAATTCTTGAGCCTTATCACCTACTACATGTTGATTTTTTTGGTCCAGTTAATGTCATGTCTATTGCAAAGAAGAAATATGCTATAGTCATAATGGATGAGTTCACCAGATACACATGGGTGTATTACTTGCACACAAAAAGTGAAACTGCATCTATCTTGATTGATCATGTCAAACAACTGGATAAATTGGTCAAAGACTCTGTGAAAATCATAAGAAGTGATAATAGCACTGAGTTCAAGAATTTGATCATGGAAGAGTTCTGCAAAGACCATGGAAAAAAGCAAGAATTTTCTGCTCCTGGAACTCCACAGCTGAAAGAGATATGTCCTAAGTCCAATCATGTATGAGGATTTAGGAATAACTTTTATGTAATCTGTTTTGATTTCATTGATATTAATAAAAGACTTGTTTTGTTTTTATTATGGGCTCTATCTATTTAAATGTTTAAATAAGATATACCACAGTTTAGAGTAAAGCTTTTTATGGATTGTGATGAGATCATAATAATGAGACCTAAAAGATGATAAATCTAAACTTAAATAGTTCCTGGTCATAGGATTACTAACTGGTAATTAATAATCCACAAAGATCGGTACATACTATGCTTGCTTCATTATGAAGGTTGTCTGTTCTCATAGACATTTGTGTGGTGACACTATAGCTAGTATGTAGGTGCTTATTATAGAATAAGTTCACTAAACATGACTCACACAGCTGAACAACTGATGGAGTTCACTCACGTGTCAGCAGTTGTTCATATAGTGATAGTTGTACAAGTATCCTTAGACTTGAGGTCATCATAGTCATCTTGTGTACACTGAACTATGCTTTGGTTTACTTCTTAGTCTCAAGGGACAATTATAAGGGCTCTACTGGGTATAGGAATTTGTACACGAAGATGGTGTATGATCAATAAAGGATCTACCCCTTCCAGTGTAGGAAGAGAATGTTCAATGCTGATCCACTTATGTTAGTTTAGGTATCTCTGGCCAGAGTGAATGAAATTAGAAAGGAGTTTCTAATTTACATTAAATAGAACTAAGAATAGTGAATGGGAAAGCAAGTGATTAAATAAGATAGGCTTGACACAAGTTCCACGCCTTGTATTTAATCGTGACATTGCAGGGTAGAAGGAATTAATTGTACGGTAACTACTCACTGAATAGGTTCTTGATATTCTAAGCAGTGAATTCGTATTATCCGGATAGTTGCGATATGCTGAGAAGTATCCCTCACGATGTAGAATAAATATGATTAATTAATTAATCATATTTAATGAATTTGAGAATTTATATAAATAATGATAAAATAGTTTTAATATTATTTATTTCTACTACCGGCTTAATATTGAACCTACAGGGTCACACCATAAAAGAGAATGATTTAATGATGGAGAAATTAATTAATAATGGCTGATAAATATTTATTTATGAAATAAATAATTAATTGGCAAAATTTAATTATTGATTAAATGAGATTTAATTGATTATAAATTAATTAAGAAAAAGTTCTTAATATTATTAATTAAGAATTTAATTTTTGGATATTAAATCAAATGAGAGAATTATTTCTAAAGTGTTTAGAAAAGGGACTAATAATTAAAAGGTGTTTTAATTATTAATGAGAATAATAAAGGGTTAATAATAATAATATTTTATGTGAAAATTTTCAGCTGAAATTTTTTCCTATAAATATACTATTATAGACCCTATCTTTGCCTCAACCAAAAAGATTTACAAAACCCTAATTCTCTCCATCTCCTCCTCCTTCATTACATCGTTTTCTTGGTGGATACCGGTGGAGTGTTTCACACTTGAGGAGCAGCTGCTAAGGATCTCCATTCATCGTTCTTGGATCGCTATTAAAGACCTCCATCTTTCCATTAACGTAAAGCTTCTTAAGGTAAACATACTGAACTACGAATTAAATATTATTTTTTCGCATGGATCCTGCGGGGGGTTTCGGTTTTTTAAGATTAAATTTATGTTTTCGCTGCGTTTATGTGCTTAAAACCCTTCAATGGCATCAGAGCTACTTGCGAAAAGTTTTTAATTTGTTTATGTGTTTAACTGTTTTCGATATATGAGCATGTACGTGATTCGCCATGATTTGATGTTGATATAATATGCTTATATATGTATGGTTTTGAATATATAATATTCATGTGAGTTGTATAATCATAAGATGATTATGTAATCTTTATATATACTGATATATACATGATTTATGTTTGTTCTAATTATGAGAATCATATTAGATACGGATACGGATTCTGAATTGACTGCTGCAGATTTGCTGAAATCTGGGTCTGGTGTCCGATTTACACAAACAAATACCCGTTTCCATAGGTAAACGAGCGTCTGAACAAAACTGATAGTTTAAGCTATCAACCACTCGTCTGTAAGGCGTTTGACGTCGTTTACTGCCCGTAAACAGTGATTCTTGTTTTTCTGATTTGATTCTGATTTATCTGATTTTTGTCATATTTTCTTTTTATGATTAGATCATGGATAATATGATATGTTAAGATCAGATTATGTGTTTTTAACATGCATTTATGTGTTGTATGAGCATGGTGGATGGTTATGGCCTTTCGACCTTAGTGTAATAGTTTTGGTTTTGGTTTTAAATACGACTTGCATGTCGTCAATCTTTGTAATCATAAATCTCGAATGTAACTTGAGTTATTCTTGTAAGTTCATTAGATTAGTTTTACTTTCAATCATGTAATGCAATTGAAGACTCAAGAAGGCTATCCAATGGAGGTAATACAAAGAAGAAGATGAGGCATACAAGAAGTCTAAACAAAGAAGAAGACTTATGTAATAAGTAGTTGTATTTATTTCCATCACCATATTAGATTGACCTTGATCTTTATCATGAGCTTGATAAAGATCACATAGGATGGGGCTATAACCAAACACATTTACTTTATTGCAATTTACATTTACTTGTTTATTCAATTTTATATATGAGATATATGCCTATGTTTACCATGCGATGATAGATTTAGGTGAACTTAAATCAATATACGGCGTGCTCTAGAACATCTAGAATAGGAATCATTTCTTGCCTTAACAATAAATATTATGAATACGATCATGAGATTCTTGTATTTATGAAACACGTAATTGAATATGAATTTTCAATATTGAGAGAAAGGATGATTCTGTCAACAACAAATTTCTATCTGTAAGAAAGGGTTATTAAGTGACGCCTCTTGACAATGTTCCACCCGATCTGGGAATCATCTGATTATCGATTATTGATTTGAAATATTTAATTTAAAAGGAAGAATCTCTTTATAATATGATTATAATTGTAACGTAATATAATCCCTCTAAAATTAAATAATATCAAGTAGTAATTGGCCAATGACACAACGGGCTTGTGTCGGTCATAGCCTTCCAACATGGTAGAAAGTGGTTGTTATTTTTAAATCATTGTCGTTTCGTGCTACAACCGAGGGCTTTGATTTCAAAATAAGAAATACTTGTCTATTACATAGAGATGTGTACATTGAATTAGAATCTAAAGGTCGGTACGTGCTACAGCCGTGGGCCGTTGGAGACTGATTCAATTGTATGAAATGTTGGGTTAGACTTGACTTAGAATATTGAGTTTGTCATGCCACAGCCGTGACTCAATTATTCAAGAGGCTAAACTTATATTAGGGAATAACATAAGATGTAATTGACAAGAGTTGTCTTCCTATTGAACATCACATGACGTTTCGTGCCACAGCCGAGGTTGTGTGATGGAATGTAGGATCCCTATTCCCACTAGCATTATGAATGCTTAATTTTCACTTAGGGAGTTGAAAAAATTGGATAAACTAGTGGGAGACACTTATGAATAAAGACCCGATTCATATAGTGTTTTGAAATGAAATGGAATATTTGCTAAGTGTTGTTATGTGTTTATCATTTACATATTTACTATATTCGTCATGTCTTCTGCACTATCACTCCGGAGCATACTAGATGCTCACAAGTTGACTGGTCCTAATTTAGCTGTTTGTTTTCACTGTAACAAGTTAAGGCACTGGAAGAGGAACTACAAGGTTTACCTTGCAGAATTGAAGAAGAAGAAGGGTAGTAAGACTATCGCTTCTGATTCAGGCATGTTCATGATCGAAGTTAATATGTCACTAGGTCAAATTTCTACTTGGGTATTAGATACCGCCTGTGGTTCTCATATTTGCAATCCGTTGCAAGGACTAAACGGAAGTAGGACTCTTGAAAAAGATGAGGTGATTCTACGTATGGGCAATGGAGCAAGGGTTGCGGCCATATCTGTAGGATCATTTAGTTTACATATGCCTACTGGCAAGACTATTATTGTGAATAATTGTTATTACATTCCCTCTATTATGAGGAATATTGTTTCTATTCCTATGTTGGATGTGGATGGTTTTTCATTTATTATTAAGAATAATGATTGTTCTATCCTTAGAGATAATGTTCTTTTTGGACGTGGCATTTTAAATAATGGTCTGTATATATGTGACGTAGAGCATGATTTACTTCAGATTGAACAAACTAATAAAAAAAATGAGATGATGAAAATCTGACCTATTTATGGCACTGTAGGCTAGGTCATATTAGTGAAAATAGACTGCGGACATTGCATAAGGAAGGGTTACTTGACCCCTTTCATTTTAAATCATATCCTACATACGAGTCTTGTCTATTGGGTAAAATGACCAAATCTCTATTTAGTGGACATGGAGAGAGGGCTGCAGATTTGCTAGGATTGGTACACACAGATGTATGTGGACCAATGTCTACGCAAGCCATGGGTGGATTTTCGTACTTCATTACTTTCATAGATGATAGATCTAGATTCGGATATGTATATTTGATGAAACACAAGTCTGAAGCCTTTGAAAAGTTCAAAGAATATAAACATGAAGTGGAGAAACAAAACAAACACAGTATTATAACTCTTCGATCAGATCGAGGTGGTGAATACTTGAATGGAGAGTTTCTAGATTATCTCAAAGAAAATAGTATAGTCTCCCAGTGGACTCCTCCATATACTCCACAGTTAAATGGGGTATCTGAAAGGAGAAATCAAACTTTGTTAGACATGGTTCGGTCCATGATGAGCTATGCGAATCTTCCAGTATTCCTATGGGGTTATGCATTGGAAACCTCAGCATATTTACTGAATAAGGTGCCTTCCAAATCTGTTCCTCAAATACCATATGAGATATGGAAAGAAAGGAAACCGAGTCTTAAACACGTTAAGATTTGGGGATGTCCAGCTTATGTCAAGAAAGTTGACCCAGATAAGCTGGAATCTCGATCCGTATAATGTAATTTTATGGGATATCCCAAAGAGACTTTGAGGTATTACTTTTACACCGATCATCGGGTGTTTGTCTCCAGACATGCTACCTTCTTGGAAAAGGAGTTTATCCTTGAAGGAAACAGTGGGAGCAAAATTGAACTTGATGAAGTTCAAGAAGCACAAACTACTACAGATCAAGTGGAAACACCTGTTCAGACTGAACAACCTTCTGTGGAACAGCCCATTCGTAGGACAGGGAGAGTGTCTCGCCAACCTGAGAGGTATTATGGCCTTGTCATTAAGAATGACAATGAGTTATCAATCATTGATGATGACGACCCTGTGACCTATAATGAGGCTATGAGTAGTGTTGACTCAGAGAAATGGCATAGTGCTATAAAATCCGAAATGGAATCTATGTATACCAACCAAGTATGGACTCTGGTTGAGGCGCCTGAAGGTGTTAAGCCTATTGGGTGCAAGTGGGTATACAAAAGAAAGATTGGAGTAGATGGCCAGGTGGAGACCTATAAGGCCAGGCTCGTGGCAAAAGGATTCAAACAAAGGCAAGGGATTGACTTTGATGAAACTTTTTCGCCTGTAGCCCTGTTAAAATCAATTCGGATTTTGCTTGCGATTGCTGCTTACTACAATTATGAGATCTGGCAAATGGACGTGAAAACGGCCTTCCTCAATGGGGAACTTGAGGAGGAAGTGTATATGACACAGCCAGAGGGTTTTTTTCCAAGGGAAATGAACACCTAGTGTGTAAGATGTTGCGAACCATATATGGTTTAAGGCAAGCTTCTCGAAGATGGAACATCCGTTTTGAAGAGACAATCAAAGAGTTTGGTTTTATCAAAAACATAGATGAACCATGTGTCTACAAGAAGGTTAGTGGGAGCGTGGTAACATTTCTTGAATTGTATGTGGATGACATACTTCTTATAGGAAATGATATACCGATGCTACAATCAGTCAAAGTATGGCTATCAAAGAACTTCACTATGAAGGACTTGGGAGAAGCATCCTACATTCTCGGTATGAAGATCTATAGAGATAGATCTAGAAGAATGATAGGTCTTACCCAGGGTACATACATCCAGAAAGTGCTTAAAAGGTTTAGCATGGAAAACTCCAAAAGAGGTCTCATACCGATGAGCCATGGAGTGTCCCTTTCCGAAAAAATGTCTCCTAAGACACCTGAGGAAAGAGAGCGTATGAGTAAAATTCCTTATGCTTCAGCAATAGGATCTATCATGTACGCGATGTTGTGTACAAGGCCTGATGTTGCTTATTCAATTAGTGTGACGAGCATATATCGGTCTAATCCAGGTGAAGACCACTGGAAAGCAGTGAAAAACATCCTTAAGTACTTGCGAAGGACTCAGGACATTTTTCTTATTTTTGGTGGTGAATCTGAGTTGAAAATAGAGGAGATGTCAACGTCGAGAGAGTTGACACACATAACAACGTAGAAGACCCACTCACAAAGCCACTTTCTCAGAGTCACTTTGATCGTCATAAAGACAAGATGGGTATTAGATACCAGAGTGATCGGCTTTAGTACAAGTGGGAGATTGAAAGAGATATGTCCTAAGTCCAATCATGTATCATGATTTAGGAATAACTTTTATGTAATCTGTTTTGATTTCATTGATATTAATAAAAGACTTGTTTTGTTTTTATTGCGGGCTCTATCTATTTAAATGTTTAAATAAGATATACCACAGTTTAGAGTAAATCTTTTTATGGATTGTGATGAGATCATAATAATGAGTCCTAAAAGATGATAACTCTAAACTTACATAGTTCCTGGTCGTAGGATTACTAACTGGTAATTAATAATCCGCAAAGATCGGTACATACTATGCTTGCTTCATTATGAAGGATGTCTGTTCTCATAGACATTTGTGTGGTGACACTATAGCTAGTATGTAGGTGCTTATTATAGAATAAGTTCACTAAACATGACTCACACAGCTGAACAACTGATGGAGTTCACTCACGTGTCAGTAGTTGTTCACATAGTGATAGTTGTACAAGTATCCTTAGACTTGAGGTCATCATAGTCATCTTGTGTACACTGAACTATGCTTTGGTTTACTTCTTAGTCTCAAGGGACAATTATAAGGGCTCTACTGGGTATAGGAATTTGTACTAGAAGATAGTGTATGATCAATAAAGGATCTACCCCTTCCAGTGTAGGAAGAGAATGTTCAATGCTGATCCACTTATATTAGTTCAGG
The DNA here is from genome assembly GCF_009905375.1 of Apium graveolens. NCBI lineage: Eukaryota > Viridiplantae > Streptophyta > Magnoliopsida > Apiales > Apiaceae > Apium > Apium graveolens. The sequence continues at coordinate 222,048,261 of NC_133652.1, forward strand.
AATCTCTGGCCAGAGTGAATGAAATTAGAAAGGAGTTTCTAATTTACATTAAATAGAACTAAGCATAGTGAATGGGAAATCAAGTGATTAAATAAGATAGGCTTGACACAAGTTCCATGCCTTGTATTTAATCATGACATTGCAGGGTAGAAGGAATTAATTGTACGGTAACTACTTACTGAATAGGTTCTTGGTATTCTAAGCAGTGAATTCGTATTATCCGGATAGTCGCGATATGCTGAGAAGTATCCCTCACGATGTAGAATAAATATGATTAATTAATTAATCATATTTAATGAATTAGAGAATTTATATAAATAATGATAAAATAGTTTTATTATTATTTATTTCTACTACCGGCTTAATATTGAACCTACAAGGTCACACCATAAAAGAGAATGATTTAATGATGGAGAAATTAATTAATAATGGCTGATAAATATTTATTTATGAAATAAATAATTAATTGGCAAAATTTAATAATTAAAATGAGATTTAATTGTTTATAAATTAATTAAGAAAAAGTTCTTAATATTATTAATTAAGAATTTAATTTTTAGAAATTAAATCAAGTGAGAGAATTATTTCTAAAGTGTTTAGAAAGAGGATTAATAATTAAAAGGTGTTTTAATTATTAGTGAGAATAAAAAAGGGTTAATAATAATAATAATATTTTATGGGAAAATTTTCAGCTAAAAATTTTGCCTGTAAATATACTATTATAGACCCTATTTTTGCCTCAACCAAAAAGATTTACAAAACCCTAACTCTCTCTATCTCCTCCTCCTTCATTACATCATTTTCTTGGTGGATACCGGTGGAGTGCTTCACACTTGAGGAGTAGCTGCTAAGGATCTCCGTTCATCATTCTTGGAACGCTATTAAAGACCTCCATCTTTCCATTAACGTAAAGCTTCTTAAGGTAAACATACTGAACTACGAATTAAATATTATTTTTTCGCATGGATCCTGCGGAGGGTTTCGGTTTTTTAAGATTAAATTTACGTTTTCGCTGCGTTTATGTGCTAAAAACCCTTCAACAGCAACATGGAGTAGTTGAAAGAAAGAATAGAACTCTTATTGAAGCTTCACGAACTATGCTTGATGAAGCAAAGTTACCAACCTACTTTTGGGATGAAGTTGTGCAGACTGCTTGTTTTACTCAGAATGCAACACTTATCAACAAGCATGGAAAAACACCATATGAGATGGTGAAGAAAAAGAAGCCAAATCTGAATTATTTTCATGTATTTGGATGCAAGTGTTTTGTTCTTAAGACTCATCCTGAACAGCTATCCAAATTTGATCTAAAAGGTGATGAAGGAATTTTTGTTGGATATCCACTTTCTACAAAAGCCTTCAGAGTCTATAATTTAAGAACAAAGGTTGTCATGGAATCTAGCAATGTCTCTTTTGATGAAAAGAAGATTACTGGACTTGAAGATTTCAATGATCATGATCAGCTGAGATTCGAAAATGAAGTGTTAAATTCTGATTCTGTAAATCCTCAAAATCTAAATCCTGATATTGCAAACTCTGATGGATTAAACTCTGATGTTATTGAAACTGTGGTGACTACGCCAAAGGAAGATGCACCTGTGTAGGGGGAGCATACTGAAGATACAACCACATCTCAAGAATCATCAGAACCTACAACAGGCTCTTCAAGTTTCGATGGGCCAAGTTCTGATAATTCTGAAAACTCAAATTCTCAAGGATCCAACTCAGAGAGCATAATTTCAGGGGGAGCATCAGAAAATGTTGATGGAGACATCATGGATTATGGGGGAGCATCCAGTTCTAGAGATAACCTTCCATCTGCAAGGAAGTGGACTAAAGCACATACACCTGACTTAATTATTGGAAATCCTGATGCAGGTGTCAGAACTAGAACAGCTACATCAAATGAATGTCTCTATCATTCTTTTCTATCTCAGACTGAACTAAAGAAAGTGGAAGAAGCTCTTCAAGATGCTGATTGGGTGCAAGCAATGTAGGAAGAGTTAAATGAATTTGAAAGAAATAAAGTCTGGACCCTAGTGCCAAGACCAAAGAATAGGTCTGTTGTTGGTACAAAGTGGGTGTTCAGAAACAAAACTGACAGTGATGGAATAATTACAAGGAATAAAGCAAGGCTGTTTGCAAAAGGATACTATCAACAGGAGGGAATTGATTATGATGAAACATTTGCACCAGTTGCTAGATTGGAAGCCATAAGGATATTTTTGGCTTTTGTTGCTCACAAGAAGTTTAAAGTCTTTCAAATGGATGTGACAAGTGCTTTTCTCAATGGAGAATTGGAAGAAGAGGTATATGCTGAACAACCTCCAGGCTTTGTAGATCCCAAATTTTCCAATCATGTCTACAGGCTTGATAAAGCACTTTATGGCCTCAAGCAAGCTCCAAGAGCATGGTATGAGACTTTAGCTCAGTTTCTTCTAGAAAGTGGATTTAACAGAGGGAATATTGATAAAACCTTATTCTATCTCAACCATGGAAAGGACTTACTTTTGGTGCAAATATATGTTGATGATATCATTTTTGGTTTTATAAATGACAAACTTTGTAAGAAGTTTGCCAAGATGATGCAGTCAAGATATCAAATGAGTATGATGGGAGAAGTTAACTATTTTCTGGGCCTTCAAGTTAAGCAGAATGAAGAAGGAACTTTTATTTGTCAATCTAAGTACACCAGAAATTTGTTGAAAAAGTTTGGAATGCAAGATTGTTCAAGTGCATCCACTCCAATGGCCACTGCAACAAAGTTGGATAAGGATACTGGTAAATCAGTAGATATTACTAATTATAGAGGTATGATTGGTTCACTACTCTATCTAACTGCAAGTAGACCTGATATCATGTATGCTACCTTTCTTTGTGCAAGATTTCAAGCAGATCCAAGAGAACCTCACTTAACAGCTGTGAAAAGAATTTTCAAGTACCTTAAGGGTACAGCTGATCTGGGATTATGGTATCCTAGAGAATCAGACTTTAAGCTAATAGGTTACTCAGATGCAGATTTTGCATGATGCAAAATTGACAGGAAAAGCACAAGTGGAAGCTGCCAATTTCTTGGAGGCAGATTGGTTTCTTGGTTTAGCAAGAAACATAAGTCAATTTCCATATCAACTGTAGAAGCAGAATACATTGCTGCAGGAAGCTGTTGTGCATAGATTCTTTGGATGAAGAATCAGTTACTGGATTATGGGTTAGAATTTTCTAAAATCCCTATTTACTGTGATAATCAAAGTGTTATTTCTATGACAGGTAATCCAGTTCAACACTCAATGACAAAGCACATCAGCATTAGGTACCACTTCATAAGGGAACATGTGGATGAAGGTACAGTGGAATTGCATTTTGTTCCAACAGATCAACAACTAGCAGATATCTTCACAAAACCACTATATGAAGTTACTTTTACAAGACTGGTAAATGAACTTGAAATGGTTTCAGGTTCTTTTTCTAAATCTGCTTAGTTTATGTTCTGATACATCAGATTTTATGATCAGTATTTGCAGATATTACTATCTTTGTGTATATTGTGCTTAAATTGAAATTTGCTTAAGTGCTGATTGGTGTCTGATATGAATTTCTAAACTCTGATAGTGATATGAATGTTTCTGTGACTATTCAATCCAATGAGGATAACTGTGCTAGATGCTGACCTAGTAGTCTTTAATATACTAAAGATCCCATGTTTGAAGTAATTGTTTATGTGGAAATCATTCAACACAAGCAAATTCTGATATTGAGCTTAGTTGAAGTTTACTTTGTGTATCTTATTACTAAGTCAAAAACTAGAATAGTGCTTCTTATCTGTTAAGCTCTGATGTTAGTAAATCTGATGGATGTACTAAGTGCTGATAAGCCTCACTTATCAAAATAAAAAGAAAAGAAAAAAATAAAAATCAGGTACTCCTTTGAGATCTAGAGTAAAAATGTGGAAGGGAAGACCCAAGTGCATTGCTGGTATTAAGTAATATGCATTAGAAAAGCAAAAAAAATTCTTGGTGACTTTTCACACTCTATGATTACTGGAGAAATACTCTGACAACAACATAAATTCTGATAAGCAATCGTGACTCACTTACACTGAGAAGCCACTGTAAAATGGAATTTCAAAAGATGCATAAAATGAGCACAAAACAGTTGAGGTGGACTCATGCATGATTTCATTCTAAAGTAGGCTTCAGAATAATGACAGATTTTGAGCAAAGTTCTTAGTTATGCCTTATTTCTAAGATGTACTGAAGTGAATCAGACTTTACTTTTTGTTTGATATTTAGCTTAATGCACACACTTACACTCCATATGAATGATGAAAATTACTGTGGTGATAAATGTTGTTTTAGATGAACAGTTTACGTGTCAGATTGGATAAATTCTGAGGACAAGTTCTGATGGAAGTTCTGATGATTAAGTTTTGATGAAACCATATCAGTATTTGTCTGAAGAATTACAGGAATAAACATTCACTTTTCGAGTTAAGGGGCCATATTCTGATGACTTTTAAATCCTAATAATAATCAAGTTCTGATGCTGACGTGGCAGTATTTATTTACTTGGCTTATTTTTGGTCATTATTTGAACGATAATATTTTTACAGAATATTGGTTTATGTGAGGTAAAATGGTCATAATCATTATGGGTTAGTGGTTAACGTGTATGTCCTGAAAAACTGCATGTGCACGGTAATTATTACTTATTTTACGTGCCCATTAACTCTTGTTCTAACCGTTTACTGACTGTTCACATGATGCCAGGTGTAAAGTGTATCACATGCTTCAAAAATACAACTATTGAGTGGAGAGAGTATATATATGAGAGATAAAAGATTTTCTAATCTTTTACTTACTTTTCTATTCTAAATCTCTTTTATTTTCTCTCTCTCTCTCTCTTTCTCTCTCTCTCTCTCTCTTATTTTCTGAAGTTGTTTTTCTCTCAGGATTTTTTACAAACACTTTGCAAACATACTCTTATTCACTTAATTTCTTACAAAGATGGCACCAAAAGACGTAATTTTCAATGGGGCTAAGTTTGTTCCTAATAACTTCTCCGCTATTCTTAACAAGTCAGAAGCCCCATCAGAACGTCACTTCATTAAGGACTTTCTTACTAGTTCTGATATTGGGTACGCTCTGACCGAACCGAATGAAGTCTCTGGTACTCAAGTGCTGGAGTTCTGGAGAAGCGGAGTATATGATGATGGTGGTGCTCAAGGGTCCCCAAGTATAATTTTTTTATCAGGGGAGGATGAGCATGTCGTGACATTGGGCACGGTTCGACAAGCACTGCAGCTGCCTGAGAACTATGTGTATTCTACTGTTGAGGAGCCAGTTCTTCAAAACATGATGACCAGTCTGGGGTATTGTAATAACCCCGATTTTTTTTGAAATTTTGAAACATGGATGAATAGTAACTTTTGCTGATGATGCTGATTAAGGAAAATTATCAGACCACACTATATAGGAGTACTGTTATGGAAATTCTAAGATCGTATTAGTATTCCATAAAGTAAATAAGTGTATGTAAAGATCGTCAGAATCCAAATTCGAATACTTTGATTTTTCCCGAAAATCCACCGGATATCGAAAGAATTGAGTATAAGGTAACATGATTAAAAGGATTTAAATTCAAGGATTATAAGAGAGGATCATAAAAGGAATATAATGTATTGAGAAAGGTTAAGGAAACCCAAGTAATAAGATCCCGGGTATGATCCCTCAAACGATAAACGAGAACGAAAGTTAAGCGAACCGTATAACAGATCAGCGGTCATTAGCCAAGTAATTAGGAGCTAATCAAAGAGGTTAGTGATGATGATGTCATCAAACCAACAAGAAGAGGACAAGTGTGGGAAGATGACATAAGAATGATGACCTAAGCATGACCAAAGGGAAGGAACTGTTGGTTGATTATAAACCATACAAAATTCACCATGGTTAAAAGGTAATTAATTAAAATAAAAGGCAAAAACAACCAACAAAACAAATCACAAACACAAAAACACAAAGTTGACTTCCCATTTCAAGCAAGAAGCTCTCGGCCCCTTTCATTTTTCAAGGAAAGAAAAACCCAAATCCAAGTTCCAAGCTTTGTTAATTAGTGAGGAAATTATCTAAGGTTCCTTGTACATAGATATAGATGTCCTATAAGTTTAAGCTTCAAATTCCTTCACAATCTCTTCCTAAAATTCATGGAAGAAGAGGGTGAATAGTGTTTTTTAAGAACTTGAAATTTTGATCTTGTGTTTTTGTTTAGATAAAGCTTTAGTAAGGATTTTCCAAGGTTGTTCCAAGCTCATTAGTTACTCCTACTCACAAGGAAGGTATAATCGCTTAACCTAGCTTTGTTATTAAATGTTAAGAGCTTATTATGAGTAGTATAGTTCATGATAGGCTTGGTTATTGTGTATTTAGAGATTGATTGGTTTTGTGATGTTTTGGAGTTGTAAATCTTGATGATTAGTTAATGAACTTAAGTAAGCTCTTAGTTCATGATTGAGAAGTAGTATAAATTGTAAATATTGAGTTGTTGGGGCTGTTGTAGTATTGTATGGATGGAGTTTGGTTGTATGGTTGAATTGTGGTTGAATTGTGGTTGATTTGGAGTAGGATAAAATTTGGTAATCGCGTAAACACAGCCGTCGTAATGCCTGATTTACTTTAGACTGCTTTTGTTCTTAACATCAGGACCCGTGAACTCACTGTTAGGTTTTGACCATTGCCATGATTAGATAGTTCATGTTACGAGCTTCGTTTTGATATGTGGTTCGTTTGAATCCGATGTACGGTTTAGGAGAAACGACCGTTTTAAGTAATGGCGTTTCGCGAACGAACCATTACCCCTCGCCTTACTTTGAAACATTGGTTAAGGACCTTAAATGACTAATTGGAGCATGCTGATATGGTTTATATGCATGTCTGTTTCGTAATTTTGATATCTATCTATTAATTCCCATGCTTATAATTGCATAATACCTATGCTAGAGATAAGCAGTAGTTGCGTATACCCATAGTATAGGGGACCCAAAGGCGAACATTTTCTAAAACCGGGAGTCGATGTTTCTGAGTATATTTTATATATTTATATATATATATATAGTTTTCAAAACTATTAATCGAATAAGGTTTATTCGATAACTTTATTTTTATTAATGAATATTATCTTGAATATTCATTCGAGGACTTATGACTCCGCTTATTTACTAAATAATATTTTTTATTTTATTAAAGAATAATATTTCGATAATCAAACTTATTTTTGATTATTCAAATAAAGATTGTACTTTCGTATAAGTATATCTTTGGTTATTTATTATTCATTTCAAGTATGAGTTTTAAAACTTCTACTTTAATTTTTTTTATAGAGATTATCCTTTATGGGAATATTATTTAAATAAAAATATTCAGATATTTTCTAATATATTGGGACTGATTTATGTCATTAAATCAGCATTACTCCAAACATTCTAAAAAAAATGTTTTCGAGTCTTCAAAATGATTTTAAAAGTTAGAGCGGATCCCAAAACTCATTTTTATATTTAAGATCTTCCTTTCAAAGGGGATTTAAATACTCGCTCAAAACCTGAGGGATCCGACTCTGTGGTGTATTTTATATTCGCAACAAGGCTGCTGTTTTGGTAAATGAATTGATTACTTACCCAAAGTTCGGGAAGTAAGTCCATCTATTGAGTCGGCATAAGCAACATGGGCTCAGTGGGCGTCCATGAAAGTGTAAGTGGCTCAGTGAGAGTCCATCAAATGCGTAAGTGGCTGAGTGGCAGTCCACCATAAGGTCCTATTGCGGCCAGGGTGATGACCAGTGGGGAATTCGCCCATCTACTAGTAGAAAAGGTTACTTATTTGTATCTTTGCCTGATCAGCAAGATATCGGGTTTATGCCAAAATTCTTTTCCTTTCCAAAATTCATTGGATGTTACAAACTCTGTTCATACTTTACATAACAGAGGTTTCCAGGAAATGTATAAGAGATATATATGTGGATATATATATCGGGACTAAATAAAGTATCTCGTAACTTCATTTCATTCAATAATATTTCAAAGATTGAATCTATTCAAGTCTTAACTTGTGGTCTCATCTACGGGATGACCTTTTGAAACCTATAATACTTTGAACAGTGGTAGTTCAAGTAGTTTTATAAAATGGTATAAGTATAGTGAAGTAATTGGTAACTTCATCTTCCTTTAAGCTTATATCCAGTAAGTAATTACCTTACACTTGATAAAGGTTTCCAGTAAGTTATCCATTTAGATACTTGCATTATTGTTTACACTATATATTATCTTGCGAGCTGTAATGCTCACTCTTGCTTCATTTCTTCATCACACAACAACAGTTAGGAAAGATGGCCAGACTCAAGCAGACCCAGTGCAAGCGCATGGGAAGCGTCCCATGTCTTCCCGTTGATGTTGTAGCTGCTATAGCTGCAGAGGTAGATCTATTGGTAGATCAGGCATTCTACTTTTGGGAACCAATTATGTATAATTATAACTTGTGGCAGATAATGGCAATTAACTGTAAACTTATCAAGTAATCATTTTAGGTTGTAATAACTTTTAAATTGTGGATTTAAGGACTTGTACTTATTTCAATTTCATCTCTGAGACTATAACGGGTTGTGGTGTGTGTTAGTGTGGGGTCACAACATGAGGTTATTTATTATTAATTAAGTTAAGTGATATTGTGGAAAGAAAGACCGTGACGACCTGGATCCCCGACCCCGGATCTGGGGGTGTTACAGAAATGGTATCAGGGCCAAGCGTTATAAACCTCAGAGATGATGTGACGTTAAGATAATAAGTTCACTAAGATAATAAGAACTCTTGCCAAGTTCATAGTCGGACTACCTAACGTAATACTGACAGTTAAAACCCTTATGGGAACCCTTATAAATATCGTGATAGAAGCGTAGTTCGTTATCGTATATAGTAGCGGGACTCCGAACACTGAGGTTGAGGATCAACAGCGCGATGATGTTTTATTACTTATTGGAGGCCAGATTGTGTATCCGATAGAGCGTTCTAATGAGGGACTAGATGATATTCATATTGAGGATGTAGCAGTTGAGGATGTTGTCCTAGAAGGGATTGTTGCTGAGGAGGATCCCGTGGGGGATCCTGACAAGAATGAATAAAGGACCACTGAGGAATTGATAACCATGGTTAGGGAAACTACCAGAGGTAGGATTGGTCGGTCACTACCGGAGGTTCGTTCAAGTTCGTAAAGATAGTAGCCCCTTTAACGCGGCTTACTCATAAGACTGAGAAGTTCGAATCGACAGAGAAATACGAGAACAGCTTTCAAGAACTGAAGCAAAGGTTGGTGATGGCTCCTATGTTGGCGTTGCCGGATGGAAAAGGAGATTTTGTGATGTGTAGTGACGCTTCGCATAAGGAATTAGGGTGCTTCTTATACAACACAACAAGGTAATCGCGTACGCGTCAAGACAATTAAGGGAATATAAAATTCGATATCCCCACCCATGAGCTTGGGCTCGTGGCAATAGTTTTTCCCTAAAGATTGGAGGCACTACTTGTATGGAGAGAAGTGCGAGATTTACACAAGCCATAAGTGCTCTAATACATTTTTACGTAGAAAGTGCTTAATATACGCCAGAAGAGGCGGTTAGAGCTAATCAAGAATTATGATTGGGAGATTCTTTATCATTTGGGGAAAGCCAATGTGGTGGCTGATGCCCTTAGTAAAAAGGAGAGACTCAAGATGATAATGTCTTTGGGAAAATTTATAAGAGATTTTGAGAAAATAGAAATAGAAGTGAAGGTAACCGGAGCCGGTACCGAAAAGCTGTTTGAGATTACAATACAGCCCGAATTATTGGAAAAGAACATATTGTGCCAGAAAAAGTGATGAATAATTATAACTTGTGGCAGATAATGGCAATTAACTGTAAACTTATCAAGTAATCATTTTGGATTGTAATAACTTTTAAATTATGGATTCAAGGACTTGTACTTATTTCAATTTCATCTCTGAGACTATAACGGGTTGTGGTGTGTGTTAGTGTGGGGTCACAGCATGAGGTTATTTATTATTAATGAAGTTAAGTGATATTGTGGAAAGAAAGACCGTGACGACCCGGATCCCCGACCCCAGATCTGGGGGTGTTACAGGTATGAGAGGACATTGGCAAAGCTGGGTCAGTTGAAGAGATCTTACATAAGGAGAGAATGGAGTTTCTTCTTTGACTGCATAACCAAGGATTTTGAAAACAAATGTTCTAATTTCGATGCAATCCCCATATTCAGCCAACAAATCGGGTATGCTCTCATTAACCAAACTGATTTTGATTATGCAAGTGTTGTCTTAGGTTTCATTGGGGATAGAATGACAGAAGACAGAAATACTGTTTACTTTGCTAGATTCTGTCAGCTTATCTATAGTTTTTGTTGTGATTATAAGCCCCAATCAGCTAGTGAATTAATTTCATTATTCAGACTAGCTAAAAGAGCTTTTAATGACTTATTATCTACTGATAATAAGAAGGCTATGTTAAGACCCCTCCTAGTTCCTTTATCTGTCAAACAAGCCTTAATAACCTATGATCCAGTTAAATACACTGAACTATATCTTGATGTCCAACCATCAGAACCTCATCCATCAGCACCTACCACCTCTACACAAACACCTCAAACTTCTCAACCGCAACCCTCAACACCTACGGTGAAGCCTTCATCTTCAAGAACAAAGAGGATAAAGAATGTACCTCAGTCTCAGCAGAAGAAGAGGAGAATTATTCTAAGAGATGAATCATATACTGAAGAACAGGTTCCAATATCAGAAACTGTTGTTGTAGAAGCTGAGAAGGTTTCTTCTCAGAAAGATACTGTAACTGGGAGTTCTAGGCCCCTCAAAAGGCTTAGATAGTTAAATTCTGATGATAAAGCTCCTATAGTGTCTCCACCTTTGAAGTAATTAAAGAAACAGAGAGCTCACAGGGACATAGTTGAGTCAGATTCAGAGGATGTAGTGGAAGCAGCTAAGGAAGGGTATCAGGAATCTCTGATCTCAACAGAACCAATTGTTATTGAATCACTTCCTTCTGCACAACCAGAAACTGCTTAAGACAGAATACCTACACCTCCTATGTCACCTGTAGTTGATCCAGTACATACTGAAGAACCAGGTACAAGTGCTGAAATTGATATTCATAACATGATTGTGCCTGAGGTTTTGTACTTGGAAGCTTTACCAATTCAACTCACTCCACCAACAACATCAATTTTGGATGTTGATCAGAACCTGGCTGCATATCAGAATTTAGAGGATGATGTTGAAGCCTCTATAGCCTCACATACGGCTATTTTATCAGAGGATGTTGATACTGCAGGATCTGCAAGTTCTGATGTTGCCAATGAGGAAACTACTGGTGAAGCTGCTACCAATCTAAATGTTGATACAGCTGGTCCATCAGGACATGCACCTCAACAAATAGTTAATAAAGCTGATCTAATCAAGAAGTTTGTTAAGGAAGCACCAGTACCTTGGAGTGAAACTCAGTTAGTTTTGTTCCTTCTGAAAAGATTCTTGCTGAGCATCTGGAAAAAGCTGATGAAATGCTGTTAAATGATGATTTCAAGGCACAGCTGAGAGTTACTACATTAAGTACTAGGCACCTTCAGGGTCAACACTCAATAACTCATGCCAAGGTGAATAAAATTCAAGAAATCTGGATCCAGCAAGATATGAATGTGAAACTTGAAAAGAACAGATTTTTCAAGCCAGCCTTTGACAGAATTGCCTACATTGAGAAAACTCAGTTGAAGCAACAAACTCAGATTGATGAAATTTTAAAGAATCAAGCTTTTCAGCAAACTCAACTCAATGAGATCTAATCCTCAGTGGAATTGCTTGTCTCTCTTCTTTTACCTGCTGATGCCAAAAAGGGGGAGAAAGTGATTAAGTCCAAATGCAAATCTATTCAGACACTGAAGGGAAAGGATGATGGAAATGATGACCAGGGAAACTCTGACAAGGGTAAAGGTCAAGGTCAAGGCAAAGGATTTTCATCAAGTAAAGCTAGAATTACAAGTCAAGGAACAAGTTCTGATACTAGGAGAAGAATAAGTTCTGATACTGGTAAAAGGATAAGTTCTGGTGAACATTTGGAACTTGATGAAGAAATTTTAAAGGATTTATTTCTTAAAGAAAATCCAGGAATGGACTTTGAGAGTCTAAAGAAGAATAAGCTAGACTCAAAGCAGAAGGTGTCAAGATAAAATCTAAATCTTCTATTGTTGAAAAGAAATTTCCAAAACCTAAGGGTATTGTGATAAAGGAAAGAACAAATTCTGAGGCAACCAAAGCTAAATAACAAGTGGAAATTAATCTAAGGTCCAAGGGCAAAAAAAAGTTGAACCTGTAAAGGTTTATATGCCAGTCATGGATGAAGAAATAATTGATGAAGAAGATGCTAGTCTTACTCTGATGCAAAAGAAGATTTTTCAAACAACCTCTGACATGGCTCATGTTGTTCAGAGTCAAGATATATCAAGTTCTTATATAACAATGAAGCAAGCAACCTCTGACATAGCTCATGTTGCTTGATATCAGAAGATAAGGAAAAGGAAACCTCTGACATTGCTCATGTTAAACCTTTAAAGATACTCCTACCAGGATTCACCAAAGCTAAACAAACTCAATCTTTGAAGACTGCAACAAGTGATTTTGAAGCAGGAGTTGTTACAGGAAAGGAAGCAAGAGATAAATTTGGATTGGGTAGTTCTGATGAAAGAAGAGTACATAACACTACCAATGATCCAACTTCCTTAAGTGAACCAGGTGTTGGAGCAACTCTTGAAAGATTGAATCGACTTGAATCTGTACAAATGGTTTACCATACCTTTTTAAAAGAACATATCTTGTTATATTTTATGACAGATGGAAGGGTATACCATATCAGGCATAATGCTATACCACCGAAGTATTTTGAGGAATTGGAACATGTTCTATTCCTACTTCAAGTGAAAGACAGATTAACAGATAGTGTTGCAGGTTATTTAAAGTCACAAATTCAAAGACAGAAGAAGCTTTATTCTGTAAAGTCTGACAACACATACTATCCCAAGTACAGAGATCACAAAGGTGATATTGTTGAAATGAAGCCTAACTCTGCTAAGATCATAACTACTTTTCTGGGTTACAAGGCTATGGAATTCAATTTAGAGTCTGATAAGGCATATCTGATTAGACTAGATCAGGAGATAAGAAAAGCTAAGATAAATGATCTCAGAGCAGCTATTTTTCAAACTGGTGAAGATACAGCTGAATTGATAAATGCTAAAAGGAGGATGGTCAATGAACTTGAATATGCTGAGAGATGTCTTTTGAAGAACTATCTCTAAACAACTCCTGACATCAAAGAGATCAGAAATTGAAGCCAAGTCAAAGATCTACAACTGCTTAAATTCTGAAAGTGTATACAGACTGAAGCTGTTATCAATCCTGAAGATGGTAAAGCTAAAAGGGCTGTAAGTTGTAGTTATCTAGTCAAATTCTCATGCATTTGTACTTAATGTTTTTGACATCATCAAATATCTTTAAACTTGTATATTATGATAATTTACAAGTTGGGGGAGATTGTTAGATATATTTTTGATGTCATGGGTAATATAATTTGTGTTTAGTTTTCAGATCTTACTTAACAGGACAAATCAGTACTTAACTGGAAATCAGCACTTATACTGAAGACAGAACTTAAAATATCAGAACTTAAGTTATCAGAACTTAAGTGATCAGAAGACATTTATCAGGAGATAATATCAGGACTTAAGGTGACTTTTAGATAAGGCAGGCGGCTGATTGAAAGGAAAGAAGATCGAGACTAAGACAGAAAGAAATATGCATGAAGAAAGAATTCTATGAAGAATAGAATACTTGGAAGAAAAGATAACTAGTTGATATTTTAGGAAGCAGAATTATATTCCATATCAATTAGAACATTATCTTGTAACTGTGTAGTATATAAACACAGGCATAGGGTTTACACTATAAGTGTTATCTTAATCGAAGTTATTATTCTTTGTAACCCTATCAGCTCTCGTGATAATTTGTTCATCACTGAGAGAGGACAGTTCCATATTGTAACAGAGTTTATTGTGTTGAATAAAATCTGTTTTATGTTACTTGAGTTCTTATATTCGATTTGATTGTAGTAAACACTGTATTCAACCCCCTTCTACAGTGTGTGTGACCTAACAATAAGGTCAAAGTATACTCTTTTAACTTCAAGCACGTTTATAAGATTTATGAGTCTTAACCAAGATCCAATTAAATAAGTGCAAGTAATTGGCTTAAGATTGTGCTTTCAAAGTTTGGACGAATAATTACGAGTATTTTATAGATATCGTAGTATAACCCCACGGAACACTGAAAGATGTTAGAAGGGGCTTATACGATATGACTTGTAATTGTTTATATACACGATATGTGTTAGCCAAGATCCAATTAAATAGCGTAAATTATTTGGATAACTCGTGGATTTGATTCGTCCTTAATTTTAACGGATGATTATGAAGTGTTTATAGATCGAGTTATAATCCCCCGGAACACTAAAGATGTTAGAAGGGATTAAAACTTTGCTTCGTAATAATTTATGTGCACGAAATGGTTAGCCAAGATACAATTAAATAAAGTGCAAGTAATTGGCTAACTTGTGAACTTAATCCGTTTTGATATTTGACAAATTACGAAGTGTTTCTAGATCGAGTTATAATCCCCCGAAACACTAGAGATGTTAGAAGGGATTAAAACTTTTCTTCGTAATATTTTATGTGCACGAATAATGTTAGCCAAGATCCAATAATAAAAATAATTGGCTAAGTCCTGAACTTGGGTCAAATATAATCTCCCCTTTGGAGATAAAGTACTTTTGTTTATAGATCTTCTTTCTGAGATGATTTATGTGAAGATCAAGTACTTATTTGAATTTCGAGTTCGAATCTTAGTTCTTTTGAGAACTTTGTTTATAAGAGATCTTGTATTAGAGCTTAAGATGAAGTAGAGAGATTAAGTACAAATCTCAAATAAAAAGAACTCAAATAAGAATCTAAAACTAACCACTTTTGAAAAACGGTCGGAAAAGTTCGACGGAAAAGTTCGCTGGAAAAATTCGCCGGAGGTTCGGCCGGATTTTGGTCGAACTTGGGCAGCCCTTCGGGAGGCCGGGAAGTGGTAGTGGATGAGCTCACTTGGTGGGATAAAGCTTGGTTGGCTGAAGCTAAGCTTGGGCTTTAAAAACCTTGTATATATGTAAGTATATAGAAGAGAGAGAAGGTTTTTGAGAAGAAGTGTGTGTATAGAATTTGGAAGAGATGAAGAGTAGCACTTCTTGAAAAAATCCCAGCAACTTTGTGGCTCTTTAGCTTGAAGAAAATGGGTTGGGGTGGGGGTTTATTTATAGGAGGAGTTGCGTGGATTGAATGGTTCAGATTTGAAAAGGAATGAATGGTGGATGGAGTGTATCACATGGATTGATGACATGGCAAGTAGGTTGTGTTTCTTTGCAAGTGGGAAGGAA
The DNA here is from genome assembly GCF_009905375.1 of Apium graveolens. Taxonomy (NCBI): domain Eukaryota; kingdom Viridiplantae; phylum Streptophyta; class Magnoliopsida; order Apiales; family Apiaceae; genus Apium; species Apium graveolens. The sequence continues at coordinate 222,063,825 of NC_133652.1, forward strand.
GCACAAGCTAGTATTCATTCAAATCTCAGCTGATATATATATATTAAATATATATTTTCCTTTTATTTTAATCATTGTTTAATCACTTTAATTAAGGATTAAGCACCATTAATTACGACCACCCCAAAAACTCTTAAATAAATATCATAAAAAATATGATAATTACCTAAATATTATAAAATGATGTCCTGAAAGTTTTGGTCAACTTTAGTCAATGGTAGCTAGGTCAAACTTGGTCAACTGTGGGACCAACTGCCTCGATTTTTGTGATGAACAAAAATTCTCTGAATGCTACGAAATTTTTACCATACTTAGAAAATTCCATTTAAATGATCCATAGCAAATTTCAAGTCATTCTAGAATGTGGAAGTATTTTATCTAAAATTGGAACTGTTCTGTCAGCCTTTTTTCCGAGTAAAAATACCATTGGTCTGAAATAAAGGAGATGGATCTTTTGACCAAAGTTTTGACTTGTATAAATACTTAAAATATATTTCCTAATATATGAGATATATTTGGGTGATAGGAAATGTGTTTGAATATTTTTGAATAATTTTCTCCGAGAAATGCTGATTTTACGAATCGGGAGAAAATTACTATTAGTGTACAGAAATGAGTTACAGAACTGGATATTAATATTCCAAACATGAATATTAATAATCTTTGAATAAAAACTCTTTTGATTATATGTAGAGATATATTTTGGAGCGAAGAGTTTAAATATTTTTGATATAGCACGAGACTTCTAAAGAATATTTCTGATATATTCCTTATTCGAGCTTGTTGTCATATTTCTATTGCAACACAGATCTAAGAAATATCATATATTGATGTTTCTTCTTTGATCATATTTCCTTATAGATATATTCCTTAAAGATATAGTTTTGATATCTTGCAAGAATGGAATATCTCTTTTATCTGTTTAAAAGACATGATTTTGCTAGTTTGACTTTTTGACTTTGATTTGGATCAATTAAATTCATGTCCTAATGGAGAGGATCTACGTGTTCTTAATTTTATGTTTAATCGTACAAATACCAAAATAACTAATATATCGAAGATATCCTTTCAAACCTTAAATCTACTTAACTAAACATCAAGATCTTAATAATATCACCACTAAAACTAGGTTTATAACTACATACTAAAAGGATCTTGAATTTGAATCTTAAATAAAGTTGGGTCAAAGATTTTTACCTTTCTTGGAAGCTTGAGATGTGTTCTTGAGGATGATGGAGTATTGGGAGTGCTTGGTATGGTTTTTGGAACCTAAAACCACCATTGAAATCAAGAAACCAAAGAAGAGTTACTATTCATACTATTCACAAGCAACTTTCTTGATTTTATTTCACCCATCAAACCTTGATAAAAAGAGATCAAATATTTATCTTACCTTACTTTGGTTGTTAGAAAGCTTGAGAATTAATGGGAGGATTTATCCATGGCTAGAGCTTGAAGTTTTGATTTTGATTTCTTGGTTTTAAGAAGAAGGGCCGAATGGGAGTTTTTTAGGGAGAGAATGGGAGTTTTTATGCTTGCTTCTTGGTTGCTTCTTGGAAATGAGGTTGTGATAGCTTATATTGATTGATATCTTCTAGTTCAGATCCTAGGATTTTATTCTTATTGCCAAATCCATGGACAAGAAAACTAGCTAGCCTTGTAGTTTGTAAGCTAATCTACTTAACTTAGCCCTTTAGCTCACTATTTGCTTAGCCTTGGTTGATCATCCTATCTCTAGCTCACTATTTGATAAAGTAACCATGGTTACTTTCTTACAATGGTTAGTTAGTGCGTTATATTTATTTAATCATTTGCGCGTTCGCTCGGTCGCTTAACCATTTTCGAAATACTTTCTCGTAAATGGTTCGCGACGTAATTCCTTTCATATTTGTTCCTTATGTCTTGAATTATCATACTTGGATATAAGTACGTAGGGTTTTAAATTCGTAATTATATTATGATTCTCGTAATCCTCGATGATTCGTAAATATGGTCCTTTTTCAAAGTTCGTTTTCTTCGAAAACTAAAAGCGTTTACATACACTCATTTGGTACGTATGGTCATGTTATCAATTCCGAAACTCATTTTCTCATGCACAACATAGTGTGGGCTAAAATGTTTTTCCCCGTCCGTCAGGGTTACTATTCATTAAACGTTTTACAAGGTCTCAAAAATTCAAGTTATTATATTACTATTCATAAAGGTCTTTTACCGATGTCAAAAATTTGGGTTCATACAGTCTTCCCCCTTAAAATGATTCCATCCCGAAATCAGTTTAGAAACAGGTAGGGATATGCTTCTCGCATGACAACCTCGAGTTCTCACGTTGACCTTACAGTATTTGATCTCTTCATAAAATCTCCACTCATCCATCCAATATATTTCTGGGTACTCGTCCTTGTGGTCTTATGACCTCTACACGTTATTCGACATACGCTAAGTCTGGCTACGAGTTTATTAGCTCATTTTTAATCATATGTTTGGTTTTGACGGTTAAATTTCCCAACCTCGATTCGTGGTACTCGTTATAAACTTGGAGACCGCTCGACAATGGTGCTAATTTGTAAGCCAACTTTCTTAGTCCTTTAAAGATTTCAATTGGTCCAATAAATCTTGGGTTCAACATTTCTTTCCCTTTTGAATCTCATCACTCCCTCCTCGGGAGGTACACTCAACAATACTTGGTTCGCTATTTCGTACTTCCTGTCTTTATTTTTCTGGTCCGCATATCTCTATTATTCATCCTGGGCTGCCAATTCTAGGAATTCCTTTGGTCTGTTGACTTAACTATGGTCCAGTATCCTCCGCTTACCAATTTTTTCCCAACCTAAGAGAGAAAGATTCTTTCTTCCATACAAAGCTTTGTAGCCGTTCCAATGTACTCATGATAACTCATTATTGTCGATAATTCGATTAACGTCAACTCGTCACTTCATTTCCCTTAAAATCTATAATATGGATGATTAGTGCATCTTGTTTAGAATCATCCTTCAACTTATTTGTTTCCCCCCTCCATCGCTCCTACTAGTGCTAGAATTTCGTTCCTTAACATTTTCCCATTTTGGGCGCATCATCTCTGTTGATTATTTTATATAAGAAGTTCTCATCGCATTTCTACACGCTCGCCTCATGTTACACGCTTAGCGTCAGATTTAACATTTCTTCCCGTAGTAACGTAAGGCACATCCTCATCCTGTTGCCATCTTGAAGTAAGCACCATTTCATACGCAATTGATTGACACGTTTTAAGATCGTGGAACGTTCATCTTCCGTCATCGGTCGAACTTCTTTAATCATTCCTGGTATAATATCTATAGTACTATGATACCTTCTGGGTCGTACTTGTTATTCTCGCTATCACCTTAGACGTATTCACGTTTATTGGTACCTGCTACCAGTGGCCTTAATAGGACGTGTACGATCTTCTTTGCCTTCTATCAGCTCTGACAATGACATCCTTCATTCTTTCACGTTGTCCTTCGTAAGGGATATCAGAGATTATTTTTCGTATGCTAGCGTGGTAAGTACATCTACACGAATAATCTGTCAACAATAGGGGATTCCCCAAACCGCTCCAAATAAAAGGTAAGCCGCTAGTCATATCTTCAATGGTCAGGATAGTCCTCTCATTCTAATTGTCGATTTGAGAACTCTAAGTCATTCCACTGTCCGTCCTTTTTTGCAAAATATCTTGGAAAATAGTCCCATTAATTACATATTGGGTCCTTGCGTGGCGCAGTCGTCACAGGGTCTCTTTGTCCCAATTATCTCTTCCGCGTTCATAACAATTTTGTAGAGTGGACATCTATCGTTTGCATAATAAAGTAAGCGGGCGTATTTAATCTATCACTCAAAATCCTCAAATAGCACAACGGCTAAATTGGTTCTTGATAATCCTCCTTCAAAATTTATTATAATTAACTCTTACTCCTATTTGGGTCATCTACAAGTCGAAATCGCCAAAATTTTAACCCTCGCCTTTCCGTTTTCATTTTCAATTATGTCGAATACTTACTTACCTACTAAATGACATCCCTTTTCATATTCTGTCACGTCTAATATCTGTTTACGTTTTTAGGCACCTTTAAGTCTTCCTGTTAAGTAATAAAGCATTCTTTTCATGCGATCCTTCTCATCAGTTATTCTGAGATTTGTCATCCTCAATATATCTTTTCCTACTTAAAGTGTCGGCCACCACTTGGCCTTTCCTTGATGATAATAGATTTCTCAATCATAGCCTTTGATCAATTTGACTATGGCCTCTATCTCGTGTTCAGTGTAAAAAAAAATTCCAAAATTTTCTCATAAGTAAACTTCTTGTCCCTTTCAGTCCGAACCTTATCGCAATTATTCTAGATTATTATTAGAAAGCCTTATGTCACGGTCCTTAAGCTGCGTAGACATATCATTAGACTTCACGCAACATCCTCTTTTTATCGTCGAGTATTTCTAGCAAGGGATTGCTAATAACCTTACCTTCAATTCTTGAAAATCTTATTCCTCAAATTCATACATGCTTGGTTTTTTTTTCCGAATTTATTAGCACCTCTCCCGATAATGTTTCATAGAAGTGTGCCTTACTAATCACCTCGTATCCCTATTTTCGTTTTTCTATAACCATATTAAAGATACTTATGATAATAACTAAACATGGTATTCTTCTTTTTAAAACAACTTACTCATCACGATGCTCCGATTGCACCATCATAGCACTGAGCTTTCAGTCTCATATTACAACAATCGGTTCTCAACTATACCTCTCTTTGTTGGGAAGGCAATTAGCCTTGGAAAAAATGATTTTCACGAGATCGATAAAATTTAGACAATCTTAACAAGATTTCCAAATCTAACATCTGAACAAATAGTGAGTTCCCAATAAAAGAGTCGCAATACTCAGAAGATTTATAACTTGGAAGGAAGAATATAACAAGGATTATCCTTCCATGTCCTTGGAAGTCTAAATTGTGATATTATGGAGAATATCCATTAAAAGCAATGATTGCTGAATAATAACATCATACGAATGATACTTGTAAGATTTTCCCATTGAAAGAATACTTTTCTTCTTGAATAATGAAAGAGGTATTGAATAACATCCTCACCCAAAGGTTAACCATCGAGGTCTAAAAGAGGTGCTATTTTGAAAGAAGGAATTTTATCCAATGATTAATAAATAAGGAAGTATATTGTTCTTCAATCACTTTGTAATTTTAATTGGATATTCGTTATACAAACGAAAGAATAAAATATTTTATGAACAAAATATTTCATAAAACTGAATATGAATTCTTGTTTGAGTGGGCGACCTAGTTAAGTCTTAATTAAATCATTCTTTGAAAATTTCATCAACAATTAAATCTGGCATATATAATGCACTATGGAATAATCAAAATTTTATTGGAAGTGGAACTTAGCAAGATAATAACTAGTCCATATCAAACAATATTCTCAACCGGCTAAGAAAATGACCAACACAATTGGTTTGGCCCATAGCAACTAGCTAGGACGATGAGCTAGGCTTTCGTCATATTAATTAAAATTTTGATTGGTTAGGACAATTAACTAGTCATTCATGAGAACATATGCAACTAGGCATATTTCAGTTTGTTTGTAAAAATCTCAATACCGTAACCACTGAAGAAATTGTGGCTACCAGGATGACGATTTTGAAATCAAGAGTTTTTAAATTTGGGCCGAGAAAGACAATTATAACTCTGTATCGAGTGGTCTCGGCATCAGAACAATCGATGGCCTCTTATCAAATATTTCTTTCCAAATAAAGGGTACACTCATAGGTGCCCTAGTCCACATACTTTATCTGTTAGGTCACACACACACTATAGAGGGGGTGAATACAGTATAAAGTACAGTCAAATCGAACTTTAATAACTCAAGTAACAGAAAACAAACTTTATTGAAACAATAAACTCTGTTACAGTATGGAACTGTTACCTCTCAATGATGAACAAATATCACGAGAGCTGCTAGGGTTACAATGAATAATCTTCTCGAATATGATAACACTTATAGTGTAAACCCTATGTCTGTGTTTATATACTACACAGTTACAAGATAATCGCTAATTGATATGGAATATAATTCTGCTTCCTAAAATATATCAATCAGATATCTTTTCTTCCAAGTATTCTATTCTTCATAGAATTCCTTCTTCATGCATATCTCTTCTTATGTTTGTCTCGATCTTCTTTTATTTAATCAGCTGATGTCCTTATCTGATCGTCCTTTAGTACTTAAGTCCTGATATCCATCTTCTGATAATTATCTCCTGATAATATAAGTACTGATATCCTTAAGTCCTGACTCCCAGTAAGTACTGATTTATCCTGTTTAAGTAAGATCTGAAAACTAAACATAAATCATATTAGCCATGACATTATCAAATATATCTAACAATCTCCCCCAACTTGTAAATTAGCATAATATACAAGTTTAACAGATATTTGATGATGTCAAAAGCATTAAGTACAAATGCATGAGAATTAGACTAGATAACTACAACTTACAGTCCTTAAAGCTTTACCAATCTTTAATTTCTGATAACAACTTCAGTCTGTACAAATATCAGAATTTAAGCAGTTGTAGATCTTGACTTGGCTTCATCTTCTGATCTCTCTGATGTCAGGAGTTGTTCCGAGATAGTTCTTCAACAAACATCTCTCAGCATATCTGAGTTCATCAATCATCCTTCTTTTAGCATGTTTAAGCTCTGCAGTATCTTCACCAATTTGAAAGATTGCAGCCCTGAGATCATTAATCTTAGCTTTTCTTATATCCTGATCCAGTCTGATCAAATATGCCTTATCAGACTCAAGATTGAATTCCACAGCCCTGATCAAATATGCCTTGTCAGAGGTTACTTGCTTCTTCGAAATATCAGAACTTACTGTCTCTTGACTCTGAACAACTTGAGCCATGTCAGAGGTTGTCTTAAAAACTTTTCTTGAAGTTAGAGCAAGATCATCCTTTTCATCAGTGATTTCTTCATTCTCAGGATGCACATAAACCTTGATAGGTTCACCAACTTTTTCTTTACCCTTGGATCTTGGATCTATCTGCGGTTGTGATTTAGCCATTGCTTCAGTATTTGTCCTTTCTTTTATCACAATGCCTTTGAGTTTTGAAAGTATCTTTTTACCAGAAGCTTCAGATTTAGATGTGACTTTTTCTGATTTAAGTCTAGCTTCTTCTTCCATTAAACTCTCCAAGTCCATTCCTGGATTTTCCTGAACAAATAACTGTCTTGACATTTCTTCATCAAGATCTAAAAGTTCATCAGAACTTATCCTTTTACCAGTAGCAGAACTAATTCTTTTTCCAGTATCAGAACTTGTCCTGTGACTTGTGATTTTAGCTTTTTTTGATGAGAAACCTCTACCTTGACTATGACCTCTACCCATTCCAGAGTTTCATTGGTCATCCTTTTCATCATCCTTCCCCTTCAGTGTCTTATCAGTTTTGCATTTGAACTTAATTACTTTCTCCCCCTTTTTGGCATCAGCAGGTAAGAGAAGAGAGACAAGCAATTCCACTGAGGCTTGGATTTCATTAAGTTGAGATTGCTGAGAAGCTTGATTTTTCAGAATATCATTAATTTGAGCTTGTTGTTTCTCTTGAGTCTTCTCAATATAAGCAACTCTATCAAAGGTAGGTTGGAAGAATTTTTTCTTGTCAATCTTCTGAACTTGTCCTTGCTTAATGAATTCTTCCTGAATCTTATGTAACTCTGCATGAGTAGTTGAATGAAGACCTTGTAGATGTTTAGTACTCAATGCAGTGACTCTAAGCTGTGTTTTGAAATCATCAGTAATTAACATCTCATCAGCTTTAGTCAAGTGCTCAGCAAGATGCTTTGCATTTGGAATACAGGAAACTGAGTTCCATTCCTTAGTCCACTCCTGTCCTGCAGGAGTTTCACTCCAAGGCACTGGTGCTTCTCTTGTAACAAACTTTTTCACAAGTTTAGATTTAAGAACAGTTTGTTGAGGAGCATGTCCTGAAGGACCTGCTTTATCAGCATCTGCAGTTAGAGCAGCATCACCAGTATCTCCAGCATCACCAGAACTTATAGAAGCAGTATCTTCTGATAAAACAACAGTATGAGTAGCAATGGAGGCTTCAGGATCATCCTCTAATTGCTGATCTGGTTCGAATTTCTGATCAACAGCCATATCCTGATGCTCACCTATATTCTGATCATCAGCATCTAGATGCAGAGAAGGTGTATGTTAGTCCCTTAACAATATAGCAAGAATTACAGAAGGGGGGTTGAATGGAATTCTTGAACCTTTTTCTTAAAATAAAAATGTTCAACTCGATTATGGATATATTTGTTTTGATTAGCACAATGTGGAATGTAAACTTGAATGAATCAAAACATAAGTAATTAAAAACAGGAGTCTTTAAAAATTTTCTGGTGGATTTAAACAATTCCACCAGAGATAGATTTAATATATCGAGAGGACTCTTTGTGCAGAAATGCCCACAACTGCTTACACAAATAGAACTGCTAAGAACACAGGAAATGCTAAATATAGTGATTAAAAAGATTTCTCTGTTGTTGTTTCTTAGCTCTCTTAGTTATTTTTCTATTTGCTACTCTCTTGGTTTATATAATACAAAGATTACAAAGTCAAAAGAACTGAACAAATATAAAATCTAACAGACTTGATCTTTGCTGCTTTTCGTCCTCTATTACCCAGTTAATGAGCTTCCACAGTGTACTTGTATCCAACTCAACGGCTGTGTGTCAGCTCTCACTGTTCAACTGATGTTTGAATCTTGAACATCTGTCGACTTTCAGATCATCCGTTGATGACTTAATTGATCATCCGTCAACTGCTATGTTAAACATCCGTTGATAGCTATTTTGGTCATCCGTCGAAGCTTTGTTAATCATCCGTTGGTAGCTATTTTGGCACATGACTTCATCTTACTTATACAGAATTACAAGACATTGCTTATGTACAGTTAATCAACCTATTCTGCATATCTAGTTAAAGTCAACATGACTTATATGCCACTACAGATTCTATACAAAGGTGCATACAGCACTGTGCTACAAACTTATTACATAAGCTACTCACTCGATGGATAATAAGTTAATCATTCATCGGGACTATAATGAGTTATCCGTCGGGACTATAATTCTTATCCGTCGAGTGCTACATTATTTCACTAAGTAAAATCTACTTAGATGTTTTGTTTAGGTAATCATCAAGTACTCAACATATTCACAACAATCTCCCCCAATTTATGTCTACTGGAATTGTAGCCATAAATTAAGAGATACTTGATGATGACAAAACATCCTAAACATATATCTTTAAAGATAAGTAGATAAAACTGAAAGTGCTTCAATTTAAACAAAAATGTACAAGGTTTGGCTCACAGTCAGTTCAAGATGCTCCTCTAGTCTGAGCAGATTTTTCTAGTTTCTTGAAGGTCTGGATCTTCTTCCAAGCTTTCTGTTGTTTTCTTCAATTTGATTCTGGAGCTGTCTGTGGAATTCTAATTCATCAGATTCTGAGAGACCTAACATTTCTTGCATTTCCAAGAGAGTCTCATTGCTAGAGATACTCAATTGGTCTTCTAATCTAAAGAATCTTCTCACACCCTTGTCATCCATGAATTCCATCAGCCGGTAGGGCCTTAGATGCACTCTTCTCCCTGTGTATGGGATGATAAGAGTTTTGGGTAGTGCATCTTTGGCTCTAACACTCCTTAGCTCTTCAATCTTCTTCAATACTAATCTTCTTGCAGTTACATTGAACCCAAAGTTTTTCTTGAAGGATGAATAGATTTTAATCAACACAGCTTGGCTTTCTTGAAGTATCCTGTGAAGAGGCCACTGAATCTCCCTTCCCCCTTTGTACTTGAACACCAACCTTTCAGGTAGGTTTCTGTATGCATCAATTGCCCTTACCTCATCCAGGTCCTCCAGATAAAGGTTTAGATCTGAGAATTCTTTGATGTCACACAAGTACAGGTAGTCTCCCCTGTTGACCTTGGGTTGAGCTTTGACTACTAACTTGGATTTGAGAGGTGACAGCTTCACTCTCTTGACTGCCCTTGATTTTGTCCTTCTTGGCTTAGTAAGAATTGGCAAGTTGAAGTCAGGAATTGATAATTTATCTCACTCTATTGGCTCATCCTTTGGCACAATAGGCTCTCCATGTATGTTCCTGTAGGGGTCCACCACCCTTATGTCTTCAAACACCACAGAGGGCTTTGAAGCTTGAGTTTCAGCTTGAGTGGATTCCTTTGGAAATTGATCTTCCAATTCCTTGTCAACAACATCCAACTTTCTTTTTGTTCTTTTAGCCAGTTCTTTCTTTCTTGAGGATTTCTTCTGTTCTTCAATCTTCTTCTCTGATTCAGTAGCTTGAGATGGTTGAGGGGGAATTTGTTGAGAAGAATTCACAGCCTGTAGCTTGGCCAAGATAGCAAACTGTTCTTTCTTTTGTTTAGACTTCTTTGCATCTAGAGCAGCTTGCCTCTTTTCTTGCTTCAATCTGGCTTTTTCTTCTTCCTTTGCATGAGCAAATTGTGGATGTCCAGCTACCACACAAATTTCCTTCCCATTTCTGAATATCTTTGCAATTCTCTTTCTTGAGGTTGAATCAGCTGGATCTTTGTAGAGGAGAATAGATCTTGACAGAAGCTTCTTTTCATCAGGCTTGGGTGTCTCATACACAGAATCCATAGGGTGCTTCAAAGATAACTTTGGATAGTTTGCCCTTGGTTTAAGAATTATCTCAGCCTTTGTAGTCTTGATGCAGGAAGATTATCCTTTCTCCAGATAGTTCATGCTCATCTCATTCACATTGATTGGCTTGACATGAGAGTGATGGATGGCTGACTGATCTGGTTCCTTGACTAATTGAAACTTTTGCTATATTTCCTCATCAATCTTTTTCCAGTTAATCAGAGTCAACTCTCCTTTATCAGCATCTTTCAAATTTGCTGCTGCTGCATTTATAAGATCTATACCATCTGCAACTGGTGGCTTGGAGATAGTAATTGAAGGTACAATTACTTTGCTGATTTGAACTAGAAGTTTCTCCCCCTCAGTTGGTCCTTTCTCCCCCTTACTTGATTCTCTCTCCCCCTTTTTGTTATCATCAAGTGGAGGAGTTAGGCCTTGTGCTTTAGCCAGTTGCATAAGAAGATTTGTCTGAGACTTTTGATTTTGAAGAAGTAGAGCCACTGAATTCTCAATAACCTGAACTCTGTTCTCCAGCTTGGCTATCTTCTTGTCAGAATCTGATTCTCTCCTTAATCTTAGTAATAGATCATGCATGGTACCATATGGCATTATTGAATCCAGCTTCTCAGAGTTGTATGTCTTTAAGTCAGCTATATCCTTTTTCAATTCATCCACACTGAGATTCTATCTTGAGTGTTGGATCTTCATTAAATGTAAAGAGTCTAGGTGAGCTTGAAGAACAGCCTTAGTACCAGCATCTGAAGCTTCCTGAAGGGCCTGCTGAATAGCTATCACTTGTTTTACCAAAGACACCTCAAATTGCCCTGGTGTAAATTCCTTTGCCCATGCCCATTCAGGTAAACTGAAAGCAAAACTTGGGCCTTCAGCTCCCCCTAAGTTCATGCTTCCATCCAAAGAACCAGAGTCATCATCATCAGAATTTACTCCAAATTCTTCAGATGGCTCTCCAGCTTGAGAAGGCATTATGTTCATAGCAGCTTTATCTCTTTGAAGAGATTCTGTGGTGTGCACTAGATTCAAAGTCTACTATGCCGCCACATTGCCCTGAGCAGCCAACAGTTGATAGGCTGAAACAGGGTGAGTAAAAGTGTCAGCATCCAAGGAAATGTTATCAGTTACAGCTTTGTAATGTTGCTGAAATTGTCTTTCCTTTTTAGCATCATCCACAATCATTGACTCACTAGCAATGGCTGGTTCCATACTTATTTCTCCAGTACCTGCCTTTCTCTCATATTATCTCTTTTGTTGCATCAGGGTCTCACCCTGGCTCCCCACCCTCACACCCTCACCTTCACCTACTAAGGTGGGACTCATCTCACTCACTTTTGCCAATCCTGAATGAATGGATTGCTGAGATTCACTCATTTCCTCTCCTTTTGCCTGGGAGCAACCCAGCCTCTCACTCAATGCACTCTCCTCTCTCAGTCCTAAGAGTGATTGTATTACCACCAAATCTTATGCACTTGAAATTATTGAATTTTGAAGTTGTGCAGAGACACTCGACGGATAAGTGATATCCGTCGGGTGAGTGGTAAAGCTATCCGACGGATAACTGCTGTTAAGCTTATCCGTCGGGATACAATCACTACTCAACGGATGAGCAATATCCATCGAGAGAGTAGAAATAAATGAGGTGGGAAGAGAAACTATTGTTGACTCTGTGTTGATTGAAGTTATTTGAGGCACAGATGTCACAATAGAATCAGAAAGAATTGGCAAGTGAGCCAACAAATCATCTAAAAGATGATGCTCACTTGCACTAGATTTTGGCTTCCCCAACAGAGTTAAAGAAGGGGAATCAGGAATTGAAGTGTTTATCATGTCCACTTCCAGTGAGTTAGTTGGTGAGTATTGTGTTTCTGTGGCTTCTATTATGAGAGATTTTGGTTGTGACTCCACATTTATTGGAGCCACATCAATCTGAATTTGAGAAGGTGCAGGGACTGTGTCTTTAGCACTAGTTTGCACTAAGTGTGTGCCCTGTGCATCCCCAGTTGTTTTGGATTTCTTCTTTCTAGTGTAGGTTTGGTGTGAGCTTGTGTCCCTAACCCTCTTGGCCTGTGCTCTTGGATGAGAGCTTTGTTCAATAGCCACATCCTTTTGGGAGGATGCAGCTAGAAGTGAGCTTTTGTCCTTTTTAAGCACTACAGTTTGTTGGGAAACTGCAGTGTGTCTAGGCTGGGATTCACTCAACTCTCCAACCTTATCCTTGGGGTTTCTTTGATGTTCACCCCTTCCCTCACCTATCTTACCCTCCTTCACACTCCCCTCTTTGGTTTTGGTAGACTTTTGAACTGGTACCTTTTGAGAGATACCAGAGGGGGTTTTCTTTGATTTGGATTTAGAAATTGCAGTTTTTTTGGCAGCTTTGGTAGGCAACTGTTTGGTCATTGTCACAGATGCCATAGCTATGCCTGAAGTCAAAGAAATAGAAGAGATTGGAATAGTTGAGGGTCTGGATGAACTTACCTCACTTACCTGAGGTGTCAGCATTACAGGGAAATAGAACATTGGCACATCCTTGTGATGGTTGGCTCTGTTCAAGTCTGCAATGATTCTCCTCTCTTGAACCCAACAAGCTAATTTGTTGTTTGGGTTCTCAAGTTCAATCTCTTGACAAAGATGGTTAGCCAAAAGCATAAAAAATCTAGCATAGTAAATATTCTTTCCTCTTTTGGCTAAGTCGCCTAGTTTAAAACCTAACTCATACACAACAAGGTCACTGAAATTGTAATATTTGTCTGTAACTAGCATGTATAGCATGTTAAGCATGGAAATGTTCACAGAATCAAAATTACTAATTTTTTCAGAAAAGACTTTAGTTACTACATCACACAAGTAACTCCATTCCTTCCTAAGACCTAGTCTTCTAATTGCACTTAGTTTTGCAGTAGGAAGTGCATAGTGAATGGAATTGAGCATATTGACAATATCAGTGTCAGTGTGTGGTGTGGTTACATTATCATCAGGAATCTTGAAACATGCTTTTATTACATCACTATTGATACAGAAATCATTACCTTTGATGGTTAGAGTGATGGTTTTGTCAGTAGAGTTGTAGATTGTTTTTGTCCACATCTCCTCAACAACTTCACAATAAATTGTGGGTGATTCCAGCATGGCAAAACTTAACTTGCAATTGTGCACGAAGTCCATCATCTTATGATAGTCTTCAGATTGCTGAATCCCCTTATTGACCAAGGCAGTGAAGTTGTTCTTCTCATAGATGAACCCAGTCTGTGACATGATCTTAACTACGGGTGCCATTATTAGAGAAGAAAAGCTTGAAGAGAAAGAGGATTTTTGCTTGAGAGATAATGAAGTAACACAGTTGAATTTGAGAATGATAAAAGAAAATGATTAGAATGAAATAAGCTTTTATACTTTTCTCAAAATCAACTGATAAAAATAATAAAGAGAAGTAAATTACCCAATAGAAATTGTCTAAAATAGCCATTTTAAAATAAACTGTAAAAATTCTACCCATTATCCGTCGTATAATGCTTACAAACTGTAAGTATACTCGATGGATAATGTTCAGGGAATTAACGGTTAAGATTTAGACACTTCGACGGATGAGGATAAGTTGATATCCGTCGAGCTTTAAAATACTCCAGAAAAGTAATTGATTTTTATTTACAATTTGTATATCGACGGATGACTCAACTCGATGGATAATGGTCATCCGTCGAGATGCAAATTTTGACTTAGCCAAAATTTTCATCCAAGACTAAAAATCAGTTAAATTTCTGGCTACCTTTCAACTTACAAAATAATTCAGATAAATTCAAGAGTAATTGAGCATACCTAACTCACTTACCAACCTAGAAAAGATGGATTCATCCAGTGGTTTGGTAAAAATATCTGCAAGTTGCTTCTCACTTGGAACAAAATGTAACTCTACAGTACCATTCATTACATGTTCCCTTATGAAATGGTACTTGATGTCTATATGCTTTGTCCTTGAATGTTGCACTGGATTTTCAGTGATGGCAATTGCACTTGTGTTGTCACAGAAAATAGGAATCCTTTCAACTTGCAAACCATAGTCTAGCAATTGATTTTTCATCCATAAAATCTGTGCACAGCAACTGCCAGCAGCAATATATTCAGCTTCAGCTGTAGAAGTAGAAACTGAATTTTGCTTTTTACTGAAACAGGAGACAAGCTTGTCTCCTAAAAATTGACAGGTTCCTGTTGTGCTTTTTCTATCAATTCTGCAACCTGCATAATCTGCATCTGAATAACCAGTTAGATCAAAACCAGAATCTCTAGGATACCAAATGCCAAGGTTTGGTATTCCTTTGAGATATCTGAAAATTCTCTTAAAACTATCAAATGAGACTCTCTAGGATCAGCCTGAAATCTAGCACACAAACATGTAGCAAACATTATATCTGGCCTACTAGTTGTTAAGTACAGAAGTGAGCCAACCATGCCTCTATAACTTGAAATATCCACAGACTTTTCAGTAGTGTTTAGTTCAAGCTTAGTTGCAGTGGCCATGGGAGTTTTTGCAGATGTGCAATCCATTAGATCAAACTTCTTTAAAAGATCAAAAATATATTTAGTTTGACTAATGAATATTCCATCACTAACTTGCTTAACTTGTAAACCAAGAAAGTAAGTTAGTTCTCCCATCATACTCATTTCATACTTGCTTTGCATCAGTTTGGCAAACTTTTTACAAAGTTTCTCATCTGTAGAGCCAAAAATAATATCATCTACATAAATTTGAACAAGTATGCTAGAGCCATTCACATTTCTGAAAAATAAAGTTTTATCTACAGTACCTCTTGTGAAGTGATTTTCCAAAAGGAACTTTGATAAAGTGTCATACCAGGCTCTAGGTGCTTGCTTCAGTCCATAAAGTGCTTTCAGTAGATAATAGACATACTCTGGGAAATTTGGATCTTCAAAGCCAGGAGGTTGACTTACATACACTTCTTCCTCCAAATCTCCATTCAGAAAGGCACTTTTGACATCCATTTGATAGACCTTGAAATTGGCATGGTGTAACACCCCCGGATCCGGGGTCGGGGATCCGGGTCGTCACGGTCTTTCTTTCCACAATATCACTTCACTTAATTAATAATAAATAACCTTATACTATGACCCCACACTAACACACACCACAACCCGTTATAGTCTCAGAGATGAAATTTAAATAAGTACAAGTCTTTGAATCCACAATTTAAAAGTTATTACAACCCAAAATGATTACTTGATAAATTTACAGTTAATTGCCATTATCTGCCACAAGTTATAATTATACATAATTGATTCTCAAAAGTAGATGGTCTGATCTACAATAGATCTACCTCTGCAGCTATAGCAGCTACAACATCAACGGGAAGACGCAGGACGCTTCCCACGCGCTTGCGCTGGGTCTGCTGGAGTCTGGCCATCTTTCCTAACTGTTGTTGTGTGATGAAGAAATAAAGCAAGGGTGAGCAGCAAGCCCACCAAAATAATATGTATAATGATTAATAGTATATGAGCCTTCTCATAGTACTCATGAAAGTCTTGGTCAAAAGAAATGAACCAAGTTGATATCTTAATGCGATGAAGTCGCAAAATATTCAGTATATATATATATACATATATACTTTTCAAAATATTGGAAGTCCTCTTCCATGCATAATACACACAGAGTTCCAGTGTATAACTGTATAAAAATATCGTTGCAAGGTGATCTCATATATCTAACCTTGTCTCAACGTTTTTCTGAAAATCTTTGTCATGCATAAGATAATCATTTACTAGATATAAGTTTAAAAGATGAAGTTACAAGATACTCCAATATACTTATATCTTTTCCAAATACTACTTGAACTACCACCGTTCAAGATATAATAGTTTCAAAAGTTCATCACATAGATGAGACTACAAGATAAGACTTGAATAGATTCAATCCTTGAAATATCATTGTAAATAATGAAGTTACGAGATGCTTCATTAAGTCCTGATATATATATCCATATATATATATATATATATCTCATACATTTCCTGAAAATCTCTGTCATGTAAAGTATGAACAGAGTTATAATATCCAATGAATTTTGGAAAGGAAAAGAATTTTGGCATAAACCAGATATCTTGCTGATCAGACAAAGATACCAATAAGTAACCATTTCTACTGTAGATGGATGAATTCCTCACCGGTCATCACCCTGGCCGCATTAGGACCTCGCGCTAGACCGTTACCCGGCCCCTCACGCGTTGATGGACTGCCACCCAGCCACTTACACATTCATAGACCGTACCCCGGCCTGTCGCTTATGCCGACTCAATTAGATGGGCTTACTTCCCGAACGTTGGGCAAGTAATCAATTCATTTACCAAAACTGCAACCTCGTTGCGAATATAAAACACACCACAGAGCCGGATTCCCCAGGTTTTGATCGAGTATTTAAATCCCCTTAAAAAGGAAGATCTTAAATATAAAAATGAGTTTTGGGATCCGCTCTAACTTTTAAAAATCATTTTGAAGACTCGAAAACACTTTAAAGAGTGTTTGGAGTAAAGCTGATTTAATGAAGTAAATCAGTCCCCATATATTAGAAAATATCTGAATATTATTATTTAAATAATATTCCCATAAAGAATAATCTTTATAAAAATAATTGAAGTAGAAGTATTAAAACTTATACTTGAAATAAACATTAAATAACCAAAGATATACTTATATGAAAGTATTATCTTTATTTGAATAATCGAAAATAAGTTTGATTATTAACACTTTATTCTCTAATGAAATAAAGAATATATTTCAGTAATAAGCGGAGTCATAATACCTCGAATGAATATTATAAATAATATTCATTAAATAAAATAAAGGAGTCATACATCCTCAAATGAATATTCAAATCATATTCAATTAATGAAATAAAAGGAGTCATAAGCCCTCGAATGAATATTCAAATCATATTGAAATAATAAAATAAACTGAGTCATAACCCTCGAATGAATATTCAAATCATATTCAAATAATAAAATAAACTGAGTCATAACCCTCGAATGAATATTCAAATCATATTGAAATAATAAAATAAACTGAGTCATAACCCTCGAATGAATATTCAAATCATATTCAAATAATAAAATAAACTGAGTCATAACCCTCGAAGGAATATTCAATATAGTATTCAATTAATAAAATAAAAGTTATCGAATAAACCTTATTCGATTAATAGTTTGGAAAACTATAACCATATATATATAAAAATATATATATTATACTCGGGAACATCGACTCCCGGTTTAGAAATATTTTCACCTTTTATCCCCTATACTAAGGGTATACGCAACTACTTGCTTATTTCTAGCATAGGTATTATGCAACTATAAGCATTGAAATCAACAGATAGATAACCAGATTACGAAACAGACATGCATATATACCATATTAGCATGCTCCAATATATCGCAAAATTTGCTAATAACAATCATGCAATATCACAAGATAATGCATATACATATATTTACATCACAACAACAGTATAACGGGTAGAAAACTTGCCTGAGCGACTTGGGGTGATAAAAGGCTCGGGATGAGTCTGGTAACCTATAAACAACAAGTAAGTTGGAATTAAACCAAAATCACTTGTAAATCTATACTTTAACTAACTTAGACTATAACGCTTGTTTTGCGCTCACTGATTCGCTTAAGTCACTCGGGTACCCTCGGCTCCACCATTTTTAGTAATTTAACCTTTACGAGTTTTAAAGCGATTCCTTCGCGAGTGTCTTACCAACTGCCTAACACTCTTACCATAAATGTTTCATACATTAATTAACCCTTTTTGGTCTTTAACCTATGCTTCAAAGTAAGGCGAGGGGAAAAGTTTCGTTCGCGAAACGCCGTTACATGAAACGGTCGTTTCTCCTAAACCGTGCATCGGAATCGAACGAACTACATATCAAAACGAAGCTCGTAACATGAGCTATCTAAACATGGCAGTGGTCATAATCTAGCAGGGGGTTCTGGGGTCCTAATGTTATGCACAAAAACAGTCTAAAGAAAATTGGACGTTACGACGGCTATGTTTACGCGATTTCCAAATTTTAAACCATTCAATACCAACCACAAATCAACCCCAAATCAATCATACAACCAATATCCCTCCAAACCACATCATAACAGCCCCAACCAATTCAAGTTTAACATTCATACTTATGCCTAAGCTTAACTTTAACCATACTTAAGTTCTTTTAATCAAAACAACAACATTTACCAATCCAACAACATCCCAAAACTCACTAATCTCTACATACACAACCATCAAGCCTCTCATGAACTAAAATACTCATATTATGCTCTTAACATTCAATAACAAAGCTTGGTTAAGAGATTATACCTTCCTTGAAGCTTTTTAACACAACACAAGAGCTTTGAATGCCTAAAGAACCTTGATCCTTGCTTGTATAACCTTAATCTTTCATAAAAATTCAAGAAAACTAAAGTTATTTCTTGAAGGTTACTATTCACCATCTTCTTCCTTGATTTATAGAAAAAGATTGGCTTGGAATTAGAAGCTTAAACTTATAGGAAGTATGTAACTATCCATGGGGAAGCTTAGATAATTACCTTGCTAAATAGTAAGTGGTGGAGCTTGGATCTTCAAATTTTAAGAAATGCACCCGAGAGCTTGAAGAAGAAGAAGAGAGATTTTTGTGTTTTGGCTTGATTTGCTTTTGGTTGGTTGATTTTTGTTGTTTGCTTTAGTGAATTACCTAGTTGCCCTTGGTTTTGTGTGGTTAAAAAGTCACCACATCTCCTTCCTTCCCATGTCATGCTTGTGTCATCCTCATGATGTCATCCTCCCTTCCTTGTCCTCTTTCTATTGGTTGGATGACATCATTCCCACTAATCCCTTTGATTAACTTCCTAATCGTTTGCCTAATGACCGCTGATCTGTTATACGGTTCGCTTAACTTTCGTTTTCGTTTATCGTTTGAGGGATCATACCCGGGATCTTATTACTTAGGTTCCCTTAACCTTTCTCAATATATTATATTCCTTTTATGATCCTCTCCTATAATCCTTTTATTTAAATCCTTTTTATCCTGTTACCTTTTTCTCAAATCTTTCCGTATCTAGTGTATTTCCGGGAAAAATCAAAGTGTTCGGATTTGGATTCTGACGATCTTTACATACACTTATATCCCATATAAAGTACTAATAAAATCTCAGAATATCCATATCAGAACCCCTACATAGTGTGGCATGAAAAGTTTTCTCATTCAGCAAAAACACTATTCATAAGGGTTTCAAAAATTTCCCAAAAATTGGGGTTATTACAGTCTCCCCTCCTTAAAAGGATTCCGTCCCGGAATCAGATAGAAAATGAATAGGGATACTTTCTCAGCATTACACTTTCTAACTTTCAAGTAAATTTTCCCACATTGTGGTTCTACCATCAAACTCTTACTAGTTTGATAACCCTTCTCTTAAGCACTCGTTCCTTCTTAATCTATACCCTTCCTGGTTGCTCCATATAGGTTACGTCTGGTTGCATGCCTATGCGCTCCTATGCCCCTATTTATCTGGCATCCGAATTACACTTTCTTAACATTGATACGTGAAACACGTTACGACTTGCTACATGATCGGGGGTAGGGCTAGCTCATATGCTAACTTCCCAAACGTCTTAATATATCCGAGGGTCCAACAAATTGTAGACTTAGCTTTCCTTTCTTTCCGAACCTCATCAATCCTTTCCAAGGGATACCTATAACATTACTAGGTCCCCTATTTCATACTCTTTGTCCTTTTTGAGTCAAATCAGCATACCTCTTATGTCCATCTTGGGTTACTACCAGCCGTCCTCTGATTAGATCTATCATATCCTTGGTCTTTTAGACCACTGCTGGTCCGAGCATCTTGCGCTCTACAACTTCATCCTAACATAAGGGAGATCGATATTGTCTTCCCTCAAGGATCTCATAAGGCGATATCTCAATACTGACATATGATCTATTGTCGTAAGAAAACTTAATCCGTGTTAAGTGATCATTCCAATTTCTTTCAAGTCTATTGCATAGACTCTCATTATAGCTTTTAGCATTAGACCTTTTGCTTCTCAATACCCATTCTTTTCCAGTTCGTAATCGCTACTACCTTCCATTCCTAATATTATACTGGTTATACTTTTGCTCGTTAGCGTTCTATAACCTTTTAATAACCACGTCAACCTTAGTATCACGAATGTGTTTCCATTCCGCATACTACCACCACTTTATTACTCCTTTTTCAGTTGTTTCTATTTTCCAAAATTTGATCAATCAAATAGAAGTAAAGGAATTTGTTGAGAGATCACTATGATCATGAACACTTGTTATATCGCATAGTTAGTACAGAAGGTGGCCAGCCTTTAGTACTTGACAAGCAATTAAACAATAGATGGTATCCTACTAGGCTTCTATCACACAGATAGATAGTCATTCGGCAATACCTCCCCTTCTGGAAGGGTTGTTCTTCTCAGCTTACATGAAATGAAAAGAAGAGAAAAGAACGAATTGAAGAGAATTGTATATTCATAAAAAAATTTTATTGCCATAAAATATCTGGCTTGGAATCTACCTCTGAACTATAGAGGTTTGTCATAGAAGAACAAAACATATATGTATTTATATCAACATCAAGTGTTATAGCATCGCATTTCACGTGCCTAAATATTTTCGCTATCCCGTCCATCATTCTATGGACCCACACTCTTCCTCGAGCTTATACACAATCACCTTTGAAACTCCCTCGACATCGAAAATCGAATTTGGGATCTCATTCTATATATCACCGTTACTAGGATTCTATGCACGCACCGCAACCTTCCTCGTATAATAATACGACTCTATATTGATAAGAAAGAATAATTATTCACTAGGTAGATACTCTACTTAATTAGTCTATCAATGATAACTTATACACTACCACGACCCGATTAGGGGTACTCAATCTCAACACCCATTCTAATACAACTCTCATGGTTGTAATCAGCTCAATACTCGCAGAATCATTGCTGCCTTACTATGGTCCACCACTGACCTACTGTCGTCATTCATTTTCCATGAAGTCTTAATAGCTAACCATACGGAGTCCATACATGTCGTATCAAATCCTTCTAAGGAGGTAACATAATCACCATTCATGATTCATGGAGTACACTCCTGATCCTGACATACATACATGACACGAAGCATATAAAATTGCAGAAGAGTTTCAATCAAAGCAACGATAGCAGGTTAATACCATTCTTAATCATATGCCTTAAATAGAAGACTTAACTCAAAGGTTCGTCTAGTCCTTTTGGAAACATGGTCCTGGCTTATCCCAAGATAGGACCTTCTAATATAGATAGCCCGTTCATGGCGATTACACGAATTAAACCTTTACCAACTACTATTACGGTTGGGTATTGCACAGTCATCAGAAGGAATGTCAATCTTCTAAACCATAATACACCCTTCACAGCTTTAACCATCATCACTGTATTCTTTGGCACAAGCGCCTACAATTATCCTTTTACCGTTAAAGTGTCGGCCACCTCTTTGGCCTTTCCTGATAGTAATAGTTCCTTATAATCAATGTCTTTTAACCACCTTCAACTAAATTTTCTACCTCATTTCCATCACAGCTGATATGAAGAGGTTTTCATTAAAATCTAATGAGTGAAAAAAAAAATCACCATTTTTTTTCCACAAGTTATTGCCTCAGTCTTTAGAGGTTAATCACTGTCACGACTGACTCTCAATTATACTTAGAACATCTTTTATTTTAAGTCCTAATTGCCCTGAACAATTTCGACCATTACTGGTTCGATCCATACCTTCTCGTGGTTTAACACGTGCCTCACTTGGCATCAATATAATTATGTCATATTTCCTTTATCAACATTTCTATTCTTGAGAAATTTGAATATTACCTATCTCCTTGTAAAACCTCTAAGGTTATCCTTCAATCGTTCCTCCTGTATTCCCTAGATACAGGGCATATCACAATACCATATACTAATACTAGAATCATTGTCTATATACTTTTGAAAAAAATTTCTCCACTGATCCTTTAAAGGTTGTTGTTACCTTAATCCTTTCCAATTCATACTGTCAAAACTCACACTGTCCCTATTAAGGGTGAAATTCCAACCTTTATGCATTCCCCTAGGATTCATTTTAAGTTACCAATGTTCTATCCTTAATTCCACCTTTAAAAGGTACCTGCATCCTTCCATGGATAAATCAAGTCATATTTCCTTGATAGATTATCTTATTCATCATTCCCCACCTCGATAGTCTATACCTAACTTCATAATAGCATCCTTATTCAAATTGAGGTCAATCCATATGGCCTCCAAAAGATAACAATGGTCATCCGCTTTTCTTTCCTGATTTGGTAATGATCACATGGATGATCTGGAAGATATTGGTCGTGTTCAACGTGAACTTCTTCTTAATAAATCCTTATTTACTTTTGTTGTTTATCTCAACAGTCATCTCAATGTTGGGATATCTTTCATACCTGGCGTCTCCCTTCCTGGGTATCAAGCCACCGGTCTTACACTTCACCTTCTTGAAGGTCACTTCCTTCATCCAATTTTCTTAATTTCTTACTTTCTTGTCTCCTCAGTCTATCCGCGTCTCATTATTTATCCTTCGAATTATCTCAAGGTTTCCTCAAATCCTCCCAACTTACAGGGGATAAAATGTACATAACTCATATGCCTTCAACCATCAACTTTAACTCATGGTGAATCACCCTCATACCAATGATTACATACTTTCCTATTTCTATTGCTACGAGTCTTTAGGGTTTCCCCATACCTAACTCCCTCATCATTCCTCAAACTCTGTTGCCTTTATATTCCTTTCCACTTCAATTTCTTTTTATTTTCCTTTCTCTTATCATTATTTCATGAACCAACACAACATAAGCATTGATTTCAAACATCCCGTCATTCTGGATTCGTGTCCTCAGAACGAATCTTGACAACTTTTACATCTTAGATTCATAATTCATCATACTCTTCTGCCTTTGTTCTGGCTCTAAAGCTTTTACACTATCTCCTTATCTTTGGGAATTACTTTCCCGAAAACAATTGACTGGACTTAAATCAGTTTATTCTAACCTCTGGCTCCGTGCCTTTCTTGGTCTTTCACCAACGGGTGGTCTCTCTCTTGGGAGGGTAAGTGACAAAAACAGTTCTTTTGAGATTCGTCAATCATTTAGAATCTCAAATGATTCCTATATTTCCTTTAGCCAGGCTCTTGCCTCGGCTGGGTCAGCTTGTTCCATGGAACTCTGAGAGCTTAGCGACTTAAAGGTCCTGAAAGAATTTCACACCACATTGTTTCCTCAAGGTGGTGGTTGGGGATAAAATATAAGTTCTGTTTAGACAGGTTCATGGATTTCCGTATAGGAGTACCGTCTCGGGTCTCCTTATCTCGCTCGACTTCTGCTGTCTTAGCCTAAATATTTCTTCCTACTCCCCATAATTGGGGTCATCTTTTAATTTAAAATCTTCATTTTCCACTTTATTATATTCCGGATTCTTTATATCTTAATCGCGACCTCCCTGATTATCACATTCAAGGTTTGCCCCTAATCTTATTCCTTGTGGGGGCATATTACTTGGAAAATTTTGAGAATCTCCGGATATTTGTCTTACTTACTTTGCTTAAGTCTTCCCCTCGTTTAGTCCTTGCACGATTGCAAATTATGAATTCTCAAGTTCGATAAACTTCATGACACTGTCTTAAGTTTTAATAGAGCAATTAACAATGTGATTTTATCACAAACAAACTGATCTGAACTGAAATTAACGAATATATACATAACCATTTGTTCGAGGGTACAACAACTGAACATATTAAAGAGGATTACATCATATGA
Organism: Apium graveolens; assembly: GCF_009905375.1. NCBI lineage: Eukaryota > Viridiplantae > Streptophyta > Magnoliopsida > Apiales > Apiaceae > Apium > Apium graveolens. The sequence goes on from NC_133652.1 coordinate 222,088,463, forward strand.
ACTTATCGCTCCTATCCCAAAAGTACTACCATAGATAGTCATCTCGTCATTAAAACTAATCATTCATTACTTAGGCTAATCCTCCGAAAGCGGTGCTACATGAAACCCTTGTTTGATTGCTCTGGCTCTGCACACTACCATGGATTAAGAGATGCGAGCACGCACGACATCCCTAACCTGCTCCATCACAGAGGTGATGAGGTCTAAGATAGTCGCAAGTAGAGCTGGATCAACCTGACCCTCAAGATGGCCTCTAGCTATAACACGGGTGGTAGCCTCAATCCTTTCCATGCTATACGCTAATCCTGCCGGAAGTACCCCACCCTCAATCCTTGGTGCAGTAAGTCGATCCAACAGATCACTCCTAACATTCCGGGCCTCTGACAGGCCACCCAAAGTCATATGATAATCAGCGATAAGAGAAGCCTGAGTGGTAGCATCTAGCAGTCCATGGGGTGCAGGTGGTGCAGACCCAGAAGATCCAAATGGATAACCAAGCACGGTATCAGGTGACAATGGTGCAGGGGATAAAGGTGGCATTTCCTCAGTATGTGCTGGGCTCTGTACAGGGGATGGGACAGGAATTGGTGGAACCTCATGGATGTCTACAGGAGCCTCTAGAAGAGGGTCTGATACTGGTATAATTGGGGTCGTGGAAGGCCCCACTCCTTCTGCCCTCATTAACCTTTGTGCCCTTGGTAACTCTTCATCCTCTAGTGCCACCCTCGCGGCCATTCTTGCTCTGGTAGTCGCCCTGACTACTGTCATCTGTTCCTCAGCGGTCCTCTCTTCATTCTCATCAGGATCCTCCATGAGATCCTCCTCAGCCACAATCCTTTCCGGAATAACATCCTCAACCCCAACATTCTCTATCTGAACCTCATCCGGTCCCTCATTAGGGTACTCCATCGGATTCACAATTTGATCTCCAACTTGTAATAAAACATCCTTATGCTGATGCTCCTGAACCTCAAGGTTCAGTGCTCCGCTGCCCTATACGAGAACGAACTATGTTACTATCACGATACTTATAAGGGTTCCCGTAAGGGTTTTATCTGTCAGTGCTACGTTAGGTAGCCCGACTATGAACTTGGCAAGAGTTCTTATTATCTTAGTGAACTTATTATCTTAACGCCCCATCATCTCTGAGGTTTATAACGCTTAGCTCTGATACCATTTCTGTAACACCCCCGGATCCGGGGTCGGGGATCCGGGTCGTCACGGTCTTTCTTTCCACAATATCACTTCACTTAATTAATAATAAATAACCTTATGCTGTGACCCCACACTAACACACACCACAACCCGTTATAGTCTCAGAGATGAAATTTAAATAAGTACAAGTCTTTGAATCCACAATTTAAAAGTTATTACAACCCAAAATGATTACTTGATAAATTTACAGTTAATTGCCATTATCTGTCACAAGTTATAATTATACATAATTGATTCTCAAAAGTAGATGGTCTGATCTACAATAGATCTACCTCTGCAGCTATAGCAGCTACAACATCAACGGGAAGACGCAGGACGCTTCCCACGCGCTTGCGCTGGGTCTGCTGGAGTCTGGCCATCTTTCCTAACTGTTGTTGTGTGATGAAGAAATAAAGCAAGGGTGAGCAGCAAGCCCACCAAAATAATATGTATAATGATTAATAGTATATGAGCCTTCTCATAGTACTTATGAAAGTCTTGGTCAAAAGAAATGAACCAAGTTGATATCTTAATGCGATGAAGTCGCAAAATATTCAGTATATATATATACATATATACTTTTCAAAATATTGGAAGTCCTCTTCCATGCATAATACACACAGAGTTCCAGTGTATAACTGTATAAAAATATCGTTGCAAGGTGATCTCATATATCTAACCTTGTCTCAACGTTTTTCTGAAAATCTTTGTCATGCATAAGATAATCATTTACTAGATATAAGTTTAAAAGATGAAGTTACAAGATACTCCAATATACTTATATCTTTTCCAAATACTACTTGAACTACCACCGTTCAAGATATAATAGTTTCAAAAGTTCATCACATAGATGAGACTACAAGATAAGACTTGAATAGATTCAATCCTTGAAATATCATTGTAAATAATGAAGTTACGAGATGCTTCATTAAGTCCTGATATATATATCCATATATATATATATATCTCTCATACATTTCCTGAAAATCTCTGTCATGTAAAGTATGAACAGAGTTATAATATCCAATGAATTTTGGAAAGGAAAAGAATTTTGGCATAAACCAGATATCTTGCTGATCAGGCAAAGATACCAATAAGTAACCTTTTCTACTGTAGATGGATGAATTCCTCACCGGTCATCACCCTGGCCGCATTAGGACCTCGCGCTAGACCATTACCCGGCCCCTCACGCGTTGATGGACTGCCACCCAGCCACTTACACATTCATAGACCGTACCCCGGCCTGTCGCTTATGCCGACTCAATTAGATGGGCTTACTTCCCGAACGTTGGGCAAGTAATCAATTCATTTACCAAAACTGCAACCTCGTTGCGAATATAAAACACACCACAGAGCCGGATTCCCCAGGTTTTGAGCGAGTATTTAAATCCCCTTAAAAAGGAAGATCTTAAATATAAAAATGAGTTTTGGGATCCGCTCTAACTTTTAAAAATCATTGTGAAGACTCGAAAACACTTTAAAGAGTGTTTGGAGTAAAGCTGATTTAATGAAGTAAATCAGTCCCCATATATTAGAAAATATCTGAATATTATTATTTAAATAATATTCCCATAAAGAATAATCTTTATAAAAATAATTGAAGTAGAAGTATTAAAACTTATACTTGAAATAAACATTAAATAACCAAATATATACTTATATGAAAGTATTATCTTTATTTGAATAATCGAAAATAAGTTTGATTATTAACACTTTATTCTCTAATGAAATAAAGAATATATTTCAGTAATAAGCGGAGTCATAATACCTCGAATGAATATTATAAATAATATTCATTAAATAAAATAAAGGAGTCATACATCCTCAAATGAATATTCAAATAATATTCAATTAATGAAATAAAAGGAGTCATAAGCCCTCGAATGAATATTCAAATCATATTGAAATAATAAAATAAACTGAGTCATAACCCTCGAATGAATATTCAAATCATATTCAAATAATAAAATAAACTGAGTCATAACCCTCGAATGAATATTCAAATCATATTGAAATAATAAAATAAACTGAGTCATAACCCTCGAATGAATATTCAAATCATATTCAAATAATAAAATAAACTGAGTCATAACCCTCGAAGGAATATTCAATATAGTATTCAATTAATAAAATAAAAGTTATCGAATAAACCTTATTCGATTAATAGTTTGGAAAACTATAACCATATATATATAAAAATATATATATTATACTCGGGAACATCGACTCCCGGTTTAGAAATATTTTCACCTTTTATCCCCTATACTAAGGGTATACGCAACTACTTGCTTATTTCTAGCATAGGTATTATGCAACTATAAGCATTGAAATCAACAGATAGATAACCAGATTACGAAACAGACATGCATATATACCATATTAGCATGCTCCAATATATCACAAAATTTGCTAATAACAATCATGCAATATCACAAGATAATGCATATACATATATTTACATCACAACAACAGTATAACGGGTAGAAAACTTGCCTGAGCGACTTGGGGTGATAAAAGGCTCGGGATGAGTCTGGTAACCTATAAACAACAAGTAAGTTGGAATTAAACCAAAATCACTTGTAAATCTATACTTTAACTAACTTAGACTCTAACGCTTGTTTTGCGCTCACTGATTCGCTTAAGTCACTCGGGTACCCTCGGCTCCACCATTTTTAATAATTTAACCTTTACGAGTTTTAAAGCGATTCCTTCGCGAGTGTCTTACCAACTGCCTAACACTCTTACCATAAATGTTTCATACATTAATTAACCCTTTTTGGTCTTTAACCTATGCTTCAAAGTAAGGCGAGGGGAAAAGTTTCGTTCGCGAAACGCCGTTACATGAAACGGTCGTTTCTCCTAAACCGTGCATCGGAATCGAACGAACTACATATCAAAACGAAGCTCGTAACATGAGCTATCTAAACATGGCAGTGGTCATAATCTAGCAGGGGGTTCTCGGGTCCTAATGTTATGCACAAAAACAGTCTAAAGAAAATTGGACGTTACGACGGCTATGTTTACGCGATTTCCAAATTTTAAACCATTCAATACCAACCACAAATCAACCCCAAATCAATCATACAACCAATATCCCTCCAAACCACATCATAACAGCCCCAACCAATTCAAGTTTAACATTCATACTTATGCCTAAGCTTAACTTTAACCATACTTAAGTTCTTTTAATCAAAACAACAACATTTACCAATCCAACAACATCCCAAAACTCACTAATCTCTACATACACAACCATCAAGCCTCTCATGAACTAAAATACTCATATTATGCTCTTAACATTCAATAACAAAGCTTGGTTAAGAGATTATACCTTCCTTGAAGCTTTTTAACACAACACAAGAGCTTTGAATGCCTAAAGAACCTTGATCCTTGCTTGTATAACCTTAATCTTTCATAAAAATTCAAGAAAACTAAAGTTATTTCTTGAAGGTTACTATTCACCATCTTCTTCCTTGATTTATAGAAAAAGATTGGCTTGGAATTAGAAGCTTAAACTTATAGGAAGTATGTAACTATCCATGGGGAAGCTTAGATAATTACCTTGCTAAATAGTAAGTGGTGGAGCTTGGATCTTCAAATTTTAAGAAATGCACCCGAGAGCTTGAAGAAGAAGAAGAGAGATTTTTGTGTTTTGGCTTGATTTGCTTTTGGTTGGTTGATTTTTGTTGTTTGCTTTAGTGAATTACCTAGTTGCCCTTGGTTTTGTGTGGTTAAAAAGTCACCACATCTCCTTCCTTCCCATGTCATGCTTGTGTCATCCTCATGATGTCATCCTCTCTTCCTTGTCCTCTTTCTATTGGTTGGATGACATCATTCCCACTAATCCCTTTGATTAACTTCCTAATCGTTTGCCTAATGACCGCTGATCTGTTATACGGTTCGCTTAACTTTCGTTTTCGTTTATCGTTTGAGGGATCATACCCGGGATCTTATTACTTAGGTTCCCTTAACCTTTCTCAATATATTATATTCCTTTTATGATCCTCTCCTATAATCCTTTTATTTAAATCCTTTTTATCCTGTTACCTTTTTCTCAAATCTTTCCGTATCTAGTGTATTTCCGGGAAAAATCAAAGTGTTCGGATTTGGATTCTGACGATCTTTACATACACTTATATCCCATATAAAGTACTAATAAAATCTCAGAATATCCATATCAGAACCCCTACATAGTGTGGCATGAAAAGTTTTCTCATTCAGCAAAAACACTATTCATAAGGGTTTCAAAAATTTCCCAAAAATTGGGGTTATTACACATGGGCTGCATAGGCTAAGAAGATTCTGATGGCTTCAAGTCTTGCAACAGGAGCAAATATTTCATCAAAATCTATTCCTTCTTGCTGACAATAGCCTTTAGCAACCAATCTTGCTTTGTTCCTTACTACTATGCCATTTTCATCCATCTTGTTTCTGAATACCCATTTGGTGTCTATTGGATTCTTTCCTGTAGGCTTGGGTACCAGCTTCCATACTTTATTCCTTTCAAATTGGTTTAGCTCCTCTGCATAGCTACAATCCAATCAGGATCTAACAAGGCTTCTTCTACCTTCTTTGGTTCTTCCTTAGACAGGAAGCTGTTGTATTGACATTCTTCTTGAGTTGCTCTCCTGGTTTGAACTCTGGAAGAAACATCACCAATAATCAGTTCAAAGGGGTGATCTTTTGTCCATTTTCTTGGTTGAGGTAGATTAGCCCTAGTTGAAGAGACCTCAATGTTGTCTTGATGTGTGATTGAGTTTTGATTGCTAAAAACTCCCCCTGAGTTTGTGGATCTTTGATTTGAGATTGGGGTGCTTTCTATGGGTGATCTGCCTTGACTTCCTGCTCCTTTTGATAACCCGACGGATGGTGAATTTTGAGTACCAACGGATGAGGCAGGTTGTCTTCTGACGGATAATACAGATTGCCTTCCGACGGATGAAGCGTTATGTAACTCGACGGATGTTGAGTTTTGTGCTTCATTTATGGTAGATTTGTCTGCATTATCCTTAGACAATGTTTCTTGATCACTCTCATCATCACTTTCATCACTGACCATCTCAACATTGTCGAATTTGAGGCTCTCATGGTAATCTCCATCTTTTAGTCCTTTAATCTTTTTATCATCAAATACAACATGTATAGATTCAACAACAATATTGGTTCTTAGATTGTAGACTCTATATGCTTTACCAACAGCATATCCAACAAAAATTCCTTCATCTGCTTTAGCATCAAACTTCCCATTTTGATCAGTTTGATTTCTCAGAATATAGCATTTACAGCCAAAGATATGAAGAAAGTTCAGAGTTGGCTTCTTGTTCTTGAACAATTGATAAGGTGTCATGCATCTTGCTTGATTAATCAGAGAGATGTTCTGAGTGTAGCATGCAGTGTTTACAGCTTCAGCCCAGAAGTATGTTGGTAGTTTTGATTGTTCAAGCATTGTCCTTACAGCTTCAATAAGAGATCTATTCTTCCTTTCCACTACTCTATTCTGTTATGGAGTCCTTGCTGCTGAAAACTCATGCAAGATTCCATTTTCCTCACAAAATGCTCTCATGACATAGTTCTTAAACTCAGTTCCATTATCACTCCTGATTCTTCTAACTTTGAAATCAGGATGATTGTTAACTTGCCTTATGTGATTGATGATGATTTCACTAGTCTCATCTTTGGACTTTAGGAAATAGGTCCAAGAGAACTTTGAGAAATCATCTACAATTACTAGGCAAAATCTTTTCTTTGAGATTGACAATATATTGACTGGTCCAAACAAATCCATGTGAAGCAGTTGGCTCTTCAATTGCTGAATCAAGTTTCTTCCTGAATGATGCTTTAATCTGCTTCCCTTTTTGGCAGGCATCACACAGTCCATCCTTTGTAAACTCCACCATAGGAATGCCTCTAACTAGCTCTTTCTTTACCAGCTCATTCATGGTCTTGAATTTCAAATGAGATAGTTTCTTGTGCCATAGCCAACTTTCATCTTGACTTGCTTTACTGAGAAGACAAGTTACAGATTCTGCTTTAGTTGAGTTGAAGTCAGCAAGATACACATTTCCTCTTCTCACACCAGTGAGAACCACTTTGTTGTTTAGATTATTAATCACAACACAGGTTTCTTTGTTGAAGGTTACTGAGTTGCCTTTATCACAAAGTTGGCTGATACTCAACAGATTGTGTTTGAGACCATCCACTAAGGCAACCTCTTCAATGATGACATTATTCTTTGAAATCAAGCCATATCCCACTGTATAACCTTTGCTGTCATCTCCAAAAGTGATACTTGGGCCAGCTCTCTCTTCAAACTCTGTGAGCAGGGTAGAATCACCAGTCATGTGTCTTGAACAACCACAATCCAAGTACCAAAGATTGCTTCTATTTCCCTGCACACATCAAAATCAAATCAAGTTGATTTTGGTACCCAAGTTTCCTTGGGTCCTGCCTTGTTAGCTTTCTTCTTCTGTTTCTTAGGTCTTAACTCATTTGACTTAGGAATTTCAGATTCTTCGTTAGTCATTTGGGTTGGGCCTTTGAAACCACTAGATGCAACAAAATTTTCATGCATGTTATGGCTAACAGGAAATGGCATGCTTGGTGCAAACATGTTATTCCAGTAAGGCATGCTAAATGGCATTTGAGGCATATTGTATGCAGCATAATATGGATTAGGTGCAAATGGCATATTAGCAAACTCTGCATTCATGTTCTGTGTAGGCATAACATTAACATGCATGGGAGGCATGGCATTCACGTTAGAGAATTGAGGCTGAACAGACATGGGAGTAGGCATGGCAGATTTGCAATTAACAGACAAATGATTTACACTATCACATTTGACACAGATTTTCCTAGGAGCATATTTGTCAGGTGTGTAGTTATTATGTTTGTTAATCCCTACTTTACCATTCCTATTGTTTTTCCTTTTAGTCTCTGTTTTTACCTCTATCTTCTCAAGTCTGTCACTTAACTGTTTGACAGTCATGTGACCAACATTAGCCTTCTTCCCTTTCTTGGCTTGACTTGACTCTTCTGAAACAAAGTTCTTGGAAACAGACCCATACTTTTCATTTAGCTTGGTTAATTTGGCTTTGCTAATGGGTTTGCTCACAGCCGACGGATGAGGATTTTTATCATTCGATGGATAACACTTTTTGTTATCCGACGGATAGATCTCATCATCCGTCGAGTCTACATCTGTCAGCAATCCATCTACCAAAATAGGTTCTAGTTTCTCCTTATTCTTTTTCCAGGCTTCATCACAAAAAGACTCAATTCCTTGAACCTTGGTGATTTGAGCATGAACATCTCTGGATGTTTTCCATGCTTTAATCACATCCTGTTCACGATCGAGCTGCTTCTTTAAAATTTCTTCCTTTTTCAAAGACTCAGTTAATTCCTCCTTGGCAATTCTACACTCAATTTTTAGTTTCTCAAACTCAACAAACTGAGACTCAAGCACATTATTCCTCTCACTCAAAAACAAGTTGTTTTCTTTGATTTTAGCATTTTCTTTAGTGAGGGACTTAAGTGTAACACGCAAATGATACAATTCTGTAGACATGTCATTTATTGCATCATTACACTCAGCTTTAGATAAATGTGCAAGGTTTGTAGTGATTACCTGATTACTTAAGGAACTTGTCTCTGTTTCATCAGACTTGGCCATAAGGGCTAGATTGACATAGCTGACATCCTCATCTTCATCCAAACCATCAGATGCACAGTCATTCTCTTGAGTAATAAAAGCCCTTTCCTTCTGTTTGAGTAGATCAAATTATTTTTGCTTATAATCCACAGACTCAAATCTTTTCTTACTGGAATCTGACTTTCTACACTCATTTGCAAAATGCCCTGCCAAGCCACATTTGAAACACTTGAATTTTGATTTATCCACCATGTTTCCATTTGGCTTGGCAGCTCCAAAGTTCTTCTTGAACTTGAGCTTAGCAAATCTTCTTGAAAGGAATGCTAGGTGTTCATCAATGTCCTCCATGTCATCTTAGCTCAATGAATCTTAACTTTCTGCAGTTAGCCCTTTACCCTTGCTTTCACAGGCCTTTAAAGTTGATTCCACAGCTTCCATCTTCACTTCCTTCTCCTTTTCCAGTTCAGCCACTAGTGCAATGGATCCTCCTTTCTTATTTCCTCTCTCCATTCTTTCATCCTGCTCTATCTCAAGCTCATAGGTCTTCAGAATGCCATACAGTCTCTCCAAAGTAAACTCCTTATAATCTTGTGAGTTTCTCAATGAGACTGTCATTGGTTTCCATTCCTTTGGAAGAGATCTGAGAAATTTCAGATTGGAGTCTTTAGTCTGATAGACTCTTCCATGCAATTTAAGAGCATTTAGTAGCTTTTGGAATCTACTAAAAATGTCAGTGAGTGACTCGCTTTCTTCATTGTGAAAATGCTCATATTGCTGAATCAGGAGCTGCATTTTATTTTCTCTTACTTGCTCAGTACCATCACAGATTATCTGTATTGTGTCCCAAACTTCCTTGGCAGTCTTGCAGTTGATGATTTATCAAACATGTCTGCATCAACACCATTGAACAGAATGTTCATGGCCTTTTTATCTTTCCTGACTTGTTCAATATCAGGATCAGACCATTCATGCCTTGGCTTTGGAACAGATGGTTCATTTCCTGTTGCAGCTCTCATTGGAACATGAGGGCCTCTTTCTATGCAGTCCACATAGGCCTCATCTTGAGAAAGCATATGAATATGCATCTTTACCTTCCAATGATGGTAATTGTCTTTATCAAGAAAAGGAATCTTGACTCCAACATCTTTCTTGTTCATCTTGCTGAATTGTTTTGATCTTTAAACTCTTTGTTGATTAAGAGCCTGCTCTGATACCAATTGTTAGTCCCTTAACAATATAGCAAGAATTACAGAAGGGGGGTTGAATGGAATTCTTGAACCTTTTTCTTAAAATAAAAATGTTCAACTCGATTATGGATATATTTGTTTTGATTAGCACAATGCGGAATGTAAACTTGAATGAATCAAAACATAAGTAATTAAAAACAAGAGTCTTTAAAAACTTTCTGGTGGATTTAAACAATTCCACCAGAGATATATTTAATATATCGAGAGGACTCTGTGTGCAGAAATGCCCACAGCTGCTTACACAAATAGAACTGCTAAGAACACAAGAAATGCTAAAGATAGTGATTACAAAGATTTCTCTGTTGTTGTTTCTTAGCTCTCTTAGTTATTTTTCTATTTGATACTCTCTTGGTTTATATAATACCAAGATTACAAAGTCAAAAGAACTGAACAAATATAAAATCTAACAGTCTTGATCTTTGCTGCTTTTCGTCCTCTATTACCCAGTTAATGAGCTACCACAGTGTACTTGTATCCAACTCAACGGCTATGTGTCAGCTTTTACTGTTCAACTGATGTTTGAATCTTGAACATCTGTCGACTTTCAGATCATCCGTCGATGACTTAATTGATCATCCGTCGACTGCTATGTTAAACATCCGTTGATAGCTATTTTGGTCATCCGTCGAAGCATTGTTAATCATCCGTTGGTAGCTATTTTGGCACTTGACTTCATTTCACTTATACAGAATTACAAGACATTGCTTATGTACAGTTAATTAACTTATTCTGCATATCTAGTTAAAGTCAACATGACTTATATGCCACTACAGATTCTATACAAAGGTGCATGCAACACTGTGCTACAAACTTATTACATAAGCTACTCACTCGATGGATAATAAGTTAATCATCCGTCGGGACTATAATGAGTTATCCATCAGGACTATAATTCTTATCCGTTGAGTGCTACATTATTTCACTAAGTAAAATCTACTTAGATGTTTTGTTTAGGTAATCATCAAGTACTCAACATATTCACAACAGTGTAGTAGATAACTCTGGAGTTTGAGCAGCATCAGTAACAGGTGTTGTTGATGGATTAGTTGTTGTTGGAGCTTTTAAGTAAAGTACTTCAGGCACAACCAAGTTCTGGATATCAATATCAGCACTTGTGCCTGAATTAATAGGAGATATAGTCTGAGGAGACACATATGGTGTGTTGGCCTTATCAGTAGCAGCTTCCTTAGTTGGAGTTAATGGAGAAGCAGTAGCTTTAGCAGATTCTGGTTCTTGTGAAATCAGAGATTCCTGATCCCCTTCCTTAGCTGTTTCTTCCTCATCATCTGAAACTGGCCTTTTTGCCCTCTGTTTCTTGTATCTCTTTGAAGATATGGATTTCTTGAGAGTTTCATCAACATTCATTCTTCTAAGCCTTTTGAGAAGCCTAGATCCCCCAATTGCAGAATCCTTCTGAGAAAGAACTTTCTCAGTTTCTTTATTAACAGGGTCTGAAGTAGAAACTTGTTCCTCACTATCAGATTCATCTCTCAAAACAATCCTTCTTCTTTTCTGTGGTGTTTGAGAAACAGTCTTTGTCATCTTGGCCTTGGAAGACGAAGGCTTCATTGTAGGTGCTGAGGATGAAGGTTGAAATGTCTGTGAAGTGGAGAGATATGATTTGAGATATTGTCTGAGGGTAGGTTGAGTAGTATGAGTGGTATATTCTGATGGTTGCTGTGGTGTTTGGGAGGTGGTTGTTGGTTGGACATCAGGATAAACAGATCTGTAGGTATCAGGATCAGCATTTACTAAGATCTGTTTTACAGATTGAGGAATCTGTAAGGTTCTAACCACCTTATTCTTAAGATCAGCATTTATTAGGTCATTAAAAGCTCGTTTTGCAATTTTGAAAGATGGAGTTAAGTCAGTGGTAGGTTGGGAGTTATCAGCACAACAATGGTTAAAAATAAACTGACAAAATCTAGCAAAGTAGACAACATTCCTATCTTCTGTCATCCTATCCCCAATAAAACCTATCACAGCAGTTGCAAAATCAAAATGAGTTTGGTTAATGATAGCATACCCGATGTGCTGACTCATTATAGGGATAGCATCAAAGTTTGAACATTTATTCCCAAAAGCTTTAGTTATGCAGTCAAAGAAGAAGCTCCATTTCTTTCTGATATGAGCCCGTTTCAACTACCCAAGCTTTGCCAAACTCTGCTCATACCCCAAACTAGCCATGAACTCTTTAAGAGCTGATTCCTCCGGGGTTAAAAAAGTACATCCTTCTGGTAGATGTAGGGCCTTGCGAATTGTACCAGGAGTTACCCCATATATAGAATCACCCACTTCGAAAACAATACTAGGAGTACCATTTTGACCACCATTATCAAAGTTTCCAGTCCTCCAAAATGTCAGAACTTGTTGGCTCGAAAAGGTTGAAGGTTGGGTCAATGCATACCCAATTTCACTGTGTGCAAGAAGATCTTGCACAAAATGCAACTCAGACGGAGCTTCAGCATGATCAAGAATTGCAGCATAGTTATTTGGAACAAATTTAGCTCCATCAATGATTAAATCCTTAGGTACCATGAAAATAATCGAGATTTAAGAATGCCTGTTAGGTGTCTGATAAAATGTCTGTATGAAAAACCAACGTTAGGAGAAGAAAGAGAGTAAAAGCAAATAGAGAGATAAAGTATAAAAGTGAATAAAAGATTAAGAAATCCTCTCTCTGTCTTACTTATACTTTGAGAAAAAAAATGTAACCGTTGGACACCTGTCAGACATGCAATAATAATGAATAGTTAATGGGCACGGGAAAACAGTATTCATTATTTACCCACTTGCAGTTTTTCAAGGAAAAACCGTTCCACTTACCCAGTAATTTCATTAATCAAGGTAAAGCAGTTTTAATTCAAAATTGAAACTGTTTCCACTTATTCAATTATTTTTCACTGCAACACCAATATTCTGAAACAAAATTCGAGTGAGAATGACCAATATAAATCAAGGGAACAAGTACTGATAATGTAAAATCAGAACTTATTTTAAATTAAAATTGAAATGGTCATAAGAATATGAATATTTATCAGGATTTATCAATGCATTTCAGAACATCTCAGAAACAAGAACTTGCAAAAAAAAGAAATTTCATTAATATATTAAGAGAATACATTCATGAAATTTAAATTACATCAGAACTTTTACAAGATTGTCCTAAGCTGCTAAACCTAACATCAATAGCCTTAGTCCTAGCTCAAGAAGCAGGGCAAGGCTGACGATGAAGAAAAATAGGAAGAAGAAAATAAATCATTTCTTCTTCCTACTCTCGACAAACAGAATAGCGAGTCGGATGATTCGCTCTTGCTGGCGGAGAGCTTTCAGCCTTTCCTCCTCCAATCGCTCCAGATGGCGATGGTAATCCATGTAGAAGAACAGGAGGTGGGTGAGTACCTCCTGGGGAACTGAGTCCCATATCTCATCAGGAATGGAAGTGACGTTCCATTCCTGCTACCAGGCTTCACAGCTCAGCTCCATGTTGAATGTTTCATAGTTCAAAAACATATTGTAATTGATAATGGTGTTGTTGATATAAAGAAAATGGAGATGAGTTTTGTGATAAAAAAAATTGATGTGAAGGCTGATGTGAAGTGGTTGTTTATATAGGCAAAAAAATGCCAGGAGACGCAAGGAAATTCAATGATGACAGGTAGAATTAATTCTACCTCGTCTCCCTAGACTGGGAAGACGAAAAACAGTCATTGGAAGTGTAAGTCAGGGTTTAATGCGCACAAGTAACAAGTAAACATTGTTGTACGTGTTGTGAACCACTTTCCCTAATGATATTGACTGTTAATATTCTACCCAAATATAGTCTGATTAAAATGAAACTGTTTTTAGATTTTATCCACAAATAAGTCAAGTAAAGAATCAGAATTGAATATCAGAACTTAGACTTATATCAGAACTTAACAGTTATCAGAACATAATTTCTTTACTCGAAAAATGAATGTCTATCTTAATAAGTCCTCACACAAATTCTGATATAGATTCTTCAGAACTTAATCATCAGAACATGCAATCAGAACTTGTCCTCGGAATTTGTGCAATGCGACACATAAAATGTTCATCTAAAATAGCATAGATCACCACAGTTATTTTCATCATTCATATGGAGTGTTTAGTGTATGCATGAAGCTAAATATCAGACAAAGAGTAAAGTCTGATTTACTTCAGTATATCTTAGAAATAAGGCATAACTAAAACTTTACCAAAAACCTGTCATTATTCTGAAACCTACTATTGAATGAGTTCATGCTTGAGTCCACCTCAACTATTTTGTGCTAATTTTGTGCATCTTTTTAAATTCAATTTTATAGTGGCTTCTCAGTGTAAGTGAGTCACGACTGCTTATCAGAATTTATGCTATTATCAGAGTATTTCTCCAGTAATCATAGAGTGTGAAAAGTCACCAAGAAAATATTTTGCTTTTCTGATGCATATTTACTTAATACCAGCAATGCAATTGGGTCGTTCCTTCCACATTTGTAATCTAGATCTCAAAGGAGTATCTGAATGTTAATCCTTAATTTTTTTACATTTTCTTTTGATAAGTGAGGTTTATCAGCACTTAGTACATCCAAACAGATTTACTAGCATTAGAACTTAACAGATGAGAAGCAATATTATAGTTTGTGACTTAGTAATAAGATAGACAAAGTAAACTCAACTAAGCTCAATATCAGAATTTGCTTGTGTCAATAGATTTCCACAGAAATAATTACTTCTTACATGGGATCCCTAGTTTATTGAAGACTACTAGGTCAGCATCTAGCACAGGTATCATCATAGGATTGAATAGTTACATAAACAGACATATCATTTTCAGAGTTTAGAAACTTACATCAGACAACAGTCAATACTTAAGCAAATTTTTAATTAAGCACAGAATACACAAAGAGAGTAAATTCTGTAAATACTGATCATAAAGTCTGATGCATCAGAACAAAACTAAGCAGATTTAGAGAAAGAACCTGAAATCATTCCAAGTTCATTTAACAATCTTGTAAAAGTAGCTTCACACAGTGGTTTTATGAAGATATCTGCTAGTTATTGATCTGTTGGAACAACGTGCAATTCCACTGTACCTTCATCCACATGTTCCCTTATGAAGTGGTACCCTATATTGATGTGCTTTGTCATAAAGTGTGGAACTGGATTACCTGTCATAGCAATAGCACTTTGATTATCACAGAAAATAGGGATTTTGAAATATGTTAACCCATAATCCAGTAACTGATTCTTCATCCAAAGAATCTGTGCACAACAGCTTCCTGCAGTAATGTACTCTGCTTCTGCAGTTGATGTGGAAAATGACTTTTGTTTCTTGCTAAACCAAGAAACCAATCTGCCTCCAAGAAATTGGCAGCTTCCACTTGTGCTTTTCCTGTCAATTTTGTAACCTGCAAAATCTGCATCTGAGTAACCTATTAGTTTAAAATCTGATTATCTGGGATACCACAATCCCAGATCAGCTGTTCCCTTAAGATACTTGAAAATTCTTTTCACAGCTGTTAAGTGAGGTTCTCTTGGATTAGCTTGAAATCTTGCACAAAGACAGGTAGCATACATGATATCAGGTCTACTAGCAGTTAGATAGAGTATAGAGCCAATCATACCTCCGTAATCAGTAATATCTACTGATTTACCAGTATCCTTGTCCAGTTTTGTTGCAGTGGCCATGGGAGTGGATGCACTTGAAGAATCTTGCATTCCAAATTTCTTCAGCAAGTTTCTAGTGTACTTAGTTTGACAAATAAAAGTGCCTTCTTCATTCTGCTTGACTTGAAGACCCAGAAAATAGCTAAGTTCCCCCATCATACTCATCTGATACCTTGACTGTATCAGTTTGGCAAACTTTTTGCAAAGTCTGTCATTTGTAGACCCAAAAATGATATCATCAACATAAATCTGGACCAGAAGTAAGTCCTTTCCATGGTTGAGGTAGAACAGTGTTTTGTCTATAGTTCCTCTGTTAAATCCACTTTCCAGAAGAAACTGAGCTAAAGTCTCATACCATTCTTTAAGAGCTTGCTTAAGTCCATAAAGTGCTTTATCAAGCCTGTAGACATAATCTGGATATGTGGAATCTACAAAGCCTGGAGGTTGTTCAACATATACTTCTTCCTCCAATTCTCCATTGAGAAAAGCACTTTTCACATCCATTTGAAAGACAGTAAACTTTTTGTGAGCAGCATAAGCCAAAAATATCCTTATGGCTTCTAACCTAGCAACTGGTGCAAATGTTTCATCATAATCAATTCCCTCATGTTGAGAATATCCTTTTGCAACCAGCCTTGCCTTATTCCTTGTAATTATGCCATCACTGTCAGTTTTGTTTCTGAATACCCACTTTGTACCAACAACAGATCTATTCTTTGGTCTTGGCACTAGGGTCCAGACTTTATTTCTTTCAAATTCATTTAACTCTTCCTGCATTACTTGCACCCAATCAGCATCTTGAAGAGCTTCTTCCACTTTCTTTCGCTCAGTCTGAGAAAGAAAAGAATTGTAAAGACATTCATTTGAAGTACCTGTTCTAGTTCTGACACCTGCATCAGGATTTCCAATTATCAAATCAGGTGTATGTGATTTAATCCACTTTCTTGCAGATGGAAGGTTTTCTCTAGAACTGGATGCTCCCCCATGATCCATGATGTCTTCATTTTCAATTTCTGATGCTCCCCCTAAAACTATGCTCTCTGATTTGGATTCTTCAGAATTTAGATTTTCAGAACTATCAGAACTTGACGAATCAGAACTTGAAGAGCCAGATGTATGTTTTGATGCTTCTTGAGATGTGGTAAGATCTTGAGTATGCTCCCCCTACATAGGTGCATCTTCCTTTGGCGTAGTCACCACAGTTTCAATAACATCAGAGTTTAATCCATCAGAGTTTGCAGTATCAGGACTTAGATTGTCAGGATTATCAGTATCAGAATTTGAGTCTTCATTTTCAAATCTCAGCTGATCATGATCAATAAAGTCTTCAAGTCCAGTAATCTTCTTGTCATCAAAAGAGACATTGATAGACTCCATGACCACTCTTGTTCTCAAGTTATAGACTCTGAAGGCTTTTGTGGAAACTGGATATCCAACAAAGATTCCTTCATCAGCTTTTAGATCAAATTTGGATAGCTGTTCAGGATGAGTCTTAAGAACAAAACACTTGCATCCAAATACATGAAAATACTTCAGATTTGGCTTCTTTTTCTTCACCATCTTATATGGTGTCTTTCCTTGCTTGTTAATGAGTGTAGCATTTTGAGTAAAATAAGCAGTCTGCACAGCTTCAGCCCAGAAATAGGTTGGAAGCTTTGCTTCTTCAAGCATTGTATGTGCAACTTCAATGAGAGTTCTATTCTTCCTTTCAACAACTCTATTTGGCTGTGGAGTTCCAGGAGCAGAGAATTCCTGCTTGATTCCATGGTTTTTGCAGAACTCTTCCATTATCAAATTCTTGAACTCAGTGCCATTATCACTCCTTATTGTCTTCATAGAATCTTTGACCAATTTATCCAGTTGTTTGACATGATCAATCAAGATAGATGCAGTTTCACTTTTTGTGTGCAAGAAATACACCCATGTGTATCTGGTGAACTCATCTACTATGACCAAGGCATATTTCTTCTTTGCAATAGACATGACATTCACTGGACCAAATAGATCAACATGTAGTATGTGATAAGGCTCAAGAATTGATGATTAAGTCTTTCTCTTGAATGATGATTTTCTTTGTTTGGCCTTCTGACAAAAATCACAAAGGCCATCAGGAGCAAATACTGACTTTGGCAGTCCTCTCACTAGATCTTTCTTGACCAACTCATTTATATTATTGAAATTTAGATGAGAGAGTTTCTTGTGCCAATTCCAGCTTTCTTCAATTGATGCTCTACTCATCAGACAGATTGCAGAACCATCAGTGCTTGTTGAAAGCTTAGCTTCATAAATGTTACCACGCCTGTATCCTTTCAGAACAACTTTTCCTGTAGATTTACTCACAACTTCACAGTGTTCTTCAAAGAAATCAACATGATAACCTCTGTCACAAATTTGACTTATACTCAGCAGATTGTGTTTAAGTCCTGAGACCAGAGCTACTTCTTTAATGATGACATTCCCAAGATTGATATTACCATATCCCAATATTTTTCCAATGTTGCCATCTCCATAAGAAACACTTGGGCCAGCTTTCTCCACAAAGTCTGATAGCAGGGCTTTATTTCTAGTCATATGTCCTGAACATCCACTGTCCAGAACTAGGATGTTTTTCCTGTTGCCCTGCAATCACAAAGACCACTAATTATTAGTTTTAAGGACCCAGACTTGCTTGGATCCTTTGGCCTTATCAAGTTTGTTAACATTTGCAGCGGATTTAGCATTAGAGTTTATGTTAACATTTTTCTTATCAGAACTTACACTATCAGACTTTGAATCAGAATTTACACTAGAAGGAACAATGGAAATTTTCTTTAAAGAAGGTTTTATTTGATAATAATCATAGTACAAACTATGATATTCCTTACAAGTATAAATGGAATGTCATAAACTACCACAATGAAAACAAGAATTTTGTGGCTTATATCTAACAGACTAACTCTTAACTCCTAACTTTGAAGGTAAGGAGTTTATGTTCTTATTCTTCCTGCAAAAAGAGGCCAGATGGTTAGAACTTCCACAGTTATGACACATTTTCCTAGGAGCTTTAGGAGTAGGCTTATAATCATTGTTTTTATTCACACCTTCCTTTCCATTCCTATTTTTCCTAGGTTATTTTACCTTGTTTGCGTTTTTAACATCTTTCAGTTTAAGCTTAAGCTGCTTCTTAGTCATTAAGCCTATATTTACTTCAGCTGTCTTTTCCTGTTTTAGTTTGTCAGAAGTTAATCCCTTTTTAACTTCTGATTTCTCATTATCAGACTTTACAGTTACAAACTTAACAGGTTTTAACATTGGCTTTTGCTTAACAACAACAGGCTTAATTTCTACAGTTCCTTTATCATTCTTATCCTCTCCATAACCTAAGCCCTCTTTCCAGCAAATTTTGAGTTGTTCTGCCAGAGTTAGTCCAAGTCCTGATAACCTCTCTTTCCTTTTCAAACTCAGTTTTTAGAGATTCATTCATTTTTAGCACTTCATCCCTAACATAAAAAGCATCATCTCTATTTTTCTGAGTTTGATGGAACATAACTAACTCTTTTTCTAAGAAATCATTTCTTTTCTTAAAAGCAAGATTTTCAGAAGTTAATCTTTCACATGTTAAAGTTTGATCTCTATAACTAACAAACATGGTTTTAAGATATCTTCTCAACTCATTAATATCATCAGTATGAAAAGCATAAGTAGTCTGAGGTACCTTTGATTCAGCAGCTTCAGAACTGCTTTCAACACTTGCTTTATCAGCATTTGCCATCAAAGCATAATTCTCCTCACTTTTAGAGTCTGAGGTGTCTGTCCAGATTTTCTTCTTTGTGACAAGAGCCCTGCCTTTGTCACTCTTCACTTTCTTGCAATCAGGAGATATGTGGCCTTTCTCACCACAGTTATAGAATTTGACATTGGTATAATCTCCTCTGTCAGACTTTCCTCCTCTGCCCTCAGATCTTCTGAAATTCTTCTTATCAAAACTTGTGCCTTTCCTGGAAAACTTATTTCCCTTCCTGAACTTCCTGTATGCAATCTTTGTGATCCCTTTCTCCATAAGAGCACACAGCTTCATCATCTCCTCATCAGCATCAGTCTCAGGCAAGCTTTCAGATTCTGAGTCATCATCACTTTCAGAACTTGATGACTCAGTATCAGACTTTGTGAAAAGAGCTTTACTCTTATCTTTCCTTGAGGTAGCTGCCTTAGGGGATTCTTCTTTAGCCTTAAGAGCAACTGTCCTTGACTTTCCTCCTTTCCTCTTGCTTCTTTGTTCCATCTCAAGTTCATGAGTCTCGAGCATTCCATAAATTTCATCAAGAGTTGTTTCATCAAGATTATAGTTATCTCTTATTGTTGTAGCCTTCAAATCCCAGCATTCAGGAAGAGCTAACAGGAATTTAAGGTTTGAATCTTCAAGATCATACTCCTTATTAACCAGTGACAAATCATTCAAGAGTTTGACAAATCTATCATATAAATCAGTCAATGACTCATTAGCCTTTGAGTCAAAGTGTTCATACTCTTGAGTGAGTATTTTCTTCCTGTTCTTCTTAATTGTATTAGTTCCCTGACATCTTGTTTCCAGAGCATCCCATATCTCCTTTGCAGTCTTGCAGTTAATTACCCTGTTTGACATTACATTATCAATGGCACTATACAGTAAGTGTCGTACCTTAGCATCCTTAGCAATTGATGCGATATCTTCAGCAGTGTAATCACTCTTCTCCTTTGGTACAGTCTTTGCTGCTTCACCTGCAACTGCAACAGCGAGCTTGGTTGGTTTGTGAGGTCCTTCCTTGATTCTATCAAGATATTATGGATCTGTAACTTCCAGAAACATGGTCATCCTCACCTTCCATATGGCATATTCAGATGGTCTCAATATGGGAACTCTGATGGTTTCATACCGACTTTGAATTTGTGTCTTTGGAGGTTCTTCCATTTTGGTGGGCTTAGTTGGAGTTTCTGTGTCAAACATGATTGTGTTTGGATCTTAAACTGTTTGTGCATTAACAGATAGGCTCTGATAGCACTTGTTCGGTCACACACACACTGTAGAGGGGGTGAATATAGTGTAAAGTACAATCAAATCGAACTTTAATAACTCAAGTAACAGAAAACAAACTTTATTGAAACAATAAACTTTGTTACAGTATGGAACTGTTACCTCTCAGTGATGAACAAATATCACGAGAGCTGCTAGGGTTACAATGAATAATTTTCTCGAATATGATAACACTTATAGTGTAAACCCTATGTCTATGTTTATATACTACACAGTTACAAGATAATCGCTAATTGATATGGAATATAATTCTGCTTCCTAAAATATATCAATCAGATATCTTTTCTTCCAAGTATTCTATTCTTCATAGAATTCCTTCTTCATGCATATCTCTTCTTATGTTTGTCTCGATCTTCTTTTCTTTAATCAGTTGCTGTCCTTATCTGATCATCCTTTAGTACTTAAGTTCTGATATCCATCTTCTGATAATTATCTCCTGATAATATAAGTACTGATATCCTTAAGTCCTGACTCCCAGTAAGTACTGATTTATCTTGTTTAAGTAAGATCTGAAAACTAAACATAAATCATATTAGCCATGACATTATCAAATATATCTAACATTATCAGATCTTTAAATAGAATTGAATCGGAATACCAATATCAAATTGATACCCTTACTATGATTTCAAAGCTCAATATATAATTTCATCCCGATTAGAGGAAAAGGATTCCTGAGGAATATATGGAGATTAGATCATCCATATTTTTAACAATTTGTTAGATATTTATAATCTCGACTGAGAGGAGTAAGTATGAAAGAAGAATCAAATAAAGATACTCATTATGAATATTCATCGATGAATTGAGGGAAAATTTATATATAAAAAAAATCTCTTGGATAATTGAAATAAAGTACAAATATCTCTGAGTTGAACAAGAAGATCTTAATCTATGAATGAAAGTTCATGGATCAACTAAAAGAATTGAACAAGTCCTGATGCGGAGAAAGACTATTCAAGATGGTCACATCAGAAGTTCAAAGTAGGGAACGAAAAGGATTTCCTGATATAACTTATCAAGGCAATATGAATGATCAACAATTTGGAGGGAGTAACGTGACAGTTAGTAGGTGCCAAAATATTTCACCGATTATCCTAAATCTCATCATTATCCATCTGAGGATGATCTGACCTCTTCTTCTTCGTAATTCCATGTTTCAAATATTTTCTCTTTCAACATCATTTTAAAATAGCTTACTAACTTGACTTTCGTACGTATATCAGTCATTCCGGTGTTTTATCTCGAAGACCTTACTCAGAAATATTCCAAAAACATCTGTTAAGCCGATAGTTGCCTGTTACACGCATCCGTTACTAACTATAAGTGGCCAGTTTCCCCTGGGAGCATATCAAAGAGATCTCTTAGGGATCTTAATGCAGTCCATAAGTTCAGTGGCATTGTGTGTAATTGAACATATGTTACCGAATATAATAGAGGTCTACAAGTATATCTACGTAGCCTCTGACATCATATCTACCGAAGAATTCTGCCCTAGACTCACTGGTCTATCCCTTTTTTTAAAAAAATTCTAGGATCGAACCATCGCTCGTTAGAATCTTACGCCATTTAATTATAGACATGTCATCGATTCTCGATGCTCTTAATTGTTTTAATCTAAACCATCATATCCTTACATGTTACGTGCACTAATAATATCATGTAGTGTAGTCGTCTTACGTTAATATTCTTATATAACATTCAAATCTTCCTTAATAGAAAATATCCTTAAGGGTATATTGGACACTATCTCTGGTGAACTCGTGATTAATACAATATTCACATCCTCCTTGGTAAAATGACACTGTCAACTAGTTTGGGCCAATAACCTCAACTGTATACTAATAATTAGACTTCATGGACCTCACATGTGATGCCCCTTCACGGGCAACCTATAAAGAACTACGAGTAACAAGGCTCGTGTTATCAAAATTTACATATGGTGTTGGTAATATCGTCTTTACCCCAAATACTCTGGAGACTCAGCTCCAAGTTCTACATCCACATCCTTGCCAAATCAAATATGATTCTAATTTTTCTCCTCATCATTCTAATAATCTCCAATGGTTCTATTAGTCATACTTTAATACCTCAAATATACATTTAATCTAACCTACACATTGAGGCTACATCCAGTAGTCAAATGATGAACTCTCTATGAGCTCTTACGAAATCTCACATAATCCTAACACTCTCATCTCTAACTACTATAACTTAACGCTCTGATACCATTTCTGTAATGCCCCCAAATCCGGGGTCAGGAATCTGGGTCGTCACGCAATCCTTCAATCATGTGTAACCTGCATTAACTCAATAATCCAATAATTTCATATCACAGACCCCCAATCTCACACACTCACAAGTTATAGCCTTAGAAACGGCGTACAAGAAGAATCATCTGTTATTAAAACTCAAATGTACTTTACAGGATCTCAAACAATTATTCATAACCTCTACATGAAGTTACAATAATTACGACTGATATCGTATACCTATCTGATACTCTGGCACACCTGAGACAAAGCTGCTAAGAATCCTCCCCATGACTGCAAGCGACTAAGTCCCACACCGGCATACTGGTTATATGTTGTGTTGTGTCATTTAAAAGAAAGCAAGAGTGAGCTATAGTGCCCAGCATAATAATGTACAGTGTGAAAATGACTGTATGATAAACTCATGTAAAACATCATATATGATAATTACGTTTTATTCAAAAATAGTTTTCCTTGGTGACACACACCTTCTCATGAAAACAATTCTTTAGTGGATTTTATTATTCTGCGAATACCTTAATGGTAAACCCAGCACCTAGGCTTGGGTTATGGTATTGCATCACAATTCCAATTGGAAGAATAGGACATTTGTTGGAGCCACCGCATACGATGATCAGTCGTACTATGATAAAAGTAACCTTTTCTACATGTAGATGGATGATTCCCTTTTATTATCGGTTATCACCCTGGCCGCATTCGGGCCTTTTCTGTGTTCGTCCCTCTCAGGTACACACTTCGCGTCTATCCCTCTCAAGACACGGTTTTGCGCCCATCCCTCTCAAGTACGCATACTCCACATGTTCATCAGTATATAAAATACTTTCTCATGTGGTAGTAAATTGGTAGTCTCCCCAGTCCACGAAGTACTGGAGTCTACCCCTCCTTGTCCTTGTAAGAATCCCATCATATATATAGAACTTATATTGTTCCCCAAGCATATTGCTTATTGATAGGTACACTTGGATATGTACGTAAATATATGTACTTCCGAGAATTTTCGGAGGAAGTACTAAGGATGTGAGTTGATCGTTGTCAACATATTTGTTATATAAGGGGGAGTTTCTTTTGAAACTATATTCAAAATATTTAAATAAGTCGAGATAATATTCTGCGACGTTCTGAAATTATTCGAATCATTATTCCGAAAATCACAAAGTATTTTAAATCAGGATCTATGATTTTTAAATCATAAATAAACCCTTTAATAAATAATAAATAATTAAATGATAATCGATAAATAATTAACCCTCGAAGGAGTTTACTTTTAAAAGAATAAAATAATATTCCTCAACTAATTTATGTTTAATACATTAATAACTTTAATATTTAATCGAGATTGAAGTAAATATTTACTGGAGAATACTTCTCCCTAATAAATGAATAGTAAGTAAATATTTCTTGTCCAAATGATAAAGTATAGTTGAGGGAATACGATCTTTGGAAATCGTTTTAATAAAACCTCGAGGTGTTTAATATTGGTAAGTGGACGTTGAGTCCCTTTAAAACGTACTACTATGGACTTGTAATCGTCCTATAATATCACCGGAATGATTCCCGGGTTTTTATTTTATAAAACAAAAACTGACCGACTCTCGGTCTTACAACTTATACATCACGCTCTGCTATAGCGCTAATATTCTTAAATAAAGCATCTCCGGAATACTTTCGGGTTTTCATCAATTTTTACTGACTGATCCTCGGTCTAAAATCTATACACGCTACACTACTCGCTAGCGTTAACGTTCTCAAATATAAACTCCTTCGAGATACTTCCGGATTTTTATAAGCTTACACCGACCGACTCTTGGTCTAAATATAACATTTCGAACTCGGTATGAACATATACTAGAAATTATCAATAATTGAGTAATGTAATACATCTCAAACTTCATAAACAGTTTAAAGCAATCTCATGCATATATCACAGTTTTGTAAAATATTCACAACACAATAGTTCTTAAAAGGTAGGGTTTGAAAACTTGCCTGGGTATCTCGAGGTGGAGGATGCTCTAGGTTCGGCTCGGAAATCTATAATCGTAACATAATTCACTTCGTTAGGTCCCGTTCTAATTTACGGCTACCCACACTCATGTGCTAATTATTATGCACCCTCTCAACTTATTTTATCCTTATTATTCCTTTAAGTCCTTATTCAAATCATGGTCGCTTCATTTTTCAAAGAATCTTAAGTTCATTTTCATTTTCGTCGGCGGCTCCGCTTATGGATTCTATGGTTTCTAATCGCGCGGTCTCGGCTCTGATATTTTTATAAAACTGAAAAATCATTATTTTTAATTGAAATTTTTATGGCAGTTAGGAAACTGAATATTCTACTCTCTGTAAAACTTTCATGATTTATGAACACTTTTAAGACGATCCTTTACATTTTCAAAGTTCGTGATTCGTAGCAGTTTTTGTCGCGTAAATCACTTTTAGTAAAACGATCATAACTTTTGATCCATAAATCGGAATCAAGCGATTCAAGCGCCTAAACGATCCTTATAAAATTTTATATCATAATAAAGGGTTATTTTTCAAAAAAATACAGTTTATATCTTCGGAACTTTCTGCAGAAACTTAAAGTTACATTTTGTTCGTTTTAATGAGATTACGTTTATGATCGGAGTTTCGTTTACGCCTTAAATCTTTATACTACCACCAACAATCACCATATGATCATCAATAAACTAAATCCTCTCAATAATATGATGTTCTTGAGGCAATAATAATCAACCTTAAATCTACTTAACTAAACATCAAGATCTTAACAATATCACCACTGAAACTAGGTTTATAACTACATACTAAAAGGATCTTGAATTTGAATCTTAAATAAAGATGGGTCAAAGTTTTTTACCTCTCTTGAAAGCTTGAGATGTGTTCTTGAGGATGGTGGAGTCTTGGGATGCTTGGTATGGTTTTTGGAACCTAAAACCACCATTGAAATCAAGAAACCAAGGAAGAGTTACTATTCATACTATTCACTAGCAACTTTCTTGATTTTATTTCACCCATCAAACCTTGATAAAAAGATCTCAAAGATTTATCTTACCTTAGTTTGGTTGTTAGGTAGCTTGAGAATTAATGGGAGGATTTATCCATGGCTAGAGCTTGAAGTTTTGATTTTGATTTCTTGGTTTTAAGAAGAAGGGCCGAATGGGAGTTTTTTAGGGAGAGAAGGAGAGTTTTTATGCTTGCTTCTTGGTTGCTTCTTGGTTGCTTCTTGGAAATAAGGTTGTGATAGCTTGTGATATCTTATATTAATTGATATCTTCTAGTTTAGATCCTAGGATTTTATTCTTGTTGTCAAATCCATGGACAAGAAATCTAGCTAGCCTTGTAGTTTGTAAGCTAATCTACTTAACTTAGCCCTTTAGCTCACTATTTGCTTAGCCTTGGTTGATCATCCTATCTCTAGCTCACTATTTGATAAAGTAACCATGGTTAATTAGTGCATTACGTTTATTTAATCGTTTGCGCGTTCGCTCGGTCGCTTAAACATTTTCGAAATACTTTCTCGTAAATGGTTCGCGACGTAATTCCTTTCATATTTGTTCCTTATGTCTTGAATTATCATACTTGGATATAAGTACGTAGGGTTTTAAATTCGTAATTATATTATGATTCCCGTAATCCTCGATGATTCATAAATATGGTCATTTTTCAAAGTTCGTTTTCTTCGAAAACTAATAGCGTTTACATACACTCATTTGGTACGTATAATCATGTTATCAATTCCGAAACTCATTTTCTCATGCACAACATAGTGTGGGATAAAAAGTTTTCCCCGTCCGTCAGGGTTACTATTCATTAAACATTTTACAAGGTCTCAAAAATTCAAGTTATTATATTACTATTCATAAAGGTCTTATACCGATGTCAAAAATTTGGGTTTTACAGTCTTCCCCCTTAAAAGAATTCCATCCCGGAATCAGTTCAGAAACAGGTAGGGATATGCTTCTCGCATGACAACCTCGAGTTCTCACGTTGACCTTACAGTATTTGACCTCTTCATAAAATCTCCACTCTTCCATCCAATATATTTCCGGGTACTCGTCCTTGTAGTTTTTTGACCTCTACACGTTATTCGACATACGCTAAGTCTGGCTACGAGTTTATTAGCTCACTTTTAATCATATGTTTGGTTTTGACGGTTAAATTTCCCAACCTCGATTTGTGGTACTCGTTATAAACTTGGAGACCGCTCGACGATGGTGCTAATTTGTAAGCCAACTTTCTTAGTCCTTTAAAGATTTCAATTGGTCCAATAAATCTTGGGTTCAACATTTCTTTCCCTTTCGAACCTCATCACTCCCTCCTCAGGAGGTACTCTCAACAATACTCGGTTCGCTATTTTATACATTCTGTCTTTATAGTTCTGGTCCGCATATCTCTATTGTTCATCCTGGGCTGCCACTTCTAGGAATTCCATTGGTCTGTTGACTCAACTATGATCCAGTGTCCTCCGCTTACCAATTTCTTCCCAACCTAAGAGAGAAAGATTCTTTCTTCCATACAAAGCTTTGTAGCCGTTCCAATGCACTCATGATAACTCGTTATTGTCGATAATTCGATTAACGTCAACTAGTCGCTTTATTTCCCTTAAAATCTATAATATGGATGATTAGTGCATCTTGTTTAGAATCATCCTTCAACTTATTCGTTTCCCCCTCCATCGCTCCTACTAGTGCTAGAGTTTCGTTCCTTAACGTTTTCCCATTTTGGACGCATCATCTCTGTCGATTATTTTATGTAAGAAGTTCTCATCGCATTTCTACACGCTCGCCTCATGTTACATGCTTAGCGTCAGATTTAACATTTCTTCCCGTAGTAACATAAGGCACATCCTCGTCCTGTTACCATCTTGAAGGAAGCACCATTTCATACGCAATTGATTGACACGTTTTAAGATTGTGGAATGTTCAGCTTCCGTCATCGGTCAGACTTCTTTAATCATTCCCGGTATAATATCTATCGTACTATGATACCTTCTGGGTCGTACTTGTTATTCTCGCTATCGCCTTAGACGTATTCACGTTTAATGGTACCTGCTACCCGTGGCCTTAATAGGACGTGTACGATCTTCTTTGCCTTCTATCAGCTCTGACAATGACATCCTTCATTCTTTCACATTGTCCTTCGTAAGGGATATCGGAGATTATTTTTCGTATGCTAGCGTGGTAAGTACATCTACACGAATAATCTGTCAACAATAGGGGATTCCACAAACTGCTCCAAATAAAAGGTAAGTCGCTAGTCGTATCTTCAATGGTCAGGATAGTCCTCTCATTCTACTTGTCGATTTGAGAACTCTAAGTCATTCCTCTGTCCGTCCTTTTTCACAAATTATCTTGGAAAATAGTCCCGTTAATTAAATCTTGGGTCCTTGCGTGGCACAGTCGTCACATGGTATCTTTGTCCCAATTATCTCTTCCGCGTTCATAACAATTTTGTAGAGTGGACATCTATTGTTTTCATAATAAAGTAAGTGATCTTATTTAATCTATCACTCAAAATCCTCAAATAGCACGACGGCTAACTTGGTTATTGATAATCCTCCTTCAAAATTTATTATAATTAACTCTTACTCCTATTTGGGTCATCTACAAGTCAAAATCGCCAAAATTTTAACCCTCACCTTTCCGTTTTCATTTTCAAATATGTCGAATACTTACTTACCTACTAAATGACATCCCTTTTCATATTCTGTCATGACTAATATCCGTTTATGTTTTTAGGCACCTTCAAGTCTTCCTGTTAAGTAATAAAGCATTCTTTTCATGCGATCCTTCTCATCAGTTATTCTGAGATTTGTCATCCTCAATATATCTTTTCCTACTTAAAGTGTCGGCCACCACATTGGCCTTTCCTTGATGATAATAGATTTCTCAATCATAGCCTTTGATCAATTTGACTATGGCCTCTATCTCGTGTTCAGTGTAAAAAAAATTCCAAAATTTTCTCATAAGTAAACTTCTTGTCCCTTTTAGTCCGAACCTTATCGCAATTATTCTAGATTATTATTAGAAAGCCTTATGTCACGGTCCTTAAGCTGCGTAGACATATCATTAGACTTCACGCAACATCCTCTTTTTATCGTCGAGTATTTCTAGCAAGGGATTGCTAATAACCTTACCTTCAATTCTTGAAAATATTATTCCTCAGATTCATACATGCTTGGTTTTTTTTTCGAATTTATTAGCACCTCTCCCGATAATGTTTCATAGAAGTGTACCTTACTAATCACATCGTATCCCTAGTTTCGTTTTTCTATAACCATATTAAAGATACTTATGATAATAACTAAACATGGTATTCTTCTTTTTAAAACAACTTACTCATCACGATGCTCCGATTGCACCATCATAGCACTGAGCTTTCAGTCTCATATTGTTAAGAATATATGTGCATTAGTTTGATGATATGTTTAACAAAACACTTAAGTAGAAATCTAGTGTTTGTAGCCTCAACGGATAAGACCACTTTGGCTATCCGTTGATGGTGTAGCTTTACTTAGAAATAAGTCTAGTGTTGTAGCACATTTCAGTCTCTGAATTTGAGATATAATTCTTAAATGTTGAGGGAAATTATAAGTCATGTTGACTACTAAAGGATATGCAGATAGGAAGGCCAATTGTAAATATTTCATGCCTTGTAATTTTGTATAAATGAAATGGTGTCAACGGATAACTTAAAGACCTTCAACGGATGAGAAACAAAGCTTCAACGGATGTCTCTAAAGCTTCAACGGATAACATCCTTCAACGGATGAGTGCATCAACGGATAGAGCTTCAACTGCTAACACATCAACGGATAAAGCCATCAACGGATGAAGGCTTCAACGGATGTTCTGTTAAATAGCAGTTGACAAGTGGTAGTTGTACCTACAAACAGAGGCACATGGGTTGACAGAGACAACTGAGATGTGGTAGCCTATTTCAGGAACATCAGAAAAAGCAGCCGTTCTACTCTAGCATAAAGAGGCAATAGTCAACAATACACTGGAGTAAAATGGAGAAGAAACAAGTGGAGAACTTATTTTATTATTGTACTTTTTATCTTTGTCTTCACTTGTAAACTTGGTGTTATATAAACCAAGTAGCAGCTAGTAATTAGAACAGAATTTTTCCAGAGCTGTTTAGAAAAATCTTGAGAAAAATTATCTAGTTTGTACTAGGATGCAGCTGTGATCAACTTCTTGAATCACAGATTTTCTGAAATACCTTCTCTGGTGGAACAACAAATCCACCAGAAAAGTTTTTAAGGTCTGTTGTGTTCTGTACTTTTGTGCTTGAATATATATCTGTCTGTATTAGCTTAAAGCAATTCACACACTTGTTTATCTTAAACACAAAGCCTTTGAAACTGCTCAAAACTTGAAAAAGTTTTGAGATTTACATTCAACCCCCGTTCTGTAAATCTCATTGTTAGTTCACTAGGAATAACAATTGGTATCAGAGCAGGCTCTTGACACACAAAGAGTTTAAAGTTCTTGGAAACTAACAAAGATGAGTAAGAAGGATATTGGAGTAAAAATCCCAGTTCTTGACAAAGACAGTTATCACCATTGGAAGGTGAAAATGCACCTTCATCTACTCTCCCAAGATGAAGGTTATGTAAACTGCATTGAGAATGGTCCTCACATTTCCCACAAAGTAGCCACAGTTGCTACAGCCACAATTGTTGTTGGTCAATCCATTCCAAAACCTAGAGCAGAATGGACAATGAAAGACACAGAAGAAGTCCACAAGGATAAGAAGGCTATGAACATTTTGTTTAATGGTCTTGACAAGGATATGTTTGATAATGTGATAAATTGCACAACTGCCAAAGAGGTTTGGGACACAGTTCAGCTACTGTGTGAAGGTACAGAACAAGTAAAAGAAAACAAAATGCAGCTTCTCATTCAACAGTATGAGTATTTTCATTTTGAAGAAAATGAATCTTTAAATGACACATTCAATAGATTCCAAAAGCTGTTGAATGGACTGAAGCTGTATGGTAGAGTGTACCAGGTGAAGGATTCAAATCTTAAATTTTTAAGATCCTTGCCAAAGGAATGGAAACCCATGACTGTCTCCTTGAGAAACTCTCAAGATTATAAGGACTTCACTCTTGAAAGATTATATGGAATCTTGAAGACTTATGAACTAGAGCTGGAACAGGATGAGGTATTGGAGAAGGGAAGAAAGAAAGGAGGTTCAGTTGCCTTGGTAGATGAAAATGAGAAAGAATGCAGACAAGAAACTGTGAGATCAACATTAAACTCCAAAGATGGCACAAGCAAATCAGAATCAAGCAAGGGTAAGGAGCAAGTTGCTGAGAATGAAGACAACTCCAGCCAAGATGACTCTGATGTTATTGATGAGCATCTTGCATTTCTGCCCAGAAGATTTGCAAAGATGAAATTTAAGAAAAACACTAGAGCCATTAAACCTCATAAGAACATGGTGGACAAATCCAAGTTCAAGTGTTTCAATTGTGGTATAAGTGGACACTTTGCAAGTGAGTGCAGAAAGCCAACTTCTGAAAAGAAGAAATTTGACCAAGTAGATTATAAAAAGAAATATTTTGATCTGCTCAAGCAAAAGGAGAAGGCTTTCATTACTCAAGAAAAAGACTGGGCAGCTGATGGAGAAGAAGAGGATGAAGATGCGGAATATGTCAACTTGGCTCTCATGGCTGATTCTGAGGAAAATGAAGTTAGTTCATCAAGCAACCAGGTAATCACTACTGATTTAACACAGCTTACTAAAGAAGAGTGCAATGATGCTTTTAATGACATGTCTACTGAATTGTATCACTTGCGTGTGTCTCTTAAATCTCTTGCTAAAGAAAATAGTAGGATTAAAGAGAACAATCTGTTTTTAAGTTATAGAAATGCTGTGTTAGAAGATAAGTTGATTGACCTAGAGAAAACTAAGCTACATTGTATATCTGTTGAAAATGAACTAGCTGAATCTGTTAAGAAAGTAGAAATACTTTCTAATCAATTAGAGAGAGCAAGAGGTGATTAAAGCCTGGAAGACATCTAGGGATGTTAGTGCTCAAATTGTCAAGGTCCAAGGAATTGAATCATTTTATGAGACTGCCTGGGATAAAAACAAAAAGAAAATGGAATTAATTGATGGGCTGTCAACGGATGTGGAATCAACGGATGATGAAAATTATCCGTTGAAGGAAGAAAAGGAGCATCCGTTGAAGGTTCCTCAATTAAAACAGGCAGATGTTTCTAAAAGTGAAAATCTAAAGAAACTCAGCAAAAAGTTTGGTTCAACTTCCAAGAACTTTGTCAAAGAAGAAGCAAGCACATCCAAAGATTTCAGTAAGGTGAATATAGGACACATGACCTTAGAATAGTTAAAGAATAGGCTCAAAGTGGTTGAGGATAAAAAGGAAACTAAAAGGAAATCTAATAGAAATGGGAAGGTAGGGGTTAACAAACATAACAATTACACACCTGATAAGTATGCTCCTAGAAAAAGCTGTGTGCATTGTAATAGTGTTAATCATCTATCTGCTAATTGCAAATCTATTAAGAAAACTCCCATACCTCTACCCTCTTCCATGCCTAATATGTCTGCATCACCTCTGCATGCTATGCCTGTTATGTCTCAACAGAATCCTTATGCACATTTTGCAAACATGCCATATTTTAACAATCCTTATCTTGCTGCATTTAGTATGCCTCAAATGCCATACAATATGCCTATGTGGAATAACATGTTTGCACAATCCATGCCTTATCAAATTCCAAATGTGCTAAATGATTCTGTGACTAACCCTACACCTCAACCAACTACATCTAAGATCAAGGTTAACTCAAAGTTACCTAAGTCTAAAGATGCAGGAGGAATGAAGTCTAGGAGAAAGGCTAACATGAATGGACCCAAGGAAACTTGGGTACCAAAATTAACTTGATTGATTTTATGGTGTGCAGGGAAACAGAAGAAATTTATGGTACTTGGACAGTGGCTGTTCAAGACACATGACAGGAGATTTCTCCCTGCTCACAGAGTTTAATGAGAGAGCTGGCCCTAGCATAACCTTTGGAGATGACAGCAAAGGGTTTATTATGGGATATGGCTTGATTTCAATAAGGAATGTCATCATTGATGAAGTTGCATTAGTTGATGGTCTCAAGCATAACTTACTAAGCATCAGTCAACTATGTGATAGAGGGAATACAATTTCCTTCAATTCTGAAGCCTGTGTTGTCACCAGTAAGAAAGACAACAAAGTGGTTCTAACTGGAGTTAGAAAAGGAAATGTGTACTTAGCTGACTTCAACTCTACTGATGCAGAATCTATTACTTGTCTCTTCAGTAAAGCAAGTCCAGTTGAAAGTTGGCTATGGCACCAGAAGCTATCTCATTTGAATTTCAAGACAATGAATGATCTAGTCAAAAAGGACTTAGTTAGAGGAATTCCTCTTGTTGAATTCTCAAGGGATGGTTTGTGTGATGCTTGTCAGAAAGGCAAACAAAGGAAAGCATCATTCAAAAAGAAGCTTGAAACAACAATTGATGAACCATTACAGCTGCTACATATGGATTTGTTTGGACCAGTCAATGTATTATCAATTGCAAGAAAAAAATATTGCTTAGTGATTGTAGATGATTTCTCAAAGTTTTCATGGGTCTATTTTCTTGGATCAAAGGATGAAGCAAGTGAAATCATTATCAATCACATCAGGCAAGTCAATAATCATCCTGACTTGAAGGTTAGGAATATCAGGAGTGACAATGGAACTGAGTTCAAGAATTTGACAATGAGGCTGTTCTGTGAAGAAAATGGAATCATGCATGAGTTCTCAGCTCCAAGAACACCTTAGCAAAATGGGGTAGTTGAAAGAAAGAACAGATCTTTAATTGAGGCTGCTAGAACAATGCTTGAAGAATCAAAGTTACCAACATATTTCTGGGCTGAAGCTATTAATTGTGCCTGCTACACTCAGAATATTTCTTTGATCAATCAAGCTAAAGGCATGACTCCTTATCAGTTGTTCAAGAGAAGAAAACCAACTCTAAACTTTCTTCATGTCTTTGGATGTAAATGCTTTATACTGAGAAATCAATCTGACCATAAAGGGAAGTTTGATGCAAAGGCTGATGAAGGGATATTTGTTGGTTACTCAGCTGGAAAATCTTATAGGGTCTACAATCTAAGAACCAACATTGTTATGGAATCTGTGCATGTTGTGTTTGATGATAAAAAGATTGATGTACTAACAAATGAGGGACACCATGAGAGACTCAAATTTGACAACATTGAGATATATTGTGATGATAGTGAAGAGGAGACTGATGGAGATGACACTTCAAAAGGGATTCAAAACATGCCCTTGGATAATGCACAAAATTCTGCATCCGTTGATAGAGGCAATGCAGTATCCGTTGAAAAACATAATGCATCATCCGTTGAAGTACAAAATGAAGCATCCGTTGATCATAGTTCATCAACGGATAATCGATTTACATCATCAGTTGATAGAACTCCAAGTTCCCTGCAAAGGACCAACAACTCAGGGGGAGTTTCAACTAATCAACACTCTGTCTCACATCATGACAATACTGAGGCCACCTCATCTAGAGTATATCTTCCACCTCAAAGGAAATGGACCAAGAATCATCCCTTTGAACTAATCATTGGTGATGCATCATCTAAAGTGCAAACAAGAAAAGCTACTCAAGATGAATGTCTGTATAGTAGTTTTCTATCTCAGGAGGAACATAAGAAAGTGGAAGAAGCTTTATTGGATCCAAATTGGATATTAGCTATGCAGGAAGAGCTGAACCAATTTGAGAGAAACAAAGTTTGGAAGCTGGTACCCAAACCAAAGAATAAGAGTCCTATTGACACAAAATGGGTATTCAGAAACAAGATGGATGAAAATGGCATTATCATAAGGAATAAAGCCAGATTGGTTGCTAAAGGCTATTCTCAACAAGAGGGAATAGATTTTGATGAGACATATGCTCCTGTTGCAAGACTTGAAGCCATCAGAATTTTTCTAGCCTATGCAGCCCATGCCAATTTCAAAGTCTATCAAATGGATGTCAAGAGTGCATTTCTAAATGGGAAATTGGAGGAAGAAGTTTATGTAAGTCAACCTCCAGGGTTTAAAGATTCAAATTTTCCAGACTATGTGTATTATCTGTTGAAAGCACTCTATGGACTGAAGCAAGCACCTAGAGCCTGGTATGAAACCTTATCAAAATTCCTTTTGGAGAATCACTTCACTAGAGGTACTGTTGATAAAACTCTCTTCTTTAGGAATGTTAATGGCTCTAGTATACTTGTTCAAATTTATGTAGATGACATAATATTTGGATCTACAGATGATAAGCTTTGTAAAAAGTTTGCTAAGCTAATGCAAAGTAATTATGAAATGAGCCTGATGGGAGAACTAACCTATTTTCTTGGTTTACAAGTTAAACAAGTTAGTGATGGAATTTTCATTAGTCAAACTAAATATATTTATGATCTTTTAAAGAAGTTTGACTTAATAGAATGTTCATCTGCAAAAACTCCCATGGCCACTGCCACCAAACTTGAATTAAATAAGACTGAAAGGTCTGTGGACATTATAAGTTATAGAGGCATGGTTGGTTCACTTTTATATTTAACTGCCAGTAGACCAGATATAATATTTTCTACATGTCTCTGTGCTAGATTTCAAGCTGACCCTAAAGAATCTCACTTAGTAGCTATTAAAAGAATTTATCTAATTGGCTACTCAGATATAGACTATGCAGGTTGCAAAATAGACAGGAAAAGTACAACAGGCTCCTGCCAATTCCTGGGAAACAAGCTTGTATCATGGTTTAGCAAAAAGCAAAATTCAGTCTCTACTTCTACAGCTGAGGCTGAATACATTGTTGTTGGAAGTTGCTGCTCTCAAGTGTTATGGATGAGGAATCAACTCCTTGATTATGGACTACATGTTGATAGAATTCCTATTTTTTGTGACAACACAAGTGCCATAGCCATAACAGAGAATCCTGTGCAGCACTCAAGGACCAAGCACATTGATATCAAGTACCACTTCATTAGGGAACATGTGATGAAAGGTACAGTGGAACTTCATTTTGTTCCAAGTGAACAACAAATTGTAGACATATTTACCAAGCCACTTGATGAATCAATATTCACAAGATTGGTAAGTGAGCTAGGTATGCTTAATTACTCTTAAAATTCATGTCCTTATTGCAATTTGAATTGAAGCTTGAAATGTATTAGCTGCAAGAACAAGTTTGATTTTTAACATAGATTATTCCATCAACGGATATTCCCTATCCGTTGAAAGTCAAAATTGTTCTATCAACGGATGTTCATTATCCGTTGAAAGTCATATACATTTCTGGAATTTTTATCCGTCAACGGATAAAACTGAAGTGCTCTTCAACGGATGACAGTTTACCTTATCCGTTGAAATATCACATCAGTCGATTCAAGTGTTTCACAGCCGTTGATTCTATTGTCTTAACCGTTGATACTCATACATATAGCTGTATGTATTTGTTTTAAAGGTAGTTTTTAGAATACTTACAGTTTATTCTTAAACGGCTGAAATTCACTTACACATATTTATTGTTTAATCTCTTATTTATGTTTTTTTTAAATTTGAGAAAGTATATAAGCCCTTCTGATTTTTCATTTTTACTTTACGCTTTCTTGAAATTTCAAAGCTTTTACCATTTTCTCTCTGCAAAACCTTCAAGTTATTCTCTGCAATTTCTACTCACAACAATGGCACCAGTAGTAAAGATTATGTCTCAATCTGGGTTCATCTATGAGAAGAACAATTTCATAGCTTTGGTAGAAAAGAATGAAGCCCACTCAGATTATCACAAAATGATGGACTTCATCAAAAACTGTAAACTTAGCTATGCAATGCTGGAAGCCCCAACGATTTACTGTGAAGTAGTTGAGGAGATTTGGACAACTGCTGAGTTCAACTCCATAGATATGACTATCTCCTTCACTCTCAAAGGTAAAAATCACTGTGTTAACTGTGATGACTTACTAGCATGTTTTAAATTACCTGAGAACAATGCCATGACACCACACACTGATAATGATGTATCCAGCATGTTAGATTCCATAGGTTATTCTCTTAACTCTGCTAGTTTAGGGAGTATTAAAAGAAAAGGCCTTAGGAAAGAATGGAGTTTTCTTGGGGATGCCTTTATCAAGGTTTTCTCTGGGAAAATTAGCAATTTTGATGCCATAACTTCATCTCTTGTTAATATGCTCTATATGCTTGTTTCTGATAGGTATTTTAATTTTAGCAACTATGTTATGCTAGAGTTGGGTACTAGATTAGGAAACAAAGCTAATAGACCTAATAACATCTATTATGCTAGATTCTTTATGTTATTGGCTAACCATGTTGCTGAAGGTTTGGTCATTACGAATGAGAATAATAAACTCAAGTGTTGGGCACAAGAGAAAAGAGTTCTTGCAGATTTATTGAGAATGGATCTCAACAACAGTGTGCCATTGGTATATTTACCAATCATGAATGCACCTCAGGTAGGTGAGGTAATTGCTTCTACAACTCCTACTTCTTCTAACCCCTCTATTTCTTTATCTTCTAGTGTGGTCATGGAATCTGTGATAATGCCCCAACAGATTCCTACCAAGGTCACCAAAACTAAACTTTCAAAATCAAAGACAAAGAAAACCACCTCTGTTGTTTCTCAAAAGACAACAGTTGTAACACCTACCATTAACCCTGAGGGGAGTGAACAGGGTGTGAGTGGTGAGGGGAGGGGTGAACATCAAAGAAACCCCCAGGAAAAGGAAGGAGAGAAAAGTGCTTCCCAAGCTAGCCAAGCCACAGTTTCTCAAAAAGCTGTGGTGGTTGAAAAGGTTACTAGCATATCCCTAGCTGCATCATCCCAAAAGGATGTAACTATTGAAAATAGTTCCCAACCAGGAACACACAAACGAGGGAGGGACACTAAAGCCAAACACTCACCAACAAAAGCCTTTATTAGAAGAAAGAGGGCTAGAACCCAATCTTCTACACAGGGTGCACACACTGCACAGATACATCCATCTGTATCTATGCCTTCTCAAACTCAGTTTGATGTGGCTCCAACAAATGTGGAGTCACAGCCCCATTCTCTCACAATTAACACACATCAATCACCACACACTTCTTCACCATCTCTAGATGTGGATATGTTATTCCCATCAATTCCTGATTCTCCCTCTTTACAACTCAGGGAGGAGCCCCACTCAAATACAGGTGATCATCATCTTTTAGATGATTTGTTGGATCACCCGCAAATTCTTTCAGATGTAATTGAAGGATCTGTGTCACCAAAACTCATATCAATCTACACAGATTCAACAGTTATATCACTTTCAATTTCTACTTCTTTTCCTTCTTCAACGGATATCACTCATCCGTTGACAAGTGGTTGTTCTTCAACGGATAAGCTTAACAGCAGTTATCCGTTGATACCATCAGTTTCACCTTCAACGGCTATTCCTCATCCGTTGATAGTCTCTACACACACAACTGAAACAATTCCAAGTGTAGAAGACTTGATTACTGTACAATCACTTCTAGGACTGAGGGAAGGGAGTGACAATTTGAGTGAGAGGCTGGGTTGCTCCCAGGCAAAAGGAGAGATTGAGAGCTCAAATATGCATGCTATTTCTTCCAGCATGGCAAAAGTAAGTGAGAGGAGTACCACCTTAGTAGGTGAAGGTGAGGGAGTGAGTTGTGTGAGCCAGGGGGAGCCCCTGATGCAAGAACATAGAGAAAATGAGAGAAAGGCAGGTACAGCAGATATAAGGATGGATCCAGCCATTGCTAGTGAGTCAATGATTGTGAATGATGCTGAAAAGGAAAGACAATTTCAGCAACATTACAAAGCTGTAATTGATAACATTTCCTTGGATGCTGACACTTTTACTCATCCTGTTTCAGCCTATCAAGTATTGGCTGCACAGGGCAATGTGGAGGCAGAAAAGACACTACATCTAGTACATACAACAGCATCTCTTCAAAGGGACAAAACTGCTATTAACAAGATGCCTTCAACAGCTGGTGAGTCATTTGAAGAATTTAGAGTAAATTCTGATGATGATGACTTTGTTTCTTCTGATGGAAGCATGAACTTAGGGGGAGATGAAGGCCCTAGTTCTATTCCAAATCTACCTGAATGGGCCTTCACAAAGGAGTCTACAACAGGGCAATTCAATGTCTCCTTAGTTAAACAAATCAGTTCTATCAAACAGGCCATTCAGAAAACTTCTCATGCTGGTACAAAGGCTATCCTTACAGCTCACTTGGACTCACTGCATCTCATGAAGTTGCAGCAAGTAAGACAGAATCTGAGCGTGGATGAACTCAGAAAGGATATTGCTGACTTGAAATCCTACAATTCTGAAAAATTGGATTCAGTCATGCCCTTTGGTACAATGCAGGACATTTTGTTGAGATTGAAAAAGGAATCACATACTGAAAAGAGGCTGGCCAAATTGGAAGACAGAGTTCAAGTTATTGAAGATTCTGTGGCCACCATTCTTCACAACCAACAATCTCAAACAAATCTACTTATGCAGCTGGCAAAAGCACAGGGCTTGACCCCTCTCCTTGATGATAACAAAAAGGGGGAGAGTAAAAGGGAAGGGGAAGGAGAGCCATCTACAAAAATCCAAATATCTAAAGTGCTAGTTCCTGCCATCACTACTTCTCCAATCATTCAAATCAAAGGAAAGCCTGATGGAATTGATTTAATCCAGCTAGCAGCAGCTGAAATTCAAGTGAAAGAGCAAAGGAGGAGAATTGATGAAAGGATGGAACAGCTGTTTGGCTCAACACAAGATAAATCAATATCTGTGAAACATAGCACAAAGGTTGAACCAATCAATATGGAGCACAAGCCAGAAAGGAGAAATAAGGTTGGAGAGACTTCTTTCAAGAATCTAAAACCTATGGTTCTCAAGCCCAACACCAGATCCAGCAAGGACTCCACAAAGAACCCTCTAGACTTTGCTCAGATGAAAGAAGTGGACTTTCCTCTTCCAAAGCCTGATGAAGACAAAGTTTTGGGTACTAGCATCATAAAACACAAGGAGACCATGGATGAGGCAGTAAGGAGAAACATGGCTATTATCTTTAGAGAGGGAA
Source organism: Apium graveolens (assembly GCF_009905375.1). Classification (NCBI taxonomy): domain Eukaryota; kingdom Viridiplantae; phylum Streptophyta; class Magnoliopsida; order Apiales; family Apiaceae; genus Apium; species Apium graveolens. Next base: position 222,128,704 of record NC_133652.1, read on the forward strand.
AGAGCATATGTGCGATGCAAGGACATCCCAAATTCTCAATAGCCAAGAGGGAAGAAACCAAAAGGTTAAAGAAAGAAGCTAAAAAACTCAAGGCTGACAAAAGAGCACAAGCAAAGCTTGAACAAAAGCTAAAGTCAAGTCTAGTTGAAAATGAGAAAGGAATTGAAGTCAGGGGTGAAGACAAGATTGCAAACTTAGATGAGGTTTTTGGGAGTATATTTGGTGAAAGCATGGAGGAAAAAGAGGAATGGCAGAAGGGAAACAGAAGAAAGGCCAAGGCACATAGAAGGAGTGAAGGCAACACTGAAGAAACTAAATCTCTACCTTCCATACCTGAACCCTTTGTTGCTGATCCCACTATAAACATCCATGGTGAACCAATCATCCCAAAAGAGGAACCTATTGATTGGGACACCATCAATTTGCCTACCTTTTTAACCACTCTTCCACTACCAAAGAAACAGAAAAGAAAATCCAAATCTACACCTCCCCTAAACTCTAAGAAATTCACTCAAAAACATAAACCTAACCCTAAGCCACCCATTTCTAAAGATGATTATGTTCACATCTGTGACATAAAAGAAATTTCAGACATTGAACTCTATCTGGATGAGCTGGAGGATGTAAGGGGAATTGCTGCTTACAGACAGCTACCAGAGAGATTGGTGTTCAGATATAAAGGAGCTGGGGAAAGAACATGGCCTCTCTACAGGATTCTGAATGAAGGCTACTCTACCTTGATCAGAGTCTTTTCAGCCATACAAAAGGATTCTGGCTTTACCAGGACTGCCAAGACTGAAATTCTCAACAAGATTGCCAACATAAGGAAAACTTGGAGGGAGCCCAATGCTTTGCCCAGGACCTTACTCATTCAAGAAAGGGGAACTACAATTCACAAATCACCTCATTGGTTGATGGAATTCAGAGATGATAAAGGAGTCAGAAGATTTTTCAGACTTGAAGACCAACTCAAGATTGCCAGCAATGAAACTCTCAAAGAAATGCAATCTAAGTTGGATATCAGTGATGAAGATGAAGCTGAATTCTTCAGACAACTCCAACTCCAAATTGAGGAAAATGACAAAGGGCTAGGAAAGAAAACCAGGGATCAAAGAAGAAAAAGATGATTTGCTCAGGCTAGAGGAGCACCCTTGGAAACACTGTAAATCTTCAATTACCTTCTAGTACATACACTTTTGCAGCACTTTTAAATTTCTACTTAATTTCAGTTCATATATTTGTTAAGTGTTTTGTTATCATCAAGTTAACCTTGAATTTATGTCTACAATTCTTATAGACATAAATAGGGGGAGATTGTTAGGAATATATGTGCATTAGTTTGATGATATGTTTAACAAAACACTTAAGTAGAAATCTAGTGTTTGTAGCCTCAACGGATAAGACCACTTTGGCTATCCGTTGATGGTGTAGCTTTACTTAGAAATAAGTCTAGTGTTGTAGCACATTTCAGTCTCTGAATTTGAGATATAATTCTTAAATGTTGAGGGAAATTATAAGTCATGTTGACTACTAAAGGATATGCAGATAGGAAGGCCAATTGTAAATATTTCATGCCTTGTAATTTTGTATAAATGAAATGGTGTCAACGGATAACTTAAAGACCTTCAACGGATGAGAAACAAAGCTTCAACGGATTTCTCTAAAGCTTCAACGGATAACATCCTTCAACGGATGAGTGCATCAACAGATAGAGCTTCAACTGCTAACACATCAACGGATAAAGCCATCAACGGATGAAGGCTTCAACGGATGTTCCTGTTAAATAGCAGTTGACAAGTGGTAGTTGTACCTACAAACAGAGGCACATGGGTTGACAGAGACAACTGAGATGTGGTAGCCTATTTCAGGAACATCAGAAAAAGCAGCCGTTCTACTCTAGCATAAAGAGGCAATAGTCAACAATGCACTGGAGTAAAATGGAGAAGAAACAAGTGGAGAACTTATTTTATTATTGTACTTTTTATCTTTGTCTTCACTTGTAAACTTGGTGTTATATAAACCAAGTAGCAGCTAGTAATTAGAACAGAATTTTTCCAGAGCTGTTTAGAAAAATCTTGAGAAAAATTATCTAGTTTGTACTAGGATGCAGCTCTGATCAACTTCTTGAATCACAGATTTTCTGAAATACCATCTCTGGTGGAACAACAAATCCATCAGAAAAGTTTTTAAGGTCTGTTGTGTTCTGTACTTTTGTGCTTGAATATATATCTGTCTGTATTAGCTTAAAGCAATTCACACACTTGTTTATCTTAAACACAAAGCCTTTGAAACTGCTCAAAACTTGAAAAAGTTTTGAGATTTACATTCAACCCCCCTTCTGTAAATCTCATTGTTAGTTCACTAGGAATAACACATATTACAACAATCGGTTCTCAACTATACCTCTCTTTGTTGGAAAGGCAATTAGCCTTGGAAAAAATAATTTTCACGATATCGATGAAATTTAGACAATCTTGACAAGATTTCCAAATCTAACATCCGAACAAATAGTGAGCTCTGAATAAAAGAGTCGCAATACTCAGAAGATTTATAACTTGGAAGGAAGAATATAACAAGGATTATCCTTCCATGTCCTTGGAAGTCTATATTGTGATATTATGGAGAATATCCATTAAAAGCAATGATTGCTGAATAATAACATCATACGAATGATACTTGTAAGATTTTTCCATTGAAAGAATACTTTTCTTCTTGACTAATGAAAGCGGTATTGAATAACATCCTCAACCAAAGGTTAACCATCGAGGTCTCAAAGAGGTGCTATTTTAAAAGAAGGAATTTTATCCAATGATTATTAAATAAGGAAGTATATTGTTCTTCAATCACTTTGTAATTTTAATTGGATATTCGTTACACAAATGAAAGAATAAAATATTTCATGAACAAAATATTTCATAAAACTGAATATAAATTCTCGTTTGAGTGGGCGACCTAGTTAGGTCTTAATTAAATCATTCTTTGAAAATTTCATCAACAATTAAATCTGGCATATATAATGCACTATGGAATAATCAAAATTTTATTGGAAGTGGAACTTAGCAAAATAATAACTAGTCCATATCAAACAATATTCTCAACCGGCTAAGAAAATGACCAACACAATTGGTTTGGCCCATAGCAACTAGCTAGGACGATGAGCTAGGCTTTCGTTGTATTAATTAAAATTTTGATTGGTTAGGACAATTAACTAGTCATTCATGAGAACATATGCAGCTAGGCATATTTCAGTTTGTTTGTAAAAATCTCAATACCGTAACCACTGAAGAAATTGTGGCTACCTGGATGACGATTTTGAAATCAAGAGTTTTTAAATTTGGGCCGAGAAAGACAATTATAACTCTGAATCGAGTGGTCTTGGCATCGGAACAATCGATAGCCTCTTACCAAATATTTTTTTCCAAATAAAGGGTACACTCATAGGTGCCCTAGTCCACATACTTTATCAGATCTTTAAATAGAATTGAATCGGAATACCAATATCAAATTGATACCCTTACTATGATTTCAAAGTTCAATATATAATTTCATCCCGATTAGAGGAAAAGGATTCCCGAGGAATATATGGAGATTAGATCATCCATGTTTTTAACAATTTGTTAGATATTTACAATCTCGACTGAGAGGAGTAAGTATGAAAGAAGAATCAAATGAAGATACTCATTATGAATATTCATCGATGAATTGAGGGAAAATTTATAAATAAAAAAATCTCTTGGATAATTGAAATAAAGTACAAATATCTCTGAGTTGAACAAGAAGATCTTAATCTATGAAAGTTCATGGATCAACTAAAAGAATTGAACAAGTCCTGATGCGGAGAAAGACTATTCAAGATGGTCACATCAGAGGTTCAAAGTAGGGAACGAAAAGGATTGCCTGATATAACTTATCAAGGTAATATGAATGATCAACAATTTGGAGGGAGTAACATGACAATGAGTAGGTGCCAAAATATTTCACTGATTATCCTAAATCTCATCATTATCCATTTGAGGATGATCCGACCTCTTCTTCTTCGTAATTCCATGTTTCAAATATTTTCTCTTTCAACATCATTTTAAAATAGCTTACTAACTTGACTTTCTTACGTATATCTGTCATTCCGGTGTTTTACCTCAAAGACCTTACTCAGAAATATTCCAAAAACATATGTTAAGCTGATAGTTGCCTGCTACAAGCATCCGTTACTAACTATAAGTGGCCAGTTTCCCCTGGGAGCATATCAAAGTGATCTCTTAGGGATCTCAATGCAGTCCATAAGTTCAGTGGCATGTGTGTGTAATTGAACATACATTACCAAATATATTAGAGGTCTACGAGTATATATACGTAGCCTCTGACATCATATCTACCGAAGAATTCCGCCCTAGACTCACTGTTCTATCCCTTTTTTAAAAAAATCTAAGATCGAACCATCGCTCGTTAGAATCTTACTCCATTTAATTATAGACATGTCATCGATTCTCGATGCTCTTAATTTTTTTAATCTAAACCATCATATCCTTACATGTTACGTGCACAAATAATATCATGTAGTGTAGTCATCTTACGTTAACATTCTTATATAACATTCAAATCTTCCTTAATAGAAAATATCCTTAAGGGTATATTGGACACTATCTCTGGTGAACTCGTGATTAATACAATATTCACATCCTCCTTGGTAAAATGACACTGGCAACTAGTTTGGGCCAATAATCTCAACTGTATACTAATAATTAGACTTCATGGTCCTCACATGTGATGCCCCTTCACGGGCAACCTATAAGGAACTACGAGTAACAAGGCTCGTGTTATCAAAATTTACATATGGTGTTGGTAATATCGTCTTTACCCCAAATGCTCTGGAGACTCAGCTCCAAGTTCTACGTCCACATCCTTGCCAAATCAAATATGATTCTAATTTTTCTCCTCATCATTCTGATAATCTCTAATGGTTCTATTAGTCATACTATAATACCTCAAATATACATTTAATCTAACCTACACATTGAGGCTACATCTGGTAGTTCAATGATGAACTCTATATGAGCTCTTACGAAATCTCACATAATCCTAACACTCTCATCTCTAAGTACTATAACTTAATGCTCTGATACCATTTCTGTAACGCCCCCAAATCCGGGGTCAGGAATCTGGGTCGTCACGCAATCCTTCAATCATGTGTAACCTGCATTAACTCAATAATCCAGTAATTTCATATCACAGACCCCCAATCTCACACACTCACAAGTTATAGCCTTAGAAATGACGTACAACAAGTATCATCTGTTATTAAAACTCAAATGTACTTTACAGGATCTCAAACAATTATTCATAACCTCTACATGAAGTTACAATAATTACGACTGATATCTTATACCTAATACTCTGGCACACCTGAGACAAAGCTGCTAAGAATCCTCCCCATGACTACAAGCGACTAAGTCCCACACCGGCATACTGGTTATCTGTTGTGTTGTGTCATTTAAAAGAAAGCAAGAGTGAGCTATAATGCCCAGCATAATAATGTACAGTGTGAAAATGACTGTATGATAAAGTCATGTAAAACATCATATATGATAATTACGTTTTATTCAAAAATAGTTTTCCTTGGTGACACACTCCTTCTCATGAAAACAATTCTTTAGTGGATTTTATTATTCTGCGAATACCTTAATGGTAAACCCAACACCTAGGCTTGGTTTACGGTATTGTATCACAATTCCAATTGGATGAATAGGACATTCGTTGGCAACTTTCTTGATTTTATTTCACCCATCAAACCTTGATAAAAAGAGCTCAAAAATTTATCTTACCTTAGTTTGGTTGTTAGGAAGCTTGAGAATTAATGGGAGGATTTATCCATGGCTAGAGCTTGAAGTTTTGATTTTGATTTCTTGGTTTTAATAAGAAGGGCCGAATGGGAGTTTTTTAGGGAGAGAAGGAGAGTTTTTATGCTTGCTTCTTGGTTGCTTCTTGGTTGCTTCTTGGAAATGAGATTGTGATAGATTGTGATAGCTTGTGATATCTTATATTGATTGATATCTTCTAGTTTAGATCCTAGGATTTTATTCTTGTTGCCAAATCCATGGACAAGAAAACTAGCTAGCCTTGTAGTTTGTAAGGTAATCTACTTAACTTAGCCCTTTAGCTCACTATTTGCTTAGCCTTGGTTGATCATCCTATCTCTAGCTCACTATTTGATAAAGTAACCATGATTACTTTCTTACCATGGTTAGTTAGTGCATTACGTTTATTTAATCGTTTGCGCGTTCGCTCGGTCGCTTAAACGTTTTCAAAATACTTTCTCGTAAATGGTTCTCGACGTAATTCCTTTCATATTTATTTCTTATGTCTTGAATTATCATACTTGGATATAAGTCCGTAGGGTTTAAAATTCGTAATTATATTATGATTCCCGTAATCCTCGATGATTCGTAAATATGGTCGTTTTTCAAAGTTCGTTTTCTTCGAAAACTAATAGAGTTTACATACACTCATTTGGTACGTATAATCATGTTATCAATTCTGAAACTCATTTTCTCATGCACAACATAGTGTGGGCTAAAAAGTTTTTCCCCGTCCGTCAGGGTTACTATTCATTAAACGTTTTACAAGGTCTCAAAAATTCAAGTTATTATATTACTATTCGTAAAGGTCTTTTACCGATGTCAAAAATTTGGGTTCTTACATTCACCTATCTGTTTTGTTCAGACGCTCGATTCCCTACCGAATAGGGTATTCATTCACGAAAATCGGACACCGGACCCAGATTTTAGAGAATCTGAAATATCTAATACGATTCTAATAATAAGAAAAAACTTAAACCATGTATAAATCAGTATACACACATATTATATAATCATCATATGATTATACAACTCACATGAATATCGTATATTCAAACCATACATATACAAACATATTGTATCAACATCAAAATATGGCAAACCACCAGCATGCTTGTATATCAAAAATGGTTAAACATATAAATGAATTTAACACTTTCGAAACCATATGAAGGATCCATGCGGAAATAGATATTTAATTCGTAGTAAGAATATTTACCTTAAAGAAGCTTTAAGAGTTCATTAATGGATAATTAATGGAGTTCCAAACCTTCTTGAATCACCACGTATCTCGCTCACACGATCTATGCTAGAGAGTATCCACACAAACGCTTTTCTTGAAGGATTGATGTGTACTAGAACCTGAAAACTCCATCTCTACCTCTCTTCCTCTTTCTCCTTGAACGGCTAGGGTTTTCTAAACCATGTATTCTTATATATAAATCAGCCCTCAAAGAGTTTATATAGAGAGAAAAATGAGTTTTTTAATTATAATCTAACTGTAATTAATATTAATCTGAAATCCCAATTTAATATTTAATTAAGTGACACTTAATTAATTAATAACTTATTTCAAAATTAGTTTAAGTAATTTCTCACTATTATTTATTTAATTAATTAAGTCATACTTAATTAATATCATAAATAAAACAAATTACTTATTTAATTTAAATTCATAATCTCCTTCAAGCGTTCTTTGTGTGTGAACCTGTAGGTTATTATTACGTTGGAAATAATTTTAATATCTCATATTAAAATTATAAACAATGAGTGGCATCTATTAATACATCATTGCTATCCAAGTAATAATAATTAAATCGGTGATTTGATTAAACCTTTTGTAATGTACAATGTAATATAATCCCTTTAACCAAATATTATAGATTAAACTAGGGGCATATAATATGTCATCCTCATCATAATTTAATCCAAGTTTCCTTGATCAATGAGTAGACTATCATATCAAATTAACATTTGAGTGTGACCACGCATTTCATAGTCTAGCTCACACAAGAGGCCAATAATATCACTCCTAAAATAGGAGGGTTAAATTATATCTAGATCAGTCATATTTCTAATACAATTTATAATATACCCAATGTCCACTTTTATCATTATCCGGTCAAGGATAACTTTTAATGAATCAAAGTATATAAATTCTCGTATAGAAATATAATGACTTCAGGTCTAGAGACCATTATATCATTATCACTGTGAGAATAACTTATAACACTATAACATGTAGTATCTCACAACGGTTCTGTAATAACCCCCAAAATTTTGAACTTTTTGTAACCCTTATGAATAGTGTTTTTGCTGAATGAGAAAACTTTTCATGCCACAATATGTAGGGGTTCTGTTATGGATATTCTGAGATTTTATTAGTACTCTGTATGGTATATAAGTGTATGTAAAGATCGTCAGAATCCAATTCCGAACACTTTGATTTTTCCCGGAAATCCACTAGATACGGAAAGAATTGAGTATAAGGTAACAGGATAAAAAGGATTTAAATAAAAGGATTATAAGAGAGGATCATAAAAGTATTATAATATATTGAGAAAGGTTAAGGAAACCCAAATAATAAGATCCCGGGTATGATCCCTCAAACGATAAACGAAAATGAAAGTTAAGCGAACCGTATAACAGATCAGCGGTCATTAGGCAAACAATTAGGAAGTTAATCAAGGAGGTTAGGGATGATGAGGTCATCCAACCAATAAGGAGAGGGCAAGTAAGAGATGATGACACAATAAGGTGATGTAAGCATGACATAGGGAGGGAGGAGGTGTGGTTGGTTTATAACCACACAAAGACAAGGTTAATAAGGTAATTAACCAAAAATCCAAACAAAACTACATCCACCAAGCCAAAACAAATCATTTCATCAAAACAAAAATTTTATTTCTCTTCACCAAGAACCTTGCTCTCGGCCTTTTCTCCATTTCAAGAAGAAGATTTTCAAAGTTCAAGTTCCAAGCTTCCTTAATTGGTAAGTTAATTATCTAGTACTCCTTATGCATAGATATAGCTATTCCATGAGTTTAAGCTTCAAATTCCTTCACAATCTCTTCCAATAATTCAAGGAATAAGATGGTGAATAGTAACTTTCAAAAAAATAACTTTAGTTTTCTTGAATTTTATGAAAGTTTAAGGTTATACAAGCAAGGATCAAGGTTCTTTAGGCATTCAAAGCTCTCGTGTTGTGTTAAGAAGCTTCAAGAAGGTATAAACTCCAAACCCTAGCTTTAGTTTTGATTATTTAGGAATGTTTATGATTGATATAGTATATGTGAAGCATGAAGCTTGTTTGTTTAGAGTTTGGGTTGGAGTGGTAGTGAAATGAATGTTGAATCTTGTTGATTTGTTAAAGGAATTAAGTATAGTTTAAATTCATGATGAGAATAACATAAATTGGAAGAACTTGAGGTGTTGGGACTGTTGTATTGTGTTTTGGATGGATTTTAGTTGTATGAATGAATTGGGATTGATTGGTGGTTGAATTGGAATGGTATAAAATTGGGAAATCGCGTAAATATAGCCGTCGTAATGTCCAATTTACTTTAGACTGCTTTTATTCATAACATTAGGACCCCAGAACTCCCTCCTAGGTTTTGACCATTGCCATTTTTAGATAGTTCATGTTACGAGCTTCGTTTTGATATGTGGTTCGTTTGATTCCGATGTACGGTTTAGGAGAAACGGCCGTTTTAAGTAACGACGTTTCGCGAACGAAACATTACCCCTCGCCTTACTTTGAAACATAGGTTAAAGACCTAAAAAGGGTTAATTAGTGTATGAAACAATTATTTTAAGTGTGTTAGGCAGTTGGTAAGACACTCACGAAAGAATCTCCTTAAAACTCGTAATGGTTAATTTATTAAAAATGGTGGAGCCGAGGGTACTCGAGCGACTTAAGAGAATCATTAAGCGCAAAGCGAGCGTTAGAGTCTAAATGGGTTAAAGTATAGATTTACAAGTGACTTTGGTTTAATTCCAACTTATATGTTGTTTATAGGTTACCAAACTCGTCCCAAGCCATTAATAACCCCCAGTCGCTCAGGCAAGTTTTCTACCCGTTATACTGTTGTTGTGATGTATATGTATTTATGCATGATCTTGTGATAAATGCATATTTGTTATTAGCAAATTCTTGCGATATATTGTAGCATGTGATATGGTATATATGCATGCCTGTTTCATATTCTTGATTTATATATCTGTTGGTTCAAATGCTTGTAGTTGCATAATACCTATGCTAGAGATAAGCGGTATATGAGTATACCCTTAGTATAGGGGATAAAAAGGTGAACTTTTTCTAAAACCGGGAGTAGATGTTCCCGAGTATATGATATATATATATATGTATTTATATATATATATTGATATAGTTTTTAAAACTATTAATCGAATAAGGTTTATTCGATAACTTTATATTATCTAATGAATATTATTTGAATATTAATTCGAGGGCTTATGACTCACTTTATATTATTTATTGAATATTACTTGAATACTCATTCGAGGGCTTATGACTCACTTTATATTATTTAATGAATATTATTTGAATATTCATTTGAGGACCTATGACTCCGATTATTTGCTGAGATATATTCTTTATAAGGTGTCGCTAATCAAACTTATTTTTGATTATTCAAATAAAGATAGTACTTTCGTATAAGTATATCTTTGGTTATTTAATACTCATTTCAAGTATAAGTTTTACAACTTCTACTTCAATTATTTGTATAAAGATTATTCTTTATGGGAATATTATTTAAATAATAATATTCAGATATTTTCTAATATATTGGGACTGATTTACTTTATTAAATCAGCATTACTCCAAACACTCTTTAAAGTGTTTTCGAGTCTTTAAAATGATTTTCAAAAGTCAGAGCGGATCCCAAAACTCATTTTTTATATATTTAAGATCTTCCTTTTAAAAGGGGATTTAAATACTCGCTCAAAACCAGAGGGATCCGGCTCTGTGGTGTATTTTATATTCGCAACAAGGTTGCGGTTTTGGTAAATGAATTGATTACTTACCCAATATTCGGGAAGTAAGTCCATCTATCGAGTCGGCATAAGCAACATGGGCTCAGTGGGCGTCCATGATAGTGTAAGTGGCTCAGTGGGAGTCCATCAAATGCGTAAGTGGCTGAGTGGCAGTCCAGCATAAGGTCCTATTGCGACCAGGGTCACGACCAGTGGGGAATTCGTCCATCTACTAGTAGAAAAGGTTACTTATTGGTATCTTTGCCTGATCAGCAAGATATCGGGTTTATGCCACAATTCTTTTTCCTTCCAAAAATTTATTGGATGTTACAAACTCTGTCCATACTTTTCATGACAGAGGTTTTTAGGAAATGTATAAAGAAGATGTATATGTGGATATATATATCGGAACTTAATGAAGTATATCATAACTTCATTTCCTTCAATAATACTTCAAAGATTTAATCTATTCAAATCTTGTCTTGTAGTTTCATCTATGTGATGAACTGTTGAAAACTGATTATAATTTGAACAGTGGTAGTTCAAGTGGTTTTCTAAAATGATATAAGTATAGTGAAGTATTTGGTAACTTCATCTTCCTTTAAGCTTATATCCAGTAAGTAATTATCTTACACTTGATAAAGTTTTTCAGTAAGTTATCTATTTAGATACTTGCATTATTGATTACACTATATATTATCTTGCGAGCTGTAATGCTCACTCTTGCTTCATTTCTTCATCACACAAGAACAGTTAGGAAAGATGGCCAGGCTCAAGCAAACCCAGCGCAAGAGCGTGGGAAGCGCCCCGCGCCTTCCCGTTGAGATCGTAGCTGCTATAGCTGCAGAGGTAGATCTATCTGTAGATCAGACATTCTACTTTTGAGAATCAATTATGTATAATTATAACTTATGGCAGATAATGGCAATTAACTGTAAACTTATCAAGTAATCATTTTGGGTTGTAATAACTTTTAATTGTGGATTCAAGGACTTGTACTTATTTCAATTTCATCTCTGAGACTATGACGTGTTGTGGTGTGTGTTAGTGTGGGGTCACAGCATGAGGCTGTTTATTATTAATTAAGTTAAGTGATAATTGTGGAAAGAAAGACCGTGACGACCCGGATCCCTGACCCCGGATCTGGGGGTGTTACAGAAATGGTATCAGAGCCAAGCGTTATAAACCTCAGAGATGATGCGATGATATAATAATAAACTCATAAAGATAATAAGAACTCTTGCCAAGTTCATGATTGGACTACTTAAAGTAGCGCTGACAGTTAAAGCCCTTACGGGAACCCTTATAAGTATCATGATAGTAACTTAGCTCGTTAAATGTGTAGGCGCATGAGATAGAGGACCCTGAGATGTTCGAGCGTGAGCATGATGATGCACTGCTAGATGTCGAGGATCAGGAGGAGCCTGAGATGGAGGAGGATGAGGAGGACCCCTCAGAGGAGTCAGAGACAGAGGTCATTGCTATTTCAGATGAGGAGGACCCGGATGAGGTCCCAGTGGCTGAGGAGCGTGTCGGAGCTATGGTAGTGTACACTGGTACCCCTTTACCCACACTCCCTGTGGTCAGAGCCCCTACCCCTCCACTACCATCCTGGAGCACCTATGATGACAGCTCAGAGACCCATACTTCCGAGCCTAGATAGACCGAGGAGCACCCCCAGCGGCTCCGGATTCACCACCTCTCGACCCTGCCCATAGGCAGTCTTTGCTAGCCCACGGCTATGTTCAGGATGTACTGAGGACCCGAGTGGCTGTTTCTGAGGCCCGGCTGGATGAGGCCAGGAGGGAGTTGGATGCGGAGAGGACGGGTAGGCGTACCCGAGCTTATGAGACTAGGGCTGCTATACCCCGATCCTTGAGGAGGGAGCTGACGGGGATAGAGCTCACATCCCGAGCGAGACTCAGATCGCTCCAGGGGGACAGGCATGGTAGGATCTCCAGGCGGCAGGCCGACTATATCTTCCGTCATGCGATGGAAAGGGTATGGGAGCTGACCCGCTCCGGTGTGTGATTCAGGATTGACGATGGGATAGTCTAGTTGTCTAGTTAGTCGAGGCCTTAGTAAGAGCCAATTTTCCGGGATAGTTGACTTGTATATAGCATCCCTTTTTCTGACTAGACAGATAGACTCTTGTGTATCACTTTTGGGACAGATGGCTGTAGCACTGTTGTACTTTTGACCAGATCGAAACTATGTATTTCTCGCATTGTATATATTTGTTTCCTTTCAGTTCAGTTCCTTAGTGACGAGATCACTGTTTTTATCATTATTATTACTGCACTTCTTATTAGAACTGCCATAAAATTAATAGAATTGCGAGATACATTCTCCCCATTATAAAGACTGTGCAAGGCACAATATTGAGTATGATTGTGACCTAACGTTGATTTTTTTCCCAATAATTTTTTTTATTATTATTATCAGTATCATGCCGCCAAGAAAGATTGGAACTAGGGCGAACCCTGGATCTGAGGACCAGGGAAGCCATAACCAGCACGATAGGAACCAGGAACACAATGAAGAGGAAGATGAGGATTATGTGGAACAGGATGACTCCCTGTATGAAGAGGAAGAGGAAACATATGATGTTGAGGGATTTGAGATAGAGACTGAAGAAGGAGAAACTGAGGTTGAGCAACCAATACCAAACCCAGGCATGGATCCCATGGGCCAGTTCATGCAACTACTAAGGCATAACTTGGAACGTCAAACCAACCCACCCCCTCAAGGAAATAACAATGCTGTGGCAAACTCTTTCAGGGCTTTTAAGTCTCTTAAGCCCCCTGAGTTCCACGGATCAGCCGACCCAGTTGAGGCAATGGCATGGTTAAAGGAAATGGAGAAATCCTTTGAGATTTTGAGTACCGATGAGGCACAGAAGACTGTATTTGCTACCTACCTTCTGAAAGGAGAGGCCAACTACTGGTGGGAGGCCAAGAAAAACATGGAGACAGATGCTATCATAACCTGGGAGAGATTCAGTCAGTTGTTTCTAGGGAAGTATTTCCCGAGATTTATGGAAAACCAGATGAAGCTCAAGTTCCTGGAGCTAAAGCAGAATAACTTATCTGTAGCAGAGTACGAAGCGAAATTTACTGAGTTATCAAGGTTTGTGCCGGAATTTGTGAGCACCGAGGAAAAGAAAGCTAGGAGGTTTCAGCAGGGACTGAAACCGTGGATTCAGAATAGGGTGGCAATCCTTGAGCTTACGGATTATGCCACTCTGGTGCAAAAGGCAACAATTGTAGAAGTCGGAAGTGAATAGATGCAGAAGGAAAGAGAGAAGAAGGGAATAAAGAGGAAAAGTATGAGCATGGGAGGAGGTTCCGCAGGAAGGAGCTTCTCAACTAGATTTAATCGAGGAGCAGTGTCCCTACCGGAAAGAGCACTGGGTTTAAGCGGCCAATGAGCGTGAGTGTGAGCCAAAGCGGCCAGAAGTCAAGAATGTCCTATTCCAACCAGTCTCGACCCCCATTGCCAGCCTGTAACACTTGTGGAAGGATGCACACTGGAGAGTGTAAAGGAAAGCCAGTAACCTGCTTTAAGTGCGGTCGGGACGGTCACTATTCAACTAAGTGCCCTTCATCAACCCCTGCCGTCATTCCAACCACCACTTGTCATCAGTGTGGACGCCCGGGTCATTGGAAGAGGGAATGCCCAATGAACAAACCAGCAGCTTCAGGAGCCAGCAGGGCTGCCTCCAATAAGCCACCTACTGCGAGGACTTTCAACATGACAGTCCAGGATGCTATGAAAGACTCAGATGTGATAGCAGTTACCATTTCTCTAAATTCAGTCAGTGTAAACATTTTATTTGATTCGGGAGCAACTAAATCTTTTATATCAAAGGACCTTGCACGTAAGTTAAGACTTAAGGCTGAACCATTGATAGAACCCTTACAAGTAGAAATAGCCAATCATGAAATTATTCCTGTTAACCAGATTCACCCCGCCTGTGAGTTAGGCATAGGGGAGCAATCTTTTAGTGTTGATCTGAATCCTTTTAAATTAGGGGAGTTTGATGTAATTTTGGGAATGGACTGGCTATCTAGCAATGATGCTCAGATAGACTGTAAGGGGAAGAAAGTTAAGTTAAATATCCCAGGAAAGAAAGAAGTAATATTTAGAAGGAAGAGGCAGACACAGAAATTTTTGACTATGGCCCAGGCCAAAAGGATGCTACGAAAAGGAAACGAGGCTTACCTAGCCTATGTGGTAGACACGCAAAAGGGGGTGCCCAACTTACAAGATATTCCAGTAGTCAACGAATTTGAAGATGTATTCCCACAAGACCTTCTGGGATTACCACCCGATAGAGTGATTGAATTTGCTATTGAGTTGGCCCCAGGGACGGCGCCAGTTTCAAAAGCACCTTACCGGTTAGCCCCGTTAGAAATGAAGGAATTAGCTACCCAATTGCAGGAACTCTTGGATAAGGGTATGATAAGACCCAGTGTGTCTCCGTGGGGAGCACCAGTTTTATTTGTTAAGAAGAAAGATGGGAGCGTGAGGCTGTGCGTCGACTATCGAGAGTTGAACAAGCTAACCATAAAGAACAGGTACCCGTTACCTAGAATAGACGATCTGTTCGACCAGCTGAAGGATGCTGTTTATTTTTCCAAGATTGACCTGAGAACTGGATATCACCAACTAAAGATTAAACCCGAAGATATTTCCAAGACAGCGTTCCGTACCAGGTATGGGCATTATGAGTTCTTGGTAATGTCCTTTGGATTAACCAACGCCCCAGCGGCTTTCATGGACTTAATGAACAGAGTATTTAAGAAGTAATCGGACAAGTGTGTGATAGTTTTTATCGAAGATATTTTAATCTACTCGAGGACCGAGTCAGAACATGCAGAGCATTTGAGGATAGCTCTAGGGATACTCAGAGAGGAACAGTTGTTTGCCAAATTCTCAAAGTGTGAATTCTGGCAGAAGGAAGTACAGTTTTTAGGACATGTGATCAATAAGGAAGGAGTATTGGTTGATCCCTCCAAGATAGAGGTGGTCTCGAATTGGGAAAGGCCAACCACACCCACAGAGGTAAGGAGTTTTATAGGATTGGCCGGCTACTATCATAGATTTGTGCAGGACTTTGCGAAGATCGCAGCCCCTTTGACAAGACTTACTCGCAAGGCAGAGAAGTTCGAATGGACAGAAAATTGCGAGAATAGTTTTCAAGAATTGAAGAGAAGATTGGTGACGGCCCATGTGTTGGTGTTGCCGGACGGAAAAGGAGATTTTGTGATATATAGTGACGCGTCGCAAAAAGGATTAGGGTGTGTGCTTATGCAGCACGGTAAGGTGATTGCGTATGCATCGAGACAACTGAAGGAATACGAGATTAGATATCCTACTCATGACCTTGAGCTCGCGGCAATAGTTTTTGCCTTAAAAATTTGGAGGCACTACTTGTATGGAGAGAAGTGCGAGATTTTCACAGACCATAAGAGCCTCAAGTACATATTTACGCAGAAAGAGCTCAACATGCGCCAGAGGAGATGGTTAGAGCTAATCAAGGACTATGATTGTGAGATTCTCTATCATCCGGGGAAAGCCAATGTGGTGGCTGATGCCCTTAGCAGAAAGGAAAGACTCAAAATGATAACGACTTCGGAAGAATTGATAAGGGATTTTGAGAGAATGGAAATAGAAGTAAAGGTAACCGGAACCGGAACTGAAAAGCTTTTTGAGATCTCAATGCAGCCAGAGTTATTGGAAAAGATCAGATTGTGCCAAGAGAAATTAATGAATGAAGGTAGAGAGTCAATGACTGGAGAGGAGATCCATACTGAGAAAGATGATAAAGGGATAATGAGGTACTCCTACCGGATTTAGGTTCCGAACGTTCAAGAGCTTAAAGATGAGATTTTGGATGAAAGCCATAGTTCAAGGTATTCCATTCACCCGGGAAGCACCAAGATGTATAGGGATTTGAAGGAGTATTACTGGTGGCCCAACATGAAGAGGGACTTAGCAGAATGGGTAAGCAAATGTTTGACTTGCCAAAGAGTAAAGGCAGAGCACCAGAGACCCAGTGGACTTTTACGACCCCTGGAGATTCCTGAGTGGAAATGGGAACAGATAGCGATGGATTTTGTTGTAGGCTTGCCAAGAACGAAAGCCAATCATGACGCCATATGGGTAATTATAGACCGACTGACAAAGTCAGCTCACTTCATTACTATCAATGAAAGATACACAGTCGATAGACTGGTGGACATTTACCTTAAGGAAATAGTGACGCGACATGGAGTCCCAGCGTCCATTGTCTCAGACCGAGACCCCAGATTCAACTCCAGATTTTGGAGGAGCTTTCAAGAATGTGCGGGGACCAAGTTAAATATGAGTACCGCGTACCATCCCCAGACGGATGGGCAGAGTGAAAGGACCATCCAGACACTAGAGGATATGTTGAGAGTCTGTGCAATAGACTTTAAAGGAAGTTGGGATGATCACTTGCCGTTGATCGAGTTTTCTTATAACAATGGCTTTCATGCTAGCATCGGAATGCCACCTTATGAGGCCCTGTACGGAAGAAGGTGTCGATCTCCCTTATACTGGGATGAAGTAGGGGAGCGGAAGATGCTCGGACCCGAAGTGGTCCAAAGGACCAAAGACATAGTGGATCTTATCAGAGGGCGGCTTGTAACAGCCCAAGATAGACAGAAGAAATATGCAGACCTAGCCCGAAAGGACAAGGAATATGAAGTAGGGGACTTAGTACTGCTGAAGGTATCCCCTTGGAAGGGGTTAATGAGATTTGGAAAGAAAGGAAACTAAGCCCAAGATATATTGGACCTTTTGAGATATTAAGACGGATCGGAAAGTTAGCGTACGAGCTAGCCTTACCCCCTAACTTGCAACAAGTTCATAATGTGTTCCATGTGTCAATGCTAAGGAAGTATCATCGGGATGCCAGAAACATAGTGGAGTACGAGCAGGTGGATATGCAACCAGATCTGACTTACGTTGAGAAGCCAGTAAGGATTATAGATAAGAAGGAGCAGGTGCTTCGGAACAAGGTGATCAAGCTAGTCAGAGTGCTATGGCAGAATCATAATGTGGAAGAATCAACTTGGGAACTAGAGAGCGCAATGCTAAAAAAGTACCCTCATTTGTTTTCTATTTGATTCCGGGACGGAATCCTTTTAAGGAGGGGAGACTGTAATAACCCCCAAAATTTTGAACTTTTTGTAACCCTTATGAATAGTGTTTTTGCTAAATGAGAAAACTTTTCATGCCACACTATGTAGGGGTTCTGTTATGGATATTCTGAGATTTTATTAGTACTCTGTATGGTATATAAGTGTATGTAAAGATCGTCAGAATCCAATTCCGAACACTTTGATTTTTCCCGGAAATCCACTAGATACGGAAAGAATTGAGTATAAGGTAACAGGATAAAAAGGATTTAAATAAAAGGATTATAAGAGAGGATCATAAAAGGATTATAATATATTGAGAAAGGTTAAGGAAACCCAAGTAAAGATCCCGGGTATGATCCCTCAAACGATAAACGAAAACGAAAGTTAAGCGAACCGTATAACAGATCAGCGGTCATTAGGCAAACAATTAGGAAGTTAATCAAGGAGGTTAGGGATGATGAGGTCATCCAACCAATAAGGAGAGGGCAAGTAAGAGATGATGACACAATAAGGTGATGTAAGCATGACATAGGGAGGGAGGAGGTGTGGTTGGTTTATAACCACACAAAGACAAGGTTAATAAGGTAATTAACCAAAAATCCAAACAAAACTACATCCACCAAGCCAAAATAAATCATTTCATCAAAACAAAAATTTTATTTCTCTTCACCAAGAACCTTGCTCTCGGCCTTTTCTCCATTTCAAGAAGAAGATTTTCAAAGTTCAAGTTCCAAGCTTCCTTAATTGGTAAGTTAATTATCTATTACTCCTTATGCATAGATATAGCTATCCCATGAGTTTAAGCTTCAAATTCCTTCACAATCTCTTCCAATAATTCAAGGAATAAGATGGTGAATAGTAACTTTCAAAAAAATAACTTTAGTTTTCTTGAATTTTATGAAAGTTTAAGGTTATACAAGCAAGGATCAAGGTTCTTTAGGCATTCAAAGCTCTTGTGTTGTGTTAAGAAGCTTTAAGAAGGTATAAACTCCAAACCCTAGCTTTAGTTTTGATTATTTAGGAATGGTTATGATTGATATAGTATATGTGAAGCATGAAGCTTGTTTGTTTAGAGTTTGGGTTGGAGTGGTAGTGAAATGAATGTTGAATCTTGTTGATTTGTTAAAGGAATTAAGTATAGTTTAAATTCATGATGAGAATAACATAAATTGGAAGAACTTGAGGTGTTGGGACTGTTGTATTGTGTTTTGGATGGATGTTGGTTGTATGAATGAATTGGGATTGATTGGTGGTTGAATTGGAATGGTATAAAATTGGGAAATCGCGTAAACATAGCCGTCGTAATATCCAATTTACTTTAGACTTCTTTTGTTCATAAAATTAGGACCCGAGAACTCTCTACTAGGTTTTGACCATTTCCATGTTTAGATAGTTCATGTTACGAGCTTCGTTTTGATATGTGGTTCGTTTGATTCCGATGTACGGTATAGGAGAAACGGCCGTTTTAAGTAACGACGTTTCGTGAACGAAACATTACCCCTCACCTTACTTTGAAACATAGGTTAAAGACCTAAAAAGGGTTAATTAGTGTATGAAACAATTATGTTAAGTGTGTTAGGCAGTTGGTAAGACACTCGCGAAAGAATCGCCTTAAAACTCATAATGGTTAATTTATTAAAAATGGTGGAGCCGAGGGTACTCGAGCGACTTAAGAGAATCATTAAGCGCAAAGCGAGCGTTAGAGTCTAAATTGGTTAAAGTATAGATTTACAAGTGACTTTGTTTTAATTCCAACTTATATGTTGTTTATAGGTTACCAGACTCGTCCCAAGCCATTAATAACCCCCAGTCGCTCAGGCAAGTTTTCTACCCATTATACTGTTGTTGTGATGTATATGTATATATGCATGATCTTGTGATAAATGCATATTTGTTATTAGCAAATTCTTGCGATATATTGTAGCATGTAATATGGTATATATGCATGCATGTTTCATATTCTTGATTTATATATCTGTTGGTTCAAATGCTTGTAGTTGCATAATACCTATGCTAGAGATAAGCGGTATATGAGTATACCCTTAGTATAGGGGATAAAAAGGTGAACTTTTTCTAAAACCGGGAGTAGATGTTCCTGAGTATATGATATATATATGTATTTATATATATATATAGTTTTTAAAACTATTAATTGAATAAGGTTTATTCGATAACTTTATATTATCTAATGAATATTATTTGAATATTCATTTGAGGGCTTATGACTCACTTTATATTATTTATTGAATATTACTTGAATACTCATTCGAGGGATTATGACTCACTTTATATTATTTAATGAATATTATTTGAATATTCATTTGAGGACCTATGACTCCGATTATTTGCTGAGATATATTCTTTATAAGGTGTCGCTAATCAAACTTATTTTTGATTATTCAAATAAAGATAGTACTTTCGTATAAGTATATCTTTGGTTATTTAATACTCATTTCAAGTATAAGTTTTACAACTTCTACTTCAATTATTTGTATAAAGATTATTCTTTATGGGAATATTATTTAAATAATAATATTCAGATATTTTCTAATATATTGGGACTGATTTACTTTATTAAATCAGCATTACTCCAAACACTCTTTAAAGTGTTTTCGAGTCTTTAAAATGTTTTTCAAAAGTTAGAGCGGATCCCAAAACTCATTTTTTATATATTTAAGATCTTCCATTTAAAAGGGGATTTAAATACTCGCTCAAAACCAGAGGGATCCGGCTCTGTGGTGTATTTTATATTCACAACAAGGTTGCGGTTTTGGTAAATGAATTGATTACTTACCCAACATTCGGGAAGTAAGTCCATCTATCG
This sequence comes from Apium graveolens, assembly GCF_009905375.1. NCBI lineage: Eukaryota > Viridiplantae > Streptophyta > Magnoliopsida > Apiales > Apiaceae > Apium > Apium graveolens. The sequence continues at coordinate 222,149,550 of NC_133652.1, forward strand.
AGTCGGCATAAGCAACATGGGCTCAGTGGGCGTCCATGATAGTGTAAGTGGCTCAGTGGGAGTCCATCAAATGCGTAAGTGGCTGAGTGGCAGTCTAGCATAACGTCCTATTGCGACCAGGGTGATGACCAGTGGGGAATTCGTCCATCTACTAGTAGAAAAGGTTACTTATTGGTATCTTTGCCTGATCAGCAAGATATCGGGTTTATGCCACAATTCTTTTTCCTTCCAAAAATTTATTGGATGTTACAAACTCTGTCCATACTTTTCATGACAGAGGTTTTCAGGAAATGTATAAAGAAGATGTATATGTGGATATATATATATCAGAACTTAATGAAGTATATCATAACTTCATTTCCTTCAATAATACTTCAAAGATTTAATCTATTCAAATCTTGTCTTGTAGTTTCATCTATGTGATGAACTGTTGAAAACTGATTATAATTTGAACAGTGGTAGTTCAAGTGGTTTTCTAAAATGATATAAGTATAGTGAAGTATTTGGTAACTTCATCTTCCTTTAAGCTTATATCCAGTAAGTAATTATCTTACACTTGATAAAGGTTTTCAGTAAGTTATCTATTTAGATACTTGCATTATTGATTACACTATATATTATCTTGTGAGCTGTAATGCTCACTCTTGCTTCATTTCTTCATCACACAACAACAGTTAGGAAAGATGGCCAGGCTCAAGCAGACCCAGCACAAGAGCGTGGGAAGCGCCCCGTGCCTTCCCGTTGAGATCGTAGCTGCTATAGCTGCAGAGGTAGATCTATCTGTAGATCAGACATTCTACTTTAGAGAATCAATTATGTATAATTATAACTTGTGGCAGATAATGGCAATTAACTGTAAACTTATCAAGTAATCATTTTGGGTTGTAACAACTTTTAATTGTGGATTCAAGGACTTGTACTTATTTCAATTTCATCTCTGAGACTATGACGTGTTGTGGTGTGTGTCAGTGTGGGGTCACAGCATGAGGCTGTTTATTATTAATTAAGTTAAGTGATAATTGTGGAAAGAAAGACCGTGACGACCCGGATCCCTGACCCCGGATCTGGGGGTGTTACAGGTTCAATCCAGCACCATGTATCTAATACATGTGCCTGTATTTTGACTTTAGTATCACCATGCCTATGATCAATGCGATGTGATCATCAGTAAACAAACATATTAGTCTTAATGCATTATTATTGTCCCATATAATATTAATTGACTAGGGACCTTTAGGAATATTGATATTATTCTCATAATCTCATTTTTAAGTCACGTACTTAGAGATATAGAATTGCATATCATATTCCAAGGACATTTATTAATCTAACATTTATATCGCAATAAATTAATAATTAATAAATTATAAAAGAAATAATCGATAGAACATAAATATTAATAATCCAAATATCTTAAACTAAAATATTATACTGTTGTCTCTAGAAATAATCGGAAAGAATATCTTCCATATCCTTTCTAGTGAGCCAAGATCCATATTTCACCATGCGTTAGGTCATCCTTGGCTTTTCTCCTAAAACATGATTATTTAGGTAGACAACATTTGTCAATTATATCAACTATATAACTCTTGGATAGCTTGGTGGAACAACATTTGTTAATATTTATCTAATAAATCTCGCCAAACTCTATGCCTCTAAGTTCACAATCCTATTGTGGTAACTTAGTTAAGTCAAACCCAATAGTCAAAAGTATCAATATACTTCAACACATCTCCCACGATAGATGGGAGTACTTCGCTTTGGCGAACCCGCTCCTTATCGATCTAGGGTTAACGTATTAGACTTATTGGAAGGCATCCGATCAACTTAATATTAACTTTAGGGTTTTGTTAATTTTAAAACGATCATGATCCTATCATAAAGAGATTCCTAATTTTTTCTTCAATAAAATACTTCAAATCAATATTAGTCAATGATTTGAGTTCCACGTAGTGAGGGAGTCACAATGGTCTCACTTAAAACCCACAACCTTACAAGTTCAAAGAACTCGCATTTGACAAAATTGCCCCATGTTAGAAATAAAGAAAATTTGTATTTTATTATGTGTTTCATACACACGAGAATCTCATAATCGTTTGTTCATTTTAAAATCTTGAGTCGTTACGGATTTTATCTTGTTTAGCAAGCATGGCATGAGTGTCGTATCTAATACATACATCCTTAATCTAATTAAGCATGCATCTTTATAAACTACTCTACACATACATTCATCATATGCGCATATATATGTAAAGTACAATAAATTAACGTGGTTGGTTATGAATTTATCCTATGTGATCTTCATCAAGCTAATGACAAATATCTAGGTCAATTTAAGGTGAAAAATAAATACAAGCTAACTATGACATGTCTTCTTTCTTGTGTTGCTTCCTTGGATGGCCTCCATGTAGGATTACCCATGATCTTCAAATCTTCATGTCTTCATATACGTTACAAAAATGAAATATAAAAACTAATCTAATGAACTTACAAGAAGAACTCGAGTTACATTCGAGATTTAAAAATTACAAGATTAAATGACATGCAAGCCGTATTTACAAAAACCAAAACCATAAACCTAAGGTCATAAGCCATAACCATCCAGTATGCTCAATTAACACATAAGAACATGTTAAAACCCATTATATAATCTTAACATATCATACCCATCATGATCTAATCATAAAAATAAAATATGGAAAAAAAATCAGAAAAATCAGAATCAAATTCTGAAAACATTAAATCGTTGATTACAGGGTCTTAACGACGTCAAACGCCTTACAGATCAGTCGATGATAGATTTAGCTATCTGTTTCGTTCAGACGCTCGATTCTATATGAAATAGCGTATTCGTTTGCCAAAATCGGACACCAGACCCAGATTTCAGCATATCTGCTGCATCCGATTCAGAATCGTATCAAATACGATTCATATAATAAGAACAGACACAAAACATATGTATATCAGTATATATAAAGATTCCATAATCATTATATGATTATAATACTCTCATGAATATCATATATTCAAAACATATACATACATACATATATATAAATATAACATGTAAAATATACAAAATCGCATACATAACGGTCATGGAATATTATATACATGTTATCATCATAAAAAAAGTAAACACATAAATAAATTAAACACTTTTCGCAAGTAACTCTGATGCCATTGAAGCGTTTCGAGCACATAAACGTAACGGAAATAGTAATTAAAAACGTGAAAAACCCGAATTTTCGAAACCCGCCGCAGGATCCATGCGAAAAACAGATATTTAATTCGTAGATCAGATTGTTTACCTTAAGAAGCTTTAAAAATTGGTTGAAAATTGAGATCCAAAGATTGTTCAATCACCACGCATCCCTCTCTCGCGATCTACGCTCCATCGGTATCTACACGAATGCTTGAACTCAAGGATTGTATGTGTACTAGCACAAACTCGTTTCTTCTTACTCTCTCCATCTTTTTTCTTGGTGGCTAGGGTTTTAGTAAAAGTCTTGCATACAAAATCAACCACACAAGAGATATTCTACAGAGAGTACAATAATAATTATAACTCTTAACTAATTAGGAGTTATTATTAATTCAAAATTTCTATTTGTATAATAATTAAGTCACACGTAATTATTTAACAAATGAATTTCATAATAAATATTAGTAAATTCGAATATCAATATTTATCTAATAATTAAGCCATACTTAATTAATATTATAAATAATTCAAATTACTTTAATATTATTTAATTCCAATTTAAATTAAATAATCATTCAAGCATTCTTGGTGTGTGACCCTATAGGTTATTATTACGTTGGCAACGAATTTTAAATCAAATTTAAAATCGTAAATAATGAGCTGCATCAGGTAATATATCATTTCTACCCAAGTAATAATAATTGAATCGGTGATCGATTAAACCTTTCGTGAATAACGTACAATGTAATATAATCCCTTTAACCAAATATTATAGATTAAACTAGAGGCCTGTAATGTGTCATCCTCATCATAGTTTAATCCAAGTTTCCTTGATCAATGAGTAGACTATCATATCAAATCAACATTTGAGCGTGGTCATGCATTTCATAGTCTAGCTCACATAAGAGGCCGATAATATCACTCCTAAAATAGGAGGGTTAAATCCCATCTAGATCATTCATATTTCTCATACGATTCATAATATACCCAATGTTCAGTTTTATCATTACCCGGTCAAGGATAAATTTTAATGGAATCAATGTATATTAATTCTCGTATAGAAATATAATGACTTCAGGTCTAAGGACCATTACATCATTATCACTGTAAGAATTACTTATGACACAACAGACATGTAGAATCTCACATCGGGTCTGTCCAGCACCATGTACATTTACATCTGCCTTTGTTTTTGACTTTAGTATCACTATACCTATGATCAATGAGATGTGATCATCAGTCAACAAACACACCAATATTAATGCATTATTATTGTCCCTTAATAATAATACTTGACTAGGGTTTAGGAATATTGATACTATTCTCATAATCTCATTTCTAAGTCACGTACTTAGAGGTATAGAATTCATATCATATTCCAAGGACATTTATTAATCTAACATTTATATCGCAGTAAATTAAGAATTAATAAATTATAAAAAGAATAATGGGTTAAATATCAAGTAGGTCACTTACTGCGTCCAAATTTTTCAAGTGAGTCACTGGTTACAAAACTGACTCAAATGAGTCACTCATTTAAATATTTATATCAAAAATATCACTCTATCATTAGTCGAAATTCTTAAAAATATTATATATTGAGTTTCACACAATTTTTATGAATGATATTACATCCAAATGAAAGATTCTGAGTTCTAGTATTTTAGATAATATTTTTAAATTTTTTAAAATTTATTTACTATTTATTTTTATTTAAATCAAAAAATACAATCAAAAAATTAAAAATAAATAGTTGATAAAATTTTAAAAATCTAACAATATTATCTAAAATAGTAGAACTCGTAACCTTTCATTTGGATGTAATATCATTAACAAAAAATATGGAAAACTCGATATATAATATTTTTAAGAATTTCGACTAACAATAGAGTGATATTTTTGATATAAATATTTAAATGAGTGACTCATTTGAGTCAGTTTTGTAACCAGTAACTCACTTGATATATTTGAATGCAGTAAGTGACCTACTTAATATTTAACCCAAAGAATAATCGATAGAACATAAATATCAATAATCCAAATGTCTTAAACTAAAATATCATAATGTTGCCTCTAGGGCACATACACTCACACCAATCACTTTGGATCTTTCAAACCCGGATAAGGTCACATATGTTGGTGCATCTTTGGAGATCCCTTGAAGGGTCGGCTAACTACTTACAAGAGAACAGTGGTTTATTTTCTTGGACAATAGTTGACATGTCTTATTACTCATAAGTTGAATTTCGATCTAACTCGAAAGGCTATAAAGCATAAGAACAGAACGTATGCCAATGATAGGCTGGAAGCCATTAAGCACAGGTTGAGAAGCTTCTAGAAGCTAGATTTATCGAGGAAATACAATTCTCCGAATAGTTGGATAACCCCGTGACGATAAAGAGAGCTAATGAAAAGTGGAGGATGTGCATTAAATTCACTGATCTAAACGATGCATGTCCAAAGGACAGATATCCCCTACCTAGGATTGATACCCTGATTGATGCCACTGCAGGGCACGAGATGCTGAGCTTCATGGATGGTTTCAGCGGTTACAATTAGATTAAAATGCATAAATATGACACCTACAAGGTATCTTTTATAACCGACTTTGGGGTCTTTTGCTATCTTGTTATGGAATTTGGACTTAAGAATGAAGGAGCAACTTATCAGAGATTAGTGAATAAGATATTCACCCATCCAATTGGAAAGACCGTGGAGGTCTATGTTGATGACATGTTAGTCAAAATCCTAGCCAAGGCCGATCATATTAATCACCTCAGGGAGGTATTCGAAGTGCTGAGGAACCACAAGATGATGTTAAACCCCGCAAAGTGTGCCTTTGGAGTTGGTCTGGAAAATTTTTGGGGCACATGGTCTCGAAAAGAGGAATTGAGGCCAAACTCGGTAAGATTAAAGCCATCCTAGATATGGAGCCACCACACTCCATTAAGGATGTTCAGAAGCTAAAAGAGTATTGGGTTCTCCATTTTAACGGAGCGCCCAAAACAAAATATAGTGGTGCATGTCTAGTCTTGCAAAGCCCCGAAAGATTTATGATTGAGTATGCTTTGAAGTTGGACTTCCCAACTATGAACAACGAAATAGAATGTGAAGCTTTGATAGTTGGCTTAGGCTTGGCTAGAGCCGTGAGGGCCAAAAACCTTAAAGTTTGTGGAGATTCAAGACTTGTGGTTGCTCAAGTCAATGGAGAGTTTTGAGGCCAAGAGTGATACAATGGCCAAGTACCTGGGAGTCGTGAGGGAATACTGACTCAGTTTCATGAATGATATGCTGAACATGTTATCAGTGAGAGCATTAAGATATTTGTTCATTGAAGGCCTACTGTACAAAATGTCTTTCGTCATTCAATACTTAAAGTGCTTGAGACCTCTTGAAGTAGATGAGGTGCTTAAGGATGCCCATGAAGGGATCTGCGGATAGCACTTGGGGGGCAGGGCCCTCGTTCACAAGATAACTCGATTGAGATTTTACTAGCCAACAATGTTAGCCGATGCAAAGGCTTATGTGAAGAATGCAACAGATTCCAGAGGCATGCTCCCATAGTAGCCCTCATAGATTTTTATATCCAACAGCACACCCATCCCTTTTGTAATATGGGGAATCGACATACTTGGTCCATTTCTCGTGTCATCGGGTCAGAGGAAGTTTATTGTGGTAGCCAGAGACTACTTCAAAAGTGGATTGAAGATAAAGCACTAGCCAAGTGTTAGTCGCTAAACACCCGTTAAATTACACGCAAGTATACGCGTTCGCAAGTAGTATAAGATGTAAATCAGATTAGTTCCCACAGAGACTGGCTTGGTTAACTAATTAATTTATGCACTTAAGCAACAATGTATGGTTATTATTCAATGCTAAGACGATATCAAATTGAGGTTGTTTATAACTAAGAATTAAACTAACAAGTATAACTAAAGGAATAAGATGGATTGAATTAATATATATGACAAACATGGGATTCTAACTTCATTAAATACTTCATTCAATAGCCTTTTCGTTCTTAACCTTAGCATGTAATGGTGATTACACTAATCAGATAACACAAAACTAATACACGCCAACTTTCATTGTACGGATACCATACAACCAGACATCCACAAAAGAGATAGAAGCTGAATAGACACCAATTATATTGAGACCCTATATGTCTATAGAATTTGACAATATAATGGTTTAAGCACAAATTATCTATCTTGATTACAAAGGGAAGGAAGATGGTTAAAATTACCTACGCATCATGCATAACAAATACATGAACATATGCTAGCATGGCAAGTTCTAAATCCTTAAATTCACTTTCGCTTCATTAAGAATTAAAACACTATCTTATAAGTTTGCGAGCTCAAGACCCTTACTAGAAACCTTGTGCCCGAGAATAATACCCTGTCGCACCATAAAGTGACATTTCTCCCAATTGAGAACCAAATTGGTCTCAACACACCTCTTGAGAATGTGTCCAAGATTTTGCAAGCATTCATCAAAAGAATTTCCAAATACAGAGAAGTCGTCCATGAACACCTCCACATTATGGCCAATCATATCAAAAAATATGGCCATCATACATCTCTGAAATGTGGCTGGTACACCATATAGACCAAAAGAAACTCGTCTGAAGGCGAAAGTACCAAATGGACAAGTGAAGGTAGTCTTCTCCTAATCTTCAGGAGCGATTCAAATCTGATTGTAACCCGAATAGCCATCCACAAGACAGTAGTACTCATGACCAGCCAATCTATCGAGCATCTGGTCAATGGAGGTCAAAGGGAAGTGATCCTTCCTAGTGGCCTTGTTCAGCTTACTGTAGTCCATGCAAAATCTCCACCCCATGACTGTTCGTGTAGGAATAAGCTCATTCTTCTCATTTGCTACCACAGTAATTCCACCTTTCTTTGGTACACATTGAACTGGGCTCACCCATGAACTGTCATAAATAGGATAAATGATCCCTGCATCTAGCCACTTAAGAATTTCCTTCTTCACTACTTCCTTCATGATCAGATTAAGTCTTCTTTGCTGCTCGACTGTAGGCTTGCTACCCTCCTCTAGCAGAATTTTATGCATGTAATAAGAAGGGTTAATTCCCTTGATATCTGCTATAGTCTAACCAATTTCCGATTTGAACTCTCTCAGAATCCTTAGAAGTTTTTCCTCGTCGCTACCTAAAAGGTCAGATGTAATAATAAAAGGCAAAGTAGATGCATCACCTAAAAACGCATACCTCAAATGCTCAGGTAAAGGCTTAACCTCAAGAGTGGGAGCTTCCTCAATAGATGACTTGAGGCATTTAGGAGCTTTGTTCAATTCCTCCATTCCAAGAGATTCAAAAGGCATATCAATCTTCCTCTTCCAGGGAGAAGCATTCAAATATTGTAATTGTTCTTCACCTTCATCATTTTCACTATCTGAATTCCCCAATAAGGCTTTTTCTAAGGCATCGGACCTTAGAAATTGATCAAGTTCTGAAGTAACCACAGAATCGACCAACTCCACCTTTAAGCACTCCTCATTTTCTGTAGGAAATTTTATAGCATTGAACACATTAAAAGTTACATCCTGATCCAGCACTCATATTATGAGCTCACCCTTCTGCACATCTATCAAGGTTCGGCCAGTCGCCAAGAAAGGTCTTCCCAAAATTATGGAAATCTTCTTATCCTCCTCGAAATCAAGAATAACGAAATCAGCAGGGAAGATGAGTTTATCAACCTTGACCAAGACATCCTCCACAATACCTCGCGGATATGTAATAGAACGGTCGGCCAATTACAAAGTCATATAAGTCAGTTTTGGATCAGGTAAGTCCCACTGCTTGAAGATTGACAAAGGCATCAGATTGATGCTAGCTCCCAAGTCACATAAGCATCTTTCAAAAGACACTTTTCCAATAGTACACGGAATAGTGAATCTTCCTGGATCCTTAAGCTTCGGAGGTAACTTATGTCGCAGCACAGCATTGCATTCCTCCGTGAGAGCGACTGTCTCTAAATCATCTAGCTTCACTTTCCGAGAGAGAATACCTTTCATAAACTTTACATAACTAGGCATCTGCTCAAGAGCCTCAGCGAAAGGTATGTTGATATGTAGTTTCTTGAACACCTCCAGAAACTTCTCAAATTGCTTGTCCAGCTTTTTCTTCTGTAGCCGCTTAGGAAAAGGCGGTGGAGGATATATTTGTGTCTCCCCTGTATTACCCTCAGGAGGAGTGTGCTCAACAGTAGTCTTCCTTGGTTCCACTTCTACTTCCTGCTGCTCTACTTCTTTCTCAGCCCCGGCTTCTTCAGTCAACACTTGAGTTTGTTCGAGATTCGTAACCTTTCCAGACCTCAAAGTGATTGTCTTTACCTACTCCTTAGCTTCCCTCTTTCCTGGCACTTCAGTGTCACTAGGTAGTGTACCAGGCTGATGATTTAGTAAGGCATTGGAAATTTGCCCAATTTGATTTTCCAAGGTCTTGATAGAAATAGATTGACTCTTGCACATAAGCTTCAACTCCTCTAATTCAGACTTTTCATTAGCTTGTTACAGTTGAAGTTGTTGTCTTGGTGCATATTACGGTTGCTGAAAACCAGGGGGTTTTATTGCTTAGCTGGATACTGCTGATAAGGCTGTTGAACTGCATTCTGAACGTTCCTCCAACTGAAATTAGGATGATTACGGTTGTTGGGATGATAAGTGGCTGGCACGGGTTGCTGCGAACGCTGATAGTTTCTCTTGAACTGAGCTGATTCACTAGAAATTACGCATTGATCAGTCTCATGGGCACCGGCACAAAGCTCACAGACACTAGCGATTTGATTAACTCCATAATTAGCCAAAGTGTTCACTTCATTGTCAAAGCCTTAAGTTGGGCAGCTATAGCAGTTGCTGCATCCAACTCCAGAATTTTGGCAACTTTTCCCTAAGTAGTCTTTGGGAAGGATTCTGGTACTCATTAGCAGCCATCAGTTCAATCAATTCATAAGCTTCATCGTAGCTCTTAGCCCACAAGGCTCCTCCTCATGCCACATCGAGCATGGGTCTAGAAGTAGCACCCAATCCATTATAGAACCAGTTAATAATCATCCAATCAGGCATGCCATGGTGTGGGCACTTCCTTAACATCCCCTTATATCGATCCCAAGCCTCACACAGAGATTTTCCAGTTTGCTGAGCAAACTGAGTAAGAGCATTCCTGATTATAGCAGTCTTCGCCATAGGGAAGAATTTAGTGAGAAACTTTTGAGCAAGATCTTCCCAAGTGGTGATAGACCCTGCTGGTAGAGAATGTAACCAGCACTTAGCTTTATCCCTCAGAGAGAATGGGAAGAGTCGCAGCTTGATAGCATCTTCAGTCACATCATTGAACTTGAAAGTGTTGCAGATCTCGATGAAATCCCTGATGTGCATGTTGGGGTCTTCAGTAGGAGAACCCCCAAAATGAACTGAGTTATGTATCATCTGAATCGTGCTTGACTTAATCTCAAAAGGGTTAGGCCTGATGGCTAGCCTGATGATGCTTGACTGAATGTCATTGATCTTAGGCTGAGAATAGTCCATCAAAGCCTTAGGATTTTCTACTTGATCACCCATCTCTAATAAAACTGGTTCCTCGACTTTCTCTTTTTCTTCTACCTTCTTTTCTTCTTCAAAAACTTCCTTTCGAACCACCACAACTTCTTCCTCGGCTTTATCCAGTGTTCTCTTACGAGTACGCAGACGCGTATGCATACACCCTCGCTAGAGTGCCTAAAATAAGACAAGGAAACGAGTAAGTAACAATGTCCGAGTCAATGAACTTTAACGACCACCACTGATGGAAAACACATAAACTAAAAATTAACACTGCAGTCCCCGGCAGCGGCGCCAAAAACTTGATAGTCGCTAAACACACGCTAAATTACACGCAAGTATACGCGTTCGCAAGTAGTATAAGATGTAAATCAGATTCGTTCCCACAGAGACTGGCTTGGTTAACTAATTAATTTTTGTACTTAAGCAACAATGTATGGTTATTATTCAATGCTAAGACGATAACAAATTGAGGTTGTTTATAACTAAGAATTAAACTAACAAGTATAACTAAGGGAATAAGATGGTTTGAATTAATATATATGACAAATATGGGATTCTAACTTCATTAAATACTTCATTCAATAGCCTTTTCATTCTTAACCTTAGCATGTAATGCTAATGACACTAATCAGATAACACGAAACTGATACACGCCTACTTTCGTTGCACGAATACCATACTACCAGACATCCAAAAAAGAGATAGAAGCTGAATATGCACCAATTATATTGAGACCCTATATGTCTATATAATTTGATAATATAACGATTTAAGCACAAGTTATCTATCTTGATTACATAGGTCAAGTAAGATGGTTAATATTACATACGCATCATGCATAACAAATACATGAACCTATGCTAACATGGCAAGTTCTAAATCCTTAAATTCACTTTCTCTTCATTAAGAATTAACACACTATCTTATAAGTTCACGACGCTCATAAGACGAATACGCACAACCAATACTAGGTTATCTTATAATCACCACACACTAAGGCATCAAAACAAATCAAATAAAGAAATCCATAAATAAATCTGTTGGAACTCCACGATTACGATTAGCCCATAATCGGACTCATCATCAATGTGGGTTCCGATGAAAGCATGGTATAATAAATGTAGTCTTTATAAAGAATAATCAAACAAAGTTAACACAAGAGTATGGGTTCAAAAAAACAAGAAACGAGCATCCAAGATTACAACTTAAAATAAAGATTCACAATAATAAACTAGATCGTCTTTGCCTTTGTTGAATTGTGTTATAGGTCTCTTGCCGTCGTCTCCTTAGCTCTAATATGTCTCTGACTTCATATCTTATGAAAAATGACCTAAAGTTGTTTATATAGCAGCCCCATGCAATGTAGAAGTCTTTCTCTCAAAAGCCAAGTAGAAACAGGATTCTGCTATCCCGACATGGCGCGGCCGCGCGCTTGATCAGCGTGGGCGCGGTGGCTCTCTAACATTTGGGCGCGGCCGCGCGCTTGATCAGCGCGGGTGCACTGGGCTTCTGCCAAAACTTTGACTTCTTCTATTTCTTTGCAGATTCGAGCCGGTCTTCGCGAGCTTTATTCCTTGGACACCATCCTAACACCATATTAGCATCAAAACAATGTTAATTCACCTGTTTCTCAGATTAATGCCTGAAATGCAAAAACACTAGAAAACACATTAAAACACCAATAACTTGAGTATAAATACAACAATTCAAAGCTTAATAGAGCATTATAAAGTGTCTTAAATGCCACTCAACACCAAGATAACCACCAAGTAAATTACCCAATTCTTATAGAAAAATATAATAAGCCGTTTTGGAAACCCACGCATCCTTGTTGATCTTCATGAGTGGACTATTCTACAACTTCATCTCTAGCAGCAACAAGGATTGTAGAGGATGGAATAGAAATATGAATGGATTGTTGTACAGTCTCGGTCACAAGAAGGATTGTCATAATAGATGAAGTGTAGATAGAAGTGGACTATAGTAAAACTTTGGTATTTATATTTAGCAAAAAAATCAGTATTTATACCTGTCGGGAAAGTATCAGCATTTGCACTTGATACTAGAGAGTGTTTCTGAGGGTCTACAGAATGCAGGTCAGCATTTGTTTTTGGTAAACTCTGAGCACCTGCAAGAGAAAACAAATAACCACTTGATTCTCTATCTTCTTTTAAAGTAGTCTCGCTACTTTTCACACTACTCATATCTTGACTTTTGAGAGTAAGATTTTCCTCAACAGGACAGAAAAGTTTGACCTACAGAAATAAGAGGTGGCTGAGAAGAGTTGAATAAGGTCACATGAACAAGGTTATCCCTAGAAAAAGGACTATCCATGTTCATCTTTTATGCCCTTAATCAACTGTAGAGGGGGGGTGAATACAGTTAATACAATTAATCCGACAAAGCTTCAACAGAATCAACAATTTTTATATTAACTGATAAAAACGTATTACAATCGTACTCTCTCGAAAGGAGGAACAAATATCCTTGAGAGCTGCTAGGTTGTGCGAAAGATATAACAATGTCACAATGCTTATAACATACACCTAATATGTGCTTTATATAGAGCACAACTCCCAATGTACAAGAAATCATATTCTATTAACAACAAGGAAACCTATACAATTGCTTCTGAGATAAAGTCCTTCACCGACTTAAGTTCATGTTTCCTCTTCCTCCTTAAAGATCAACTGATGTGACAAATACTTATTTCATCATTCATTGACATCATCATCCGTTGATATCATTATTCGTTGATTATCAACATCCGCCGATGTCATCATCATCTGTTGATGCAGTCATCATCTGTTGATACTTGTAGTCATCATCTGTTGATGTCATTATCATTCGTCGATGCTTCTGATAGTTTCTATTTGATATAATTAATTTCTCCTAACAATCTCCCCCAACTCCAATTGATGATATCAAAACTATCTAAATGCAGGAATCAAGTTTGCATATTCAATCTTGTTTCAGTGAATATCAGACTTTATTCTTCATCCTGAACTGCTTCTTTAACTTGAGCAAGTCAGAGGTTAATTCCACTTCCTCAGCTCAGAATGCTTCAAAATATCTTCCTCCTTCTTCTGTCCAACAACTTTGGCTTTAGACTTTGAAATCTTTGACTTCTCTCCTATTTTCTCTTTTTCTTTAAGCTTCAAGTCAACAGTTACTGTAATTTTTGATCTGAGATCTTCTCCTTGACTGATTTCCCTTATAACTACACCGTTGGTTGGTCTGTTAGAAGTGTCATCTTCATAAAGTACTTGAGAAATAACAACAATGTCAGCATTTGCTGTCTTCATGGAATTCTTGAAGTCTTCCTCTATTTTCCTTAGCTGTTCAAGATCAACTCCAGAATTTTCTTTTACAAATATTCTTCTACTCTCCTCAGAGTCAAATAATTGAATCTTCGGATCCTTATAGAACAAAGTTGTTTGTCTTTTATAGATTGAAGAAATTGACTTGCTTCAGCACCAGCTTTTATCTCCAAAATACCTTGGTCTTCATCAGCAATGTTAAATCTTCAACTCTTCTTTTTTCTTTCTTTTTTTCTTCTTTTGCTATCCTTCTGTCCCCCCTTATTACCTCCATCGGAACTTTCAGCATCAGTACTTGTCAATGACAACTATTTGCATTTAGATTTAATAATATTTTCCTCCTATTTGGCATCATCACCAAGCAGTAGAGAAAGAATCAGCTCCATTAAATTCTGTTCTTTTGTAAGTTGAGCAGACATTTGATCTTGTTTAGCTTCCAATCTAGCTTGACTAGCTTCAATTGTAGTGTGTCTGACAACTATTGGTTTGAAGCAATCAAAGATTCTTTAATCTGATTGATTTGAGTAGTAGTTGTTTTATGAGCTGTGTGTAAGGATCTAACAACTAAAGTTAATGCTTTCAGATGATTCAGCATATCAGGATTTGTAATCTTCTGTTCTGTTATTTCCAGATGTGCAACAACTTGTGTTCTGGAAATAGGATATATATTATCTTTCCAATGAGCATTCCAGAGATTATCAGAATAATCCTTTTCTTTTGTAGCATCTAACTCTTTCAGTTTTTGTTGTCTCACATGCATAGGAATATCTTCAGGGAAGAATAGATCATCCTTAGGATAGCATTAGAAACATTAGGTTCTTCACCATCATTAGATTATTCAACAACAACCGGATTTTGCACTAATTGGTGAACTGCATCACTAGCTTCAGCATGAATATTTGAATGAGAAATTGGTGCAATATGTGATCCAGTAGTTTCAGAAGCTTCCACACCTTCAGCAGTTAACTCCACATCTTCAAGTATTATAGAATAATGAATTGGAGCTTCGAGATTAACTTCCAGAACTTCAGTTCTTGTAACATATTGTGGTGATTCTAAAATGGATGAAACTTTATGAATGGAATGTTGTGCTACTACATCTTCAGCAACAACAAGGATTTCCTCAGATGATGGTAAAGTAGAATAAATGGACTGTTTTTCAATAAAAAAAGGATTGTACTATGTGGTGGAATAAAAGAATGTATGGACTGCAAGAAAGTATTAGTACTTAGACTTGCAGGGAAATTAATAGCCTTCTGTGTATCAGATTCTGATGTATCATCCAAATTCTTCTTCTTTGTAAGCAAGACCTTTTTCTTCTCAGCTTTTGGCTTCCTGCAATCAGCTGCAAAGTGTCTAACTCCATCACAGCTGTAGCACTTGATCTTTTACTTATCAATTTCCCAGACCTTGACTCCTTGTCATCATTCTTCCTAAAATTCCTTCTATTAGAGTTTGAGGAACTAGAGCCTTATCTACAAAACCTTTTTCCTTTCTTGAAGTCCTTGTAGGCCATTTTCTTGAAACTTTTAACTAAGAGAGCAGCCATTTGTAAAATATTCTCATCATCATGATCACTTTCAGAATCTGAGTAATCATCAGAGATTGAGTCATTATCAGTATTTGATGACTCAGTATCAGACTTTGCAATCATAGCCTTTCATGTTGAATGGCTTTTTCTTCCAGACTTTCCTCTTGGTTTTTTCTCAGCCTTGAGTGCAACTTGTCTTGCTCTAGGCCCTTTCCTCTTGCTACTCTTCTCTATCTCCATTTTATGAGTTTTCAGCATTCCATAAATCTCATCCATAAATGTATCTTCAAGATCATGGTTATCCTTTATTGATGTGACTTTCAAGTCCCACTTTTAAGGGAGTGCAAGAAGAAACTTTAAGTTTGAATTTACTGGATTATACTCTTTATCAATAAGTGATAAGTTATTCATCCATTTCTGAAATCTATCATAGATTTCAGTCAAGGACTCATAAGATTTTTAATCAAAGTGCTCATAATCCTGATTGAGTATTGTCATTCTATTCTTCTTGATAGTAGTTGTACCTTGACACTTAACCTCCAAAGTGTCCCAAATTTCCTTGGTTGTTTTGCATCCAATCACCCTATTAGACATCACATTGTCTATACTGTTATGCAGAATATGTCTGACTTTTGCATCTTCCATAATAGATGAAAGATACTCGGGAGTGTAATCCTTTTTTTCCTTATCGACCATCTTTTCCTCCTGACCAGGAACTGCAACAGCTAGTTTCATGGGCCTGTGAGGACCATCATAATCATGTTCAGATATTTAGGATCTGTTGCTTCCAAACACATAGCCATCTTAACTTTCCAGATATGATATTCATTAATTTTCAAGATTGAAACCTTGATAGCCTCATATCTGCTCATGTTATGGTTGATTTGGTTTGTGGTTGGTGGTGGTGGGGGGATTCTGTTGAGTTTTTTTGTTTGCTATTTTTTATTATTTTATGGATCTTAAACTGTTTGTGTATCAACAACAAGCTCTTATATCAATTATTAGGCCTTTAAATAACTGTAGAGGGGGTGAATACAGTTATAACAATCAAATCGAATTAAGTACTCAACAATGAAGAACAGTTTTTTATATTAATGAATAAAAATTGATTACAATACTCTCTCAAAGGATAAACATATTTCCTTAAGAACTTCTAAGTTAAATGTATGATAAAATATTGCGCAACACATATAGTGTTAACCTAATATGTGCTTATATACAACATAATTACCCAATCAATTAGTTTATATGATATACATGAATACGAAATTCTAATACATATCCAACTATTGATTACTACAAATAGATAAAGTCATACATCGACATATCTCTGCAAATCAAAGTCTTCTAGAGAGAATCAATTACGTCCTGGAAATCAGTCTTGAATAGATGCTGATAGACAAATACTGATAATAAACTCTGATATGTCAAATACTGATGGCTTCAACTCTAATATATTCTAGTCAGCAAACTCTGATGGCAAACTCTGATAGTTCTAAGTAATGATATCATCAATTATATCTAACACACATATTTAAAATATATAGTGACAAAAGTATTATATATTAAAAAAGTTTGGAAACCATTATAAATTTTATTTTTTTCATCCATTCATGTTATAAATATTTATTTTATAACTTAAATAATTTAAATCACTTCAATTTATTTTTTTTAACCAAGAAAAACACGGTTATCACATTCTACCTTCCTTAAAAAATTTGGTCCCCAAATTTAAACAAATCTATTAAAAAAAATTATATATAACATTTATATTCAAGCTCCGCACAAGGTAGAAAAACATTGTGTGCCTTAATTTGTGTTTGGCCCGATATAAAGGTTGAACACACGTCCGTAGTTCGGTGCAAGAGTGGCGAGAGTGCCATTATTCCTACTGTCCTTCTCCCTTGAAGTATCGCATTTGGACACTCTACAATCTTATGCCCAGACTCCCCACAACTAAAGCATGCTCCAGTGTTCTAGTGACAATCCTTATCCAAGTGATTCCTTGCACGTCTAGAACAAGAAATCTTAGCTCCTGAATCACGTCGATTAAATTTTCCTTGATTATTGAACTTCCTCGATGGTCCATTCTCGTTAAATCCACTTGTAGGCTCAGCTCTCTTCTTAGACTCAAAATCTTTCCTTCCATCCTTTACCATCAATCCTATATCCACTACTAAATCTTTGTTCAAGACCATCTTATAACTACTTAGTTCAAATGCCGACACATGCCTTCTTATCTCACTTCGTAGCCCCTCTTCAAACCTACGTGCCCTGTTAACCTCGTTTACAACCAAAGATGAGATACTTGGCTAAACGGGCAAACTCGGCTTCATATTCCGAGACAGTTTGCTTTTCTCCTTGCTTCAACCTTATAAAATCACGCTCCAACTTAACTCGAATCGTTCGAGGAAAGTACTTATCCTGAAATGACTCCTTAAAAGTTTCCCAAGTGTATGCTTGGGCATCCCCTTCCCCGTTGCCTTTAACATGCCTTTTCTCTATTAGCCACCAATCATATGCACTCCCTTGAAGTTGGTAGCTTGCCAAACTGACTTTCTGTTCATTTATACTCCCTAAAAAATCAAAAATCTTCCTCATCTCTTGTAGCCACTTATCCACTTATGAAGGATTTATGGATCCTTCAAAAATGGGAGGACTTAACCTCTTAAATACAGAAATTAAGCTCCCCTTGTTGATTCCCCACTAACGTTGCCAATGTTTCTTCCAATTGAGTCAACACGTTGTTAGTATTCTGACGGGACATGGTTCCTATATAATATTTAAAACTCAATCTAGATATCAATAATAACATACGACATATCCATGACAAAGTAAAATCAATGCTCGAAACTTTATTTATAAATTCTTAAAATAATACAAGTAATCAAAACAAATATATATATATATATGAAAATGAAATACAGTCTAAAGATAAGCTCAATCTTTCTTAAATAAGCGCTCAATTTGATGATTCGAAATTTCCATTTGGAGTCTTATATCAGATATGAAGTTATTAATCTCTTTAACTTCTGTTTCAGTGCCATTTTTCTAAAGTTTTTGGAACATAAGAGTTAGTAAACTGAACAATCTCATCCAATTTATTTTTATATGTCTGTTGTGCGATTTTTGACTTATTCCTTTCATCCTTCAATTTTTCCGCTTAAATAGCTCTTTATGTCTTTAGATTTCCATTTTCAATAGTCAACTCATCAATCTGTTAGCCAAACAATAGTATCACTATCCATATCTGTCAACTCCCCAATAATTCCTCCTTGCGGTACTACCAGTACAGTAACTAAGTCAAAATCATCATAATCAGGAATTGGTACCGAATCCCCCACATCCATAGTAGTAGGGGTCGTTACCTCCTACTCTTGTTCATCCCCATCTTCCATGAACTCCTCTTCAGGATCATCCTCATCAAACATCTCATCTTCAAAACCCCTAACATTATCATTATCTGCCATCTATAAATGTCACAACCAAATATTAATATTTTTAGAACTCTCAACTCACTGGTCACGCCTAAAAGGCAGTCTATAGGAAGCTAACCTAGACTCTGAATACCAACTGTAATATGATGACTTCCAAATAATAAAACACTTAAATATTATGCTAAAACTCCAAATTTTATTCATACTTAAAATAGGTTTCTAATTGTCTATAAAATTCTAAAATCCAAGACAGAAATAAAATCATCTAAACTGAAAATAAAGTCAAATCAAGGGAGACGCAGCTCTAAATGCAAACATAATTACTAAAACATTATTCCAAAGCAAGCTAAAATTAAATCCAATTTTATGATATCCCAAAAACTAAGCACCTGAAAATTTTATAAGTAATGAGCCAAACAGCCCAACAAGAAAATAATTCTACACTAGTGGATCAAGTAGTTCAAAATTTTTATAACATCAAAATCATTATCCAAAAATCCATATGATATAAAACATGAACAGCTCGCTAAGGCAACAAATATCTTGTGACACAGTATTAGAAGTTCTAAATTTTTGTCAATAATGCGGCCCTTACTAAAGTATCATAAAGTGTGTGCTCCCGAAGGTATCATAAGTAGCACTCCCTAATAAGGTATCATAGGCTAGTTCTGAAACTATACACAATTACTAACCGGTTCACAATTCATAGCTCGGAATCCTTATTTTTAAAACAGGGTACTTGATCCATAATTTTAAAACAAAAGTAGTGCAAAAACATTTAAAAGATTTCAAATAAAATGAAAGTGTGAAATGTTAACTTACCTTAGCTGAAAAATCACTAAATACACAATTTTCAGATATATATTAAACAAATAAACAATCTTTATTGTAAAACTACATATTAGAAGTGAAAAAAATATGTAACAGTCATCAAATTAACTCCCACTAATTAATAAGATATTTATAGCTAATAGAATATTAATTATACAATTATATCTAGGACATGTAGCTAGACACTGACAAACAAAATACATACATCCATACACGTAAATATATAATCCCTAACTAGCACAAAGAATTTCATATAACTAAACAAATTTTATACATTTAATTGACTACAGTAATTAAATTACAAAAAAATGAAATCACGGTCTATTTTAAATTATGCTAAAATACAATACCCATTCTAAAAAAAATAAACCCAAATAAAAGTATATGTATTCTTTTGTCAAAATAAATATTAGCATAAATACAGTTATTTATATAAAAATCAAATCAACAAAAAACTAAATATAATTACAAACCTTTTTTTATACCAATAAATGATTTAAACAAGTATACAATTTACTCATTTTTTCCATATATTCAAACTAAAAAGGTTAATTTATTAGAACAACATAATAAAACATTTTAATATTAATAATTTGAACTAGTTATGTAAACTGGTTTTGGGTGACAAGCTTGTAACACATTTACAGAATTTATTACACAATTAACATCAATCACCTGTAGCATATTTACACAACTAAATACAAATCATGGAAAGTAACAATAACAATATATATTATATTATATGGGTTAGACTCAAATGAGAACCAGGAGAACCAGGAGAACTAGTATGTTATGTTCTGTTATGTAAATATTTTTTTTACTATTGTTTCTTCAATTGCATAAAAAATTCTCATAAACACATTTTAATTTACATAACTCATTTAAAATTTTAATAAACACTGTCATAATTATTATAGAACACTAAATATAAAAGTATAGCATGTTCTGTATTTTTTGCATAACATATGTATATGTTATGTAAAAAATCATATTTTTTTCTATATACAAAATTTTGTTTTCATTAACATAACAAATGCATTTTGATTCTAGGTATTCTGCAATTAATGTGTTCTCCATGGAACACAACCAAAATAAAGAGAAGAGAGACTTATATACACATGCATTACCATAATATCAATCACACCTTAACGTCAACACATCAACATCAAGTAACCTAAGAAGAGAGATTTTTAATAATGTTGGATTGTATTTTTAGAAATTCGTTCTCGGGGAAGGATTGATATCAACACCAATTTCAAGTCTTTTATCTCCTACAGTTCAGAAGTGTGGAGAATAATTTTGTGGGTGTTTTAACTATCCACTATTTTAATCTAATAAACAAATAAAAGTTATATATGAGAAAAAATCCAAGAATAAGGGTTCTTCAATGGCTATCATGAATGTATAATTTGTGTCTCTTGTTTTGTTAAAAACAATCCTTCTAATGTTTGTAAAATCCTCTCCCAAGGTAGATTATAGTTCCTACAATTATCCCTTAAAAACCACTCCCATGATCATACAAAGTACAATTATAGACTATTTAAAATCAAGGATTACATGTTTCACAATTCGCATATTAATCTTCCGATTCAATACTTAAATTGTATCTATCATATCATGTACTAGAATTACAACTCCTCTCCCGATTCTTCATAATTCCTATAGATACAATCAAAGGTTCGCGACTCCCTCAATTGTGTTAAGCCCTCAATGACAGATTAACAATCACAAGAAATTCACAATACAACTAAACAAACACAACAAGCCAAAGAATACTGCCCAACTCTTGGATTAAGGGATTAGCTACTCATGATATATGAAGAAAATAAATATATATTAAAACACAAATCATGAGTTAAGAATTTGAATACAGAGAATACAACTTGAAGAGTTCCTTCTCCCAATTTCGCTCTCTAGCTGCCTCTCTCCCTTCTCTCTCAAGAATATGACTAACTTTATTCTATATTATATTATGTTATATTTTTGGTTTTCTTTATACGTTATATAAAACCTAATATATCATAAAGTATTTTTAATGCTTTTCCCTAAATAAATTGGACTTTGATATAAAATTTGTAGGCTATCTTCCAGGCCTGATTCTGGTCTGTTACAGTTGTATTCTTGATGTTGGACCACTTCTAAACCGTAGATAATTCTGTTAGCTTCGCATGGAATGTAAGATCGCTCAATTCTGATGTCTAGAACTAAAGGTACGGCCCAAACAGTATGTATGCGCGTGTAGCCCGATAAATCCGAATTTCCTTATGATTTAAGTCCAAATAAGCCCAATTCTATCTAAAGTTGGGAATTTTTTATTTGCTGTCATAAAATATTAAAATCTAATTAAAAATATCCAATAATGATATAATATCATAAATATGAGAATAAAATTCTTTAAAATATATATAAATATATACTCAATCAAATATCCCCACACTTAGTATTTTGCACGTCCTCGTACAAATTCCTATAATAAACTATTAACTAATACCACTTTCACAAGGTGATTACGGTTATATTTGGCATATGCAATAAGCCCTTTAAACCTCAAGGTAGCCCTAGTGGATGAGTAAAGTCTCGTGTGGATCTATAGTGAATGTACCCAAAAAATCCATCTAACCCATGTAATATGCAACTACATGAATGCACCTAAATGACCGACAATACAACGGATCTCAAATATAATAGTTTATGCCAAGTCAGATATTACCTTTAGAATATGCAACAAGTTTAGACACATCACACTCACACCATAATATCACCACATAGCGAACACAAGTACATATGTGTGTGTGCGCGCTTAGCTTAACAACATGCTCTCAGCTGAACCAAGAACAAAGAGATACAAGTTTCAACATGACAAGTCATGCGAGTTAATAGCTCCCAAGTTGAGAACTATAATAGGTCTTAAACATTTCATTACTTAGCACTAGCCATCATTGAGGGTTAACAAAGAATTTGTATGCCTCCTTTATTGATAAAATACTACTATATAACTATATATGGTTTTTTTATATGCTCAGCCTAAGGATAGGTGGCTCCTCAGTGCAAGTGAGCTACGACCGCCATAAGACTTCACAAGCTCGGTCTAAATGTTGAGTGGCTTCTCAGTGTAAGTGAGTTACGACCGCCAAAAGACTTTGCATACGCATAAATATTTAAGTGGCTTATTTAACTGTGCAATGGTCGAGATCTCTAAAGATTTATGCACTAATACCCATGTAGCGAGCGTTGGGTCAGCAATCCCAAACCATAAAAGGCTTTAGGTTACTAGGCACAAAGTCCCCTCAGACTTAATTACTCGAGTATTAATGATCCCAACCTAGTCAAGTTTACCATTTTTTTCTCTCTTTTTTCATGTAATTTATTACTACTATCATACATCAATCATTTTTTGTTTTTTTTTCATTTTTTTCATTTTTTATGAAGACATATACACCCCATTATTTTCTCCAAACTTAATCATTTACGTACTAAGTTCAAAAGAGAATAGTAAAAATTCTAATCATCAACAAGCGGCTACCCCTTAAGAAATAAGCATATCTAAATATTAGTTCTAGAGCATAATAAAATAGTGTCAAAAAATAAATTTTGCACTTGTGACACTACGCATGTATCATCATTAATGTGACGGCCTCAACCCCGGGGTTAAGAGTTGACGTCACCGACAACAATAATAATAAACATAATATAATCCAATCACTAATTATACATAACCACGACACCTTTACCAAGACCTTTTCCAGGTTTAAGTATGATTTAGGTTACAACTATTACAACACCGACTTACACAAATCATTTTGACATAACTAGCTTAATACAACAACTCAATAGACCATCTTTGATCCAACACAACTACCTCAGAGGAGTCTAACACGGAAGGAACTGGAACTCTGCACCGACTACCACGGAAGAATCTCCTAGGCATCTGCAATACATATATAAAATATTCTGCAAGGGTGAGCAATCAATTGCTCTGCAGTACCACTATATGAATAACAAGTAAAACAATTCACAATAAAACAGTTATAGGAACAGAATTCATAGTTCGTTAGAAAACAAGTACAACATGTATGAACTGGATATCAAAACTAGCATGCTCTGAAAAATAATATCATTAGTCTTGTGATGTGCAAAAATACCAGAGTCCAATTTTAGCATGCTATTTCTATTTCCAAAACCACTGTTCCATTACAGGAACCATAAATCATCTGTCCCGTTACGGGGACCACAAAACTACTTGTTCCGTTACGGGAACTACTAAACCAAAATCAGATATATAATTGGACGAATCCTAGGGACAGTTGATCAGTCTATCCCACCACAATTTATTCCGGAACTCGAAGACTAGCTAGGTCTCTATATGCTAGACTAAGCGGTCTAAATAGGGCGCGCAACCGACTTAGCCTCTTACGCAACCTGCTGGGCCGTTACGGTACTCTTACGCAACCATCCACTATCTGATCCGTTTTTATCCAGTTTTCAAAATCAATTACACCTATCTCTTTTTAAACAGTTATCTCACAACACACATTCTAAAATCTTTTCAATTTAATCACAATCTAGCAATAGGCATTTTCAGAAGTTACTTTTTCCCCAAAACATCAGTTAGTAAAACAATTTTAAATACGGGGAATACGTAACTTAAAATGTTATGTTCTAGTATGTAATTTAAATCAATAATTATTCATGTATACTGAACTGTAAAAGATTGTTCAGGGGTACTTTCCTTGCAGAGCTTTACAACTAATGTCGATTGACCCTGGACTGACTTGGACGCTCAGATTTATCGCCTTACTAGTAAACTATCCTGGATCCGACTTCAACGCTCAGGTCCTTCACTTGGAACCTCGTTGTGCTTGCCGACTGATCACTAGGTTAACTTTAGTTCGATTTCAATTCTTGAGTCCTTCGGCTAGAACCTACAGAGCCGAAATACCCTACGTTGGACGACCAGGTATGCTTGACATATTCTCGCTAGCAACCTACCCATTCGATATCAAAATCCCGACTCGTAATTATACATATTAACACACGTAACAATTAGGGTTCACGTTCTCGAAAATCAGTTCGGTTTTGGTTTTCAGAATATACGTATACTCGTCATTTTACAAAATTAGGGTTATTAGTTTTTGGCAAAATATTTCATCACATCGTACAATCAAGCTTCGTATAAAATAAATAAGTATTTATATAGTCGCTCGACGTCCCGATAATTACCGGATACGCTTCTGTATTTTCGTAGTGCAATTTTCCGAAAATCGGGCAGTGTCTCCTTTTTTTATCGGACTACACGTCGAAACATAAATTGACGTCACAACCACAAATTTCACAACAAGAACAACTACAATAAATCACCATTCCAAAATTCTCAATCACCGATACAATTCCACAATCACAACCAAATCAATCGTCCCAATACAATATTTATAATTAACTAATTCGATCCAGAGTAAAAATATAAAACTAGTTTTATTTATTTTAAGATATTAGGACTCAGATAACGATCATCACGGTCCACCGTCGGCTCGCCGAGGCTCATTGCCGATGGCGGCAAAATTCGTTGGTGCTCGATACATCTCGGGTTTCCACACGAATTTCACCGATAATAAATTACTAATATTTCGATAATCACAAAACCTGAATAATCATAAGAATTTATTCGATTTATTTCTAAAATAATCCGAATAACACAAAACAACTCATTCAGATTTTTTCCCAGAAATTACTTCGAATAAACACTGCAAGAATTCAGAGAACATCATAAAAATATCAACTACCACATGCAATACACGCACGCGCGTGTACCACACACGGGTAAACGGAAATCACAACATCCGGCCAGAATAAAGGCCAGAGAGCAATCGGAAAGAGAAAACAAAAGATGCTCATAGGCAACCACACCAACCTACGTCCTGGCATACATACATATAAACATATATATATGTATATATATTAACACGCAAAGACTGGACCAGAGCAATTACCGGAGACTGCCAGAATTAGAACCGCGGCGGTAAGGCCGAGAACAGGGGAACACGGTCGCGGGAAAGAAGAAGACAGGGGGGGGAACAGAGATGGGAGAGATAAGAATTGAGAGAGAGAAGGAGAGTGGAGAGAGAGATTAAAGAATAATCGAGAGAGGTAATAGAGAATAAGGGGAAGAAGGAAGAATTGGGGAATTTCCAAATTGCAGACACGTACCAAATGAGAGAGACATGTGTCATCTTTTACTGATTGCAAAACACCTGCTTCCAACTCCCTCAATTCGTTTTCTCGCAATATAGCAAATTAACCATGCAGAAAAAAAATATACTGAAAAATTCCCGAAACTCCTTTAAAATTCCCAAAATATTTAAAAGATAATAAAATAAATTTTCATAATTTTTAAAGCAATTCTAAAACATACAATATATCAGCAATTAATGATTAAATGAAACAATGTACGGGTGAATTTTATCCCAAAAACTCCCAAAATAATTTTTTAAATTCTTGGAATATTCCAAACTTAAATAAATATAAATTCTATAATTTTTGAAAAATTTTGGAATTAAATACGGATTTTATAAATAAATGCAATCAGACAATCATACAAGGCTAAATACTTGATGACATATTGATTTCTAAATTTTATAAAATCCCTAAAATAATTATTGTAATTATAAAATCATAAAAACAATTTTAGAGATATTCCAAATATTTATGCAAATAAATTTGTATTAAATCCACTTTTAAAAGTGAAAACAATCCAGTACAACTCAATAATTAATTACGCGAACAACCTAGTACACCATAAATCACACATAGATAATAATAAAATAACACATAGCTGCTAGAAGCTATACATATATTTTATTTCTTTAATAATTCCATAATTACGTATTTAAATAATATAAAAAATATACACGTCGTTATAATTAAAACGTGATCATAACAAGAATTAGTCAAAAATAAGCCACACATATTATCATCATTGGTCACTGACTTGGACTATACCTAAATATGAGATCATGATATGATATGCAATGGAATGCAACTATATGGGAATGCATTTTTTTCCGACATGTTTTATGTTTTCACTTTATTTTTTATATATATTTTTTTTACTACTAATACACCACCATATAACTCACACACACATGAACACACACCCCAACTTAGCATGTTCCTTGTCTCCAAGGAACAACAATCATCATCCCATAATAACATACAAACATCCTACTAGACAATAAAGACTATACAGAATGAAAGAAAAACAAAACAAGAAGACTCCCTTAACGAAGATCACCGTCAAGATGGTGGGATGAAACCCACATGTGCGAAATAAGCATCCACTTTGAAGTAGCAGAGCCTCCTGGTTGATCAAATGGCACATAGCTTTCCATGTTCAAACCCAGATATATTTACTCGCTGTTTCAAAACCCCGCTCTCTGTTCCCTTTTTTTGTTTTTTTTGTTTTTTACTTATACATATTATGCTAAAAAAACAAATCTGAATAGAAAAATAAATATATATAATATTTTACATATTAGTTATATATATATATACATATATAAATATAGAAGTCTACATAATATATGTATTAGTAAATTAATAAATTAATAAATAATGTACAAATACATATAATAGTAATAAAATAATAATAATAATAATAATAATAATAATAATAATCTAAGAATAATAAAACTAATAAATAATATACATAATAATATATATTTATATATATATAAAGAAGAAACATAAATAATGTACATAAAACTTTTTAGCCCACACTATGTTGTGCATGAGAAATTGAGTTTCGGAGTTGATAACATGATTATACGTACCAAATGAGTGTATGTAAATGCTATTAGTTTTCGAAGAAAATGAACTTTGAATAATGACTGTATTTACGAACCATCAAGGATTACCGAATCATAATATAATTACGAATTTAAAACCCTACGGATTTATATCCAAGAACGATACTTCAAAACATAAAGAATGTACATAAAAGGATTTACACCGCGAACCGTTTACGAGAAATTATTACGAAAACGATTAAGCGACCGAGCAAACGCGTAAACGAAAAAATAAACGTATCGAACCAAACTAACTAAACTAATTAACTATGGTAAGAAACTAACCATGGTTAAATCATTAAATAGTAACCTAGCTATGTAGGAATGATGACCTAAAGCTAGGAATAGTAAAGCTAAAATCTAAGACTAAATAGATTAGCTTGTAACCTAGGAATCTAGCAAGATATGACCTAAGATATACTAAGATTTTCTAATCCTAGGATATATACTAAAAGATATACAAATATACAACACAATCTTTCAAGAGAAGCAAGCAAGAAGCACACAAAAATCTCTCTCTTCCTCCCAATCTTCTTCATTCGGCCTTCTACAAAAAAGGAAGAAAATCAAATTAAATACCCTAAGTTCTAGTCATGAAAACAATCCCCCATTAATTCCCAAGCTTCATAAATCCTAAACTAAGGTAAGATAAATTTTTAATCTTATTTCATTGAGGTTTGATAGGTGAAATAAATTCAAGAAAGATGATAATGAATAGTATGAATATTAACTTTTCTTTGGTTTCTTGATTTTAATGGTTGATCTAGGTTCCAAAAACCCTACCAAGCATTCCCAAGACTTTACCATCATCAAGAACACATCTCAATCTTTCAATAAAGGTATAAATCTTTGACCCGTCTTTATTGAAGGTTTAAGTTCAAGAATCTTTTGAAACCTAGTTATAAACTTAGTTTTAGTGGTGGATTTGTTGTAATCTTGATGTTTAGTTAATTAGTTCTAAGGTTGATGATTTTTGCCTCAAGAACATGATGTTTTTTAGAGTAGTTAGTGTTGGGATGATGATTTGATGATTGTTGGTGGTATTATAGAGATTTAAGACGTAAACGAAACTCGGATCGTAATCGTAATCTCGCTAAAACAAACAAAACTCAACATTAAGTTCTGCAGAAATTCCAGAATTTATAAACTGTAGTTTCTTTAAAAGTAACACTTGATTATGATATAAAATGTTATAAGGATTGTTTAGGCACTCGAATCGCTTGATTCCGATTTACGGATCAAAAGTTATGACCGTTTTAGTAAAAGTGATTTACGTGACAAAAACTGCTACGAATTACGAACTTTGGAAATAGAAATGATCAATTTAAAAATATTCATAAATCATGAAATTTTTACAGAGAGTATTAAATAGATTCCCTTAACTTCTATAAAAATTTCAAGTAAAAATAATAATTTTTCAATTTTATAAAAATATCGGAACCAAGACCGCGCAATTAGAAAACCATTAGAAATCATAAGCGGAGCCGACAATGAAAATGTAACCGGACATAAGGTACTTCGAAAAGGAAGCGACCGTGACATGAATAAGTACTTAAAGGAATAATAAGGGTAAAATAAGTTAAGAGAATGAATAATAAGTAGCATATGAGTACGAGTCGCCGTAAATAAGAACGGAATCTAACGAAACGGTTTATATTTATGGTTATAGATTTCCGAGCAGACCCTAGAGCATCCTCCACCTCAAAGTACCCAGGAAAGTTTACGAACCCAACTCCATATACTGTTGTGTTGTGAAAATATTGTTTTATTATCTTTTGCATAAATGTCATGCTTGTCATGATACTAAATATTTGAGTTTTCGCATATATAGCGATGGTGTACGATATGTATATGTCGTAGAATATTTTAACGCCGCCATGAGCGTGATGTATAATTATAAGACCGAGAGTCGGTCGGAGTTTTAAAATGAAAACCTGGGAATCATTTTTATGATGTTTTGGACGATTAAAATCCGCAGTTATTTTATTCTAAGGGACTTGATGTCCACTTGCAAAACATTAAATACCTCGAACTTTATTAAAACGATTTCCAAAGATCGTATTCCCTCAACTATATTTAATTACTCGAATAATGGATATTATTTCATTTATTCATTTATCATAGGAGAATTATTCTCAAATGATTATTTATTTCAAACTCGATTAATTATTAAAGATTACTTTAATTATCTAAACATAAATTAATTGAGGAATATTATTTCAAATATTCTTTTAAAGTATAATTATTCGAGGTTTAATTATTTAAGGATTCTTATTTAATTGATAATTATTTATTAAATGATTTAATATGATTTAAAAATCATAAAACCTGATTTAAAATACTTTCTGAATTTCAGAAAATCATTCGAAAATTCCAGATCGTCGAAGAATATTATCTCGACATATTTTAAATATTTTGAATATAGTTTCAAAAGAAATTCCCCCTCATTTATTTATCTGTTGACAACGGTCAACTCACATTATCCTAGTACTTCCTCCAAAAATTCTCGGAAGTACATATATATATATATATACTTATGAGACGAGTTGTTCCGATCAACGAGAAAAATGCTTGGGGAACTTCGATGTAGTTCGATGATTCCAAATATATGATAGGATTTCCTAAAGGACAAAGGAGGGGTAGAGATCTAAGTACTTCGTGTATTGGGTAGACTGTCGGTACCGTAGGAGAAGGTACTATATGTACCTAAGGACCTGCGAAGTGTGTGTATACCTGAAATGAGGACACATAGCCCGTATGCGGCAAGGGTTATAACCGGAATACGAAGGTGTCGTCCTTCTACTAGTAGAAAAGGTTTCTGATTATCCGTACTATGACTGATCATCGTATGCGATAGCTCCAAGTGAATGTCCTATTCTTCCGATTGGAACTGTGATACAATACTGTAACCCAAGCCTAGGTGATGGGTTTACCATTAAGGTATTTGCAGGATAATAAATCCACTAAAGAATTATTTTCAAAAGAAGGTCTGTATCACCGAGGAAAACTATTTTTGAATAAAACATATTTATCATATATGGCATTATACTTGAGTTTATTATATAGTCATTTCATACTTTACATTATTATGCTGGGCATTATAGCTCACACTTATTTTCTTAAATTGACACAATACAACAGTGAATCAAGATGCCTATCATGAAACTCACAGCCAGGAAACGGGTAGTGTAACACCCCCAGATCCGAGGTCGAGGATCCGGGTCGTCACGGTCTTTCTTTCCACAATATCACTTCACTTAATTAATAATAATAACCTTATGCTGTGACCCCACACTAACACACACCACAACCCGTTATAGTCTCAGAGATGAAATTTAAATAAGTACAAGTCTTTGAATCCACAATTAAAAAGTTATTACAACCCAAAATGATTACTTGATAAATTTACAGTTAATTGCCATTATCTGCCACAAGTTATAATTATACATAATTGATTCTCAAAAGTAGATGGTCTGATCTACAATAGATCTACCTCTGCAGCTATAGCAGCTACAACATCAACGGGAAGACGCGGGACGCTTCCCACGCGCTTGCGCTGGGTCTGCTGGAGTCTGGCCATCTTTCCTAACTGTTGTTGTGTGATGAAGAAATAAAGCAAGGGTGAGCAGCAAGCCCACCAAAATAATATGTATAAAGATTTACAATATATGAGCCTACTCATAATACTCATGAAAGTCTTGGTCAAAAGAAATGAACCAAGTTTGATATCTTAATGCGATGAAGTCGCAAAATATTCAGTATATATACATATATACTTTTCAAAATATTGGAAGTCCTCTTCCATGCGTAATATACACAAAGTCCCAGTGTATAACTGTATAAAAAATATCGTTGCAAGGTGATCTCATATATCTAACCTTGTCTCAACGTTTTTCTGAAAATCTTTGTCATTCATAAGACAATTATTAATTAGATATAAGTTTAAAAGATGAGTTACCAAATACTTCACTACACTTATATCATTCCCAAATACTACTTGAACTACCCCCGTTCAAGTTATAATCAATTTCAAAAGTTCATCCCACTGATGAGACTACAAGACAAGACTTGAATAGATTCAATCTTTGAAATATTATTGAATGAAATAAAGTTACGAGATACTTTATTTAGTCCCGATATATATATATCCACATATATATATCTCTTAAACATTTCCTGGAACCTCTGTTATGTAAAGTATGAACAGAGTTTGAAACATCCAATGAATTTTGGAAAGGAAAAGAATTTTGGCATAAACCCGATATCTCGCTGATCAGGCAAAGATACCAATAAGTAACCTTTTCTACTGTAGATGGATGAATTCCTCACCGGTCATCACCCTGGCCGCATTAGGACCTCGCGCTAGACCGTACCCCGGCCCCTCACGCGTTGATGGACTGCCACCCAGCCACTTACACAATAATAGACCGTACCCCGGCCTGTCGCTTATGCCGACTCAATGAGATGGGCTTACTTCCCGAACGTTGGGCAAGTAATCAATTCATTTACCAAATCTGCAACCTCGTTGCGAATATAAAATACACCACAGAGCCGGATTCCCCAGGTTTTTGAGCGAGTATTTAAATCCCCTTTAAAAAGGAAGATCTTAAATATAAAAATGAGTTTTGGGATCCGCTCTGACTTTTAAAAATCATTTTGAAGACTCGAAAACACTTTAAAGAGTGTTTGGAGTAAGGCTGATTTAATGAAGTAAATCAGTCCCCAGAATATTAGAAAATATCTGAATATTATTAATTAAATAATATTCCCATAAAGAATAATCTTTTATAAAAATAATTGAAGTAGAAGTTTTAAAACTTATACTTGAAATAAACATTAAATAACCAAAGATATACTTATATGAAAGTATTATCTTTATTTGAATAATCGAAAATAAGTTTGATTATTAACACTTTATTCTTTAATAAAATAAAGAATATATCTCAGCAAATAATCGGAGTCATAGATCCTCAAATGAATATTCAAATAATATTCAATAAATAATATAAAAGGAGTCATAAGCCCTCGAATGAATATTCAAATAATATTCAAATAATAAAATAAACTGAGTCATAAGCCCTCGAATGAATATTCAAATAATATTCAATAAATAATATAAAAGGAGTCATAAGCCCTCGAATGAATATTCAAATAATATTCAATAAATAATATAAAAGGAGTCATAAGCCCTCGAATGAATATTCAAATAATATTCAAATAATAAAAAGGTATCGAATAAACCTTATTCGATCCATAGTTTTAAAAACTATATCCATATATATATATATATATATATATAAATATATATATATAATATACTCGGGAACATCGACTCCCGGTTTAGAAATATGTTCACCTTTTATCCCCTATACTAAGGGTATACGCAACTACTTGCTTATTTCTAGCATAGGTATTATGCAACTATAAGCATTGAAATCAACAGATAGATAACCAGATTACGAAACAGACATGCATATATACCATATTAGCATGCTCCAATATATCGCAAAATTTGCTAATAACAATCATGCAATATCACAAGATAATGCATATACATATATTTACATCACAACAACAGTATAACGGGTAGAAAACTTGCCTGAGCGACTGGGGGTTACGAATGGCTCGGGACGAGTCTGGTAACCTATAAGCAACAAGTAAGTTGGAATTAAACCAAAGTCACTTGTAAATCTATACTTTAACTAACTTAGACTCTAACGCTCGTTTTGCGCTCACTGATTCGCTTAAGTCACTCGGGTACCCTCGGCTCCACCATTTTTAATAATTTAACCTTTACGAGTTTTAAGGCGATTCCTTCGCGAGTGTCTTACCAACTGCCTAACACACTTACCATAAATGTTTCATACTTCAATTAGTCCTTTTTGGTCTTTAACCTATGTTTCAAAGTAAGGCGAGGGGAAATGTTTCGTTCGCGAAACGCCGTTACTTGAAACGGTCGTTTCTCCTAAACCGTAAATCGGAATCGAACGAACTACATATCAAAACGAAGCTCGTAACATGAGCTATCTAAACATGGCAGTGGTCATAATCTAGCAGGGGGTTCTCGGGTCCTAATGCTATGCACAAAAACAGTCCAAAGAAAATCGGACGTTACGACGGCTATGTTTACGCGATTTCCCATTTTTTAAACCATCCACAATCAACACAAACCATCCTCAAATCCAACACACAACAAACACCCATCCTTATCACATCATAACAATCCCAACCAATTCAATTTTAATCATTCATACATATGCTTAAACCTAACTTTAATCATACTTAAGTTTCTTTAAATCAAAACCACAAAATTACCATTCCATTTCACTACCATACCAAATCTCAAACTCTAAATCATAACAACAAACTACAATATCAACCCACTAATCAAAATCATCTTATAATATATAGGAATCTAGGGTTTGGAGATGGTATACCTTCCTTGAAGCTTTTAATCCATGAAAGATCCTTGGAATGTCCATGGAAGCCTTAATATATGCTTAAGCTACCTTGACCTTACAAATAAAATCAAGAATCACAAATTTGTTCTTGAAAGTTACTATTCACCCTAAACTAAAATGATTTGTTTGAGATAGAAAACCTTTGATTCAAGCACTCAAACTACTTGCTCTTCTTAGTTATGAAATATAGGATCCAAAGAAACAAACCTTATAATTTTCCATGGAGTATAGCTTGTGTTTTGAATTTCTAATTCACCATTTTGGTGAAAAATTCGAAATGAAGAAGATGAAAAGGGGGGAGAGAGAAGCTTGCTTTGTTTTCTTGATCTTTGTGCATAAAAAGCTTGGTTGATATCCTTTTGTTTTGTTAATTACCTTTTAACCATGGTAAAATTTGTGTGGCTTGAAATCAACCAACAATACCTTCCCTTTGGTCATGCTTATGTCATCCTCCTATGTCATCTTCCCACACTTGTCATCTTCTTGTTGGTGTGGTGACATCATCATCACTAACCTCTTTGATTAGCTCTTAATTACTTGGCTAATGACCGCTGATCTGTTATACGGTTCACTTAACTTTCGTTCTCGTTTATCGTTTGAGGGATCATACCCGGGATCTTATTACTTGGGTTCCCTTAACCTTTCTCAATACATTATATTCCTTTTATGATCCTCTCTTATAATCCTTGAATTTAAATCCTTTTAATCATGTTACCTTATACTCAATTCTTTCCGTATCTAGTGGATTTTCGGGAAAAACCAAAGTGTTCGGAATTGGATTCTGACGATCTTTACATACACTTATATACCACATAGAGTACTAATAATATCCCATAAGATCAATAACAGAACCCCTACATAGCGTGGCATGAAAAGTTTTCTCGTTCAGCAAAAACACTATTCATAAGGGTTTCAAAATTTCTCAAAAATTGGGGTTATTACAGTCTCCCCTCCTTAAAAGGATTCCGTCCCGGAATCAGATAGAAAACAAATGGGGATACTTTCTTAGCATTACACTTTCTAACTCTCGAGTCAATTTTCCCACATTGTGGTTCTACCATCAAACTCTTACTAGTTTGATAACCCTTCTCCTAAGCACTCGTTCCTTTTCACTCTATAACCCTTCCTGGTTGCTCCATATAGGTTACGTCTGGTTGCATGTCTATGCGCTCATATGCCCCTATTTGTCTGGCATCTGAATTACACTTCCTTAACATTAATACGTGAAACACGCTATGAACTTGCTACAGGTTCGGGGGTAGGGCCAGCTCATATGCTAACCTCCCAAACGTCTTAATATATCCGAGGGTCCAACAAATTGTAGACTTAGCTTTCCTTTCTTTCCGAACCCCATCAATCCTTTCCAAGGGATACCTATAACATTACTAGGTCCCCTATTTCGTACTCTTTATCCTTTCGTGTCAAATCAACATACTTATCATGTCCATCTTGGGCTACTACCAGCCGTCCTTTGATTAGATCTATCATATCCTTGGTCCTGTAGACTACTGCGGGTCCGAGCATCCTGCGCTCTACAACTTCATCCTAACATAAGGGAGATCGACATTGTCTTCCCTCAAGGATCTCATAATGCGACATCTCGATAATGACATATGATCTATTGTAGTAAGATAACTCAATCCGAATTAAGTGATCATTCCAATTTCTTTCAAGTCTATTGCACAGACTCTCATTATAGCTTTTAGCATTAGAGCTTTTGCTTCTCACTACCCATTCTTTTCCAGTTCGTAATCGCTACTACCTTCCGTTCCTAATATTATACTGGTTATACTTTTGCTCGTTAGCGTTCTATAACCTTTTAATAACCACGTCAACCTTAGTATCACGAATGTGTTCCCATTCCGCATACTACCACCACTTAATTACTCCTTTTTCAGTTGTTTCTATTTTCCAAAATTTGATCAATCAAATAGAAGTAAAGGAATTTGTTGAGAGATCACTATGATCATGAACACTTGTTATATCGCATAGTTAGTACAGAAGGTGGCCAGCCTTTAGTACTTGACAAGCAATTAAACAATAGCTGGTATCCTACTCGGCTTCTATCACACAGATAGATAGTCATTCGGCAATACCTCCCCTTCTGGAAGGGTTGTTCTTCTCAGCTTACATGAAATGAAAAGAAGAGAAAAGAACGAACTGAAGAGAATTGTATATATATAAAATATATATATATATATATATATATATACTGCCACAAAATATCTGGCTTGGAACCTACCTCTGAATTATAGAGGTTTGTCATAGGAGAACAAAACATATACGTATTTATATCAGCATCAAGCATTATAGCCTCGTATTTCACGTGCCTAAATATTTTCGCTAATCCGTCCATCATTCTATGGACCCATGCCCTTCCTCGAGCTTACACACAATTACCTTTGAAACTCCCTCGATATCGAAAATCGAACCTGGGATCTCATTCTATACATCATCGCTACTAGAATTCTATGCTTGCACCGCAACCTTCCTCGTATAATAATACGACTCTCTATTGATAAGAAAGAATAATTATTCACTAGGTAGATACTCTACTTAATTAGTCTATCAATGATAACTTATACACTACCACGACCCGATTAGTGGTACTCAATCTCAACACCCATTCCAATACAACTCTCACGGTTGTAATCAGCTCAATACTCACAGAATCATTGCTGCCTTACTATGGTCCACCACTGACCTACTGTCGTCATTCATTTTCCATGAAGTCTTAATAGCTAACCATACGGAGTCCATACATGTCGTATCTAATCCTTCTAAGGAGGTAACATAATCACCATTCATGATTCATGAAGAACACTCCTGATCCTGACATACATACATGACATGAAGCAAATAAAATTGCAGAAGAGTTTCCATCAAAGCAACGATAGCAGGTTAATACCATTCTTAATCATATGCCTTCAATAGAAGACTTAACTCAAAGGTTTGTTTGGTCCTTTTTGAAACATGGTCCTGGCTTATCCCAAGATAGGACCTCCTAAGATAGATAGCCCGTTCATGGCGATTACACAATTTAAACCTTTACCAACTACTATTACGGTTGGGTATTGCACAGTCATCAGAAGGAATGTCAATCTTCCAAACCATAATTCAACCTTCACATTTTAACCATCATCACTGTATCCTTTTGGCACACGCGCCTATAATTATCCTCTTACCTTTAAAGTGTCGGCCACCTCTTTGGCCTTTCCTGATAGTAAAATTTCCTTACAGTCAATGTCACATTAACCACTTCCAAATAAATTTTCTACCTTATTTCAATCACAGCTTATGTGAAAATGCTTTCCTTAAAATCTGATGAGAGAAAAAAAAAATCACCATTTTTCCATAAGTTATTGCCTCAGTCTTTAGAGGTTAATCACTGTCATGACTGACTCTCAATCATAATTAGAACATCTTTTATCCTGGGCCCTAATTGCCCTGAACAATTTCGACCTTTACTGGTTCGATTCATACTTTCTCGTGGTTCAACACGTGCCCCATTTGGCATCATTATAATTACGTCATATTTCCTTTATCCACATTTCTATTCTTGAGAATTTTGAATATTACCTTTTTCCTTATAAAACCTCTAGGGTTATCCTTGAATCGTTCCTCCTGTATTCCTTAGATACAGGGCATATCAAAATACCATTTACTACTACTAGAACCATTGTCTATATACTTCTGAAAAAATTCTCCACTGATTCTTAAAGGTTGTTATTACCTTAATCCTTTCCAATTCATCCTGTCAAAACTCATACTGTCCCTATTAAGGGTGACATGCCAACCTTTATGCAGTCCCCTAGGATTCATTTTAAGTTACCAATGTTCTATCCTTAATTCCACCTTTAAAAGGTACCTGCATCCTTCCACGAATAAATCAAGTCATATATCCCTGATAAGGGTGTCTTATTCAATCATTCCCACCTCGATAGTAAATGCCTAATTTCACAATAACATCTGTATACAAAATGAGGTTAATCAAAATGGCCTCCAAAAGATAACAACGGTTATCCGCTTTTCTTGCCTAATCTGGTAACGATAACATGGATGTTCTGGAAGATATTGGTCGTGTTCAACGTGAACTTCTTCTTAATAATTCCTTATTTACTTTTGTTGTTTATCTCAACAGTCACCTCAATGTTGGGATATCTTTCATATCTGGCGTCTCCCTTTCTGGGTATCATGCCACCGGTCTTACACTTCACCTTCTTGAAGGTCACTTCCTTCATCCAATTTTCTTAATTTCTTACTTTCTTATCCCCTTAGTCTATCCGCGTCTCATTATTTATCCTTCGAATTATCTCAAGGTTTCCTCGAATCCTCCCAACTTACAGGGGATAAACTATATGCATCTCTTATGCCTTCAACCGTCAACTTTAACTCATGGTGAATCACCCTCATCCTGACGATCATATACTTTTCTATTTCTATTAATAGGAGTCTTTAGGGTTTCCTCATACCCAACTCCCTTATCATTCCTCAAACTCTGTTGCCTTTTTATTCCTTTCCACTTCAATTCCTTTTTTTTTATTTTCCTTTCTCTTATCATTATTTCATGAACCAACACAACATAAGCATTGATTTTAAATATCCCGTCATTCTGGATTCGCGTCTTCAGAACGAATCTTAACAACTTTTACAACTTAAATTCACAATTCATCATACTCGTCTGCCTTTGTTCTGGCTCTAAAGCTTTTACACTCTCTCCATAACCTTGGGAATTACTTTCCTGAAAACAATTGGCTGAACTTTAATCAGTTTATCATAACCTCTGGCTCCGTACCTTTCTTGGTCTTTCACCAGCGGGTGGCCTCTCTCTTAGGAGGGTAAGTGACAAAAATAGTCCTTTGTGGTTCGTCAATCATTTAGAATCTCAAATGATTCCTATATTTCCTTTAGCCAGGCTCTTGCCTCGACTAGGTCAACTTGTTCCTTGGAACTCTGAGAGCTTAACGTTTTAAAGGTCATGAAAGAATTTCCTGCCGCATTGTCCCCTCAGGGTGGTGGTTGGGGATAATAGTCTAGGTTCTCTTTAGACAGGTCCATGAATTGCCATATTGGAGTACCGTCTCGGGTCTCCTTTCCTTACTCGACTTTCCATTTCCTTAGTATGGAATGTTTCATCCTTCTCCCATACTTGGGGTTATCTTGTACGTTAAAATCCTCATTTTCCACTTCATTATGTTATGGGTTCCTTCTATCTTGATGGCGTCCTCCCTGACTATCACATTCAGGGTTTGCTCTAACTCTTATTCCTCAAACTAGCTTTCATCTAAGATTTCATCTTTAAGCTCTTAAACATTTGGAACCCCAAATTCTATAGGAATACCTCATTATTCCCTTACCATCTTTCTCGATATTAATCTTTTATCTAATTGTTGGCTCTCTGCCTTCATTCATAACTTTTTCTGGCACAATATGATCTTTTCCAATAATTCGGGCTGTATTGCAATCTCAAACAGCTTTTCGGTACCGGCTCCGGTTACCTTCACTTTTATTTCCATTTTCTCAAAATCTCTTATAAACTCTCCAAAAGACATTATCATCTTGAGTCTCTCCTTTTTACTAAGGGCATCAGCCACCATATTGGCTTTCCCCGAATGATAAAGAATCTCCCAATCATTATTCTTGATTAGCTCTAACTGCCTCCTCTGGCATATATTGAGCTCTTTCTACGCAAAATGTACTAGAGCTCCTATGGTTTGTGTAAATCTCGCACTTCTATCCATACAAGTAGTGCCTCCAATATTTAGGGCAAACCTATTGCCACGAGCCCAAGCTCATGGGTGGGGATATCGAATTTTATATTCCCTTAATTGTCTTGACGCGTACGCGATTACCTTGCTGTGCTGTATATGAAGCACCCTAATTCCTTATGCGAAGCGTCACTTACAAATCACAAAATCTCCTTTTTCCATCCTGCAATGCCAGCATAGGGGCCATCACCAACCTCTGCTTCAGTTCTTGAAAGCTGTTCTCGCATTTCTCTGTCCATTCGAACTTCTCAGTCTTACGAGTAAGCCGCGTTAAAGGGGCTACTATCTTTACAACTTGAACGAACCTCCGGTAGTGACCGACCAATCCTACCTCTGGTAGTCGACCTAACCATGGTCATCAATTCATCAGTGGTCCTTTATTCATTCTTGTCAGGATCCTCCACAGGATCCTCCTCAGCAACAATCCCTTCTAGGACAACATCCTCAACCGCTACATCCTCAATATCAACATCATCTGGTCCTGCATTAGGACACTCTATCGGATCCACAATCCGATCTCCAATTAGTAATAAAACATCATCGCGCTGTTGCTCCTCAACCTCAGGGTTCGGAGTCCCGCTACTCTATACGATAACGAACTACGCTTCTATCGCTACCTTTATAAGGGTTCCCATAAGGGTTTTAACTGTCAGTACTACGTTAGGTAGTCCGACTATGAACT
Organism: Apium graveolens; assembly: GCF_009905375.1. Taxonomy (NCBI): domain Eukaryota; kingdom Viridiplantae; phylum Streptophyta; class Magnoliopsida; order Apiales; family Apiaceae; genus Apium; species Apium graveolens. The sequence continues at coordinate 222,190,198 of NC_133652.1, forward strand.
TGGCAAGAGTTCTTATTATCTTAGTGAACTTATTATCTTAACGTCCCATCATCTCTGAGGTTTATAACGCTTAGCTCTGATACCATTTCTGTAACACCCCCAGATCCGAGGTCGAGGATCCGGGTCGTCACGGTCTTTCTTTCCACAATATCACTTCACTTAATTAATAATAATAACCTTATGCTGTGACCCCACACTAACACACACCACAACCCGTTATAGTCTCAGAGATGAAATTTAAATAAGTACAAGTCTTTGAATCCACAATTAAAAAGTTATTACAACCCAAAATGATTACTTGATAAATTTACAGTTAATTGCCATTATCTGCCACAAGTTATAATTATACATAATTGATTCTCAAAAGTAGATGGTCTGATCTACAATAGATCTACCTCTGCAGCTATAGCAGCTACAACATCAACGGGAAGACGCGGGACGCTTCCCACGCGCTTGCGCTGGGTCTGCTGGAGTCTGGCCATCTTTCCTAACTGTTGTTGTGTGATGAAGAAATAAAGCAAGGGTGAGCAGCAAGCCCACCAAAATAATATGTATAAAGATTTACAATATATGAGCCTACTCATAATACTCATGAAAGTCTTGGTCAAAAGAAATGAACCAAGTTTGATATCTTAATGCGATGAAGTCGCAAAATATTCAGTATATATACATATATACTTTTCAAAATATTGGAAGTCCTCTTCCATGCGTAATATACACAAAGTCCCAGTGTATAACTGTATAAAAAATATCGTTGCAAGGTGATCTCATATATCTAACCTTGTCTCAACGTTTTTCTGAAAATCTTTGTCATTCATAAGACAATTATTAATTAGATATAAGTTTAAAAGATGAGTTACCAAATACTTCACTACACTTATATCATTCCCAAATACTACTTGAACTACCCCCGTTCAAGTTATAATCAATTTCAAAAGTTCATCCCACTGATGAGACTACAAGACAAGACTTGAATAGATTCAATCTTTGAAATATTATTGAATGAAATAAAGTTACGAGATACTTTATTTAGTCCCGATATATATATATCCACATATATATATCTCTTAAACATTTCCTGGAACCTCTGTTATGTAAAGTATGAACAGAGTTTGAAACATCCAATGAATTTTGGAAAGGAAAAGAATTTTGGCATAAACCCGATATCTCGCTGATCAGGCAAAGATACCAATAAGTAACCTTTTCTACTGTAGATGGATGAATTCCTCACCGGTCATCACCCTGGCCGCATTAGGACCTCGCGCTAGACCGTACCCCGGCCCCTCACGCGTTGATGGACTGCCACCCAGCCACTTACACAATAATAGACCGTACCCCGGCCTGTCGCTTATGCCGACTCAATGAGATGGGCTTACTTCCCGAACGTTGGGCAAGTAATCAATTCATTTACCAAATCTGCAACCTCGTTGCGAATATAAAATACACCACAGAGCCGGATTCCCCAGGTTTTTGAGCGAGTATTTAAATCCCCTTTAAAAAGGAAGATCTTAAATATAAAAATGAGTTTTGGGATCCGCTCTGACTTTTAAAAATCATTTTGAAGACTCGAAAACACTTTAAAGAGTGTTTGGAGTAAGGCTGATTTAATGAAGTAAATCAGTCCCCAGAATATTAGAAAATATCTGAATATTATTAATTAAATAATATTCCCATAAAGAATAATCTTTTATAAAAATAATTGAAGTAGAAGTTTTAAAACTTATACTTGAAATAAACATTAAATAACCAAAGATATACTTATATGAAAGTATTATCTTTATTTGAATAATCGAAAATAAGTTTGATTATTAACACTTTATTCTTTAATAAAATAAAGAATATATCTCAGCAAATAATCGGAGTCATAGATCCTCAAATGAATATTCAAATAATATTCAATAAATAATATAAAAGGAGTCATAAGCCCTCGAATGAATATTCAAATAATATTCAAATAATAAAATAAACTGAGTCATAAGCCCTCGAATGAATATTCAAATAATATTCAATAAATAATATAAAAGGAGTCATAAGCCCTCGAATGAATATTCAAATAATATTCAATAAATAATATAAAAGGAGTCATAAGCCCTCGAATGAATATTCAAATAATATTCAAATAATAAAAAGGTATCGAATAAACCTTATTCGATCCATAGTTTTAAAAACTATATCCATATATATATATATATATATATATATAAATATATATATATAATATACTCGGGAACATCGACTCCCGGTTTAGAAATATGTTCACCTTTTATCCCCTATACTAAGGGTATACGCAACTACTTGCTTATTTCTAGCATAGGTATTATGCAACTATAAGCATTGAAATCAACAGATAGATAACCAGATTACGAAACAGACATGCATATATACCATATTAGCATGCTCCAATATATCGCAAAATTTGCTAATAACAATCATGCAATATCACAAGATAATGCATATACATATATTTACATCACAACAACAGTATAACGGGTAGAAAACTTGCCTGAGCGACTGGGGGTTACGAATGGCTCGGGACGAGTCTGGTAACCTATAAGCAACAAGTAAGTTGGAATTAAACCAAAGTCACTTGTAAATCTATACTTTAACTAACTTAGACTCTAACGCTCGTTTTGCGCTCACTGATTCGCTTAAGTCACTCGGGTACCCTCGGCTCCACCATTTTTAATAATTTAACCTTTACGAGTTTTAAGGCGATTCCTTCGCGAGTGTCTTACCAACTGCCTAACACACTTACCATAAATGTTTCATACTTCAATTAGTCCTTTTTGGTCTTTAACCTATGTTTCAAAGTAAGGCGAGGGGAAATGTTTCGTTCGCGAAACGCCGTTACTTGAAACGGTCGTTTCTCCTAAACCGTAAATCGGAATCGAACGAACTACATATCAAAACGAAGCTCGTAACATGAGCTATCTAAACATGGCAGTGGTCATAATCTAGCAGGGGGTTCTCGGGTCCTAATGCTATGCACAAAAACAGTCCAAAGAAAATCGGACGTTACGACGGCTATGTTTACGCGATTTCCCATTTTTTAAACCATCCACAATCAACACAAACCATCCTCAAATCCAACACACAACAAACACCCATCCTTATCACATCATAACAATCCCAACCAATTCAATTTTAATCATTCATACATATGCTTAAACCTAACTTTAATCATACTTAAGTTTCTTTAAATCAAAACCACAAAATTACCATTCCATTTCACTACCATACCAAATCTCAAACTCTAAATCATAACAACAAACTACAATATCAACCCACTAATCAAAATCATCTTATAATATATAGGAATCTAGGGTTTGGAGATGGTATACCTTCCTTGAAGCTTTTAATCCATGAAAGATCCTTGGAATGTCCATGGAAGCCTTAATATATGCTTAAGCTACCTTGACCTTACAAATAAAATCAAGAATCACAAATTTGTTCTTGAAAGTTACTATTCACCCTAAACTAAAATGATTTGTTTGAGATAGAAAACCTTTGATTCAAGCACTCAAACTACTTGCTCTTCTTAGTTATGAAATATAGGATCCAAAGAAACAAACCTTATAATTTTCCATGGAGTATAGCTTGTGTTTTGAATTTCTAATTCACCATTTTGGTGAAAAATTCGAAATGAAGAAGATGAAAAGGGGGGAGAGAGAAGCTTGCTTTGTTTTCTTGATCTTTGTGCATAAAAAGCTTGGTTGATATCCTTTTGTTTTGTTAATTACCTTTTAACCATGGTAAAATTTGTGTGGCTTGAAATCAACCAACAATACCTTCCCTTTGGTCATGCTTATGTCATCCTCCTATGTCATCTTCCCACACTTGTCATCTTCTTGTTGGTGTGGTGACATCATCATCACTAACCTCTTTGATTAGCTCTTAATTACTTGGCTAATGACCGCTGATCTGTTATACGGTTCACTTAACTTTCGTTCTCGTTTATCGTTTGAGGGATCATACCCGGGATCTTATTACTTGGGTTCCCTTAACCTTTCTCAATACATTATATTCCTTTTATGATCCTCTCTTATAATCCTTGAATTTAAATCCTTTTAATCATGTTACCTTATACTCAATTCTTTCCGTATCTAGTGGATTTTCGGGAAAAACCAAAGTGTTCGGAATTGGATTCTGACGATCTTTACATACACTTATATACCACATAGAGTACTAATAATATCCCATAAGATCAATAACAGAACCCCTACATAGCGTGGCATGAAAAGTTTTCTCGTTCAGCAAAAACACTATTCATAAGGGTTTCAAAATTTCTCAAAAATTGGGGTTATTACAGGTAGGAAATGGCCAGCTGTTTCGTAGGATATTTGGTGTTGTACCTCAGGTAGATCGAATAAGCTGGATTGGTTTTCAGTTGTTTTTAGTCCGGCTTATTTACAAGTATGACTTATGTAAGGTAATAAATAAGAAACGGATATTTGGCCGACGGACTAACCTTACTTAAAGGTTATTTCCGCGGTAAGACTTAATCACTTTTGGGTTGTAATAATTATCACATTGTGGATTGATATACTCTAGTAATAAATGGTTCGTTTCCAAGACAATAACCTATAAGTGTATGTGTGTGTATGTGTGATATGTGTGGGGGTCGTAAAGGTGTGAGTATTTATATATTATGGTACGAGATAAATGTTATACATGATACAAGATGGCGTGGCCTCCTAGATCCTGACCCCGGATTTTGGGGCGCCACAATACTGATAAAGGCCTTGAGAATGCTGTTGATTTTGTAAATCACCAAATTTCTTTCATCTACACAATCCAACAACTCAATATTTATAGATATACATAACTATGTTTAATTTATTACTATAATTTGACAATTAAAATATTGGGTTGCATCCCAAGCAGCGCTTGTTTTATATCATTAGCTTGACTTGTACATGCAACTAACATTATCAATATGCTGAAAAAGCAAATAAATGCACATACCTACGAATCATTAATATAATTATAATGTGCAAACATACCTTTGATCCATAAAAATATAAGAAAATTTTTATGATCCTCACTTGCATAAGAGACCTCGAAAAATCAAAGTAGCTAGAAAAGTCGTCAGAATAATCATCATAAGTGCGACTCATAAACTCCTCCCAAATTGGATCTTTATATTCATAAGCACGAATTTCAATTTCATCAATCTTAAATCCCTCCTCAATTTTAATAGGAAACTCATCAATTTTTTTCTCGTCCACCAATTTATTAAGTTCAACAACATTCTCTAAATTTGGTAGAATTTCAATTGCATCCAAATTATCATTACCACACATTGGACTATAATCAACTAAACAAGTAGTCTCATCGAACATATAATTATCATCAATTGCTAAACAAGAATCATGGATTGTTGAAAAATTGACACGAGGAGGAACTTGAAGACAACCATCATGCATCACAAGTTGAACTTCCTTAATAAAACTATTCCTTTTAGCATTCTCCTCGTACCGACCTATTGATTCTACTACACATGGAATATCACCTTTATTAACAATCTCAAAATTTGAGTCATTAAAGTATTTAAGAAGTCCCAAATAAAGTAAAGAAGGATTAGAATAATTCAAAGTCTCATCAACACCATTGCATACATATGAATCATCATGGTATTGATTATCAAAATAATATGAAAAATCTATGCTAGGCGGGTATGGAGCATAATATGAGTTGCATCCAAATTATCATTACCACACATGGGACTATAATCAACTAAACAAGTAGTCTCATCGAACACATAATTATCATCAATTTCTAAACAAGAATCATGGATTGTTGAAAATTTGACACAAGGAGGAACTTGAAGACAACCATCATGCATCACAAGTTGAACTTCCTTAATAAAACTATTCCTTTTAGCATTCTCCTCGTACCGACCTATTGATTCTACTACACATGGAATATCACCTTTATTAGCAATCTCAAAATCTGAGTCATTAAAGTATTTAAGAAGTCCCAAAGAAAGTAAAGAAGGATTAGAATAATTCAAACTCTCATCAACACCATTGCATACATATGAATCATCATGGTATTGATTATCAAAATAATATGAAAAATCTGTGCTAGGCGGGTATGGAGCATAATATGAGTTGTAACAATCAAACGAGTTCACCTGATACACATTAAAATCCTGAAAAGAATTAAAATTTTGTTATCGTTCTTGATTGCTGATGAAATCTTGAGCGTTATCCCAGCCAAAATTGTTATCCATGTCGTCTCCTCTACTCAAATCTTTACGTTATCTATGTCAAAGAAACCTGTAGACACACAAAAGAAAAACAAAAAAAGGATAAAAACCCTGTACATGTATTTATATACATAATTAGAATAAGAGGTACAAGAAGAACCTGTACAAAAATAAGTGAAACAAGTACATGTATTTATATACATAATTAGTTCAACCTGTTGCTAGAATAATATTTTAAACATATGTATATCTCGTAGTTTTTGACCGAAGTCTATGGTTATAGAAAACACTGATTAAATAAATATATTTATATAGCAACTACACATATTTAAAATATATAGTCATAAAAGTAATATATATTACAAAAGTTTGGACACCATTAAAAGTTTTGTATTTTTAGCCATTAATGTTATAAAATATTTATTTTATAACTAAAACAATTTAAATCACTTCAATTTATATTTTTTTAATAAAGAATAAGATAGTTATCACAAACAAACATGAGGTTACAACGAGTACCAAAATTTGATACATCCAGAATTTTAGGTACTTTGATACTGTTGTTTTCCATTAAATTTAAATGGTGTTTACTTATTAAAGCATCTCCAACTCTGCACCTGTTAGGTATAATATCTACGCGTGTCACTCTACATACTAAAAAATGGAATACTCCAATGGAAAAACTGGTAGGTATAAATGGTATAAATTTAGATAACGAAAGAGACGTACCCATATTTGTTGATTGTTCAGCCATCATGTATAATACACCACGTCATCTTTTGCCTATATTAACCCTAATCTAGCCTAAATATTATTCTAAATTTTATCATTTTTATATTTTTATAATATGTTTAAGGTTTAAATATATAATATTATAATATAAAAATGATGTATATATCTTCATAATTATTATATATATAGATGTATAAATGTACTGCTTGTATTTTTATTTTTAAAACAAAAATGTTATGTATCGTGTATGTAACGCCCCCAAATCTGGGGTCAGAGGATTTGGTCGTCACGATGAAACCCAAATCCAAATTAATCTGTTAAATCAAAATGCAAATGCCAGCGGAAGATATTTAGCATCTATGACCCCAAACTAATCCAAGATCTTTTAAGGTTACAGTTCTAGAAACAAGAATTCCAAATTCCACAAATAAATTTTTCACTTTCTGTTAAAACTCCATTCAATAATTCCAAACCTTAAAACTTAACCCGCTAGTATAACTTCGAGAAGAAGTATACTAGGCCAAAATACAATACACAACTATAATATAATATAATATAAATCAACTTTACATAATAAAACCTACACTAGTCCGCAAACCCTGGACCAACCACCTTTCAAAAGCGTCTTATTTGCTTCCCTGAATTACGCGGCTAAACAGCGCAAGTTAATCCTCACTAGAGGTTAAATTTGAAAATAGGCAAGTATGAGCGAAAGAAAAGCTCAGCAAGATAATTGTAATATATATGGTCGTTTTGATATAAAACCGACATCTGCAATAATGCAGATCATTTTAAAATCATAATTGTTGAGGCACAAAATTTATTAAAGAATTAGATAATTTTTTCTCACTATACTCAAAACTCTTTTTGATATTTTTGAATGAAATGCTTCAGCACTACTTTGAATCTTGACGAGATTAAACTCGTAAAACGGTGTTTACAGGAATTATCGTAAACAATAATAACAAGAAGAAATGATTATGGATTGAATCATAAACTTTATTCAAAACCGAACTCTTAATATTAATACTCATTTTGTTATCATATTAAATTAGATATCAATACGAACTTTGATGCTCACAACATCCGATATGGAAGTCAACATCAATCATCTATACTAATACCAACTTTGATATTTGAACACAAAGTAAGTATCTTCATAAATCAGAATCTGAATCAAAACTGCATTTCACCATTAATCCAAAACAGAAACAGTTGATAAATCATTTATTCTATGATTATCAAAAAAATATAATAATTTAGATTGGGATCATTCACCGACGGATGTACTATCATATGCTGATCAGCCCGTGTGATAGCACAAGGTCATGATTTATAGAAACATGTCCCCAAAACATGAGTACTCAAATAAAAAGGCAATATATCTGCATGTGGCACAAATTGTGTCATAATATTTCATATGACACTTAGCAATAGCCCTCCGCTGGACCATCCGCCCCGGTCACTTACGCATTGATCAAATCTTAAAACCTTTTATTGAAAAGGGGTCATAATAATCGACACCCAAAATAATTTTATTCCCCCATTTACTTTGGCGGGAATACTCGCAACGAAATCATTTTTCTAAAAATCCCAAAACATTTATAAATCCAGTAATTTGATAAGTAAAAACATTTAACTATTCTGAACATAGAATGGCAGAGAGTACTTGCATAAACAGAATCATTTAATTCAGCGATATGTAAAACATTTATCTATTCTGTATTGAGAATAGGGAAAGCAATACTTGCATAATAAGATTCAAAATAAATATCACTTGAACAATAAGTTATGGTAGTGATACTTGCCTTTGGGTTTTTAGAAGTTAGTCACACTCGCAATAACACAATCCCTCATTCTGGCATCTTATGGCATCACCATCTTTTATTTCAAAAATTCACTGATACGTCGCTCCTGAGATTGCTAGAAGCCAGATATCCAATACTATTCCATTATTTCCAATGTCTGGTCCTAATCAACTTGAATAATCCGTATCTATAATTAAAAGATACAACTTTAATCGTCTAACCGATAATTACTCGACGAATTGCGCGTCAAAACCCTACCGTCTACCCATACGATAGCCCACACATAAAGAAAATAGCCAAAAACAAGACTTATGACTCACGTATACACGTAATACACATAGCATGTAAACACATAACTCGCCTATTGTTAGGTCACACAACACTATAGAAGGGGGTTGAATATAGTGTTTATACAATCAAATTGATTTAGAACACAAGTATGTAACAGTAATCAAGTTTATTCAATATAATAAGCTCTGTTACAAAGTAGGTTAAACTACTCTCTCAGTGATGAACAATATCACTAAGAGCTGCTAGGTTACAATGAATAATGTTCTCGTGAATGATAACACATATAGTGTAAACCCTAAGCTGTGTTTATATAGTACACAGTTACAAGATATCTTCTAATTGATATGGAATACAATTATGTCTCCTAAAATATATCAATCAGATATTATCTTCTACAAGTCTTATAGTTGTCCAACTCTTCATGCATATCTTCTTTTGTTTTAGTCCAGATCATCTCCTATAAATCAGCTGCATTTCTTATCTGAAGTACCCACACTTAAGTCCTGATATAAATCCTGACGGCCTTAAGTTCTCATAAAAGTTCTGACTCCAGTAAGTCCTGATTTCCAGTAAGTCCTGATAAATCCTGATATTAAATTCTGAAACTAAACATAAATCAGATTAGACATGACATCACAAATACATCTAACAATCTCCCCCAACTTGTAAATTATGAAAAATATATAAGTTAATAGATTTGATGATGTCAAAAAAATTTAAGTACAAATGCAATGAGAATTTATTTAAACAACTAACTACAACTTACAGTCCTTGCAGCTTTTACCAATTTTACTGAATCAATCTGAATCCAAAATCATTCTTGACAAAGTTTGATATCAGCTTCTCTTCTGCATTTCTCAGGACTTGAGCTAATGTAGCCTTGACTTTCTTCATTTCTTCATCTTGACTTCCAATCTGGTAGATTGCAGTCCTAAGTACTGAGATATGATTTCTTTCTAATCCATCACCAAGTCTGATTACTCTTGGATGAGATGAGTCTTCATTATAGCACATATATTTATCTTTCAGAATAACTTCAAGTTTAGCAGAATTCTTCTTTATTGGAATTTCACTTCCATCATCTTCAACTATCTTTGGAATAAATTCTACAACCCTTGATCCAGAGATTCTGGCCTTATCCCTTATGGTTTTCATTATGAAATTTGACCATCTTCGGGTAATCTCAGACTTTATCTCCAAAAGATAATGAAAGAATTGAAGTTCTTTCAGAGATTTGTTCAGCATATCTGATTCTGACATTCTGTATGTTCTTCCATCTTTAAGAAATAAAATCAGCTTTTCTTTAACATCACTCTTATCATGAGCATCCAGTACCACTTGAACAGATATAACCTTGTCAAGGTGTTTTTGTGTAATTTCCTCAAGAGGTTTTTCAGTTAATAAGAATGGATCTCTGGTAATTACTTCAACTCCTGTTTTGATCTTGGCTTCTTTAGAACCTAATCCAGCTCTGTCTCTTGCTTCTCTGGCTTTTAATCCAACAGTCATGAAATCATATAGCAGTTGACTTTTCTTAGGATCTGATGGTTTAACATTTTTCCATAGGAGTTTCTTCTTATCAATAACTGTCATCTTGTTTAAATCAACTTGAGCTCTTTCAGAGGTTGATGTCTTGATGACTTGATCAGGATTTGCTGTTTCATTATCTTCTTGAGCAGATAGCTTCTCAGAATTTGATAAACTCTGAGCTTCCAGAGTTTGAGTAGTTTGGGCATTATCAGTAGTTAACTCTGTTTCTTTCAGTTTCTTCCTTCTCTTCAAAGATTCAACTTCCTCTTCTATCAGAGTATCATCATCGTGCATTATAGCTTGATAGACAGGATCTATTAGAAATGAAGGAATTTTCTTCTTCTGAATCTTTGTTGGTTCATCAACCTTTTCTTTCCCTTTTGCTTTAGGATCAATCTCAACTTGTGATCTTGTCTTGGGCTTTGAAGCCTCAGAAATTGACCTTTCCTTGATCACAATGTCTTTTACCTTAGGCCTTGGAAGTTTCTTTGCTTTAGAAGCTTTAGATTTAAGATTTGTCTTCTCAGCTACAAATCTAGCTTCTTCCTCCTTTAGAGTCTCTAAATCCATTCCAGGATTATGTTTGAGAAACAATCTTTTAGCAATTTCTTCATCAAGTGTCTGAATCTTGGGATCCTTATAGTAGACAATAGTCTCCCTTCCCTTAAGCTTCAGAGTTTGTAAAAACTTCTGAGAGTCTTGACTTCCTCCTTGAATGAGAATATCAGAACTTTATATCAGAATTTGATTATCAGAACTTGCTTTCAGAACTTGAGTATTCACAGCTTCAGAACTTGTATTCTTTTGTGTCGAAGATTTGCTAGAATCAGAATTTAGTTTCTTTGAAGAAACTTTGTTGTTTTTCCCTTGACCTTTGCCCTTGCTAGGGTTTCCCTGGTCATCTCCTTTATCATCCTTCTTCTTCAGTACTTGACTAGTTGAGCATTTGGACTTAACTACCTTCTCCCCCTTTTTGGCATCATCTGATAGAAGTAGAGAGAGAAGAAGTTCCACTGAAGATTGGATCTCATTCAATTGATTCTGTTGAGCAGCTTGATTTTGTAGGACTTCAGCCAGTTGGGCCTGCTGTTCTTCTTAAACTTTCTCAATAGCTTCAACTTTCTCTTGAATAGGTCTGATAAACCTCTTCTTGTCTAGTTTGATCTCCATGTCTAGCTTATCAGCTTTTTCCAGAAGTTTATCAACCTTTTCATGAGTAATGGAGTGTGGACCCTGAAGAGATTTAGTACTGAGAGCTATGACTTTAAGTTGAGCTTTGAAGTGAGAATTTATCAATAACTGATCAGCTTTTGCAGTATGATCTGTCAGAACTTTTGAGCTGGGAATGAAGTCAGATTCATTTGACTTCTTAGTTTATTCAACTCCTCTGTGAGTTTCTTCCCATGTAACAGGAGCATCTTCTTCAACAAAGTTTTTAAGCAGTGCCTCATTTCCAAGAATTTGAGCTGGAGTGTTTACCGGAGCTGACTCTCCAGAAATTTCTAGAAGCTCATCATATTTCGACAACACAAGACTGTGTGTGGCTGTAGGAGATTCTGGTACAACTTCATCTGTTTCCACATCCAGAAGTGGAGTAGTTGGTATTTCAGCATTTAATGGAGAAACAAGTGGAGTTGTCACTTGTCCTTGTGGTGCTTCTAGAAACAAGACAGATGGAATGTCCAGCCTATGAATGTCAATTCCAGGACTTAATCCTGAATCTTTAGTTGTAGCTATTTTTCTGAGTGGAGAGATAGGAGGTGTGATCACTGTATCTTGAACAGTGTCTTCAGCTTGAGGTGGAGGTGGCAAAGCTTCAATCACTATTGGTTCTGATGAGATCAGAGATTCCTGATCCCCTTCCTCAGCTTCTTTATATTGAGCTTGTGTAATTTTCACACATGCTCTCTTCTTCTTTGATCTTCTGGATGATGGAGGAGTTGCTTGAGCAGCATCAGAACTTAAAGTTCTTTTCCTTTTTAAAATTCTAGAACCCTCAGTAGTTTCTACCTCCTTCTAAAAAATTACCTTTTCAGCTTCTATCTCCTTATGAAGAATTGATTCTTCAGCTGCTACTGTCATAGGTTCTGATGCATGAAGCTGGACTTGCTCATCTTTTTCTGATTCATTTCTAAGAATCAGTTTTCTCTTTCTCCTTGATGGAGATTGAGGAACAGATTTTGCTTTTGAAGATTTGGGTCTGGATGTTGTAGCAGATTTTATAACTGGCACCTTTTGGGAAGTACCAGAGGTTGGTTTGGTAGTAGGTGCTGATGGTTGTGGTTGAGAAGATTGTGCTGGTTGGAAATAGGGTCTGATGGTAGGCTGTGGTTGAGAGTTGGAAGTTTGTGTTGGTGGAGGTTGAGAGGTAGTAGGTTGTATAGGTGGAAGTTGTGCTGGTGCTACATCAGGATAAATGGTACAGTATGTGTGAGGATCAGAATTTACTAAGAACTGTTTTACAGATTGAGGAATTTGGAGGGGTCTTAGTACATTCTTCTTATTATCAGCAGATAATAAGTCTGTGAAAGCCCTTTTATGAAGTTTAAAGGGTTCAATTGTCTCACTAAAATTTTGGGGCTTATCAGGACAACAAAAACTGTAAATGAGTTGACAAAATCTAGCAAAGTAAATAGTATTTGGGTCCTCCTTCATCATATCCCCAATAAAACCCAAAATAGCAGTAGCATAATCAAAGTGAGTTTGATTTAGAAGTGCATACCCTATTTGCTGACTCAGAATTGGAATGGCATCAAAATTTGAGCATTTGTTGTCAAAAGCTCTGGTGATGAAGTCAAAGAAAAAACTCCACTCCCTTCTAATGTATGGCCTCTTCAGTTGTCCCATCTTGGACAAACTTTTCTCAAAGCCAAGATTGGCCATCATACTCTGTAGTAGTGGATCTTCAATCTGAGCATTGAAATTGAAATTTTCTGGCAGATGTTGAGCTTGTCGAACAGTAAACAAAGTAACCAGATGCTCATATTCCCCTGTTGTGAAAATAATACTTGGGGACCCAGCTTCACCACCATCATCATAAACTACACTCCTCCAAAACTCTAGTATTTGAGTTCCTAAGAGTAATTGTGGTTGGGTCAAAGCATACCCAATTTCACTGTTAGCAAGAAAGTCTTGGATGAAGTGTAGATCTGAAGGAGCACCGTCCTTGATACCAACCTATAACGCCCCCAAATCCGGGGTCAGAGGATTTGGTCGTCACAATGAAACCCCAATCCAAATTAATCTGTTAAATCAAATTGCAAATTCAAGCGGAAGATATTTAGCATCTATGACCCCAAACTAATCCAAGATCTTTTAAGGTTACAGTTCTAGAAACAAGAATTCCAAATTCCACAAATAAATTTTCACTTTCTGTTAAAACTCCTTTCAATAATTCCAAACCTTAAAACTTAACCCGCTAGTATAACTTCGAGAAGAAGTATACTAGGCCCAAATACAATAGACAAATATAATATAATATAATATAAACAACTTTACATAATAAAACTTACACTAGTCCGCAAACCCTGGACCAACCACCTTTCAAAAGCGTCTTCTTTGCTTCCTCGAATTACATGGCTAAACAGCGCAAGTTAATCCTCACTAGAGGTTAAATTTGAAAACAGGCACGTATGAGCGAAAGAAAAGCTCAACAAGATCATTGTAATATATATATGGTCGTTTTGATATAAAACCGACATCGGCAATAGCGCAGATCATTTTAAAATCATAATTGCTGAGACAATAAATTTATTAAAGAATCGGATAATTGTTTTTCATTGTATTCAAAACTCTTTTTGATATTTTCGAGCGAAATACTTCAGCAATACTTTGAATCTTGACGAGATTAAACTCATAAAACGGTGTTTACGTAAATATCGTAAAGAATAATAACAAGAAGAAATGATTATGGATTTAATCATAAACTTTATTCAAAACCGAACTCTTGATATTAATACTCATTTTGTTGTCATATCAAATTAGATATCAATACGAACTTTGATGCTCACAACATCCCATACTGAAGTCAGCATCAATCATCAATACTAATACCACCTTTGATATTTAACAATAAAGTAAGTATCAGCATAAATCAGAATTTGGATCAAAACTGCATTTCACCATTAATTCAAAATAGAAACAGTTGATAAATTATTTATTCTATGATTATCAAAAACAATATAATAATTTAGATTGGGATCATTCACTAACGGACGTACTATCACATGTTGATCTGCCCGTGTGATAGCACAAGGTCATGATTCATAGAAACATGTCCCAAAAACACGAGTACTCAAATAAAAAGGCAATATATCTGTATGTGGCACAAATTGTGTCATAATATTTCACATGACACCTAGCAAAAGCCATCCGCTGGACCGTCCGCCCCGGTCACTTACGCATTGATCCAATCTTAAAACCTTTTATTGAAAAGGGGTCATAATAATCGACACCCTAAATAACTTTATTCCCCCATTTACTTGGGCAGGAATACTCACAACCAAATCATTTTTCTCAAAATCCCAAAACATTTATAAATCCGGTCATTTGATAAGTAAAAACATTTACCTATTCTGAACATAGAATGGCAGAAAGTACTTGCATAAGTAGAATCATTTAATTCAGCGATAGGTAAATTATTTATCTATTCTGTATTGAGAATAGGGAAAGCAATACTTGAATAATAAGATTCAAAATAAATATCACTTGGACAATAAGTGATGATATTGATATTTGCCTTTGGGTTTTTAGTAGTTAGTCACACTCGCAATAACACAATCCCTCATTCTGACATCTTATAGCATCACCATCTTTTATTTCAATAATTCGCTAATATGCCGCTCATGTGATTGCTTAAAGCCTGATATCCAATACTATTCCATTCTTTCCAATGTCTGATCCTGATCAACTTGAATAATCCGCATTTATAATTAAAATATACAACTTTAATCGTCTAACCGATAATTACTCGACGAACTGTGCGTCAAAACCCTACCGTCTACCCATACGATAGCCCACACATAAAGAAAACAGCCAAATACAAGACTTATGACCCACATATACACGTAATACACATAGCATATAAACACATAACTCACGTATCATATAATTCATATCACACATGCCTCGGTTCGTCAAAAGGTTCGACTCGGTGCGTTTAAAACTGAAATCGGGTCAAAAATATGATTTACCGAATAATAAACGACTCACAAAACAAGGGACCTTTCGAAACAAAAGATTTTGGGTCTCGAAAGTATTTTTGATGAAAGCAAAATATTTTTCTGAGTCTATACGCGTTCGTTTCGTATTAAACGGACGAACGGTCTATTTATTACGAATAAAATAAGAATAAATCAAAACAAAATATAAATAATTGAATCAAATTATGATTTTCAAAAATAATAAAAGATAATAATTTGAAATTGAATAAATATTTTAGAAAAACTTTCAAAATAACGTCTTTGTAAAACGGACTTTTCCCGGGGTCATACCCCTCAAAATCAATCCCAAACAACACAATCCAACTATACTAAAATAAAATCAATAAATTTAAAACACAAAATAATGTATATTTGCACTTATAAACATGCTAGAAATAAGAAAACATGGCCAAAAGCGACTTCTACAACAACTTCTGAAATTTATGAAATAAATATATAAACACTTACATGCTATAATATACACAAGTACGAAGGCGGAATTTCGGAATCATTACCAAAAATAAATTCTGATCACCCCGAAGAGAATATCTGATGTCCGAAAAATATCTCCAGAAAAGTCTAAAATTAATAGCGATAGATATATACATGCTGAGATGCCATGTGGAGTAATCAACACCGTCAAACTCTTTTTCTATGCCCCGAAAATAAATTAAAACGGAAAATATGTTCTGTAAATTTTTCTTCTCAAAACCTTGCAATATATATACCTTTGCGTAGGTATCGAAGCGCTAATTGTTTATATATATAATAATTGAAATTTGGACGGACGGGTTGTAACATATGAATTTTCAAAAATTAAAAGTATATAAGCAGGGGAGAGAGAAAAGAGACAGAGAGTTTGGGGGTGGGTGGCGGTGGATATTGGATAACAGAGGGGGGCTGTGGTTTATGTACACACGCACACAATTCTTTTTTTGTTTATGTTTTTTTCTTTTGTTTTTGTTTTTGTATCCTTTTTCTTTTAAATAAAAACCAATTCAAATCATGTTAGGAATATGTTGTTTACTTGATGATAAGCTAAACAAAACACCTTAGTAGATTTTAACTTAGTGAATTTTGTAGCACCCGATGGATGATCAATTATAGTCCCGATGGATGATTCAATATAGTCCCGACGGATGACTAATATATACACCGGGTGAGTATCTCATGTAACATTAAGTACTGTAGCACATTTCTGCAAACAACTTTGTATAGATTCTGTAGTAGCTTATGAATCATGTAGACTGCTAGTAGATGTGCAGAATAGGTTGATTAAATATAAATATAAGATGTCTTGTAATTCTGCACAAATGAAATAGAGTCAACGGATGATCAACAAGGCTACCCGACGGATGATCAACAAGGCTACCCGACGGATAACAAGCATGTACCCGACGGATGATCAATTCAAATATCTATTGACAGTGACAACGCAGTCACATGCGTCGAGTATTTGCAAAAGGGATGTGGCAGCTTGTTTAACAGGTTTTTTGGGAACAAAGAAGCATTACCATTTTCATGCTATTATGAAGATATTCAAAGATGATGGAATAGAGTAGTGAAGCAGCATGGAGTTAGACTTGATAGGTTTTATTTTATTATCTTGTCTTATTACTATGTAAACTTGGTGATATATAAACCAAGTGTAGCAAGTAGAACAACTAACTAGACTAAGCAAATACATTCTCAGAGAAACATTTGTAAGCTGAATCCTATAACATTTCTCTGTAAGTTTAGTTGTTCATATTTGTAAGCAGCTGTGAGCTATTCAAGCTTCACAGGGTTCTCACTCGATATATATATATATATATATATATATATATATATATATATATCTAACGGATACATTCAAATCCACCAGAAAGTTTGAAAGACCTAAGTTTTTATTACCTTGTGTTTGATTTACTTAACTCTTCATTCTGCACTTTGCAAATCAAACAGTTAGATATAAATTGAGTTAGAACAATTTTTCATAAATCTCAAAAGGAGACAGAATTACATTCAACCCCCCCCCCCCTTCTGTAATTATTGTTGAATTGTTAGGGAATAACAATTGGTATCAGAGCAAGCTCTTGAAGTACAAAGAGTTTAAAGATCACAACAAAACAGCAAGATGAACAAGAAGGATATTGGAGTGAAGATTCCATTTATGGACAAAGACAATTATCACCACTGGAAGGTGAAGATGCACCTACATCTTCTTTCTCAATATGAGGCCTATGTGGATTATATAGAGAGAGGTCCTCATGTACCTTTAAGAGTTGCAACAGGTAATGAACCATCTGTTCCCAAGCCTAGGCATGAATGGTCAGATGCTGATATTGAGCAAGTCAGGAAAGACAAGAAGGCCATGAATATATTATTCAATGGGGTTGATGGTGATATGTTTGATAACATCATCAACTGCAAAACAGCCAAGGAGGTTTGGGACACAATTCAGATTATCTGTGATGGTACTGAGCAAGTAAGGGAGAATAAGATGTAGTTGCTAATTCAGCAATATGAGCACTTTCATTACGAAGATAATGAGTCTCTCACTGATATTTTTAGTAGATTTCAAAAACTAGCAAATGCTCTGAAGTTGCATGGAAGAGTCTATCAGATAAAAGACTCCAATCTCAAGTTCCTTAGATCTCTTCCAAAGGAGTGGAAACCAATGACAGTCTCACTGAGAAATTCTCAGGATTATAAGGAGTTTACCTTGGAGAGACTATATGGCATCCTGAAAACTAATGAGCTTGAAAAAGAGCAAGATGAGAGGATGGAGAAAGGAAGGAAGAAAGGAGGGTCCATAGCACTGGTTGCTGAGTTGGAAAAGGAGAAGGAGGTGAAGGTAGAAGCTGTTGAGTCTACTTCAAGGGTCTGTGAAAACAAGGGTAAGGGGCTGGTAGCTGAAAATGAAGACAATTTGAGCCAAGATGACATGGATGATATTGATGAGCATTTATCTTTTCTTTCCAGAAGATTTACCAAGCTCAAATTCAAAAAGAACTTTGGAGCAGCTAAGCCAAATAGAAACATGGTGGATAAATCCAAATTCAAGTGTTTTAAATGTGGCTTGGCAGGGCATTTTTCCAGTGAGTGTAGGAAGTCAGATTCAAGTAAAAAGAATTTTGAGCCCGTTGATTATAAACCAAAGTATTTTGAGTTGCGCAAGCAAAAGGAAAGGGCTTTTATTACACAAGAAAATGACTGGGCAGCTGATGGTTTGGATGAAGATGAAGATGTCAGCTATGTCAATCTAGTCCTAATGGTCAAGTCTAATGAAACAGAAACAAGTTCTTCAAGTAATCAGGGAAACAGAAAGAATCTTTGGTACCTGTATAGTGGTTGTTCAAGGCACATGACTGCAGATTCTACCTTGCTCACAGAGTTCAAGGAGAGAGTTGGCCCAAGTATTACTTTTGGAGATGACAGCAAGGGTTATACTGTGGGATATGGCTTGATTTCAAAAGACAATGTCATCATTGAGGAGGTTGCCCTAGTGGATGGTCTCAAGCATAATTTGTTGAGTATCAGCCAGCTTTGTGATAGAGGCAATTCAGTAACCTTCAATTCAGAAGCCTGTGTTGTGTCTAACAAAAGAAGCAACAAAGTGGTTCTCACTAGTGTGAGAAGAGGAAATGTGTATCTAGCTGACTTCAACTCATCAAATGCAGAATCTGTTACTTGCCTTCTCAGTAAAGCAAGTGAAGATGAAAGTTGGTTGTGGTACAAGAAGTTATCCCATCTAAACTTCAAGACCATGAATGAGCTTGTCAAGAAAGAACTGGTTAGAGGCATTCCTCAAGTGGAGTTTTCTAAGGATGGACTGTGTGATGCCTGCCAAAGGGGGAAGCAGATCAAAGCATCATTCAGAAAGAAGCTTGATTTAATAATTGAAGAACCTTTACAATTGCTAAACATGGATCTATTTGGACCAGTCAATGTGTTCTCCATCTCAAGGAAAAGATTTTTCCTAGTAATTGTAGATGATTTCTCAAAGTTCTCTTGGACATATTTCCTAAAGTCTAAAGATGAGGCTAGTGAAATCATCATCAATCACATAAGGCAAGTCAACAATCATCCTGATTTCAAAGTATGAAGAATCAGGAGTGATAATGGAACTGAGTTCAAGAATTCTGTGATAAGATCATTTTGTGAAGAAAGTGGGATAATGCATGAGTTTTCTGCCAGCAAGAACTCCACAAAAAATGGAGTGGTAGAAAGGAAAAACAGATCTCTTATTGAAGCTGCAAGGATAATGCTTGAAGAATCAAAGTTACCAACATATTTCTGGGCTGAAGTTCTGAATACTCTCTGCTACACTCAGAATATTTCTTTGGTTAATCAAGCAAAGTGCATGACACCATATCAATTGTTCAAGAACAAGAAACCAACTCTAAATTTTCTTCATGTCTTTGGCTGCAAATGTTATATATTGAGAAATCAGACTGATCAACATGGGAAGTTTGATGCTAAAGCAGATGAAGGAATTTTTGTTGGATATGCTGTGGGAAAAGCATATAGAGTCTACAATCTTAGAACCAACATTTTCATGGAATCAATACATGTTGTGTTTGATGATAAAAAGATTGAAGGACTGCAAAATGAAGATTCTCATGAGAGTCTCAAATTCGATAATGTGGAGATGGTTAGTGATGACAGTGATGATGAAAGTGATCAGGAAACAATGGAAAAGGATAATGCAGAAAAATCTACTACTAATGAAGCACAAAATTCAACATCTATCGAGTTACAAAATGCTTCATCCATCGGGAGACAATCTGCTTTATCCGTCGGGAGACAATCAGCCTCATCTGTCTGAACACAAAGTGCACCATCCGTCGGGTTTTCAAAAGAAGTTGAAAGTCAGAATAGATCACTTACAGAAAATTCTCCTTTCTCTAACCAAAGATTCACAAACTCAGGGGGAGTTTTTAGTAATAAAAACTCAGTCACACATCAAGACAATAATGAGGCCTCTTCATCTAGAGCTAATCTACCTCAACAAAGGAAATGGATAAAAGATCACCCCTTTGAGCTCATCATTGGTGATGTGTCTTCTAGAGTTCAAACAAGGAGAGCAACTCAAGAAAAATGTCTATATAGCAGCTTCCTATCTAAGGAAGAACCAAAGAAGGTAGAAGAAGCTTTGTTGGATCCTGATTGGATTTTATCTATGCAGGAGGAGCTAAACCAGTTTGAAAGGAATAAAGTATGGAAGCTGATACTCAAGCCTAAAGGAAAGAATCCAATTGACACCAAATGGGTATTCAGAAACAAGATGGATGAAAATGGCATAGTGGTCAGGAACAAAGCTAGATTGGTTGCTAAGGGCTATTGTCAATAACAAGGAATAGATTTTGATGAAACTTTTGCTCATGTTGCAAGACTTGAAGCCATCAGAATTTTCTTAGCCTATGCAGCTCATGCCAATTTCAAAGTCTATCAAATGGATGTGAAAAGTGCATTTCTGAATGGAGATTTGGAGGAGGAAGTCTATGTTAATCAGCCTCCTGGTTTTGAAGATCCTAATTTTCCAAATCATATCTACTATCTTTTGAAAGCACTTTATGGACTGAAGCAAGAAACTAGAGCCTGGTATGACACTTTATCAAAGTTTCTTTTGGAAAATCACTTCACAAGAGGTACTATTGATAAAACCTTATTCTTTAAAAATGTTAATGGCTCTAGTATACTTGTTCAAATTTATGTGGATGATATTATATTTGGCTCTACAGATGAAAAAGTTTGCAAAAAGTTTACAAAATTGATGCAAAGTAAGTATGAAATGAGCATGATGGGAGAACTAACTTACTTTCTTGGTTTGCAAGTGAAGCAAGTTAGTGATGGAATATTCATTAGTCAAACTAAATATATTCATGATCTTTTAATGAAGTTTGATCTAATGGATTGCACATCTGCAAAAACTCCCACGGCCACTGCAACTAAGTTTGAATTAAACACTACCGAAAAGTCTGTGGATATTTTAAGTTATAGGGGCATGGTTGGTTCACTTCTGTACTTAACAGCTAGTAGATCAGATATAATATTTGCTACTTGTCTTTGTGCTAGATTTTAGGCTGATCCTAGAGAATCTCATTTAGTAGCTACTAAGAGAATTTTCAGATATCTCAAGGGAACACCAAAACTTGGCATTTGGTACCCTAGAGATTCTGGTTTTGATCTAACTGGTTATTCAGATGCAGATTATGCAGTTTGTAAAATAGACAGAAAAATTACAATAGGAACCTGTCATTTTCTGGGAAACAAGCTTGTGTCCTGGTTCAGTAAAAAGCAAAATTCAGTTTCTACTTCTACAGCTGAAGCTGAATATATTGATGCTGGTAGTTGTTGTGCACAGATTTTGTGGATAAAAAAACAATTGTTGGACTATGGTCTATAAGTGGATATGATTCATATTTTCTGTGATAACACAAGTGCAACTGCCATCACTGAAAATCCAGTACAGCATTCAAGAACAAAGCACATAGACATCAAGTACCACTTCATAAGAGAACATGTGATGAATGGTACTGTGGAACTGCATTTTGTTCCAAGTGAAAAGCAGCTTGCACATATATTTACCAAACCACTTGATGAATCCACCTTTTCAAGGTTAGTAAGTGAATTAGGTATGCTAAATTTTTCTTGAATCATTTTCAGATATTTTGCAAGTTGCTATCCAGCCAAAAATTTAATTGATTTTTCTGTTTTGGATGAAACTTTGGCTAAGTCAAAACTTACATCCTGACGGATGATCATTATCCATCAAGTTTGCTCATCCGTCGGAATACAATTTGTCTATAAAAATCAATTATTTTTCTGGAATATATTATAACTCGACGGATAACTGCTTTATCTTCATCCGTCGAATTGTCTCAATCCTAGTCGTTAATTCTCTGAACATTATCCATCGAGTATACTTACAGTTTGTAAGCATGACACGACGGATAAGTGATGGAATTTTTACAGTTTTTTATTTTTAAAACGGCAATTTTGGGCAATTTTTATTGGTCCTTTATTTCACTTTATTATTTTTTGTCAGTTTATCTCTGAGATAGTATAAAAGCTAAATTCTTTTTCATTCTTTTCATTTATCATTCTCAAGATTCAATTGCTCTAACTTCTTTCTTCTCAAAAGAAAACTCTCTCTCTGCAAAGTCCAAATCTCTAACAATGGCACCTGTAGTGAAAATCATGTCTCAAACCGGTTACATCTATGAGAAAAATAACTTCTCAGCTTTAGTAAACAAGGAGATTCAGCAATCTGGTGTCTATCACAAAATGATGGATTTTATGAAGAACTGAAAACTCAACTATGCCATGCTGGAATCACCCACCATTTACTGTGAGGTTGTAGAGGAGATATGGACAACTGCAGTATACAACTCAATAGACAAAACCATCACTTTCACTCTAAAAGGTAAGGAGTTTTGCATAAACAGTGATATTATCAAAGCATGCTTTAGGATTCCTGATAATACTGTAATTGCTCCATACACAGACACTGACATTGTTAATATGCTTAATTCTATGGGCTATGCACTCACTACCTCTAAGTTAAGTGAAATTAGGATGTTGGGTCTTAGGAAAGAATGAAGTTATCTGTGTGATGTGATAACTAAAGTGTTTTCTGGTAAGATCAGCAACTTTGATTCTATCAATATATCCATGCTCAACATGCTTTACATGCTAGTTACTGATAAATATTTTAATTTCAGTGACTTGGTTTTGTTTGAGTTAGGCTTTAAGTTAGGAGAACTCAATAAGAGAGGTAAAAGTGTCTATTATGCTAGATTATTTATGATGCTTGCTAACCATCTTATTGAGAATATTGAGATTGAGAACCTAACCAACAAGCTGACTGTTGGGTTCAAGAAAGAAGGATTATTGAAGATTTAAATAGAGCAAATCATCATAAGGAGTTGCCCCTGTACTATTTTCCAGTAATGGAGGGACCTCAGGTAAGTCAGGTAAATTCTACTGTCTCTACTCTTCCAACCTCACACATTTCTTTGCCTTCTAGTATAGCTATGGTATCTGTGCCAATGACCAAACAGATTCCTACCCAAGCTACCTAACCAACAAAAGTTTCTAAATCCAAAGCTAAGAAAGCCCCCTCTGATTTCTTTCAAAAGAAATCAGTTGTAAAATCTACTAAACCTAAAAAGGGGAGTGTGAAGGAGGGTAAGAAAGGTGAGGGACAGGGTGAAAATCAAAGAAGCCCTAAGGATAAGGCTGGTGAGAAGAGTGTACCCAAACTTAGCCATACCAGAGTTTCCCAACAAACTGTGGTTGTTAATAAGGAAATTAGCTCATCACTGGTTTCATCCTCCCAAAAGGATGTTACCATTGAAACAAGCTCCCAACCAGGAGCACAGGCCAAGAGGGGTAAGGACACTAGCTCACCATAAACTTATGCTAGAAAGAAAAGATCAGAAACCCTTGGGGATGCACAGGGCTCACACACTGTTCAAACTGGTGCTAAAGACACAGTCACTGCACCTTCTCAAAGTCAGGTTGATGTGGCTCCAATAAATGTGAAGTCACAGCCAAAATCTCTCATAATTGAAGCACCTGATACACCAAATTCTCCCACACACTCACTGGATGTTGACATGATCAATACATCACTTCCCAATTCTCCATCTTTAACTCTCTTGGAGAAGCCAAAAATCCAAGTAAGTGAGCATCATCTTTTAGATGATTTGTTGGCTCATTTACCATTCCTTTCTAAGACTGTTGAGACATCTGTGCCAAATTTTCATCAATCTGCACAGAGTCTACAATAGTCTCCACTCCAAACTCTTTCATTTCTACTATCCTGATGGATATTCATCATCCGTTGAGTAGTGATTGTATCCCGACGGATAAGCCTAACAGCAGACATCCGTCGGATAGCCATACTATTAACCCAATGGATATTCTTCATCCATCGGGTGTCTCTGCATAACTTCAAATTTCTTCAATTCTTACGTGCAGAAGACTTATTAGTAGTGCAATCACTCCTAGGACTGAGGGAAGGGAGTGATTTGAGTGAGAGTCTGGGTTGCTCCCAAGAAAAAGGAGAGGAAAACAGTGAACCAATGCAGTCCATTTCTTTAGGACTGGCAAAAGTGAGTGAGAGGAGTCCCACCTTAGATGGTGAAGGTGGGGGTGTGAGGGTGGGAAGCCAAGGGGAGCCCTTGATGCAAAAACAGAGAGATCATGAGAGAAAAGCAGGTAGAGGAGTGATAATGATGGAAATCATTACAAGTGAGTCAATGAGTGTCAATGAAGCAGAAAGGAAAAGAATATTTCAGCAGGACTATCAAGCTGATATAGACTCTATTTCCCTATATGATGAGACATTTACTCACCCTGCTACAACTTACCAAACTCTAGCTGTACAGGGCAATGAGGAGGATGAAAGGATGTTATAATTGGTGCACACTACACAATCTCTACAAAGAGCAAAAGATGCAATCACTGCTATGCCTTCCAACACTGGTAGTGATTTTAAATTGGCTGAAGATTCATTTGGAGAAGCTGGTGGGGATGATGAGGAAGACAACATGAGCATAGGGGGAGATGTAGACACTCCATCCTAGATGCTAACAAAAGAGTGTTCCTACTCCCATTCCTACTCCCATCTCCAATCAACACTATTCAAGCTGATCCAAGACACCCAAGCAGCAATTCAATCATCTCATAATGCTAGCACAAAGAAGCTACTTACAGCTCACCTTGAAGCACTTCAACTACATAAAATCCAAGCTCTTCATCACAGTCAGAGTATAGATGAAATCAAATAAGAACTTTCTGAAGTAAAACAGGATTTCATAGCAAGGTTGGATGCTAGAATGCCTGGAACTACCATGACTGAAATAGCTCATAAGCTAAGGAAGGAAACTGATCTCAATAGAAAAGTTGAAGCCATGGACTCAATATTATCTGATGTAGAGAAATCAATGGCCAAGATACTTACCAATCAAGAAACTCAAACTGCTCTACTCCAACAGCTGATGGCTGCTCAACTCCTCTCCACTCAACAACTTGATGCTAACAAAAAGGGGGAGAAAAGCTCAAGTGAGGGGGAGAAAGGTGCAAGTGAGGAGGAGCCATAGCTAAACATTCAAGTCAGCAAAGTGATTGTGCCAATAATTGCTTTCACAAAGCCACCAGCCCTGGACAGCATTGATATCATAAATTTGGCAACAACAAAAAAGAACATAGATGACAAACTGCTAAAGATTGATATAGCAGCAGCTGAGAAGGAATTGAAAGAAAAGTGGAGAAAGATAGATGCAGAGATTCAACAAAAGTTTGGGCCAATTCAGAAACCAGATAAAGTCTTTAGTCATCACTCCCAAGTCATAAAAATCTCTGTGAATGACATAAGTATGAACTATCTGGAAAAGGGTCAAACTTCCTGCATCAAATCTCGAAAAACATATTTAATCATGAAGCCTAAAAGAAACTATCCAAAGTTTTTAGTCAAGAATCCTATGAATACTATGTATGAGACACCTAGGCCAGATGAGAAGAAGCTGTTGTAAAGGTCGATTGCACTTTACAAGGATCCAGCAGATTCAGCAATTAAGAAGAGAATTGCAAAGATCTACATAAATGGTAAAGAAATATGTGTGGTGTCTGGACACCCTCAGTTTGTAGAAGCCAAAAGGGAAGAGAAAGAGAGGATAAGGCAAGAAAAGAAGCAAGCTGCCTTAGATGCTAAGAAACTCAAACAAAAGAAGGAGGAAGCTGCTATCTTAGCCAAACTTCAAGCTGTGAAGACTACAACTGAGATCTCTGCACAACCATCTGTGATTGTTGAACCTCAAAATCAAAAAGTGCAAGATAAACCTCAACAGACAAAGAAACCAAGGTACATGCAAAGAATCAAGAGAAAATTGGACTTCAGTGATGAGGAAAAGGAAGACTCTATTCCCAAGAAGCCTACAACTACAACTCAAACATCAAAACCCTCTGTGGCATTTGAAGAATTCAAAGTGGTGGACCTAATAAGGAATATTCATGGTGAGCCAATTATTCCTAAGGATGAGCCAATAGACTGGGATAGTTTGCCAATTCCTGAGCTAAAATTACCCATTTTCAAGCCAAAGAAGACAAAGACAAGAGCAAGCAAGAAAGTGAAGCCTGTGATTTTCAAATCCAAGACCTCAATCAAAGCTAAATCTTCAGTCAATAAGGGAGACATGTTGTACATCTGTGACATCAAGGAGTTTTCTGAAATAAAACTTTACTTAGATGAATTGGAAGAAGTTAGAGCAATTGATGCTCACAGACATCTCCCTGAAAGGTGAAAGGAATATGTCCTAAGTCCAATCATGTATTAGGATTTAGGAATAACTTTTTATGTAATCTGTTTTGATTTCATTGATATTAATAAAAGACTTGTTTTGTTTTTATTACGGGCTCTATCTATTTAAGTGTTTAAATAAGATATACCATAGTTTAGAGTAAAGCTTTTTATGGATTATGATGAGATCATAATAGTGAGACCTAAAAGATGATAACTCTAAACTTAAATAGTTCCTGGTCGTAGGATTACTAACTGGTAATTAATAATCCGTAGAGATCGGTACATACTATGCTTGCTTTATTATGAAGGATGTCTGTTCTCATAGACATTTGTGTGGTGACACTATAGCTAGTATGTAGGTGCTTATTATGGAATAAGTTCACTGAACATGACTCGCCCAGCTGAACAACTGATGGAGTTCACTCACGTGTCAGCAATTGTTCATATAGTGATAGTTGTACAAGTATCCTTAGACTTGAGGTCATCATAGTCATCTTGTGTACACTGAACTATGCTTTGGTTTAGTTCTTAGTCTCCAGGGACAATTATTAGGGCTCTACTGGGTATAGGAATTTGTACACGAAGATAGTGTATGATCAATAAAGGATCTACCCCTTCCAGTGAAGGAAGCGAATGTTCAAGGCTGATTCACTTATGCTAGTTCAGGAATCTCTGGCCAGAGTAAATGAAATTAGAAAGGAGTTTCTAATTTGCATAGAACTACGCATAGTAAATGGTAAGCAAGTGATTGGTTTAGATAGGCTTGACACGAGATCCATTCCTTGTATTTAATCGGGACATTGTAGTGTAGAAGGAGTTTATTGTACGGTAACTATTCACTGAATAGGTTCTTGGTATTCTAAGCAGTGAATTCATATTATCTGGATAGTCGCGATATGCTAAGAAGTATCCCTCACGATGTAGAATAAATGTGATTAATTAATTAATCATATTTAATAAATTAGAGAATTTATATAAATAATGATAAAATAGTTTTATTACTATTTATTTCTACTACCAGCTTAATATTGAACCTACAGGGTCACACCATAAAAAGAGAATGATTTAATGGTGGAGGAATTAATTAATAATGGCTGATAATTAGTTATTTATGAAATAAATAATTAATTGGAAAATTTAATAATTGATTAAATAAGATTTAATTGATTATAAATTAATTAAGAAAAGTTCTTAATATTATTAATTAAAGGATTTAATTTTTGGAAATTAAATCAAGAGAGAGAATTATTTCTAAAGTGTTTAGAAAAAGGATTAATAATTAAAAGGTGTTTTAATTATTAATGAGAATAATAAATGGGATAATAATAATATTATTTATGGGAAAATTTCAGCTGAAAATTTTGCCTATAAATATACTATTATAGACCCTAATTTTATTCCAACCCCAAAAACCCAAAAAGTTTGGAAAATCCAATTCTCTCCACCTTCTTCCTCCTTCTTAACATCGTTTTCTTGGTGGATACCGGTGGAGTGCTTCACACTTGAGGAGCAACTGCTAAGGATCTCTGATCGTTGTCTCCGAATTATTTTAAAGGTTAGATTCGATCCCTATGTTTTTACCACGATTTATATGCTTTTATTTGGATTTTATATGTGTAAAAGTGTTTTACCATGCCCCCGCTGCGATTAAAATCCAACAAAAGGCTGGTGTTCAAATACAAGGGAGGAAGAGAGATCATATGGCCACTTCACAGTATTCTTCTAGAAAGCCAATCTGTGCTAATAAAAGTGTACTCTTCATTCAAAAAGAACTTTGAATACAATGTGACAGCAAGAAGATTACTTCTAAAGAAGATTGAGGAGCTGAGGAGTAATAGAGCTAATGATGCACTACCAAAGACTCTGTCAATTCCCTTCACAGGAAAGAGAGTGCATCTGAGGCCCTATTGGCTGATGGAATTCATGGATGAAAAAAAGTTGGAAGATTCTTCAGATTGGAGGACCAATTCAGTATCTCTAGCAATGAGACTCTTTTGGAGATGTAGGAAATGCTAGATCTCTCAAAAGCTAATGAACTTGAATTCCACGGACAACTCCAGAATCAAATTGAAGAAAATAACAGAAGGCTTGGGAAGAAATCCAGACAATCAAGAAAATAAATTTATCTGCTCAGACTAGAGGAGCACCTTGATAACAACTGTGAGCAATTTCTTTGTGTACTTTGCATTGTTCAATTTTCAGCAATTTATAGCACTTATCAGTTTTATCTACTATTTTTCAATCTGTATCTTTAGGATGTTTTGTTATCATCAAGTTTCTCTTAATTTATGGCTACAATTCCAGTAGACATAAATTGGGGGAGATTTTTAGGAATATGTTATGTACTTGATGATAAGCTAAACAAAACACCTTAGTAGATTTAACTTAGTGAATTTTGTAGCCCCCGACGGATGATCAATTATAGTCCCGACAGATGATTCAATATAGTCCCGACGGATGACTAATTGATATCCACCGGGTGAGTAGCTCATGTAACAGTAAGTAATGTAGCACATTTCTGCAAACAACTTTGTATAGATTCAGTAGTAGCTTATGAATCATGTAGACTGCTAGTAGATGTGCTGAATAAGTTTATTAAATGTAAATATAAGATGTCTTGTAATTTTGCACAAATGAAATGGAGTCAAATGATAAATGGCTACCCGGCGGATGATCAACAAGGCTACCCGACGGATGATCAACAAGGCTACCCGACGGATAACAAGCATGTACCCGACGGATGATCAATTCAAATATATGTTGACAGTGACAATACAATCACATGCGTCGAGTATTTGTAAAAGGAATGTAGCAGCCTGTTTAACACGGTTTTTGAGAATAAAGAAGCATTACCATTTTCATGCTATTATGAAGATATTCAAAGATGCTGGAATAGAGTACTGAAGCAGCATGGAGTTAGACTTGATGGATTTTAATCACAGCGGAGGCATGGTAAAACACTTTTACACATATAAAATCCAAATAAAAGCATATAAATCATGATTAAAACATATGAATCGATTACTAACCTTTAATAGCGATCCAAAAGCAATGATCGGAGATCCTTAGCAGCTGTTCCTCAAACGTGAAGCACTCCACCGGTATCCACCAAGAAAACGACGTTAAGGAGGAGGAGGAGGTGAAGAGAATTAGGTTTTCTAAAAACTTTTGGGTTAGAATTAGAATAAAAATAGGGTTTATAATAGTATATTTATAGGCAAAATTTTCAGCTGAAATTTTCCCATAAAATATTATTATTATTAACCCATTTATTATTCTCATTAATAATTAAAACATCTTTTAATTATTAATCCTTTTTCTAAACACTTTAGAAATAATTCTCTCTCTTGATTTAATTTCCAAAAATTAAATTCTTAATTAATAATATTAAAAACTTTTCTTAATTAATTTATAATCAATTAAATCTCATTTAATCAATTATTAAATTTGCCAATTAATTATTTATTTCATAAATAAATAATTATCAGCCATTATTAATTAATTCCTCCACCATTAAATCATTCTCTTTTTATGGTGTGACCCTGTAGGTTCAATATTAAGCTGGTAGTAGAAATAAATAATAATAAAACTATTTTATCATTATTTATATAAATTCTCTAATTTATTAAATATGATTAATTAATTAATCATATTTATTCTACATCGTGAGGGATACTTCTCAGCATATCGCGACTATCCGGATAATACGAATTCACTGCTTAGAATACCAAGAACCTATTCAGTGAATAGTTACCGTACAATAAACTCCTTCTACCCTACAATGTCCTGATTAAATACAAGGCATGGATCTTGTGTCAATCCTATCTAATTTAATCACTTGCTTACCATTTACTATGCTTAGTTCTATGCAAATTAGAAACTCCTTTCTAATTTCATTCACTCTGGCCAGAGATTCCTGAACTTAGCATAAGTGGATCAGCCTTGAACATTCTCTTCCTTCACTGGAAGGGGTAGATCCTTTATTGATCATACACTATCTTCGTGTATAAATTCCTATACCCAGTAGAGCCCTAATTATTGTCCCTGGAGACTAAGAACTAAACCAAAGCATAGTTCAGTGTACACAAGATGACTATGATTGTAACACCCCCAAATCCGGGGTCGGGGATCCGGGTTGTCACGAGTTCCATTTACCTTAATAACACCCAATCTTAATAATTACTCAACTACTCTGTACTGTGACCCCACAATAAACACACACACCATACGTTATAGTCTCAGAGATGAACATCCAAAAATAACCACAAGTCATTTTATTCCACAATTATCTGCCAATACACCTTAAAAGGTTTTCTGAATAAATTTACATTTCTTTGCCATTATTACAATTCATAATTATACATAAATCTGGTACATTAGAAGTTGAAAGCCTAGCCTATTGGTAGTTCCTACCTCAGCTACGGCGGCATCAATGCTTCTAGAAAACTGCGGAACGTCTCCTAATCGCTTGCGAATCGAGAGCTTGGTCCTGTTCATCCTTTCTATCTGTTGTTGTGTGATGAAAGAAGAAAGCAAGGGTGAGCAGCAAGCCCACCAAAATAATATGTATAATGATTAATAGTATATGAGCCTTCTCTTAGTACTCATGAAAGTCTTGGTAAAAAGAAATGAACCAAGTTGATATCTTAATGCGATGAAGTCGCAAAATATTCAGTATATATATATATACTTTTCAAAATCTTGGAAGTCCTCTTCCATGCATAATATACACAGAGTTCCAGTTTATAACTGTATAAAAATATCGTTGCAAGGTGATCTCATATATCTAACCTTGTCTCAACGTTTTTCTGAAAATCTTTGTCATGCATAAGATAATCATATACTAGATATAAGTTTAAAAGATGAAGTTACAAGATACCCCAATATACTTATATCTTTTCCAAATATTACTTGAACTACCACCGTTCAAGTTATAATCAGTTCAAAAGTTCATCACATAGATGAGACTACAAGACAAGATTTGAATAGATTCAATCTTTGAATATCATTATAAATAATGAAGTTACGAGATACTTCATTAAATCCCGATATATATATACACCTATATATATACATTTCATACACTCCTTGAAAACCTCTGTTATGAAAATTATAAACAGAGTTGCAATATCCAATGAATTTGGAAAGGAGAAAACCTTGGCATAAACCTGATATCTTGCTGATCAGACAAAGATACCAATAAGTAACCTTTTCTACTAGTAGATGGACGAATTCCCCACTGGTCATCACCCTGGTCGCATTAGGACCTTATGTTGGACTGCCACTCAGCCACTTATGCATTTGATGGACTCCCACTGAGCCACTTACACTATCATGGACGCCCACTGAGCCCATGTTGCTTATGCCGACTCAATAGATGGACTTACTTCCCGAACGTTGGGTAAGTAATCAATTCATTTACCAAAACTGCAACCTTGTTGCGAATATAAAATACACCATAGAGCCGGATCCCTTAGATTTTTGAGCGAGTATTCAAGTCCCCTTAAAATGGAAGATCTTGAATTTGAAAACAAGTTTTGGGATCCGCTCTACCCTTTTTAAATTCATTTTGAAGACTCGAAAACATTTTAAGAATGTTTGGAGTAATGCTGATTTATAAAATAAATCAGTCCCAATATGAAAGGAATATCTGAATATTATTATTTAAATAATATTCCCATAAAGAATAATCTTTATAAAAATAATTGAAGTAGAAGTATTAAAACTTATACTTGAAACGAGTATTAAATAACCAAAGATATACTTATATGAAAGTACTATCTTTATTTGAATAATCGAAAATAAGTTTGATTATTGACACCTTATTCTTTAATAAAATAAAGAATATACCTCAGCAAATAATCGGAGTCATAGATCCTCAAATAAATATTCAATAATATTCATTAAATAATATAAACTGAGTCATAAGCCCTCGAATGAATATTTAAATAATATTCAGATAAATAAATAAAAGGAGTCATAAGTCCTCGAATGAATATTTAAAATAATATTCATTAATAAAATAAAAGGAGTCATAAGTCCTCGAATGAATATTCAAAATAATATTCATTTAATATAAAGGAGTCATACGCCTTCGAATAATATTCGAAATAATATTCAATAATAAAATAAAGTTAAAGTAATCGAATAAACCTTATTCGATTAATAGTTTTGAAAACTATGACCATATATATATATATATAAGTATATATATATATATCCATATATACAAAATCTACTCGGGATCCTCGACTCCCGGTTTTAGAAAATATTTCCACCTTTGGGTCCCTATACTAAGGGTATACGCAAATACCGCTTATCTCTAGCATAGGTATTATGCAACGAATAAGCATTTGAACCAACAGATATATAAATCAAGAATACGAAACAGGCATGCATATATATACCATATCAGCATGCTTCAATATATCGCAACATTTGCTAATTAACCAACATGCATCTATCGCAAGATAATGCATATACATATATTCATCACAACAACAGTATAACGGGTAGAAAACTTGCCTGAGCGACTGGGGGTTACGAATGGCTCGGGACGAGTCTGGTAACCTATAAACAACAAGTAAGTTGGAATTAAACCAAAGTCACTTGTAAATCTATACTTTAACTAACTTAGACTCTAACGCTTGTTTTGCGCTTACTGATTTTCTTAAGTCACTCGAGTACCCTCGGCTCCACCATTTTTAATAAATTAACCATTACGAATTTTAAGGCGATTCCTTCGCGAGTATCTTACCAACTGCCTAACACTCTTACCATAATTGTTTCATACATTAATTAACCATTTTTGGTCTTTAACCTATGTTTCAAAGTAAGGCGAGGGGAAATGTTTCGTTCGTGAAACGCCGTTACTTGAAACGGTCGTTTCTCCTAAACCGTGCATCGGAATCGAACGAACTACATATCAAAATGAAGCTTGTAACACGAGCTATCTAGACATGGCAATGGTCATAATCTAGCAGGGGGTTCTCGGGTCCTAATGTTATGCACAAAAACAGTCTAAAGAAAATCGGACGTTACGACGGCTATGTTTACGCGATTTCCCAAATTTAAATCATTCAAACACCATCACAATTCAACCTCAAATCAATCATACAACCAACATCCATCCAAACCACATCATAACAGCCCCAACCAATTCAAGTTTAACATTCATACTTATGCCTAAGCTTAACTTTAACCATACTTAAGTTCTTTTAATCAAAACAACAACATTTACCAATCCAACAACATCCCAAAACTCACTAATCTCTACATACACAACCATCAAGCCTCTCATGAACTAAAATACTCATATTATGCTCTTAACATTCAATAACAAAGCTTGGTTAAGAGATTATACCTTCCTTGAAGCTTTTTAACACAACCCAAGAGCTTTGAATGCCTAAAGAACCTTGATCCTTGCTTGTATAACCTTAATCTTTCATAAAAATTCAAGAAAACTAAAGTTATTTCTTGAAGGTTACTATTCACCATCTTCTTCCTTGATTTATAGAAAAAGATTGGCTTGGAATTAGAAGCTTAAACTTATAGGAAGTATGTAACTATCCATGGGGAAGCTTAGATAATTACCTTGCTAAATAGTAAGTGGTGGAGCTTGGATCTTCAAATTTTAAGAAATGGGCCGAGAGCTAGCTTGGGAAGAAAGAGATTTTTTTGTGTTTTGTTTGATGAAAATGAAATGATTTGCTTGGTTGGTTGATTTTTGTGTTGTTTTTGGTTAATGACTTAATTAACCTTGATTTTGTGTGGTTATAATTCAACCACACTTCCTTCCCTTCTTTGTCATGCTTGTGTCACCTTGCACATGTCATAATGCTCCCACTTGTCCACACCTTGTGGTTTGATGATGTCACAATCCCTGGCTTCTTGTACAAGCTTGTCTCTTGGTCACTTATTTGTTTTACGGTTCGCTTATCTTTCGTTCTCGTTTATCGTTTGAGGGATCATACCCGGGATCTTATTACTTAGGTTCCCTTAACCTTTCTCAATATATTATATTCCTTTTATGATCCTCTCCTATAATCCTTTAATTTCAATCCTTTTTATCCTGTTACCTTATACTCAATTCTCTCCGTATCTTGTGGATTTCCGGGAAAAATCAAAGTGTTCGGAATTGGATTCTGACGATCTTTACATACACTTATATACCACATAGAGTACTAATAATATCCCATAAGATCAATAACAGAACCCCTACATAGCGTGGCATGAAAAGTTTTCTCGTTCAGCAAAAACACTATTCATAAGGGTTTCAAAATTTCTCAAAAATTGGGGTTATTACAGTCTCCCCTCCTTAAAAGGATTCCGTCCCGGAATCAGATAGAAAACAAATGGGGATACTTTCTTAGCATTACACTTTCTAACTCTCGAGTCAATTTTCCACATTGTGGTTCTACCACCAAACTCTGCCTAGTTTGATAATCCTTCTCCTAAGCACTTGTTCCTTTTCACTCTATAACCCTTCCTGGTTGCTCCATATAGGTTACGTCGGGTTGCATATCTATGCGCTCATATGCCCCTATTTGACTGGCATCCGAATTACACTTCCTTAACATTGATACGTGGAACACGTTATGAACTTGCTACATGTTCGGGGTTAGGGCTAGCTCATATGCTAACTTCCCAAACGTCTTAATATATCCAAGGGTCCAACAAATTGTAGACTTAGCTTTCCTTTCTTTCCGAACCTCATCAATCCTTTCCAAGGGATACCTATAACATTACTAGGTCCCCTATTTCATACTCTTTATCCTTTCGTGTCAAATCAACATACTTATCATGTCCATCTTGGGCTACTACCAGCCGTCCTCTGATTAGATTTATCATATCCTTGGTCCTTTGGACTACTGCGGGTCCGAGCATCTTACGCTCTACAACTTCATCCTAACGTAAGGGAGATCGACATTGTCTTCCCTCAAGGATCTCATAAGGCGACATCTCGATAATGACATATGATCTATTGTCGTAAGATAACTCAATCCGAATTAAGTGATCATTCCAAATTCTTTCAAGTCTATTGCCCAGACTCTCATTATAGCTTTTATCATTAGAACTTTTGCTTCTCAATACCCATTCTTTTCCAGTTCGTAATCGCTACTACCTTCCGTTCCTAATATTATACTGGTTATACTTTTGCTCGTTAGCGTTCTATAACCTTTTAATAACCACGTCAACCTTAGTATCACGAATGTGTTCCCATTCTGCATACTACCACCACTTTATTACTCCTTTTTCAGTTGTTTCTATTTTCCAAAATTTGATCAATCAAATAGAAGTAAAGGAATTTGTTGAGAGATCACTATGATCATGAACACTTGTTATATCGCTTAGTTAGTACAGAAGGTGGCCAGCCTTTAGTACTTGACAAGTGATTAAACAATAGCTGGTATCCTACTAGGCTTCTATCACACAGATAGATAGTCATTCGGCAATACCTCCCCTTTCTGGAAGGGTTGTTCTTCTCAGCTTACATGAAATGAAAAGAAGAGAAAAGAACGAATTGAAGAGAACTGTATATGTGAAAAAATATATATATTGCCACAAAATATCTGGCTTGGAACCTACCTCTGAACTATAGAGGTTTGTCATAGGAGAACAATTCATATACGTATATAAATCAACATTAAGCATTGTAGCCTCGTATTTCCCATGCCTAAATATTTTCGCTATCCCGTCCATCATTCTATGGACCCACACTCTTCCTCGAGCTTATACACAATTACCTTTGAAACTCCCTCAACATCGAAAATCGAATCTGGGATCTCATTCTAGACATCATCGTTACTTGAATTCTATGCTTGCACCGCAACCTTCCTCGTATAATAATACGACTCTCTATTGATAAGAAAGAATAATAATTCACTAGGTAGATACTCTACTTAATTAGTCTATCAATGATAACTTATACACTACCACGACCCGATTAGTGGTACTCAATCTCAACACCCATTCCAATACAACTCTCACGGTTGTAATCAGCTCATTACTCGCAGAATCATTGCTGCCTTACTATGGTCCACCACTGACCTACTGTAGTCATTCATTTTCCATGAAGTCTTAATAGCTAACCATACGGAGTCCATACATGTCGTATCAAATCCTTCTAAGGAGGTAACATAATCACCATTCATGATTCATGGAGTACACTCCTGATCCTGACATACATACATGACATGAAGCATATAAAATTGCAGAAGAGTTTCAATCAAAGCACCGATAGCAGGTTAGTACCATTCTTAATCATACGCCCTGAATAGAGGACTTAAGTCAAAGGTTCGTCTAGTCCTTTTTGAAACATGGTCCTGGCTTATCTCAAGATAGTACCTTCTGAGATAGATAGCCTGCTCATGGCGATTACACGAATTAAACCTTTACCAACTACTATTACGGTTGGGTATTGCACAGTCATCAGAAGGAATGTCAATCTTCCAAACCATAATACAACCTTCATAGCTTTAACCATCATCACTGTATTCCTTTGGCACAAGCGCCTATAATTATCCTCTTACCTTTAAAGTGTCGGCCACCTCTTTGGCCTTTCCTGATAGTAAAATTTCCTTACGTTCAATGTCATTTTAACCACCTCCAAATAAATTTTCTACCTTATTTCAATCACAGCTTATGTGAAAATACTTTTCTTTAATATCTGATGAAAAAAAAAATCCATTTTTCCATAAGTTATCCCCTCAGTCTTTAGAGGTTAATCACTGTCATGACTGACTCTCAATCATAATTAGAACATCTTTTATCTTAAGTCCTAATTGCCCTGAACAATTTCGACCATTACTGGTTCGATCCATACTTTCTCGTGGTTTAACACGTGCCCCACTTGGCAACATTATAATTACGTCATATTTCCTTTATCAATATTTCTATTCTTGAGAATTTTGAATATTACCTTTCTCCTTGTAAAACCTCTAAGGTTATCCTTCAATCGTTCCTCCTGTATTCCCTAGATACATGGCATATCACAATACCATTTACTAATACTAGAACCATTATTTATATTCTTCTGAAAAAATTCTCCACTGATTCTTAAAGGTTGTTGTTACTTTAACCCTTTCCCAATCATACTGTCAAAACTCATACTGTCCCTATTAAGGGTGACATGCCAACCTTTATGCAGTCCCCTAGGATTCATTTTAAGTTACCAATGTTCTATCCTTAATTCCACCTTTAAAAGGTACCTGCATCCTTCCATGGATAAATCAAGTCATATATCCTTGATAGATTATCTTATTCATCATTCCCACCTCGATAGTCTATACCTAACTTCATAATAGCATCCTTATTCAAATTGAGGTCAATCCATATGGCCTCCAAAAGATAACAATGGTCATCCGCTTTTCTTTCCTGATTTGGTAATGATAACATGGATGTTCTGGAAGATATTGGTCATGTTCAACGTGAACTTCTTCTTAATAATTCCTTATTTACTTTTGTTGTTTATCTCAACAGTCATCTCAATGTTGGGATATCTTTCATACCTGGCGTCTCCCTTTCTGGGTATCAAGCCACCGGTCTTACATTTCACATTATTGGAGGTCACTTCCTTCATCCAATTTTCCTACTTTCTTACTTTCTTGTCTCCTTAGTCTATCCGCGTCTTATTATTTATCCTTCGAACTATCTAAAGGTTTCCTTGAATCCTCCCAACTTAAAGGGGGTACAATATATGTATCTCTTATGCCTTCAACCATCAATTTTAACTCATGGTGGATCATCATCATCCTGACGATTACATACTTTTCTATTTCTATTGCTATGAGTCTTTAGGGTTTCCTCATACCCAACTCCCTTATCATTCCTCAAACTCTATTGCCTTTATATTCCTTTCCACTTCAGTTTCCTTTTTTTTTATTTTCCTTTCTCTTATCATTATTTCACAAACCAATCACAATATAAGCATTGATTTCAAACATCCCGTCATTCTGGATTCGTGTCCTCAGAACGAATCTTGACAACTTTTACAACTTAGATTCATAATTTATCATACTCGTCTGCCTTTGTTCTGACTCTAAAGCTTTTACACTATCTCCATAACCTTGGGAATTACTTTCCCGAAAACAATTGACTGAACTTAAATCAGTTTATTCTAACCTCTGGCTCCGTGCCTTTCTTGGTCTTTCACCAGCAGGTGGCCTCTCTTTTAGGAGGGTAAGTGATAAAAACAGTCTTTTGTGATTCGTCAATCATTTAGAATCTCAAATGATTCCTATATTTCCTTTAGCCAGGCTCTTGCCTCGACTGGGTCAGCTTGTTCCTTGGAACTCTGAGAGCTTAGCAACTTAGAAGTCCTGAAAGAATTTCACACCACATTGTTTCCTCAAGGTGGTGGTTGGGAATAAAATATAAGTTCTGTTTAGACAGGTTCATGAATTTCCGTATAGGAGTACCGTCTCGGGTCTCCTTATCTCGCTCGACTTTTACTTTCTTAGTCTAAATATTTCTTCCTACTCCCCATAATTGGAGTTATCTTTTAATTTAAAATCTTCATTTTCCACTTTATTATATTCCGGGTTCTTTATATCTTAATTGTAACCTCCCTGATTATCACGTTCCAGGTTTGCCCTTAATCTTATTCCTTGTGGGGGCATATTACTTGGAAAATTTTGAGAATCTCCGGATAGTTTTCTTACTTACTTTGCTTAAGTCTTTCCCTCGTTTAGTCCTTGCACGATTGCAAATTATGAATTCTTAAGTTCGATAAACTTCATGACACTCTCTTAAGTGTTAATAGAGCAATTAACAATATGATTTATCACAAACAAACTGACCTGAACAGAAATTAACGAATATATACATAACCATTTGTTCGAGGGTACAACAACTGAACATATTAAAGAGGATTACATCATTTGAACTTATCGCTCCTATCCCAAAAGTACTACCATAGATAGTCATCTCGTCATTAAAACTAATCATCTGTAACTTAGGCTAATCCTCCAAAAGTGGTGCTACATGAAATTCTTGTCTGATAGCTCTGACTCTGCACACTACCATGGATCAAGAAATGCGAGCACGCACGACATCCCTAACCTGCTCCATCACAGAGGTGATGAGGTCTAAGATAGTCGCAAGTAGAGCTGGATCAACCTGACCCTCAAGATGGCCTCTAGCTGTAACACGGGTGGTAGCCTCAATCCTTTCCATGCTATACGCTAATCCTGCCGGAAGTATCCCACCCTCAATCCTTGGTGCAGTAAGTCGATCCAACAGATCACTCCTAACATTCCGGGCCTCTGACAGGCCACCCAAAGTCATATGATAATCAGCGATAAGAGAAGCCTGAGTGGTAGCATCTAGCAGTCCATGGGGTGCAGGTGGCGTAGACCCAGGAGATCCAAACGGATAACCAAGCACGGTATCAGGTGACAATGGTGCAGGGGATAAAGGTGGCATTTCCTCAGTATGTGCTGGGCTCTGTACAGGGGAGGGAACAGGAATTGGTGGAACCTCATGGATGTCTACAGGAGCCTCTAGAAGAGGGTCTGATACTGGTATAATTGGGGTCGTGGAAGGCCCCACTCCTTCTGCCCTCATTAACCTTTGTGCCCTTGGTAACTCTTCATCCTCTAGTGCCACCCTCGCGGCCATTCTTGCTCTGGTAGTCGCCCTGACTACTGTCATCTGTTCCTCAGCGGTCCTCTCTTCATTCTCATCAGGATCCTCCATGAGATCCTCCTCAGCCACAATCCTTTCCGGAATAACATCCTCAACCGCAACATTCTCTATCTGAACCTCATCTGGTCCCTCATTAGGGTACTCCATCGGATTCACAATTTGATCTCCAACTTGTAATAAAACATCCTCATGCTGATGCTCCTGAACCTCAAGGTTCGGTGCCCCGCTGCCCTATACGAGAATGAACTATGTTACTATCACGATACTGAGAAATAGAAGGAACATGTATCACACGTGCAAAATCTGGGTTCCCGTAAGGGTTTTAACTGTCAGTGCTACGTTAGGTAGCCCGACTATGAACTTGGCAAGAGTTCTTATTATCTTAGTTAACTTATTATCTTAACGTCCCATCATCTCTGAGGTTTATAACGCTTAGCTCTGATACCATTTCTGTAACACCCCCAAATCCGGGGTCGGGGATCCGGGTTGTCACGAGTTCCATTTCCCTTAATAACACCCAATCTTAATAATTACTCAACTACTCTGTACTGTGACCCCACAATAAACACACACACCATATGTTATAGTCTCAGAGATGAACATCCAAAAATAACCACAAGTCATTTTATTCCACAATTATCTGCCAATACACCTTAAAAGGTTTTCTGAATAAATTTAC
This sequence comes from Apium graveolens, assembly GCF_009905375.1. Taxonomy (NCBI): domain Eukaryota; kingdom Viridiplantae; phylum Streptophyta; class Magnoliopsida; order Apiales; family Apiaceae; genus Apium; species Apium graveolens. The sequence continues at coordinate 222,231,590 of NC_133652.1, forward strand.
ATTTCTTTGCCATTATTACAATTCATAATTATACATAAATCTGGTACATTAGAAGTTGAAAGCCTAGCCTATTGGTAGTTCCTACCTCAGCTACGGCGGCATCAATGCTTCTAGAAAACTGCGGAACGTCTCCTAATCGCTTGCAAATCGGGAGCTTGGTCCTGTTCATCCTTTCTATCTGTTGTTGTATGATGAAAGAAGAAAGCAAGGGTGAGCAGCAAGCCCACCAAAATAATATGTATAATGATTAATAGTATATGAGCCTTCTCTTAGTACTCATGAAAGTCTTGGTCAAAAGAAATGAACCAAGTTGATATCTTAATGCGATGAAGTCGCAAAATATTCAGTATATATATATATATATACTTTTCAAAATCTTGGAAGTCCTCTTCCATGCATAATATACACAGAGTTCCAGTTTATAACTGTATAAAAATATCGTTGCAAGGTGATCTCATATATCTAACCTTGTCTCAACGTTTTTCTGAAAATCTTTGTCATGCATAAGATAATCATATACTAGATATAAGTTTAAAAGATGAAGTTACAAGATACCCCAATATACTTATATCTTTTCCAAATATTACTTGAACTACCACCGTTCAAGTTATAATCAGTTCAAAAGTTCATCACATAGATGAGACTACAAGACAAGATTTGAATAGATTCAATCTTTGAATATCATTATAAATAATGAAGTTACGAGATACTTCATTAAATCCCGATATATATATACACCTATATATATACATTTCATACACTCCTTGAAAACCTCTGTTATGAAAATTATAAACAGAGTTGCAATATCCAATGAATTTGGAAAGGAGAAAACCTTGGCATAAACCTGATATCTTGCTGATCAGACAAAGATACCAATAAGTAACCTTTTCTACTAGTAGATGGACGAATTCCCCACTGGTCATCACCCTGGTCGCATTAGGACCTTATGCTGGACTGCCACTCAGCCACTTATGCATTTGATGGACTCCCACTGAGCCACTTACACTATCATGGACGCCCACTGAGCCCATGTTGCTTATGCCGACTCAATAGATGGACTTACTTCCCGAACGTTGGGTAAGTAATCAATTCATTTACCAAAACTGCAACCTTGTTGCGAATATAAAATACACCATAGAGCCGGATCCCTTAGATTTTTGAGCGAGTATTCAAGTCCCCTTAAAATGGAAGATCTTGAATTTGAAAACAAGTTTTGGGATCCGCTCTACCCTTTTTAAATTCATTTTGAAGACTCGAAAACATTTTTAAGAATGTTTGGAGTAATGCTGATTTATAAAATAAATCAGTCCCAATATGAAAGGAATATCTGAATATTATTATTTAAATAATATTCCCATAAAGAATAATCTTTATAAAAATAATTGAAGTAGAAGTATTAAAACTTATACTTGAAACGAGTATTAAATAATCAAAGATATACTTATATGAAAGTACTATCTTTATTTGAATAATCGAAAATAAGTTTGATTATTGACACCTTATTCTTTAATAAAATAAAGAATATACCTCAGCAAATAATCGGAGTCATAGATCCTCAAATAAATATTCAATAATATTCATTAAATAATATAAACTGAGTCATAAGCCCTCGAATGAATATTCAAATAATATTCAGATAAATAAATAAAAGGAGTCATAAGTCCTCGAATGAATATTTAAAATAATATTCATTAATAAAATAAAAGGAGTCATTAGTCCTCGAATGAATATTCAAAATAATATTCATTTAATATAAAGGAGTCATACGCCTTCGAATAATATTCGAAATAATATTCAATAATAAAATAAAGTTAAAGTAATCGAATAAACCTTATTCGATTAATAGTTTTGAAAACTATGACCATATATATATATATAAGTATATATATATATCCATATATACAAAATCTACTCGGGATCCTCGACTCCCGGTTTTAGAAAATATTTCCACCTTTGGGTCCCTATACTAAGGGTATACGCAAATACCGCTTATCTCTAGCATAGGTATTATGCAACGAATAAGCATTTGAACCAACAGATATATAAATCAAGAATACGAAACAGGCATGCATATATATACCATATCAGCATGCTTCAATATATCGCAACATTTGCTAATTAACCAACATGCATCTATCGCAAGATAATGCATATACATATATTCATCACAACAACAGTATAACGGGTAGAAAACTTGCCTGGGCGACTGGGGGTTACGAATGGCTCGGGACGAGTCTGGTAACCTATAAACAACAAGTAAGTTGGAATTAAACCAAAGTCACTTGTAAATCTATACTTTAACTAACTTAGACTCTAACGCTTGTTTTGCGCTTACTGATTTTCTTAAGTCACTCGAGTACCCTCGGCTCCACCATTTTTAATAAATTAACCATTACGAATTTTAAGGCGATTCCTTCGCGAGTGTCTTACCAACTGCCTAACACTCTTACCATAATTGTTTCATACATTAATTAACCCTTTTTGGTCTTTAACCTATGTTTCAAAGTAAGGCGAGGGGAAATGTTTCGTTCGCGAAACGCCGTTACTTGAAACGGTCGTTTCTCCTAAACCGTGCATCGGAATCGAACGAACTACATATCAAAACGAAGCTTGTAACACGAGCTATCTAGACATGGCAATGGTCATAATCTAGCAGGGGGTTCTCGGGTCCTAATGTTATGCACAAAAACAGTCTAAAGAAAATCGGGCGTTACGACGGCTATGTTTACGCGATTTCCCAAATTTAAACCATTCAAACACCATCACAATTCAACCTCAAATCAATCATACAACCAACATCCATCCAAACCACATCATAACAGCCCCAACCAATTCAAGTTTAACATTCATACTTATGCCTAAGCTTAACTTTAACCATACTTAAGTTCTTTTAATCAAAACAACAACATTTACCAATCCAACAACATCCCAAAACTCACTAATCTCTACATACACAACCATCAAGCCTCTCATGAACTAAAATACTCATATTATGCTCTTAACATTCAATAACAAAGCTTGGTTAAGAGATTATACCTTCCTTGAAGCTTTTTAACACAACCCAAGAGCTTTGAATGCCTAAAGAACCTTGATCCTTGCTTGTATAACCTTAATCTTTCATAAAAATTCAAGAAAACTAAAGTTATTTCTTGAAGGTTACTATTCACCATCTTCTTCCTTGATTTATAGAAAAAGATTGGCTTGGAATTAGAAGCTTAAACTTATAGGAAGTATGTAACTATCCATGGGGAAGCTTAGATAATTACCTTGCTAAATAGTAAGTGGTGGAGCTTGGATCTTCAAATTTTAAGAAATGGGCCGAGAGCTAGCTTGGGAAGAAAGAGATTTTTTTGTGTTTTGTTTGATGAAAATGAAATGATTTGCTTGGTTGGTTGATTTTTGTGTTGTTTTTGGTTAATGACTTAATTAACCTTGATTTTGTGTGGTTATAATTCAACCACACTTCCTTCCCTTCTTTGTCATGCTTGTGTCACCTTGCACATGTCATAATGCTCCCACTTGTCCACACCTTGTGGTTTGATGATGTCACAATCCCTGGCTTCTTGTACAAGCTTGTCTCTTGGTCACTTATTTGTTTTACGGTTCGCTTATCTTTCGTTCTCGTTTATCGTTTGAGGGATCATACCCGGGATCTTATTACTTAGGTTCCCTTAACCTTTCTCAATATATTATATTCCTTTTATGATCCTCTCCTATAATCCTTTAATTTCAATCCTTTTTATCCTGTTACCTTATACTCAATTCTCTCCGTATCTTGTGGATTTCCGGGAAAAATCAAAGTGTTCGGAATTGGATTCTGACGATCTTTACATACACTTATATACCACATAGAGTACTAATAATATCCCATAAGATCACCTACATAGCGTGGCATAAAAAGTTTTCTCGTTCAGCAAAAACACTATTCATAAGGGTTTCAAAATTTCTCAAAAATTGGGGTTATTACAATGATGACCTCAAGTCTAAGGATACTTGTACAACTATCACTATGTGAACAACTGCTGACACGTGAGTGAACTCCATCAGTTATTCAGTTATGCGAGTCATGTTCAGTGAACTTATTCTATAATAAGTACCTACATACTAGTTATAGTGTCACCACACAAATGTCTATGAGAACAGACATTCTTCATAATAAAGCAAGCATAGTATGTACCGATCTTTACGGATTATTAATTACCAGTTAGTAATCCTAGGACCAGGAACTATTTAAGTTTAGAGTTATCATCTTTTAGGTCTCACTATTATGATCTCATCATAATCCATAAAAGCTTTACTCTAAACTATGGTATATCTTATTTAAATACTTAAATAGATAGAGCCCGTAATAAAAACAAAACAAGTCTTTTATTAATATCAATGAAATCAAAACAGATTACATAAAAAGTTATTCCTAAATCCTAATACATGATTGGACTTAGGACATATTCCTTTCAATCTCCCACTTGTACTAAAGCCAATCACTCTGGTATCTAATACCCATCTTGTCTTTATGACGATCAAAGTGACTTTCATAAAGTAGCTTTGTGAGTGGGTCTGCTATGTTGTTATGTATGTCAACTCTATTTTAATACAACACAAGAAATGTTATCGCGCTCCCACTAACCCTTTTGTAGACACATGGTTCATCTACGTTTTTCATAAAATCAAACTCTTTGATTGTCTCATCAAAACGGATGTTCCATCTACGAGAAGCTTGCTTTAAACCACATATGGTTCGCAGCAGCTTACACACTAGGTTTTCATTTCTCTTGGAAAGAAAACCATCTGGCTAATTGCCAGATCTCATAGTCGTAGTAAGCAGCAATCACAAGAAAAATCCGAACTGATTTTAACAGGGCTACAGGTAAAAGGTTTCATCAAAGTCAATCCATTGCCTTTGTTTGAATCCTTTTCCCAAAAGCCTGGCCTTAAAGGTCTTCACCTGGCCATCTGCTATAATCATTCTTTTATATCTCGTATACATAGATTTCATTCCGGATTTCATGGCACTATGCCATTTCTCTGAGTCAACACTACTCATAGCCTCAGTATAGGTCACAGGGTCGTCATCATCAATGATCGACAACTCATTGTCATTCTCAATGACAAGGCCATATTACCTCTCAGGTTGGCGAGACACTCTCCCTGACCTACGAATGGGCTGTTCCACAGAAGGTTGTTCAGTCAGAACAGGTGTTTCCACTTGATCCGTAGTAGTTTGTGCTTTTTAAACTTCATCAAGTTCAATTTTGCTCCCACTGTTTCCTTCAAGGATAAACTCATTTTCCAAGAAGGTAGCATGTCTGGATACAAACATCCGATGATCGGTGTAAAAGTAATACCCTAAAGTCTCTTTAGGATATCCCACAAAACTATATTTTACGGATCGATATTCCAGCTTATCTCGGTCAACTTACTTGACATAAGCTGGACATCCCCAAATCTTAACATGTTTAAGACTCGGTTTCCTTTCTTTCCATATCTCATACGGAGTTTGAGGAACAAATTTGGAAGGCACCTTATTCAGTAAATATGCTGAGGTTTCCAATGCATAACCCCATAGAAATACTGGAAGATTTGCATAGCTCATCATGGACCGAACTATGTCTAACAAAGTTCGATTTCTCCTTTCAGATACCAATCTGGAGGCGTCCACTGGGAGACTATACCATTTACTTTGAGATAATCCAGAAACTCTCCATTCAAGTATTCACCACCTCGATCTAATCGAAGAATTATAATACTATGTTTGGTTTGTTTCTCCACTTCATACTTATACTCTTTGAACTTTTCAAAGGCTTCAGACTTGTGTTTCATCAAACACATATCCGAATCTAGATCTATTATCCATGAAAGTAATGAAGTATGAAAATCCACCCCTGGCTTGCGTAGACATTGGTCCACATACATCTGTGTGTACCATTCCTAGCAAATTTGCAGCCCTCTCTCCATGTCTACTAAATGGAGACTGCAGTGCCACAATGAAGTGAGATTTTCATCATCCCTTTTCTTTTATTAGTTTGTTCAATCTGAAGTAAATTATGTCACATTTATACAGACCATTATTTAAAGTACCACGTCCATAAAGAATATTATCTCTAAGAATAGAACATTCATTATTCTCAATAATAAATGAAAATCTAGCCAAGTCTAACATGGGAATAATATTCCTCACAATCGAGGGAACAAAATAACAATTATTTAAAAAACAATAGTCTTGCCCGTAGGCATATGTAAATGAAATGATTCTACATCTTCAGCAGCAACTCTTGCTCCATTTCCCATCAGTAGAATCACCTCCTCTTCCTCAAGAGTCCTACTTCTCCTTAGTCCCTGCAACAAATTGCAGATATGAGAACCACGGGCGGTATCTAATATCCAAGTAGAAATTTGATTTAATGGCATATTCACTTCTATCATGAACATACCTGAATCAGAAGCGGTAGTCTCACTACCCTTCTTCTTCTTCAATTCTGCAAGGTATACCTTGCAGTTCCTCTTCCAGTGCCCCACCTTGTTACAGTGAAAGCAAACAACTTTGCTCTTGGGGTCTTCAGCTTTTGGTGGAACTGGCATTTTCTCACATACTTTCTTCTTCTTGGAAGGGTTCCTCTTCCTTTTCTTAGGATTGGAACCTTCACCAATTAGAAGAACAGAACTCTTCTTAGGGGGAAAATTCGATTTCGCAGTCTTCAACATGTTGTGGAGTTTAGGCAGGCTGACATCCAACTTATTCATGTGAAAGTTCACAACAAACTGCGAGAACGAACTCGGAAGCGATTACAAGACCAAGTCTTGGCTCAGCTCCCCATCCATGGCAAAACCAAGTTGTCCAACACGTTCAATCAAATTGATCATCTTAAGTACATGGTCATTCACAGATGATCCCTCGGACATCCTACAACCGAACAGCTCCTTCGATATCTCATATCGAGCTGTCCTCCCTGCCACATCATACAACTCTTGTAGATGCATGAGGATAGTGTGAGCATCCATATGCTCATGTTGCTTCTGTAGCTCAATGTTCATGGAAGCTAGCATGATGCATTGAGCAACATTTGCATCATCTACCCACTTACGATACACAACATGTTCATCATTATGTGCATCACTAGCAGGTTCAGTAGGCTTAGGTGAGTCAATCACGTATTCCAGCTTCTCAATCCTGAGAACAATTCTCAAGTTTCGAAGCCAGTCAGCATAATTAGGACCAGTTAATTTGTGAGCATCTAGTATGCTCTTGAGTGATAGTGCAGAAGACATAATATAGTAAATCTGTTAATGATAAACACATAACAACACTTAGCAAATATTCAATTTCATTTTAAAAAACACTATATGAATCGGGTCTTTATTCATAAGTGGCTCCCACTAGTTTACCTAATTTATTCAACCCCCTACATAAAAAATTAAGCATTCATAATGCTAGTGGGAATAGGGATCCTACATTCCATTACACAACCCCGGCTGTAGCACGAACCGCCATGTAATGTTCAATAGGCAGACAACTCTTGTCAATTACATCTTATGTTATTCCCTAATCAAACTTTAGCCTCTTGAATAATTGAGTCACGGCTGTGGCACGACAAACTCAATATTCTAAGTCAAGTCTAACCCAACATTCCGTACAATTGAATCAGTCCCCAACGGCCCACGGCTGTGGCACGTACCGACCTTTAAATTCTAATTCAATGTACACATCTCTATATAATAGACAAGTATTTCTTATTTTGAAATCAAAGCCCTCGGCTGTAGCATGAACCGACAATGATTCAAAAATAAGAACTATTTTTCTATCATGTTGGAAGGCTATGACCGACACAAGCCCGTTGTGTCATTGGCCAATTACTACTTGATATTATTTAATTTAGAGGGATTATATTACGTTACAATCATAATCATATTATAAAGAGATTCTTTATTTTAAATTAAATATTTCAAATCAATAATCAGATGATTCCCAGATCGGGTGGAGCATTGTCAAGAGACGTCACTTAATAACCCTTTCTTACAGATAGAAATCTGTTGTTGACAGAATCATCCTTTCTCTCATATCGAAAATTCATATTCAATTACGTGTTTCATAAACACAAGAATCTCATGATTGTATTCATAATATTATTATTTAGGTTATGAAACAATTTCACTATACTAGGTTGTCTAACAAACGCCTTATGTTAATTTAAGTTCACCTAAATCTATCATCGCATGATAAACTAAGCATATAACACATATATCAACATGAATAAACATGAAGGTAGGCATGTTACATCATCTAGCATATTGGTCTAAGCATTATACATCTCTATGTATCACATGAAGCATTTAAAAGCAGTTAAAACAGTTAAAAAACAGCTTTAAAACACTTTCGGAAATATAAACAGTTCAAAACTTTTATATAAACTAAAATTTGATCACTCCATTAGATCCGTCTCGGAAAAACGAATCCAACGATATATTGCACGCCCAAAACGGAGTTACGAAACTCCCAAAAAATCAAATTTAAAAATAACAGATGGGCTGTAACGCATTACAGGAACGCGTTACAGCTCTGTAACGCATTCCGGTGATGCGTTACAACCCTTTTAAGCCATTAAAAGGTGTAACGCATTCCGCGAATGCGCCACAGGGTGTAACGCATTCCCGGAATGCGCGATACCCCCACGCCCCCCCCCCCCCCCCCCGCGCGCGCCACACGCGCCTGCAGCAGCCGCCTGACAGCTTCTTCACGATCGCCGTGTCTGTCTTCTCTGTACCTTTCTTTACTTTAATGCATTCAACAGTACAACAAAAACAACACAAATATATATACATAATTGAATATATATATATATATATACTTATCTAATTACGAATTATTAATGATACAACTTCAAAAATTCATAATAAAAAATCTATACATCATAAAATTATGAAAAAAATACCGAGACGATCTACAACACTTGAAGAACCCAGATCAACATTCAAAATTATTCTGAGAAATGATTTCTCATCAGACAAAATTAATCCATAATATAACTTGTAAAAATCATAATTTATTCATACAAGCACATAAAATTCTGAAATTTTTATCACAGATCTATATGCATACAACCTATGCTCTGATACCATTGTTGGATTTTTAATCGCAGCGGAGGTATGGTAAAATACTTTTACACATATAAAATCCAAATAAAAGCATATAAATCGTGATTAAAATATATGAATCGATTATTAACCTTTAATAGCGATCCAAGAGCAACGATCGGAGATCCTTAGCAGCTGCTCCTCAAACGTGAAGCACTCCACCGGTATCCACCAAGAAAACGACATTAAGGAGGAGGAGGAGGTGGAGAGAATTAGGTTTTCTAAAAACTTTTGGGTTAGAATTAGAATAAAAATAGGGTTTATAATAGTATATTTATAGGCAAAATTTTCAGCTGAAATTTTCCCATAAAATATTATTATTATTAACCCATTTATTATTCTCATTAATAATTAAAACACCTTTTAATTATTAATCCTTTTTCTAAACACTTTAGAAATAATTCTCTCTCTTGATTTAATTTCCAAAAATTAAATTCTTAATTAATAATATTAAGAACTTTTCTTAATTAATTTATAATCAATTAAATCTCATTTAATCAATTATTAAATTTGCCAATTAATTATTTATTTCATAAATAAATAATTATCAGCCATTATTAATTAATTCCTCCACCATTAAATCATTCTCTTTTTATGGTGTGACCCTGTACGTTCAATATTAAGCCGGTAGTAGAAATAAATAATAATAAAACTATTTTATCATTATTTATATAAATTCTCTAATTTATTAAATATGATTAATTAATTAATCATATTTATTCTACATCGTGAGGGATACTTCTCAGCATATCGCGACTATCCGGATAATACGAATTCACTGCTTAAAATACCAAGAACTTATTCAGTGAATAGTTACCGTACAATAAACTCTTTCTACCCTACAATGTCCTGATTAAATACAAGGCATGGATCTTGTGTCAAGCCTATCTAATTTAATCACTTGCTTACCATTTACTATGCTTAGTTCTATGCAAATTAGAAACTCCTTTCTAATTTCATTCACTCTGGCCAGAGATTCCTGAACTTAGCATAAGTGGATCAGCCTTGAACATTCTCTTCCTTCACTGGAAGGTGTAGATCCTTTATTGATCATACACTATCTTCGTGTACAAATTCCTATACCCAGTAAAGCCCTAATTATTGTCCCTGGAGACTAAGAACTAAACCAAAGCATAGTTCAGTGTACACAGGATGACTATGATGACCTCAAGTCTAAGGATACTTGTACAACTATCACTATGTGAACAACTGCTGACACGTGAGTGAACTCCATCAGTTGTTCAGCTGTGCGAGTCATGTTCAGTGAACTTATTCTATAATAAGCACCTACATACTAGCTATAGTGTCACCACACAAATGTCTATGAGAACAGACATCCTTCATAATGAAGCAAGCATAGTATGTACCGATCTTTACGGATTATTAAATACCAGTTAGTAATCCTATGACCAGGAACTATTTAAGTTTAGAGTTATCATCTTTTAGGTCTCACTATTATGATCTCATCATAATCCATAAAAGCTTTACTCTAAACTATGGTATATCTTATTTAAACACTTAAATAGATAGAGCCCGTAATAAAAATAAAACAAGTCTTTTATTAATATCAATGAAATCAAAACATATTACATAAAAAGTTATTCCTAAATCCAAATACATGATTGGACTTAGGACATATTCCTTTCAAGACTTGATAGGTTTTGTTTTATTATCTTGTCTTATTACTATGTAAACTTGGTGATATATAAACCAAGTGTAGCAAGTAGAACAACTAACTAGACTAAGCAAATACATTCTCAGAGAAATATTTGTAAGCTGAATCCTGTAGCATTTCTCTGTAAGTTTAGTTGTTCATATTTGTAAGCAACTGTGAGCTATTCAAGCTTCACAAGGTTCTCACTCGATATATATATATATATATATATATATATATATATATCTGGTGGATACATTCAAATCCACCAGAAAGTTTGAAAGACCTAAGTTTTTATTACCTTGTGTTTGATTTACTTAACTCTTCATTCTGCACTTTGCAAATCAAACAGTTAGATATAAATTGAGTTAGAACTATTTTTCATAAATCTCAAAAGGAGCCAGAATTACAGTCAATCCCCCTTCTGTAATTCTTGTTGTATTGTTAGGGAATAACAAATCAATTAGTCTCAAAATTAATAATTAGCGGGGAATAATATTTAATCAAATAAACATAAAATTTATATTATTTTTTTTTAAAAATTATGAATATTTCAAAAATGCATTATATAAAATATTTGGAAGTCCCACGATTTTATAAAAATAAAAATACAGTTTTTGTGGGGTTTGACGTCCCGATAGGGGCCCGTCCAATAAATTTTATGAAACGGAAATATTTCTAAAATTTTCGGAATATTTAAAAACTAATAAAATAAAATTTTTATAATTTTTAAAATATTTATAAATCGCGCGTCATATCCGTATTTTAAGATTTAACGAACAAACGTGGATAGGGTAGGGGGCCCATTCAACTCTTGTTTGTCTATTAGTGTTCAATTCTTCTCTTCAGCGCGTGGTAGAGCAGTTGGTAAATATAACCCGAAAAATTTCTGAAATAATTTTAAAATTCTCGAAATATTCAAATACTAATAAAATATAAGTTTCATGATTTTTGAAACATTCTGAAATTTAATACTGAATTTATACTTATATATCGGATCCAAAAAAAATTACTTAGCCGCTAAGTAACTATAAAAATGATACAATTTAATACCAGATTTTGATAATTATCAAAACTGAGCTTCTTATAAAACACCTTATGAGAAAATATGTAAAATATCCCGTTATCTCGAGAATACGAGTTTTATTAATTTACCAAAATGATTATCGTATTGAAAATTTTGTGTCGGGACGCGCATAGATCAAACAGTAATCTAGATTGAAAAAGTCAAAGCACGAAAAATGCTCAGAATAATCAAATTAGGTTAGGAATGAGTTTTACGAAGAGTTCCGGGTTGTCAAAACGCAAAAATAGTTGAAGTTGGACGATTCCCGGCTTTATAAAATAGTTTGATAATTACTCAGAAAATAATTATTAAATCTATAAATCCTTATAAAATCATATAACAATCCAAAAATTTCCAGAAAAATACTATAATTATCTATACTTTATTCTGGACATATTAAAAATCAAAATTACTTACACTTTATCACATATACACACCCAAATATAAATATCAATCATCGAATAATTCACCAAAATTCCCATAATAATCACATAATAATTCTTTATTGATAAAAATAATTGCACGATATTTTCCGGATATTACAAAACAATTTCAATTTATCGATATCAATAAGATCGGCTTTCAGATTACTTTTAAAAATAATACATTAAAGTAAATATTTTCAGAAATTAACAAGGATCGATATAACACTTAACAATTATCACCTTACCATTTAATAACACCAACTCGTCAAACAGAAATAAAATATCCACCATTTTATTCCTTCTAAATCATAAAAGCACATATATATATGTTCAAATAATAATAATAATAATTCTGAAAATACGGGATGTCACAGTCTAATAAAATGATTTTATTGTTAACTAAATTTATAAAAATTTTAATATATTAAGATATGTTTTAGTCATAAATTTTATTTTATATGTAAGTAATGTTCATAATAATTACTCATTTTTATTTTATAATTATTTAGTTTAAAATATTGATATAAATATAAAAATGTTATAATATTATAATAAATATCTTTTTATTAAATATATTTTTTATTTCCACTAATATAAAACATAATTAATTAAACTTCCTTTCAAAAAAAGAAATAATTAAACTTGTTTTATTTATATATTTAAAATTTATAAAAAAATAATATTATTATATGTTATCCCATCTCTTACCAACTGAGTCAATCCTTACGGGCTACTTTGATACTTTTGTGTTCGATTAAATTATACAATTCATAATTATACATAAATCTGGTACATTAGAAGTTGAAAGCCTAGCCTATTGGTAGTTCCTACCTCAGCTACGGCGGCATCAATGCTTCTAGAAAACTGCGGAACGTCTCCTAATCGCTTGCAAATCGGGAGCTTGGTCCTGTTCATCCTTTCTATCTGTTGTTGTATGATGAAAGAAGAAAGCAAGGGTGAGCAGCAAGCCCACCAAAATAATATGTATAATGATTAATAGTATATGAGCCTTCTCTTAGTACTCATGAAAGTCTTGGTCAAAAGAAATGAACCAAGTTGATATCTTAATGCGATGAAGTCGCAAAATATTCAGTATATATATATATATATACTTTTCAAAATCTTGGAAGTCCTCTTCCATGCATAATATACACAGAGTTCCAGTTTATAACTGTATAAAAATATCGTTGCAAGGTGATCTCATATATCTAACCTTGTCTCAACGTTTTTCTGAAAATCTTTGTCATGCATAAGATAATCATATACTAGATATAAGTTTAAAAGATGAAGTTACAAGATACCCCAATATACTTATATCTTTTCCAAATATTAATTGAACTACCACCGTTCAAGTTATAATCAGTTCAAAAGTTCATCACATAGATGAGACTACAAGACAAGATTTGAATAGATTCAATCTTTGAATATCATTATAAATAATGAAGTTACGAGATACTTCATTAAATCCCGATATATATATACACCTATATATATACATTTCATACACTCCTTGAAAACCTCTGTTATGAAAATTATAAACAGAGTTGCAATATCCAATGAATTTGGAAAGGAGAAAACCTTGGCATAAACCTGATATCTTGCTGATCAGACAAAGATACCAATAAGTAACCTTTTCTACTAGTAGATGGACGAATTCCCCACTGGTCATCACCCTGGTCGCATTAGGACCTTATGCTGGACTGCCACTCAGCCACTTATGCATTTGATGGACTCCCACTGAGCCACTTACACTATCATGGACGCCCACTGAGCCCATGTTGCTTATGCCGACTCAATAGATGGACTTACTTCCCGAACGTTGGGTAAGTAATCAATTCATTTACCAAAACTGCAACCTTGTTGCGAATATAAAATACACCATAGAGCCGGATCCCTTAGATTTTTGAGCGAGTATTCAAGTCCCCTTAAAATGGAAGATCTTGAATTTGAAAACAAGTTTTGGGATCCGCTCTACCCTTTTTAAATTCATTTTGAAGACTCGAAAACATTTTTAAGAATGTTTGGAGTAATGCTGATTTATAAAATAAATCAGTCCCAATATGAAAGGAATATCTGAATATTATTATTTAAATAATATTCCCATAAAGAATAATCTTTATAAAAATAATTGAAGTAGAAGTATTAAAACTTATACTTGAAACGAGTATTAAATAACCAAAGATATACTTATATGAAAGTACTATCTTTATTTGAATAATCGAAAATAAGTTTGATTATTGACACCTTATTCTTTAATAAAATAAGAATATACCTCAGCAAATAATCGGAGTCATAGATCCTCAAATAAATATTCAATAATATTCATTAAATAATATAAACTGAGTCATAAGCCCTCGAATGAATATTCAAATAATATTCAGATAAATAAATAAAAGGAGTCATAAGTCCTCGAATGAATATTTAAAATAATATTCATTAATAAAATAAAAGGAGTCATAAGTCCTCGAATGAATATTCAAAATAATATTCATTTAATATAAAGGAGTCATACGCCTTCGAATAATATTCGAAATAATATTCAATAATAAAATAAAGTTAAAGTAATCGAATAAACCTTATTCGATTAATAGTTTTGAAAACTATGACCATATATATATATATAAGTATATATATATATCCATATATACAAAATCTACTCGGGATCCTCGACTCCCGGTTTTAGAAAATATTTCCACCTTTGGGTCCCTATACTAAGGGTATACGCAAATACCGCTTATCTCTAGCATAGGTATTATGCAACGAATAAGCATTTGAACCAACAGATATATAAATCAAGAATACGAAACAGGCATGCATATATATACCATATCAGCATGCTTCAATATATCGCAACATTTGCTAATTAACCAACATGCATCTATCGCAAGATAATGCATATACATATATTCATCACAACAACAGTATAACGGGTAGAAAACTTGCCTGGGCGACTGGGGGTTACGAATGGCTCGGGACGAGTCTGGTAACCTATAAACAACAAGTAAGTTGGAATTAAACCAAAGTCACTTGTAAATCTATACTTTAACTAACTTAGACTCTAACGCTTGTTTTGCGCTTACTGATTTTCTTAAGTCACTCGAGTACCCTCGGCTCCACCATTTTTAATAAATTAACCATTACGAATTTTAAGGCGATTCCTTCGCGAGTGTCTTACCAACTGCCTAACACTCTTACCATAATTGTTTCATACATTAATTAACCCTTTTTGGTCTTTAACCTATGTTTCAAAGTAAGGCGAGGGGAAATGTTTCGTTCGCGAAACGCCGTTACTTGAAACGGTCGTTTCTCCTAAACCGTGCATCGGAATCGAACGAACTACATATCAAAACGAAGCTTGTAACACGAGCTATCTAGACATGGCAATGGTCATAATCTAGCAGGGGGTTCTCGGGTCCTAATGTTATGCACAAAAACAGTCTAAAGAAAATCGGACGTTACGACGGCTATGTTTACGCGATTTCCCAAATTTAAACCATTCAAACACCATCACAATTCAACCTCAAATCAATCATACAACCAACATCCATCCAAACCACATCATAACAGCCCCAACCAATTCAAGTTTAACATTCATACTTATGCCTAAGCTTAACTTTAACCATACTTAAGTTCTTTTAATCAAAACAACAACATTTACCAATCCAACAACATCCCAAAACTCACTAATCTCTACATACACAACCATCAAGCCTCTCATGAACTAAAATACTCATATTATGCTCTTAACATTCAATAACAAAGCTTGGTTAAGAGATTATACCTTCCTTGAAGCTTTTTAACACAACCCAAGAGCTTTGAATGCCTAAAGAACCTTGATCCTTGCTTGTATAACCTTAATCTTTCATAAAAATTCAAGAAAACTAAAGTTATTTCTTGAAGGTTACTATTCACCATCTTCTTCCTTGATTTATAGAAAAAGATTGGCTTGGAATTAGAAGCTTAAACTTATAGGAAGTATGTAACTATCCATGGGGAAGCTTAGATAATTACCTTGCTAAATAGTAAGTGGTGGAGCTTGGATCTTCAAATTTTAAGAAATGGGCCGAGAGCTAGCTTGGGAAGAAAGAGATTTTTTTGTGTTTTGTTTGATGAAAATGAAATGATTTGCTTGGTTGGTTGATTTTTGTGTTGTTTTTGGTTAATGACTTAATTAACCTTGATTTTGTGTGGTTATAATTCAACCACACTTCCTTCCCTTCTTTGTCATGCTTGTGTCACCTTGCACATGTCATAATGCTCCCACTTGTCCACACCTTGTGGTTTGATGATGTCACAATCCCTGGCTTCTTGTACAAGCTTGTCTCTTGGTCACTTATTTGTTTTACGGTTCGCTTATCTTTCGTTCTCGTTTATCATTTGAGGGATCATACCGGGATCTTATTACTTAGGTTCCCTTAACCTTTCTCAATATATTATATTCCTTTTATGATCCTCTCCTATAATCCTTTAATTTCAATCCTTTTTATCCTGTTACCTTATACTCAATTCTCTCCGTATCTTGTGGATTTCCGGAAAAATCAAAGTGTTCGGAATTGGATTCTGACGATCTTTACATACACTTATATACCACATAGAGTACTAATAATATCCCATAAGATCAATAACAGAACCCCTACATAGCGTGGCATGAAAAGTTTTCTCGTTCAGCAAAAACACTATTCATAAGGGTTTCAAAATTTCTCAAAAATTGGGGTTATTACAATGATGACCTCAAGTCTAAGGATACTTGTACAACTATCACTATGTGAACAACTGCTGACACGTGAGTGAACTCCATCAGTTATTCAGTTATGCGAGTCATGTTCAGTGAACTTATTCTATAATAAGTACCTACATACTAGTTATAGTGTCACCACACAAATGTCTATGAGAACAGACATTCTTCATAATAAAGCAAGCATAGTATGTACCGATCTTTACGGATTATTAATTACCAGTTAGTAATCCTAGGACCAGGAACTATTTAAGTTTAGAGTTATCATCTTTTAGGTCTCACTATTATGATCTCATCATAATCCATAAAAGCTTTACTCTAAACTATGGTATATCTTATTTAAATACTTAAATAGATAGAGCCCGTAATAAAAACAAAACAAGTCTTTTATTAATATCAATGAAATCAAAACAGATTACATAAAAAGTTATTCCTAAATCCTAATACATGATTGGACTTAGGACATATTCCTTTCAATCTCCCACTTGTACTAAAGCCAATCACTCTGGTATCTAATACCCATCTTGTCTTTATGACGATCAAAGTGACTTTCATAAAGTAGCTTTGTGAGTGGGTCTACTATGTTGTTATGTGTGTCAACTCTATTTTAATACAACACAAGAAATGTTATCGCGCTCCCACTAACCCTTTTGTAGACACATGGTTCATCTACGTTTTTCATAAAATCAAACTCTTTGATTGTCTCATCAAAACGGATGTTCCATCTACGAGAAGCTTGCTTTAAACCACATATGGTTCGCAGCAGCTTACACACTAGGTTTTCATTTCTCTTGGAAAGAAAACCATCTGGCTAATTGCCAGATCTCATAGTCGTAGTAAGCAGCAATCACAAGAAAAATCCGAACTGATTTTAACAGGGCTACAGGTAAAAGGTTTCATCAAAGTCAATCCATTGCCTTTGTTTGAATCCTTTTCCCAAAAGCCTGGCCTTAAAGGTCTTCACCTGGCCATCTGCTATAATCATTCTTTTATATCTCGTATACATAGATTTCATTCCGGATTTCATGGCACTATGCCATTTCTCTGAGTCAACACTACTCATAGCCTCAGTATAGGTCACAGGGTCGTCATCATCAATGATCGACAACTCATTGTCATTCTCAATGACAAGGCCATATTACCTCTCAGGTTGGCGAGACACTCTCCCTGACCTACGAATGGGCTGTTCCACAGAAGGTTGTTCAGTCAGAACAGGTGTTTCCACTTGATCCGTAGTAGTTTGTGCTTTTTAAACTTCATCAAGTTCAATTTTGCTCCCACTGTTTCCTTCAAGGATAAACTCATTTTCCAAGAAGGTAGCATGTCTGGATACAAACATCCGATGATCGGTGTAAAAGTAATACCCTAAAGTCTCTTTAGGATATCCCACAAAACTATATTTTACGGATCGATATTCCAGCTTATCTCGGTCAACTTACTTGACATAAGCTGGACATCCCAAATCTTAACATGTTTAAGACTCGGTTTCCTTTCTTTCCATATCTCATACGGAGTTTGAGGAACAGATTTGGAAGGCACCTTATTCAGTAAATATGCTGAGGTTTCCAATGCATAACCCCATAGAAATACTGGAAGATTTGCATAGCTCATCATGGACCGAACTATGTCTAACAAAGTTCGATTTCTCCTTTCAGATACCAATCTGGAGGCGTCCACTGGGAGGACTATACCATTTACTTTGAGATAATCCAGAAACTCTCCATTCAAGTATTCACCACCTCGATCTAATCGAAGAATTATAATACTATGTTTGGTTTGTTTCTCCACTTCATACTTAGTACTCTTTGAACTTTTCAAAGGCTTCAGACTTGTGTTTCATCAAACACATATCCGAATCTAGATCTATTATCCATGAAAGTAATGAAGTATGAAAATCCACCCCTGGCTTGCGTAGACATTGGTCCACATACATCTGTGTGTACCATTCCTAGCAAATTTGCAGCCCTCTCTCCATGTCTACTAAATGGAGACTGCAGTGCCACAATGAAGTGAGATTTTCATCATCCTTTTCTTTTATTAGTTTGTTCAATCTGAAGTAATTATGTCACATTTATACAGACCATTATTTAAAGTACCACGTCCATAAAGAATATTATCTCTAAGAATAGAACATTCATTATTCTCAATAATAAATGAAAATCTAGCCAAGTCTAACATGGGAATAATATTCCTCACAATCGAGGGAACAAAATAACAATTATTTAAAAAACAATAGTCTTGCCCGTAGGCATATGTAAATGAAATGATTCTACATCTTCAGCAGCAACTCTTGCTCCATTTCCCATCAGTAGAATCACCTCCTCTTCCTCAAGAGTCCTACTTCTCCTTAGTCCCTGCAACAAATTGCAGATATGAGAACCACAGGCGGTATCTAATACCCAAGTAGAAATTTGATTTAATGGCATATTCACTTCTATCATGAACATACCTGAATCAGAAGCGGTAGTCTCACTACCCTTCTTCTTCTTCAATTCTGCAAGGTATACCTTGCAGTTCCTCTTCCAGTGCCCCACCTTGTTACAGTGAAAGCAAACAACTTTGCTCTTGGGGTCTTCAGCTTTTGGTGGAACCGGCATTTTCTCACATACTTTCTTCTTCTTGGAAGGGTTCCTCTTCCTTTTCTTAGGATTGGAACCTTCACCAATTAGAAGAACAGAACTCTTCTTAGGGGGAAAATTCGATTCGCAGTCTTCAACATGTTGTGGAGTTCAGGCAGGCTGACATCCAACTTATTCATGTGAAAGTTCACAACAAACTGCGAGAACGAACTCGGAAGCGATTACAAGACCAAGTCTTGGCTCAGCTCCCCATCCATGGCAAAACCAAGTTGTCCAACACGTTCAATCAAATTGATCATCTTAAGTACATGGTCATTCACAGATGATCCCTCGACATCCTACAACCGAACAGCTCCTTCGATATCTCATATCGAGCTGTCCTCCCTGCCACATCATACAACTCTTGTAGATGCATGAGGATAGTGTGAGCATCCATATGCTCATGTTGCTTCTGTAGCTCAATGTTCATGGAAGCTAGCATGATGCATTGAGCAACATTTGCATCATCTACCCACTTACGATACACAACATGTTCATCATTATGTGCATCACTAGCAGGTTCAGTAGGCTTAGGTGAGTCAATCACGTATTCCAGCTTCTCAATCCTGAGAACAATTCTCAAGTTTCGAAGCCAGTCAGCATAATTAGGACCAGTTAATTTGTGAGCATCTAGTATGCTCTTGAGTGATAGTGCAGAAGACATAATATAGTAAATCTGTTAATGATAAACACATAACAACACTTAGCAAATATTCAATTTCATTTTAAAAAACACTATATGAATCGGGTCTTTATTCATAAGTGGCTCCCACTAGTTTACCTAATTTATTCAACCCCCTACATAAAAATTAAGCATTCATAATGCTAGTGGGAATAGGGATCCTACATTCCATTACACAACCCCGGCTGTAGCACGAACCGCCATGTAATGTTCAATAGGCAGACAACTCTTGTCAATTACATCTTATGTTATTCCCTAATCAAACTTTAGCCTCTTGAATAATTGAGTCACGGCTGTGGCACGACAAACTCAATATTCTAAGTCAAGTCTAACCCAACATTCCGTACAATTGAATCAGTCCCCAACGGCCCACGGCTGTGGCACGTACCGACCTTTAAATTCTAAGTCAATGTACACATCTCTATTAATAGACAAGTATTTCTTATTTTGAAATCAAAGCCCTCGGCTGTAGCACGAACCTGACATGATTCAAAAATAAGAACTATTTTTCTATCATGTTGGAAGGCTATGACCGACACAAGCCCGTTGTGTCATTGGCCAATTACTACTTGATATTATTTAATTTAGAGGGATTATATTACGTTACAATAATAATCATATTATAAGAGATTCTTTATTTTAAATTAAATATTTCAAATCAATAATCAGATGATTCCCAGATCGGGTGGAGCATTGTCAAGAGACGTCACTTAATAACCCTTTCTTACAGATAGAAATCTGTTGTTGACAGAATCATCCTTTCTCTCATATCGAAAATTCATATTCAATTACGTGTTTCATAAACACAAGAATCTCATGATTGTATTCATAATATTATATTTAGGTTATGAAACAATTTCACTATACTAGGTTGTCTAACAAACGCCTTATGTTAATTTAAGTTCACCTAAATCTATCATCGCATGATAAACTAAGCATATAACACATATATCAACATGAATAAACATGAAGGTAGGCATGTTACATCATCTAGCATATGGTCTAAGCATTATACATCTCTATGTATCACATGAAGCATTTAAAAGCAGTTAAAACAGTTAAAAAAACAGCTTTAAAACACTTTCGGAAATATAAACAGTTCAAAACTTTTATATAAACTAAAATTTGATCACTCCATTAGATCCGTCTCGGAAAAAACGAATCCAACGATATATTGCACGCCCAAAACGGAGTTACGAAAACTCCCAAAAAATCAAATTTAAAAATAACAGATGGGCTGTAACGCATTACAGGAACGCGTTACAGCTCTGTAACGCATTCCGGTGATGCGTTACAACCCTTTTAAGCCATTAAAAGGTGTAACGCATTCCGCGAATGCGCCACAGGGTGTAACGCATTCCCGGAATGCGCGATACCCCCACGCCCCCCCCCCCCCCCCCGCGCGCGCCACACGCGCCTGCAGCAGCCGCCTGACAGCTTCTTCACGATCGCCGTGTCTGTCTTCTCTGTACCTTTCTTTACTTTAATGCATTCAACAGTACAACAAAAACAACACAAATATATATACATAATTGAATATATATATATATATACTTATCTAATTACGAATTATTAATGATACAACTTCAAAAATTCATAATAAAAAATCTATACATCATAAAATTATGAAAAAAATACCGAGACGATCTACAACACTTGAAGAACCCAGATCAACATTCAAAATTATTCTGAGAAATGATTTCTCATCAGACAAAATTAATCCATAATATAACTTGTAAAATCATAATTTATTCATACAAGCACATAAAATTCTGAAATTTTTATCACAGATCTATATGCATACAACCTATGCTCTGATACCATTGTTGGATTTTTAATCGCAGCGGAGGTATGGTAAAATACTTTTACACATATAAAATCCAAATAAAAGCATATAAATCGTGATTAAAATATATGAATCGATTATTAACCTTTAATAGCGATCCAAGAGCAACGATCGGAGATCCTTAGCAGCTGCTCCTCAAACGTGAAGCACTCCACCGGTATCCACCAAGAAACGACATTAAGGAGGAGGAGGATGGTGGAGAGAATTAGGTTTTCTAAAAACTTTTGGGTTAGAATTAGAATAAAAATAGGGTTTATAATAGTATATTTATAGGCAAAATTTTCAGCTGAAATTTTTCCCATAAAATATTATTATTATTAACCCATTTATTATTCTCATTAATAATTAAAACACCTTTTAATTATTAATCCTTTTCTAAACACTTTAGAAATAATTCTCTCTCTTGATTTAATTTCCAAAAATTAAATTCTTAATTAATAATATTAAGAACTTTTCTTAATTAATTTATAATCAATTAAATCTCATTTAATCAATTATTAAATTTGCCAATTAATTATTTATTTCATAAATAAATAATTATCAGCCATTATTAATTAATTCCTCCACCATTAAATCATTCTCTTTTTATGGTGTGACCCTGTACGTTCAATATTAAGCCGGTAGTAGAAATAAATAATAATAAAACTATTTTATCATTATTTATATAAATTCTCTAATTTATTAAATATGATTAATTAATTAATCATATTTATTCTACATCGTGAGGGATACTTCTCAGCATATCGCGACTATCCGGATAATACGAATTCACTGCTTAAAATACCAAGAACTTATTCAGTGAATAGTTACCGTACAATAAACTCTTTCTACCCTACAATGTCCTGATTAAATACAAGGCATGGATCTTGTGTCAAGCCTATCTAATTTAATCACTTGCTTACCATTTACTATGCTTAGTTCTATGCAAATTAGAAACTCCTTTCTAATTTCATTCACTCTGGCCAGAGATTCCTGAACTTAGCATAAGTGGATCAGCCTTGAACATTCTCTTCCTTCACTGGAAGGTGTAGATCCTTTATTGATCATACACTATCTTCGTGTACAAATTCCTATACCCAGTAAAGCCCTAATTATTGTCCCTGGAGACTAAGAACTAAACCAAAGCATAGTTCAGTGTACACAGGATGACTATGATGACCTCAAGTCTAAGGATACTTGTACAACTATCACTATGTGAACAACTGCTGACACGTGAGTGAACTCCATCAGTTGTTCAGCTGTGCGAGTCATGTTCAGTGAACTTATTCTATAATAAGCACCTACATACTAGCTATAGTGTCACCACACAAATGTCTATGAGAACAGACATCCTTCATAATGAAGCAAGCATAGTATGTACCGATCTTTACGGATTATTAAATACCAGTTAGTAATCCTATGACCAGGAACTATTTAAGTTTAGAGTTATCATCTTTTAGGTCTCACTATTATGATCTCATCATAATCCATAAAAGCTTTACTCTAAACTATGGTATATCTTATTTAAACACTTAAATAGATAGAGCCCGTAATAAAAATAAAACAAGTCTTTTATTAATATCAATGAAATCAAAACATATTACATAAAAAGTTATTCCTAAATCCAAATACATGATTGGACTTAGGACATATTCCTTTCAAGACTTGATAGGTTTTGTTTTATTATCTTGTCTTATTACTATGTAAACTTGGTGATATATAAACCAAGTGTAGCAAGTAGAACAACTAACTAGACTAAGCAAATACATTCTCAGAGAAATATTTGTAAGCTGAATCCTGTAGCATTTCTCTGTAAGTTTAGTTGTTCATATTTGTAAGCAACTGTGAGCTATTCAAGCTTCACAAGGTTCTCACTCGATATATATATATATATATATATATATATATATATATATCTGGTGGATACATTCAAATCCACCAGAAAGTTTGAAAGACCTAAGTTTTTATTACCTTGTGTTTGATTTACTTAACTCTTCATTCTGCACTTTGCAAATCAAACAGTTAGATATAAATTGAGTTAGAACTATTTTTCATAAATCTCAAAAGGAGCCAGAATTACAGTCAATCCCCCTTCTGTAATTCTTGTTGTATTGTTAGGGAATAACAAATCAATTAGTCTCAAAATTAATAATTAGCGGGGAATAATATTTAATCAAATAAACATAAAATTTATATTATTTTTTTTTAAAAATTATGAATATTTCAAAAATGCATTATATAAATATTTGGAAGTCCCACGATTTTATAAAAATAAAAATACAGTTTTTGTGGGGTTTGACGTCCCGATAGGGGCCCGTCCAATAAATTTTATGAAACGGAAATATTTCTAAAATTTTCGGAATATTTAAAAACTAATAAAATAAAATTTTTATAATTTTTAAAATATTTATAAATCGCGCGTCATATCCGTATTTTAAGATTTAACGAACAAACGTGGATAGGGTAGGGGGCCCATTCAACTCTTGTTTGTCTATTAGTGTTCAATTCTTCTCTTCAGCGCGTGGTAGAGCAGTTGGTAAATATAACCCGAAAAATTTCTGAAATAATTTTAAAATTCTCGAAATATTCAAATACTAATAAAATATAAGTTTCATGATTTTTGAAACATTCTGAAATTTAATACTGAATTTATACTTATATATCGGATCCAAAAAAAATTACTTAGCCGCTAAGTAACTATAAAAATGATACAATTTAATACCAGATTTTGATAATTATCAAAACTGAGCTTCTTATAAAACACCTTATGAGAAAATATGTAAAAATATCCCGTTATCTCGAGAATACGAGTTTTATTAATTTACCAAAATGATTATCGTATTGAAAATTTTGTGTCGGGACGCGCATAGATCAAACAGTAATCTAGATTGAAAAAGTCAAAGCACGAAAAATGCTCAGAATAATCAAATTAGGTTAGGAATGAGTTTTACGAAGAGTTCCGGGTTGTCAAAACGCAAAAATAGTTGAAGTTGGACGATTCCCGGCTTTATAAAATAGTTTGATAATTACTCAGAAAATAATTATTAAATCTATAAATCCTTATAAAATCATATAACAATCCAAAAATTTCCAGAAAAATACTATAATTATCTATACTTTATTCTGGACATATTAAAAATCAAAATTACTTACACTTTATCACATATACACACCCAAATATAAATATCAATCATCGAATAATTCACCAAAATTCCCATAATAATCACATAATAATTCTTTATTGATAAAAATAATTGCACGATATTTTCCGGATATTACAAAACAATTTCAATTTATCGATATCAATAAGATCGGCTTTCAGATTACTTTTAAAAATAATACATTAAAGTAAATATTTTCAGAAATTAACAAGGATCGATATAACACTTAACAATTATCACCTTACCATTTAATAACACCAACTCGTCAAACAGAAATAAAATATCCACCATTTTATTCCTTCTAAATCATAAAAGCACATATATATATGTTCAAATAATAATAATAATAATTCTGAAAATACGGGATGTCACAGTCTAATAAAATGATTTTATTGTTAACTAAATTTATAAAAATTTTAATATATTAAGATATGTTTTAGTCATAAATTTTATTTTATATGTAAGTAATGTTCATAATAATTACTCATTTTTATTTTATAATTATTTAGTTTAAAATATTGATATAAATATAAAAATGTTATAATATTATAATAAATATCTTTTTATTAAATATATTTTTTATTTCCACTAATATAAAACATAATTAATTAAACTTCCTTTCAAAAAAAGAAATAATTAAACTTGTTTTATTTATATATTTAAAATTTATAAAAAAATAATATTATTTATATGTTATCCCATCTCTTACCAACTGAGTCAATCCTTACGGGCTACTTTGATACTTTTGTGTTCGATTAAATTATACAATTCATAATTATACATAAATCTGGTACATTAGAAGTTGAAAGCCTAGCCTATTGGTAGTTCCTACCTCAGCTACGGCGGCATCAATGCTTCTAGAAAACTGCGGAACGTCTCCTAATCGCTTGCAAATCGGGAGCTTGGTCCTGTTCATCCTTTCTATCTGTTGTTGTATGATGAAAGAAGAAAGCAAGGGTGAGCAGCAAGCCCACCAAAATAATATGTATAATGATTAATAGTATATGAGCCTTCTCTTAGTACTCATGAAAGTCTTGGTCAAAAGAAATGAACCAAGTTGATATCTTAATGCGATGAAGTCGCAAAATATTCAGTATATATATATATATATACTTTTCAAAATCTTGGAAGTCCTCTTCCATGCATAATATACACAGAGTTCCAGTTTATAACTGTATAAAAATATCGTTGCAAGGTGATCTCATATATCTAACCTTGTCTCAACGTTTTTCTGAAAATCTTTGTCATGCATAAGATAATCATATACTAGATATAAGTTTAAAAGATGAAGTTACAAGATACCCCAATATACTTATATCTTTTCCAAATATTAATTGAACTACCACCGTTCAAGTTATAATCAGTTCAAAAGTTCATCACATAGATGAGACTACAAGACAAGATTTGAATAGATTCAATCTTTGAATATCATTATAAATAATGAAGTTACGAGATACTTCATTAAATCCCGATATATATATACACCTATATATATACATTTCATACACTCCTTGAAAACCTCTGTTATGAAAATTATAAACAGAGTTGCAATATCCAATGAATTTGGAAAGGAGAAAACCTTGGCATAAACCTGATATCTTGCTGATCAGACAAAGATACCAATAAGTAACCTTTTCTACTAGTAGATGGACGAATTCCCCACTGGTCATCACCCTGGTCGCATTAGGACCTTATGCTGGACTGCCACTCAGCCACTTATGCATTTGATGGACTCCCACTGAGCCACTTACACTATCATGGACGCCCACTGAGCCCATGTTGCTTATGCCGACTCAATAGATGGACTTACTTCCCGAACGTTGGGTAAGTAATCAATTCATTTACCAAAACTGCAACCTTGTTGCGAATATAAAATACACCATAGAGCCGGATCCCTTAGATTTTTGAGCGAGTATTCAAGTCCCCTTAAAATGGAAGATCTTGAATTTGAAAACAAGTTTTGGGATCCGCTCTACCCTTTTTAAATTCATTTTGAAGACTCGAAAACATTTTTAAGAATGTTTGGAGTAATGCTGATTTATAAAATAAATCAGTCCCAATATGAAAGGAATATCTGAATATTATTATTTAAATAATATTCCCATAAAGAATAATCTTTATAAAAATAATTGAAGTAGAAGTATTAAAACTTATACTTGAAACGAGTATTAAATAACCAAAGATATACTTATATGAAAGTACTATCTTTATTTGAATAATCGAAAATAAGTTTGATTATTGACACCTTATTCTTTAATAAAATAAAGAATATACCTCAGCAAATAATCGGAGTCATAGATCCTCAAATAAATATTCAATAATATTCATTAAATAATATAAACTGAGTCATAAGCCCTCGAATGAATATTCAAATAATATTCAGATAAATAAATAAAAGGAGTCATAAGTCCTCGAATGAATATTTAAAATAATATTCATTAATAAAATAAAAGGAGTCATAAGTCCTCGAATGAATATTCAAAATAATATTCATTTAATATAAAGGAGTCATACGCCTTCGAATAATATTCGAAATAATATTCAATAATAAAATAAAGTTAAAGTAATCGAATAAACCTTATTCGATTAATAGTTTTGAAAACTATGACCATATATATATATAAGTATATATATATATCCATATATACAAAATCTACTCGGGATCCTCGACTCCCGGTTTTAGAAAATATTTCCACCTTTGGGTCCCTATACTAAGGGTATACGCAAATACCGCTTATCTCTAGCATAGGTATTATGCAACGAATAAGCATTTGAACCAACAGATATATAAATCAAGAATACGAAACAGGCATGCATATATATACCATATCAGCATGCTTCAATATATCGCAACATTTGCTAATTAACCAACATGCATCTATCGCAAGATAATGCATATACATATATTCATCACAACAACAGTATAACGGGTAGAAAACTTGCCTGGGCGACTGGGGGTTACGAATGGCTCGGGACGAGTCTGGTAACCTATAAACAACAAGTAAGTTGGAATTAAACCAAAGTCACTTGTAAATCTATACTTTAACTAACTTAGACTCTAACGCTTGTTTTGCGCTTACTGATTTTCTTAAGTCACTCGAGTACCCTCGGCTCCACCATTTTTAATAAATTAACCATTACGAATTTTAAGGCGATTCCTTCGCGAGTGTCTTACCAACTGCCTAACACTCTTACCATAATTGTTTCATACATTAATTAACCCTTTTTGGTCTTTAACCTATGTTTCAAAGTAAGGCGAGGGGAAATGTTTCGTTCGCGAAACGCCGTTACTTGAAACGGTCGTTTCTCCTAAACCGTGCATCGGAATCGAACGAACTACATATCAAAACGAAGCTTGTAACACGAGCTATCTAGACATGGCAATGGTCATAATCTAGCAGGGGGTTCTCGGGTCCTAATGTTATGCACAAAAACAGTCTAAAGAAAATCGGACGTTACGACGGCTATGTTTACGCGATTTCCCAAATTTAAACCATTCAAACACCATCACAATTCAACCTCAAATCAATCATACAACCAACATCCATCCAAACCACATCATAACAGCCCCAACCAATTCAAGTTTAACATTCATACTTATGCCTAAGCTTAACTTTAACCATACTTAAGTTCTTTTAATCAAAACAACAACATTTACCAATCCAACAACATCCCAAAACTCACTAATCTCTACATACACAACCATCAAGCCTCTCATGAACTAAAATACTCATATTATGCTCTTAACATTCAATAACAAAGCTTGGTTAAGAGATTATACCTTCCTTGAAGCTTTTTAACACAACCCAAGAGCTTTGAATGCCTAAAGAACCTTGATCCTTGCTTGTATAACCTTAATCTTTCATAAAAATTCAAGAAAACTAAAGTTATTTCTTGAAGGTTACTATTCACCATCTTCTTCCTTGATTTATAGAAAAAGATTGGCTTGGAATTAGAAGCTTAAACTTATAGGAAGTATGTAACTATCCATGGGGAAGCTTAGATAATTACCTTGCTAAATAGTAAGTGGTGGAGCTTGGATCTTCAAATTTTAAGAAATGGGCCGAGAGCTAGCTTGGGAAGAAAGAGATTTTTTTGTGTTTTGTTTGATGAAAATGAAATGATTTGCTTGGTTGGTTGATTTTTGTGTTGTTTTTGGTTAATGACTTAATTAACCTTGATTTTGTGTGGTTATAATTCAACCACACTTCCTTCCCTTCTTTGTCATGCTTGTGTCACCTTGCACATGTCATAATGCTCCCACTTGTCCACACCTTGTGGTTTGATGATGTCACAATCCCTGGCTTCTTGTACAAGCTTGTCTCTTGGTCACTTATTTGTTTTACGGTTCGCTTATCTTTCGTTCTCGTTTATCATTTGAGGGATCATACCCGGGATCTTATTACTTAGGTTCCCTTAACCTTTCTCAATATATTATATTCCTTTTATGATCCTCTCCTATAATCCTTTAATTTCAATCCTTTTTATCCTGTTACCTTATACTCAATTCTCTCCGTATCTTGTGGATTTCCGGGAAAAATCAAAGTGTTCGGAATTGGATTCTGACGATCTTTACATACACTTATATACCACATAGAGTACTAATAATATCCCATAAGATCAATAACAGAACCCCTACATAGCGTGGCATGAAAAGTTTTCTCGTTCAGCAAAAACACTATTCATAAGGGTTTCAAAATTTCTCAAAAATTGGGGTTATTACAATGATGACCTCAAGTCTAAGGATACTTGTACAACTATCACTATGTGAACAACTGCTGACACGTGAGTGAACTCCATCAGTTATTCAGTTATGCGAGTCATGTTCAGTGAACTTATTCTATAATAAGTACCTACATACTAGTTATAGTGTCACCACACAAATGTCTATGAGAACAGACATTCTTCATAATAAAGCAAGCATAGTATGTACCGATCTTTACGGATTATTAATTACCAGTTAGTAATCCTAGGACCAGGAACTATTTAAGTTTAGAGTTATCATCTTTTAGGTCTCACTATTATGATCTCATCATAATCCATAAAAGCTTTACTCTAAACTATGGTATATCTTATTTAAATACTTAAATAGATAGAGCCCGTAATAAAAACAAAACAAGTCTTTTATTAATATCAATGAAATCAAAACAGATTACATAAAAAGTTATTCCTAAATCCTAATACATGATTGGACTTAGGACATATTCCTTTCAATCTCCCACTTGTACTAAAGCCAATCACTCTGGTATCTAATACCCATCTTGTCTTTATGACGATCAAAGTGACTTTCATAAAGTAGCTTTGTGAGTGGGTCTACTATGTTGTTATGTGTGTCAACTCTATTTTAATACAACACAAGAAATGTTATCGCGCTCCCACTAACCCTTTTGTAGACACATGGTTCATCTACGTTTTTCATAAAATCAAACTCTTTGATTGTCTCATCAAAACGGATGTTCCATCTACGAGAAGCTTGCTTTAAACCACATATGGTTCGCAGCAGCTTACACACTAGGTTTTCATTTCTCTTGGAAAGAAAACCATCTGGCTAATTGCCAGATCTCATAGTCGTAGTAAGCAGCAATCACAAGAAAAATCCGAACTGATTTTAACAGGGCTACAGGTAAAAGGTTTCATCAAAGTCAATCCATTGCCTTTGTTTGAATCCTTTTCCCAAAAGCCTGGCCTTAAAGGTCTTCACCTGGCCATCTGCTATAATCATTCTTTTATATCTCGTATACATAGATTTCATTCCGGATTTCATGGCACTATGCCATTTCTCTGAGTCAACACTACTCATAGCCTCAGTATAGGTCACAGGGTCGTCATCATCAATGATCGACAACTCATTGTCATTCTCAATGACAAGGCCATATTACCTCTCAGGTTGGCGAGACACTCTCCCTGACCTACGAATGGGCTGTTCCACAGAAGGTTGTTCAGTCAGAACAGGTGTTTCCACTTGATCCGTAGTAGTTTGTGCTTTTTAAACTTCATCAAGTTCAATTTTGCTCCCACTGTTTCCTTCAAGGATAAACTCATTTTCCAAGAAGGTAGCATGTCTGGATACAAACATCCGATGATCGGTGTAAAAGTAATACCCTAAAGTCTCTTTAGGATATCCCACAAAACTATATTTTACGGATCGATATTCCAGCTTATCTCGGTCAACTTACTTGACATAAGCTGGACATCCCCAAATCTTAACATGTTTAAGACTCGGTTTCCTTTCTTTCCATATCTCATACGGAGTTTGAGGAACAGATTTGGAAGGCACCTTATTCAGTAAATATGCTGAGGTTTCCAATGCATAACCCCATAGAAATACTGGAAGATTTGCATAGCTCATCATGGACCGAACTATGTCTAACAAAGTTCGATTTCTCCTTTCAGATACCAAACTGGAGGCGTCCACTGGAGGACTATACCATTTACTTTGAGATAATCCAGAAACTCTCCATTCAAGTATTCACCACCTCGATCTAATCGAAGAATTATAATACTATGTTTGGTTTGTTTCTCCACTTCATACTTGTACTCTTTGAACTTTTCAAAGGCTTCAGACTTGTGTTTCATCAAACACATATCCGAATCTAGATCTATTATCCATGAAAGTAATGAAGTATGAAAATCCACCCCTGGCTTGCGTAGACATTGGTCCACATACATCTGTGTGTACCATTCCTAGCAAATTTGCAGCCCTCTCTCCATGTCTACTAAATGGAGACTGCAGTGCCACAATGAAGTGAGATTTTCATCATCCTTTTTCTTTTATTAGTTTGTTCAATCTGAAGTAAATTATGTCACATTTATACAGACCATTATTTAAAGTACCACGTCCATAAAGAATATTATCTCTAAGAATAGAACATTCATTATTCTCAATAATAAATGAAAATCTAGCCAAGTCTAACATGGGAATAATATTCCTCACAATCGAGGGAACAAAATAACAATTATTTAAAAAACAATAGTCTTGCCCGTAGGCATATGTAAATGAAATGATTCTACATCTTCAGCAGCAACTCTTGCTCCATTTCCCATCAGTAGAATCACCTCCTCTTCCTCAAGAGTCCTACTTCTCCTTAGTCCCTGCAACAAATTGCAGATATGAGAACCACAGGCGGTATCTAATACCCAAGTAGAAATTTGATTTAATGGCATATTCACTTCTATCATGAACATACCTGAATCAGAAGCGGTAGTCTCACTACCCTTCTTTTTCTTCAATTCTGCAAGGTATACCTTGCAGTTCCTCTTCCAGTGCCCCACCTTGTTACAGTGAAAGCAAACAACTTTGCTCTTGGGGTCTTCAGCTTTTGGTGGAACCGGCATTTTCTCACATACTTTCTTCTTCTTGGAAGGGTTCCTCTTCCTTTTCTTAGGATTGGAACCTTCACCAATTAGAAGAACAGAACTCTTCTTAGGGGGAAAATTCGATTCCGCAGTCTTCAACATGTTGTGGAGTTCAGGCAGGCTGACATCCAACTTATTCATGTGAAAGTTCACAACAAACTGCGAGAACGAACTCGGAAGCGATTACAAGACCAAGTCTTGGCTCAGCTCCCCATCCATGGCAAAACCAAGTTGTCCAACACGTTCAATCAAATTGATCATCTTAAGTACATGGTCATTCACAGATGATCCCTCGAACATCCTACAACCGAACAGCTCCTTCGATATCTCATATCGAGCTGTCCTCCCTGCCACATCATACAACTCTTGTAGATGCATGAGGATAGTGTGAGCATCCATATGCTCATGTTGCTTCTGTAGCTCAATGTTCATGGAAGCTAGCATGATGCATTGAGCAACATTTGCATCATCTACCCACTTACGATACACAACATGTTCATCATTATGTGCATCACTAGCAGGTTCAGTAGGCTTAGGTGAGTCAATCACGTATTCCAGCTTCTCAATCCTGAGAACAATTCTCAAGTTTCGAAGCCAGTCAGCATAATTAGGACCAGTCAATTTGTGAGCATCTAGTATGCTCTTGAGTGATAGTGCAGAAGACATAATATAGTAAATCTGTTAATGATAAACACATAACAACACTTAGCAAATATTCAATTTCATTTTAAAAAACACTATATGAATCGGGTCTTTATTCATAAGTGGCTCCCACTAGTTTACCTAATTTATTCAACCCCCTACATGAAAAATTAAGCATTCATAATGCTAGTGGGAATAGGGATCCTACATTCCATTACACAACCCCGGCTGTAGCACGAACCGCCATGTAATGTTCAATAGGCAGACAACTCTTGTCAATTACATCTTATGTTATTCCCTAATCAAACTTTAGCCTCTTGAATAATTGAGTCACGGCTGTGGCACGACAAACTCAATATTCTAAGTCAAGTCTAACCCAACATTCCGTACAATTGAATCAGTCCCCAACGGCCCACGACTGTGGCACGTACCGACCTTTAAATTCTAATTCAATGTACACATCTCTATGTAATAGACAAGTATTTCTTATTTTGAAATCAAAGCCCTCGGCTGTAGCACGAACCGACAATGATTCAAAAATAAGAACTATTTTTCTATCATGTTGGAAGGCTATGACCGACACAAGCCCGTTGTGTCATTGGCCAATTACTACTTGATATTATTTAATTTAGAGGGATTATATTACGTTACAATAATAATCATATTATAAAGAGATTCTTTATTTTAAATTAAATATTTCAAATCAATAATCAGATGATTCCCAGATCGGGTGGAGCATTGTCAAGAGACGTCACTTAATAACCCTTTCTTACAGATAGAAATCTGTTGTTGACAGAATCATCCTTTCTCTCATATCAAAAATTCATATTCAATTACGTGTTTCATAAACACAAGAATCTCATGATTGTATTCATAATATTATTATTTAGGTTATGAAACAATTTCACTATACTAGGTTGTCTAACAAACGCCTTATGTTAATTTAAGTTCACCTAAATCTATCATCGCATGATAAACTAAGCATATAACACATATATCAACATGAATAAACATGAAGGTAGGCATGTTACATCATCTAGCATATTGGTCTAAGCATTATACATCTCTATGTATCACATGAAGCATTTAAAAGCAGTTAAAACAGTTAAAAAACAGCTTTAAAACACTTTCGGAAATATAAACAGTTCAAAACTTTTAAATAAACTAAAATTTGATCACTCCATTAGATCCGTCTCGGAAAAACGAATCCAACGATATATTGCACGCCCAAAACGGAGTTACGAAACTCCCAAAAAATCAAATTTAAAAATAACAGATGGGCTGTAACGCATTACAGGAACGCGTTACAGCTCTGTAACGCATTCCGGTGATGCGTTACAACCCTTTTAAGCCATTAAAAGGTGTAACGCATTCCGCGAATGCGCCACAGGGTGTAACGCATTCCCGGAATGCAGGATACCCCCACCCCCCCCCCCCCCCCCCGCGCGTGCCACACGCGCCTGCAGCAGCCGCCTGACAGCTTCTTCACGATCGCCGTGTATGTCTTCTCTGTACCTTTCTTTACTTTAATGCATTCAACAGTACAGCAAAAACAACACAAATATATATACATAATTGAATATATATATATATATACTTATCTAATTACGAATTATTAATGATACAACTTCAAAAATTCATAATAAAAAATCTATACATCATAAAATTATGAAAAAAATACCGAGACGATCTACAACACTTGTAGAACCCAGATCAACATTCAAAATTATTCTGAGAAATGATTTCTCATCAGACAAAATTAATCCATAATATAACTTGTAAAAATCATAATTTATTCATACAAGCACATAAAATTCTGAAATTTTTATCACAGATCTATATGCATACAACCTATGCTCTGATACCATTGTTGGATTTTTAATCGCAGCGGAGGCATGGTAAAATACTTTTACACATATAAAATCCAAATAAAAGCATATAAATCGTGATTAAAATATATGAATCGATTACTAACCTTTAATAGCGATCCAAGAGCAACGATCGGAGATCCTTAGCAGCTGCTCCTCAAACGTGAAGCACTCCACCGGTATCCACCAAGAAAACGACATTAAGGAGGAGGAGGAGGTGGAGAGAATTAGGTTTTCTAAAAACTTTTGGGTTAGAATTAGAATAAAAATAGGGTTTATAATAGTATATTTATAGGCAAAATTTTCAGCTGAAATTTTCCCATAAAATATTATTATTATTAACCCATTTATTATTCTCATTAATAATTTAAACACCTTTTAATTATTAATCCTTTTTCTAAACACTTTAGAAATAATTCTCTCTCTTGATTTAATTTCCAAAAATTAAATTCTTAATTAATAATATTAAGAACTTTTCTTAATTAATTTATAATCAATTAAATCTCATTTAATCAATTATTAAATTTGCCAATTAATTATTTATTTCATAAATAATTATCAGCCATTATTAATTAATTCCTCCACCATTAAATCATTCTCTTTTTATGGTGTGACCCTGTACGTTCAATATTAAGCCGGTAGTAGAAATAAATAATAATAAAACTATTTTATCATTATTTATATAAATTCTCTAATTTATTAAATATGATTAATTAATTAATCATATTTATTCTACATCGTGAGGGATACTTCTCAGCATATCGCGACTATCCGGATAATACGAATTCACTGCTTAAAATACCAAGAACTTATTCAGTGAATAGTTACCGTACAATAAACTCTTTCTACCCTACAATGTCCTGATTAAATACAAGGCATGGATCTTGTGTCAAGCCTATCTAATTTAATCACTTGCTTACCATTTACTATGCTTAGTTCTATGCAAATTAGAAACTCCTTTCTAATTTCATTCACTCTGGCCAGAGATTCCTGAACTTAGCATAAGTGGATCAGCCTTGAACATTCTCTTCCTTCACTGGAAGGTGTAGATCCTTTATTGATCATACACTATCTTCGTGTACAAATTCCTATACCCAGTAAAGCCCTAATTATTGTCCCTGGAGACTAAGAACTAAACCAAAGCATAGTTCAGTGTACACAAGATGACTATGATGACCTCAAGTCTAAGGATACTTGTACAACTATCACTATGTGAACAACTGCTGACACGTGAGTGAACTCCATCAGTTGTTCAGCTGTGCGAGTCATGTTCAGTGAACTTATTCTATAATAAGCACCTACATACTAGCTATAGTGTCACCACACAAATGTCTATGAGAACAGACATCCTTCATAATGAAGCAAGCATAGTATGTACCGATCTTTACGGATTATTAAATACCAGTTAGTAATCCTATGACCAGGAACTATTTAAGTTTAGAGTTATCATCTTTTAGGTCTCACTATTATGATCTCATCATAATCCATAAAAGCTTTACTCTAAACTATGGTATATCTTATTTAAACACTTAAATAGATAGAGCCCGTAATAAAAATAAAACAAGTCTTTTATTAATATCAATGAAATCAAAACATATTACATAAAAAGTTATTCCTAAATCCAAATACATGATTGGACTTAGGACATATTCCTTTCAAGACTTGATAGGTTTTGTTTTATTATCTTGTCTTATTACTATGTAAACTTGGTGATATATAAACCAAGTGTAGCAAGTAGAACAACTAACTAGACTAAGCAAATACATTCTCAGAGAAATATTTGTAAGTTGAATCCTGTAGCATTTCTCTGTAAGTTTAGTTGTTCATATTTGTAAGCAACTGTGAGCTATTCAAGCTTCACAAGGTTCTCACTCGATATATATATATATATATATATATATATATATATATATATATATATATATATATATCTGGTGGATACATTCAAATCCACCAGAAAGTTTGAAAGACCTAAGTTTTTATTACCTTGTGTTTGATTTACTTAACTCTTCATTCTGCACTTTGCAAATCAAACAGTTAGATATAAATTGAGTTAGAACTATTTTTCATAAATCTCAAAAGGAGCCAGAATTACAGTCAATCCCCCTTCTGTAATTCTTGTTGTATTGTTAGGGAATAACAAATCAATTAGTCTCAAAATTAATAATTAGCGGGGAATAATATTTAATCAAATAAACATAAAATTTATATTATTTTTTTTAAAAAATTATGAATATTTCAAAAATGCATTATATAAAATATTTGGAAGTCCCACGATTTTATAAAAATAAAAATACAGTTTTTGTGGGGTTTGACGTCCCGATAGGGGCCCGTCCAATAAATTTTATGAAACGGAAATATTTCTAAAATTTTCGGAATATTTAAAAACTAATAAAATAAAATTTTCATAATTTTTAAAATATTTATAAATCGCGCGTCATATCCGCATTTTAAGATTTAACGAACAAACGTGGATAGGGTAGGGGGCCCATTCAACTCTTGTTTGTCTATTAGTGTTCAATTCTTCTCTTCAGCGCGTGGTAGAGCAGTTGGTAAATATAACCCGAAAAATTTCTGAAATAATTTTAAAATTCTCGAAATATTCAAATACTAATAAAATATAAGTTTCATGATTTTTGAAACATTCTGAAATTTAATACTGAATTTATACTTATATATCGGATCCAAAAAAAATTACTTAGCCGCTAAGTAACTATAAAAATGATACAATTTAATACCAGATTTTGATAATTATCAAAACTGAGCTTCTTATAAAACACCTTATGAGAAAATATGTAAAAATATCCCGTTATCTCGAGAATACGAGTTTTATTAATTTACCAAAATGATTATCGTATTGAAAATTTTGTGTCGGGACGCGCATAGATCAAACAGTAATCTAGATTGAAAAAGTCAAAGCACGAAAAATGCTCAGAATAATCAAATTAGGTTAGGAATGAGTTTTACGAAGAGTTCCGGGTTGTCAAAACGCAAAAACAGTTGAAGTTGGACGATTCCCGGCTTTATAAAATAGTTTGATAATTACTCAGAAAATAATTATTAAATCTATAAATCCTTATAAAATCATATAACAATCCAAAAATTTCCAGAAAAATACTATAATTATCTATACTTTATTCTGGACATATTAAAAATCAAAATTACTTACACTTTATCACATATACACACCCAAATATAAATATCAATCATCGAATAATTCACCAAAATTCCCATAATAATCACAGAATAATTCTTTATTGATAAAAATAATTGCACGATATTTTCCGGATATTACAAAACAATTTCAATTTATCGATATCAATAAGATCGGCTTTCAGATTACTTTTAAAAATAATACATTAAAGTAAATATTTTCAGAAATTAACAAGGATCGATATAACACTTAACAATTATCACCTTACCATTTAATAACACCAACTCGTCAAACAGAAATAAAATATCCACCATTTTATTCCTTCTAAATCATAAAAGCACATATATATATATGTTCAAATAATAATAATAATAATTCTGAAAATACGGGATGTCACAGTCTAATAAAATGATTTTATTGTTAACTAAATTTATAAAAATTTTAATATATTAAGATATGTTTTAGTCATAAATTTTATTTTATATGTAAGTAATGTTCATAATAATTACTCATTTTTATTTTATAATTATTTAGTTTAAAATATTGATATAAATATAAAAATGTTATAATATTATAATAAATATCTTTTTATTAAATATATTTTTTATTTCCACTAATATAAAACATAATTAATTAAACTTCCTTTCAAAAAAAGAAATAATTAAACTTGTTTTATTTATATATTTAAAATTTATAAAAAAATAATATTATTTATATATTATCCCATCTCTTACCAACTGAGTCAATCCTTACGGGCTACTTTGATACTTTTGTGTTCGATTAAAATACGAATTCGTTTATTATAAAATGTATAAATTTAATATTAATATTTATATTTTTCAATATTATTTTGTTTAGTATTACTTAATTATTGATAAGAAGTTGTTTTTTAAATTAAAATAATTATCTTGAAAAAATAAGAGGAAAAGTAAACAGGAATAAGTATGAGCAAGAAGGTAGTCTAAATTGTTAATCTAACTAGTTATAAGAAAAACAATCAATGTAGTCAATGATTTGTTGTATATATATTTCACTTGTTTAATAATACAAAAAAATTAATTATTGATGAGAAGTTATTTTTCAAATTAGGATAATTCTCTTTTTAATACAATTTGTTTAATATTATCTATTTTTTGATAAGAGAAGCTGTTTTTGAAATTAAAACAATTATATTTTTCAATATAATTTGTTTAATATCGTTCCCTAAAAAATGTTAATAACTAATAGAAAACAAAATTTATAAAGAATAGAAGTTAAATTGTGTTAATAGTTGAGATTTAATAATATTACAAAAATGTTAAAATAGTTATATAATCATGATATAAACTAATAAAAACAAAGTCCACAAAGAACATAAGTCAATTTATATTAACAATTGAAATTTGAGATTTTTGCATAAATATTAAGTTGCAGAAAATATTTGTAAAATACGGATCAACCTATGCAACCACATATACTTACTGTTTTAACCTATGCAACCCATCCTTATTTTTGCAAATATTTTCATAAAAAGTGGTATTTTTGGTTATTTATTATTATAAAATTATAAAATATTCCTATAATTATTAAGTGAGTACAAAATTTCATCGATCTTCTGATACTTAGGTACTTTGATATTTATTGATGTAATAAAATATGATTTAGCTTTTTAATAAAGAATACAGCACCAAAATTTCATTTATCTTTTGATACTTTGGTATTTCATCGATCTTTTTTGATACTTAGGTACTCTGGAGATGAGATAT
Source organism: Apium graveolens (assembly GCF_009905375.1). Lineage (NCBI taxonomy): Eukaryota > Viridiplantae > Streptophyta > Magnoliopsida > Apiales > Apiaceae > Apium > Apium graveolens. Next base: position 222,271,650 of record NC_133652.1, read on the forward strand.
TTAATTTATCTTCTTGATGTGGTCTGGGAATGAAACAACACCAAACAATTTGGTGAGAGAGAAACCAAAATGGGTCTACTGAATTGGAAGGAATATAACAGAGAAAAAAGTCAATTATGTGAAAAAGCAAAGAGAAGTTGAACTCTCTTTGGTGGCTTTTCTGAAGAAGCTTCCGAACTAAAACTGTATTCAAGTTGTCATGATATAAAAACAAGGGTTATTCTACATTTGTGGGGACTTGCCTCCGTAAAATTTAAGTTTGTGGTCACTTTGCTGCACCTCAAATTTCCTGTATGTTATCATTCTAGTCATTATAATTTATCCCGGAGAATTACAGTTAGTTCCCTGACAGAAATAATCATACCTTCAAATTAAAAATTGATACTATTCCTTTAAATGATCGATTTTTAATGTTGAAGTATGTTCTGGATCAGATTTTTGTGTTGGATAAATGTTCTCCATCTGGATTTGGACCATGCACACTACTTTTATACTTGCAAATAGAGACGACCTATTACTTCAAATTTTATACAATTACGTCACTTATAACATATGTTAAATTTTACACTACCCAGTAACTGAATATTAAAGCAAAGCTTTACTTGATTGATAGCTTTGCAGAAGGAACAGGCAATATCACCAACAAATGCTGATGGTAGTAGCATCGTTTGAATCTGTGGCAGGCTAGGAAGCAGGAGTGCGGCACCCCCCTCACGAACTACGCACCAGATACGTATGGGGTACGGGGGTGCGCGGGGGTGCGGCGGGACGCGCACGGGGTGCGCCACGCTGGCGAGTCCGCGTATTCTTCAGAACAGATACGGGGGGTGCGGGAAGGGCAGGAAATGTAATTTTTCCATTGACTTTCAATTGAAAAAAAACACGACTTTTACTTACCAAATATCAATTGAGAGACGTTACGATTGAGCCCTAATTGAGAGTCTGAGAAGAAAGAGTTGAAGAGAGTCTTCGTCGCTGCCAGAAAGTGTCATCATCGCCGCCGTTAATCAGTCACCGCCGCTCCTCCGCCTTCATCGTCATCATTTCGGTAAGCTTCATCTCTCTCTTCGTTTTCTTTTGTATCTCTTCATCGATCCTCTATCTCTTCGATTTGGTCTTGGGATTTTGTGTGTATAGCTGCTTGTATGTATATATATACGCGTTTGACTTTTTTGTGTAACTGGGCTTGGGCTTTTAGTATAACTGTTCGTGTTGTATTATATATTTATATGTATTATATCAACTGTTGCTGCTTTTTGTTTTTAAAGAATTGATTTAATAATTAATTTCTTTAAATGGTTGTTAACTAGTTATGTGTAAATAAACTGTGTAAACTATAATGTAATCAGATTAGTTTCTTTAAATGGTTGTTAATTACTTTGTTATATTAAAATGCAACTCTTGGATCATATATATATATATATATAATATTAAATATTTTAGTATTTGCCGTATCCCCCCGCACCCGAATCCCCATATTTTTAAATTTGCCGAATTCCCGTATCCCCGCACCTAGGGCTGTCAATGGATCGGATCTGGATCGGATCGGCCTTGATCCATATCCTGATCCATTTAATTTTACCGGATTCGGATCCGGATCGGATTTTTGTCGGATTTTTTATAACCCGATCCATATCCGGATCCATTAGGATCACCGGATCACGGATCGGAGCTCCGATCCGTTTATATTTAAAAAAATAAAATACAAACATAATTTCTTATATAAATCCATGAATCTGCTTCCTGCAAAAAGATGATGAGAAAGTAGATAATTTTTATATTTCTCGTTATCCAGATATCAATTTCTTATTCAGAAAAGGATTACACACTCAAATAAAATTTCTTACTTCGCCTTCTTGTCTTTCTTGGAAGTATGAAACTCATTGATAAGCACTGTTGTTGTTGTTGTACCATTTGGATATGCTAACTTATAATCTATTATCAGAACTTTCAGACAGTGATCAATTTATAATATTTTTTTATATAATTTATTATAATATATATATATATATATTTATTTAATAAATAATAAATTATCCGGATCGGATCATTAACGGATCGGATCGGCCTAAATCCATATCTGATTCTTATCGGATCGGATCGTTACCGGATCGGATTTTTTTCGGATCGGATTTTTTTTAATTGATCCATATCCGCTCCATTAACCTTCGGATCGGACCGGATCAGACCGGATTTCCGATCCATTGATAGCTCTACCCGCACCACGCACCCGCACCCATGCTTCCTAGGTGGCAGGTCTTAGCACTGCCGCTCCCTGTTTTTCAGTTGCTCAGAAAACTGTCTCAAGGTACTTCAGTTGCCTGAAACAAGTGATTTCTTAGCAGCTCAGGCACATGGGAAGAACACTGAGAGAGGAGTTGTCATCTCCAACTTCTGGTACAAGTAGTACCATTCATTGGGATTAAGACTTACTCAACATCATAAACAGAAATCTTGGGGAAGTAATATGATTTTCACCAGCCAATCCAACTTCCAACCTGTTAGAATATGAATATATGTAAAAGAGACTACAGAGATGTAAATTAAAGAAAATAAAGAACACTGTATTTACAAAATGATTACATTGTGCAGGGTTGGTCACAAGAAATGAGTAATGAGCTTATATAGTGTACACATAGCTAGTTGATTAATTCACATATTGACTAAAGTGTCCTTCATACATCTAACATCCCCCTTCAAGTTGGATGTGGGAGAGAAAATGAGAATATCAAACTTGAAGATCAACATCGAAGAAGTAACACGACCTTTGAATCCAGACACCAAGCTTGTATAAGACAGAAAAAGGTAACCACAAGGCATGATGAAAGCAATAGGTAAGGCAATGGCAACAAAAGCCAAAGCAACAATGTGCAACGAGCATTAGCAGGAGCACATAATGAACTCCACGAAACACCCCATGGAGGTAACAAATGCACAATGGAGAACAAACCCACAAAGGACAACAAACTCACTAAGGAGCATCAAACCCACAAAGGGGTACAAGCCACGTAGTGCATAAACTCACTAAGAAGTAACAAACCCACAAAGGGCACCTACCATGTTGACAATAGCAACAATGATCAAGAAAAATGCAACAATGCATTATGCATCTAAAAGCAGTAAGAAACAAACTCGCTAGGGGAGAAGAAACCCATACAAGGACACAATAAACCCATAAATTGCCTTAAAATCACAAAAGGCTTAGAACCTATAAAGAGGCTTCGAATATGAGTTTTAGAAAATTTCACTACCAAAAATAATGGGATAGCGTATCAAATGTGGCAACTGTTATGGTGTCTTCCGGTATCATCCAAACAAAGAAAGTTGGATGTCCTAACCACTGACTGAACAAACATGCCGCCTTAACCACTGATAAAACAGAAAGATCGACCAAACTTCCAAAATGTGAAACATCATTTGCTTCTATTATAACTCTCAATATTAGAGACTATGCTAAACTTACTACAGAGGCCTTTGTTGTACCAATAAGATTTAATTTGTTGGGACCCCAGTTTGAAGAATCTGTGCTCCCACAATATCATATGACATATGTCCTAACTTTTCACATCAGACAGAGAGTCTTCTGATGAACTACTCCATCATGTTTCTAGCAATTTCGTAAGATCGAGGACACCAGAAGAAAGCTTATTTGTCAACCACGTAAGATAAACCATAACAGGAAGTGAAGATATCATTAAATCAGTAGGAAGCTTCAAGCAGGTAACAGGTTCATACTTGGATAAAAGTACACCAAACAATGTTGCACCCACGATCTCATATATGAGATCAATTCGACAAAATATGACACTCGCTTTAGCAAAAGCAACGGGCCGATTTATTCCTGCTAACAGATCTACAACAAGTTGGATGGCAAGCGTGCAAGTCTCATACAACCATAATTCCTCCACAAAATCTTCTAAGTTCAAACAAACAATTCCTCAAACAGTTTCTGTGTGCATTCCCTCCACAACTTGCAGAAATAGGAAAATCGATCATTTTACACAATCAGCTCCAATATTCCTCCGTTCTAACCAAAACACTCCAACGCAATAAGTTCTTCATCTCAACCAACGCACAAGTCAAGTAATTCTAATGTACAATGCTTATACGTTCGGGTAATCAACAAATAACACTAAAATTCTCAAACGCGGGTTATATAGAGACAGCAAAATGTAACTGCAAACCGAATGAGAAGATTTGAGAAACATTTTATGTGCACGGAGATAATTGTTTAGAAGAAAATGAAATCAGTTGAAAATTGGAGCAAATCACAAGAAACTAGGTTAAGCAATTTATCAAACAGTTGATGTGCCAACTTATCTCTGATATGTATGCAGTAAAACTTGATTCATAAAAATGCATACGGAACAAAAATGATGTGAGAATGAGCGTCACAGTAGTACATCGAATCGTACATTGGAGATTACTCGTAGATAAGCAAATTCTGCATAATCAACTGGACAAGAACATCGATCCAAAATTGCAACACAAATTTCAAAGCAGCAGAATTTGAACAGCAAATTGATAGATCGAAACTCTGATAAAAAAACAACGAACAAGCAGAGTGAAATCAACCGAAAATACGAAAGAATCGATCTCGTGGCTCTGATACCATGTTGAGTAACCAGCTCATCTAAAACCTTAAGGTGTTAGAGGAAGGCCCCAATAGGATCATATATTTAACACTCCCCCTCACTCGAAAGCCCATTTATGGGTCGAAGAGTGGAACACTGGCGCCCATTTTGGGGCATTAATTGCCTTCAGTGTCCATATTAAATTGTGAGAATATTGGGGGTGGCTGGGAATCGAATCTTAGTTCTCCCGCCAGTCTAAGCTCTGATACCATGTTAGAATATGAATATATGTAAAAGAGACTACAGAGATGTAAACTAAAGAAAATAAAGAACACTGTATTTACAAAATGATTACATTGTGTAAGGTTGGTCACAAGAAATGAGTAATGAGCTTATGTGTACACATAGCTAGTTGAATAATTCACATATTGACTGAAGTGTCCTTCATACATCTAACAAAACTCATACGCAATATACGTGGAATTGATTCTTTCAAAAGCAGAGGTATGACAAGTGCGGAAGTATGGAATCAGGAAAAGTGGATCCTTGATTTGCTTTCCACCATATCAACAAGGCGGGGTTGAGATTGGAAATGGACTCTAAGCTGTGTCCCTCACATTGGGTCTTAGATAAAGTGCAGAGAGTGCGCACCAGCATCAACAACAGGATCAATATCAGCAGCAGTTTGGAGGTCATATGAATCGCGACTTTGTTGGCTAAATATTTTATTCTATTACTTGATCAGGTAATAGCCAGGGTTATATAAGCTGCACATAGCTCGATAGAAAAAGTCTCTAGCCCTAGCTTACATTCGCAATAGCCATTTACGTGCCATGTAGCTCTAACTTACCTTCGTAAAGCCCATTTTGTTTTTATTGGGGAGAATTTTTGTGCAAACATGGGTCTAGGAGGTCCATCACAATTATTAGAAAAAAAAACTAATCAAACGGTGACACCTAACTCATTATATATGTCATGGACACATCATAAAAAAATTGCAGATATGAGAGCATCTCGAATGGTTGGCACCCTTGAAGGAGTGTCAACTATGCCACATAATTAAAAGTATTATTTTTATTATTCTCTCTCTTCCACATCAATTTTAACACTCTTTTTTTCCCACAAAACACTCCAATTATTAGCACCTCTAAATGCCAACTTCACAAATTTAACAAAATAAATATAAAATATAAATATAGTAGGAACATCATTATTTATTCATTATTGGAACACAAATGTGATCATAAGTAAGTTGGCTCCCTATTTTATGGGATGCCAACTTTTGACACCCTAAATTCGCACTCATACCAACTCACTCAGCTAAGAAGAGTGTCAAGTCACGTCATGCCACTTGGCGTTGACACTGACACCCTTCTTGGCACCAATTATTGGAGTTGCTCTAGAGCACTCTAGAACAACTCCAGTGGTTGACACCCCTCAAAGGGTACCAACTTCACCACATAATAAAAAATATTATATTTTAAATTCTCTCTCTTCCATATCACTTTTAGTACCCTTCTTTCAAAAAACACCCCAATGGTTAGCACCCTAAGATGTCAATTTCATTAATTCAATAAAAAAATATTTAAAAGAAATATATTAGAGAAATGATATTTCACAACACAAATGAAATTGACACCCTACTTTATGGGATGTCAATTTTTGGCACCTCAAGTTGGCACCCCATGCCAACTCATTTGGCACCCCAATAACATTTCTCAACTCGAATGGAGTGCTAACAAAGGTGCCAAACCACGTCATGTCACGTGACATTGACACTATCTTGGCATCCTCCATTAGAGGTGCTCTTAGAGTAGCTCCGGTGGTTTGCACCCCTCAAAAGGTGTCAACTTCGCCACATAATCAAAAATAATATATTTTAAATGCCCTCTCTTTCATATCATTTTTAGCACCTTTTTTTCAAAAAACACTGTAATGGTTGGCACTCCAAAATATCAACTTCATTAATTCAATAAAAAATGCTTAATAAAAATATATTAGAAAAATGATATTTTTTGCACATTGAGATCATATTGGGACCTGAAATGAAGTTGACACCTTATTTTATGGGATGACGACTTTTTGCACCCCAGGTTGGCACCCCATATCAACTCATTTGGCACCCTCAATGGCTCAACCCAAGTAAGTGTTAATAAGTATCACGTTATGCCACATAGGGCTGTTCACGAACAGAGCTGTTCGCGAACAAGCTCGGGCTCGGCTCGATAAGAGCTCGGTTTGGCTCGGTTCGTTAAGAACTCGAGCTCGAGCTCGAACACATAAATCTGTTCGTTAAGAAAACGAGCTCGAGCCGAGTTTTGGGTATGTTCGGCTCGTGTTCGGCTCGAGCTCGGCTCGGTAAAACTCGAAAAAATATAATATTTTCAGAATATTTTAATAATACATTGCCCTGTTTCTAATTTTTTTTGATGAAAACCATTACAAATATGAATAAAGGTCTCAAGCAGCTGCCAAAAAGATATACAAAATTTTCCGACTATCAACATTCTTTCGATGCTTTTAGATTACATTACAAAAAAATTAAAACCAAAATAAACTTTCATAGCAAGTTGCAGCAGCTTGATCCCAACTCCAACATGAACTTCATCAACCTGTGCATAATTTGAAAATTAAATAAATAAAACAAAATTTATAAACTAGAATAAACTGGATCAAATATTTAAAGTATGGTTAAACAAATTAAAAAAAATAGGGTGCTTGTAAAGTATCATCTAGCTAGTAGAAACTAACTAGGAAACTAACTAAGTGTTGGAATCACCTCTAGAAGTATGAAAGCTATTTTTTTGACTTTAAGAATAATGGTGATACTGGATGTACTTTCTATAGGGGAAACAATCTGAAGTTTCAGTTTCATAGCAGTGGTAATTTTCCAAAAGTATGTGTTCTGTCTCCTGCCAATCTTTCAACGAGTAAGTTCACAAGTTTTGTCCCTTCTAACTATATATACAAAAACCGAAGACATGAAATTATGTTTCTTCTTAGAAAAGCTAATATGTAGAGCTAATTAAGATAGTTCTAATTGATAAAGTAGTGCTTTCTTTTCAATGCAGAAAGGAAGAAGCCGATGTTGATTATTGTCATTGTTGTGGTATTCTCCCTTACTATACTGCTTCTCTCTGGGGATAATTAAATCCAAAAGAAAAATACTGATAAGCTACTGACCTTTTGTTCCTCAGCCATAATGCTAGAAAGCTCCTAATAAGCAATATACAAAAGATATGCCGCCTGTAGGAATAAATAAACAAATGTACAGCCACCAAGTTAGAGCAGTGGCTGAGATAAAGAAGCAAAAAATAACAGACCTATTATAGGTGATCAAATATAGCATGAGCAAAAAATAAAATGCTACATAACCTTATCCTTTAATCCAAATTTATAATGATATCCTTTTCCTCCTCCTGTGAACATTTGAAAAGGTCAAATGGAAGCATGTTAGACTAAAAACATGTTTATTCTTCATTCAAACTCATTTAAATTATAAGGAATACATGTTCACCTGTTTCAATTTTTTCAGTCCATACAATTCACGAACCCAGTCTGCTCCGCACAACAAAACTTCTACTGTTTCGGGTTTTAAACAAGAGCGATGTGGTTCAATCACTCTACCACCAGCGCTGAAGGTTGACTCTGAAGCTACCGTGCTAATAGGAATACTCAACACATCAGATGCCATTTTGGACAAAATTGGATATTTTGCTGAGTTTCCTTTCCACCAAGCAAGAACATCAAATTTTGAACTTGGAGCGATAATTTTCTCACTCAAATACTCCTCCAATTCTGACTTTGTAGGCTCAAGTATACCGCCACTCTCTCGAATAAAACTCTCGTAATCATTGATCCCTTGAGGTGTTTCACTTTGTTCAATAATAAAATTAGCATCAGAAGAAGACACCCCAGATTTATTCCTTTCTTTATTAGCATCCTTTTCTTCCCTGCAATACTCAAAATACAAATCATTCAAGGCATTCAATGAATAAGACATATGTGTTTCAGCATCACCTGCAATCGGATAAAGAGTAGGAAAACAAAAAGCTGGAAGTTTCATTTTAAACCGCGGATCCATGACGGCACCAATTGACATTACCAAGTTAGTTTCCCCCCAATATTTCTCAAATTTCATTTCCATTTTTCGCGCCATCTCTCGAACATGCATATTTGGATCGATGGCCTTTCTGTCTATTATATGCTCGACCCTTCTTATCTCTGATAAAAACAAATTCGAAGTTGAATAACCTGTTCCGGAAACAACCTTCGTGACATCAGAAAATACCTTAAGGAAGGAGCACACTCCTTCAACTTGCTCCCAATCCTCCGCACCTGGTACATACTCTTTAAAGCCTGGATCAGATGTGCTATATATAAGAAAAACATTCTTGAACTGAATAGCACATTCCAATATATTATATGTTGAATTCCAGCGTGTAGGAACATCCAGAATCAGCTTCTTACATTTTAAACCTAATGACTTAGAAATTTCAGCAAACTTAATTCTGCGACTTTCCGAGGCTGCTATATACTTAACCCCATCCCTAACTTTATCAACTATATCTTCAGTTGGGTTTAAACCATCTTGCACACATAAGTTCAATATGTGTGCGCAGCAACGAGCGTGAAACATCTTTCCCTCAATAGACAATGAGCTTCTAACACTAAAAGTTTGTTTTAAATACCGTAAAGCGACATCATTCGCAGCTGCATTATCTACCGTCAATGTCCCAATTTTATCAATAATCCCCCATTCATCCAAACACTTAAACAAAGCTTCTGAAATTATAATCCGCTATGTGGGGGAGGGACATTACAAAAATTAAGGACCCTCATGTTCAAATTCCAATTGGAATCAATCCAATGACCCGTGACAACCATATAACCAATTTTCCGATATGAGGAAGTCCACATATCAGTCGTTATATTAATCTTTCTAATATATTTAAACATTTCTCTTAATTTATTTTTCTCAATTTCATAAGTACTGAAACAATCTTTCCTAACAGCATGCCTACTAATTTTCTCCCAAAACGGAGTAGCTGTTCGCATAACTTTATCAAACATAAAACTGTCGACATGTCTAAACGGTAATTCATTTACTAAAATATAATGAGAAATAATTTTTCTCATTTCAACATGATCATACTTGAAATTACCGACTGTTACCTCTGATGATTTCGCATCGATTGGCTGAAACTGAAGTAATGCTTGACTTGTCTGTCCATTTTCTTTCTGACATTTGTCGACATGCCTGTTTAAAGTAGTTGTGCACCCTGTTGGGTCACATTTGATCCTTTCCTTGCAAAATTTACAAATGGCGATCGTCTGATTGTTTTCTTCGATCGTGTCCAAATATGGCCAGCAACGGGCTGTCTTTTTCCTCGGCTTCTTTTGGTAAGGCTGAGACTGTTGAGTTTCAAGGCTGCCACTTTTTCTTTTTCTTGAAATTTCTTCTTGCTCAGTCATTTCAAGAAGTTGTTCGGATTGGTCGTTGTTATCACCATTTTCACCAGCATCTTCAGATTCTATATCATCGCCAAGGCTTCTTACTTGTTCAAATTCTGCATTTTCCGGAATAATTTCAATTTGATTCTTCTTTTTTCTAGAAGGAGCCATTACAAATCTGCAACACAATGGAACAATGTTAGGATTAGAATTCAGCAACAAATCTGTAAAAAAATTGTGTAACACTATTTCTATGTAACAGAGAAATTAACAATATAGTAGCAGTCAGCAACACAATAGCAGTTGAAAAGGAAGACTGAGAACCTTCATGCTTTCTAAATTCAGCACAAACCAATATGATTGTAGATACATACAAGACTACACTTTTGCAGTGAAAAGGCAACAAAAGTGTAAGATTTATAATGCCTGTAAATATAGAATTTTCGCAACTATGCGTCTACAACTGACTAGTGCATAGCATCAGTTTAGTTATATGAAGCACTCACCTCAACACAGAAAAACACTAATAAAAACCACCCCTGTTTTTCCCAGACAGAAAAACAATCTTACCAAGAGACGCATGCAGCAAATACATTCGATAACTTCAATTACTACCTTTAAACATCATCAATGTCTCTGTTCCATATAGTTTTATTGAATATATAATAAAACTACTCTATCCCATCTTGACAATATCGGGATGGTACCTACTAATCTTTATCAAAAAAAATTAACTGACCTGTTTTACAGCCTGGTTGCATAAAGGTCCTATAATTTCAGGTTGAAGGTAATTTCTTCAGCTAGGAAAAAAAGAAATGGCCTAAGCCCTAAGGTTTATGTTAACAAGTATAAGATTTTTAGTTTCCCTATTGACCATAAACGTATAAAAGAAATGGACAGTATCATATCTCCCATGACTTCTATCTTTGAATGTTTCATAGTCTTCTCCTAATATTCCAAAACTCAATTATAAAAACTACAAAAACCACACTATAATTCATCTAAAAATCATGGCACACTGGAATACTTTACCAGAAGAATTACTACATACACCCAGAATAACCAAACCAACCCATTTAACTTTAACTTAATTTGTGGGGTGTAAACTGAGCAAGAAAATATAATAAATTGATTCAGATAAAGCTAAATAGCTAAACATAAAGCTAAATACTTAAACAGTTAAAACAACAAAATGAAAAAGCATCTCAAACATAATCCAAAACTAAACAAAATGAGAACATTACCGGGAATCTCAGATTTGGGAATTCAGGGAATTTAAGGATTTAAGTCGTATGGGAGGAGAAAGTAAAGAAAATGACGATGATGAGAGAGGCGGGGAGCTAGAGAGATAGGATTGAGAGAAACAAACATAATTTAGGTTAGGTTTTTTATAATTTGGGCTGGGCTTAAATATGGGCTGGACTTCAATTAGTTGATGTGGGTTAAAAATGTTTGATTAATTGGTTACGGCTCGAGCTCGGCTCGGCTCGTATTTGTTCGCGATTGTTCGCGAACAAGCTCGTGTTCGGCTCGTTAGTTAACGAGCTCGAGCTCGAACACGTATTTTTGTTCGATAAGAAAGCTCGGCTCGGCTCGGCTCGTCAGAAAAAAAATGAAAGCTCGGCTCATTTATGTTAAAACTCGACTCGGCTCGGTTCGTGAACAGCCCTAATGCCACATCACGTTGCCACTCCCTTGACACCCTCCATTGGAGTTAATTTTAGGTTTATTTGAAAGGAAAAATCGTAGTGGAATACCAGGGTAACAGGGTCTGAGTTTGAGACATCATGCTCTGTTCCGGTGCTGAAACTGGTGAAACTCATAACTTCTTGGCTTAAGCATTTGTGAATCTTATACTTGTAACACTAAACTTGTAAACTATCAGTTGCCCAAGTGGTTAGTTTTCGTTCACATGCATGGTGTGAGGTGAGTGACAGTTTCCTCAGATCTTATATCGTAAGAAACACATGTCAAGTGTTAAACACAAGTCGCGGTGAAACTTGTAACTTATGACTGATGCTTTACACCAAATTCTTGCTTAGCTCGAGTTGCATGAAGTCCTGGAACTGTCTTGTAGTTCTTCACATGTGTGTAATTGATTAAATTTTTATAACAGACAACCGAATTGTCATCTGTGCCTTTGTATAATTATATGTGATGTAACTCGGCCCATTTGTCCTGGAGCTGAAACTTCTAAATTCAAAACAATGACAAGTGATGTAACTTGGCCCATTTGTAATTTGTAGTACATTAAATACACTTCATACATAAGCCCAATATAGTTTAATTTATGCTTAGTTATGAGTAATATATACATTTGATGATAAAACTAGGAAAATTTAATAGAAAAATATGAAATGCCCCACCAGTTTCCAATTCAAAATTCATTTCGTCTAGTTTCATAACCATTTGGACAGTAGCAAATCTGCCGGCTTGTGATGTGTTCTTATATAATTTTCTTTTACCAAATCTTTATTAAAATAAGCTGCTTTCTTTGGCTGGACCTTAACAATCAAATAATGTACTTAATCACTGACTTCACTTCCTTCTGTATTTTTATATCAGGAACTGGTAGAAGCTACCTGGACAAGTTTGACTACACTGAATTAATACACACATTTCTTACTCTTCTTCTTCATAAAAAAAACAAAGAAAGAAAGAAGAAGAGACATTTTTCATACCAAAAAGCTGTATGTTCATAGTTTGGTTTGCATGAATGAACAATTGATGTACCAAACCATGATTTATACTATATGGTTTCTCATATTATCATGTACTTACTTTTGTTATGCTCAACAATATTACGACGCAACGTTATGCAGTTCCGATACGAATAATCCGGGGACACGCTACACGTGCAATTCGTTCCAGAAATCATGCCAAACATTTCTTGTGTACAGAGCAAACCAAGAGTTTCAAACACTCTTCAACATTTCAAGCTTGTTCAATGTTTTAGCACATGACGAGTTACTGACTTTGAACAACATGACATCTTCTACTCAGATTCTTGAGCCAGGTACAGATGTTCTTGTTCCTATTGAATGTTCTTGTACAGGCCAGTTTTTTCAGGCAAATATAAGCTATTATGTTGCTTACAATACAACTTTCTCGAATATTGCTTGTGGGGTTTATGACGGTTTAGTAAAATCAAGTGTCCTTGTGGAGGAAAATCAATTTCAAGAAAATATTCTCAACATTGGCTCTATGCTTAATGTTCCATTGAAATGTGCATGTCCTGATAATGTCTCAAGTTTAGCTGGTTATAAGTACTTTGTGACATACCCTTTCGTTGAAGGTGATTACACAAATAAAGTAGCCAAAAAGTTTCATATTCCTACTGAGAATATTTGGGAAGCAAATCATATAGATTCTCTAGTCACTATTTATCCAAACACTACAATTTTGGTCCCCTTGAAATCTGAACCCCATATTCAGTCAATTATTCCAGATTCTCAGCCTCCAACTCCAGATTTTCTTCCCATACGTCCAGTTGAACGGACAAAAAGCATCAAGCTTAAGAAGCTGTATATTGCAGGATCTGTTATCGGGTTTTCCTTCGTCCTTTTGACACTTCTTGCTTGTGGAATTTATGTGAAGGCCCTGAGAAGATGGAAAGGAGATAAATTTCATCACTCCTCTGCCCGTCGTAGCTCAATGACTTCTTTTTCGACTCCATTAAGCTCTCCGTTGTCTCCAATGACTCCTAGGAGCTCTACTAATTCCTGCTTGTCTCCGGATCTTCTTATCGGTTTAAAGTATACACTGTGCAGCTATAGTACAGAGGAAATTAGAGAAGCTACAAACGATTTTACGGAAGAGACAAAGATAAATGGCTATTTGTACAAGGGATTTATAGATGATGCTGAAGTGATGATCAAACAGATGAGATTTGAAGACATTCGACAAGTTATTGACTTGCACTCGAAAATGAATCATGTCAATATCATGAAATTGATCGGTGTATGTTACGGTGAGAGTGATTCCTCTTGGTCGTATCTTGTGTTTGAACATCCAAAAAACGGCTCCTTAAGAGATTGTTTGTCAAAACCATCTAAATCACTTAAATGGCTTAGAAGAACTCATATAGCTTATGATCTTGCCAAAGCACTTCATTATCTGCACTACTGTATGGTCCCTCCTCATACTCACATGAGCATAAATTCAAGAAACATTTTCCTGACACCGAGTTGGAGGGCGAAACTAGCAGTTTCCGGTCCAGCGCCTAATGTAGGCTGCTCAAAAGAAAATGAAATAATGTCAAGTGTTGGAGGGTGGATTGCTCCGGAACATCTCCTCAACGGATTAGTCAACGAAAAGGTTGACATTTTTGCATTTGGAGTAGTTCTGCTGGAGCTAATGTCCGCGAGGGAGAGTATAGAAGGAAGATCATTTAGAGAGTCTATAGGATTCTTGGGAGGGGGAGCTAGTGAAGGTGGTTGTTTCGAGCAATTGAGGAATTTCATGGACCCTTTTCTGAAAGAAGATTATCCACTTGCTGAGGCTCTATGTTTAGCAGTTTTGGCTAAGGCATGCGTGGAAGAAGATCCAATGCATAGGCCTTCTATGGATGATATCATCAAAGTTCTTGCTAGAATGGTGTAAGAATGTCTCACATTTTGCTAGTCGTGATCTGCAGAGATCCTCTGTTTTTGGGTTTGCACACATCATTCTGGGACAAAGTAAATGTGTGTTCGCTAAGATTCAGACATATACCAACGATGAATTCTTGATCAGGATTTGTCCTGAATTCTGTCCCATGTCTACTATTTTACCATTTTCAACTATTGTTTGCCTTAAGAATTTATTATATTATATCATTAATAGCCCAACAGGGGGCCTTGTAAAAAAAAGAGTGACACAAAAAAATGGACAAAATAACCCCGAGACAATTTAGGGCATTGGCCCCAAATGTCACTATTTGGGTCAATATGGTCCTCAATGTCACTTTTGGATGAATTGGCCCCAAATGTCACTCCAAAACCGAGTTCAAAGTAATGTTATTCAATTTTTTTAGAAAAACGCATATGCGTATAACGTTTAAATGATAAACTAAAAAATTAACAGGAAAACGTGTTTGCGTGTAATGTTTAGATTTTAATAAAGCAAAACATGGTTTGAAGTGTTGTTATTGATCTAAATTTTGTATTTAAAAAAATACAAAAAAAATGCAATTGAAAATTAATTATAAAAAAGCATAACGAAAATGAGTGTTACGTTTTTGGACAAAAACGCACTTTGAAACTCTGTTTTATGTTTATTTAAAAAAAGTAAAATTTGTATGTTTTAAAACTTAAAACGCAAAACAAGATCATGTTTTTATCTAAAAATATTAAAAAAACGTTTGAAATTTGGTTAATGATTTAAATTTTGTAAAAATTAATTATAAAAAGCAATTAAAAAATCGCAGTTTTTATAAAAATATGAGATATAATATTAATTATAAAAATAAAAAACGCTGTTTTAAAACATGTATTTAAGAAATATGATCGGAAAAAACACAGTTGGAAATATTTTTGGAACTAAAACACAGTTTGAGGTGTTGTTATTGATCTCAAAACGGAAGACGATGTCATGTCTTATTTTAAAACGCGACACGAAACAGCGTTTTGAACACAAAACGCAGTTTGAAGTTATGTTTTTATCAGGATGTTGAAAACATCCCAGGCCAACTGAAGCTACTGTGATTTACTTAATTTTCCAAAAAATATTAAAAATAAGAGTAAATGTCAAATGAGCAGTAAAACACAAATTAGAAGATGAATAATCAAATACAATACTCCAAATTTAACATGAATTTAAAATAAAAGTTTCAAATATCTAACTAAATTTTCTTGAAATAAATAAGAACAGTAGTCAAATTGCTTTAATTCTTGCCGCATGATGCTTGAAAGTCCATTGCATTCTTATAACGTGTGGACTTTCTTCTTCCTTTCTTCTTCTCAACTTCTTTATCATGCACCAACTTTGGAATGTCAACTCCCAATGTCCAACGAGAATCCCCTTTGGTTGGTATTGGTTCAAATACACCGTTATAAACCTTTGAAACATTCTCCAACTTATAAAAATTGCCTACAAACCTTTCATGACTCATATTTAAATGGGCACAACATGCAACCAAATGAGACCATGAAATGCGATAGTTTTGCCACTTTCCACAAGAACACATACCCTCTTACAACCGGACAGTATGCCTATTTCCTCCTTTTTGGCCAACCCTCCTAGTCACTACTTGAAACAACATAGAATCTCGGTCAAATATCGTGACATTATGTCCGGTAGCACGTTTATTCGATCGGCTCAATATTTTGTGTGCATGTTTTGTGAACACTTGACCTTTAGAAGATTGGGTTGCAATCTCAACCCGCCTTTCATCAAAATACTTCACGGTCTTTGAAAACACAAACCTCACCAATGAACTAATCAGGAGGCTTCTAGCTTCAAGAATTGCATTGTTCCAACTTTCGGCATGGTTGGTGGTCATAATTCCAAAATGTTTCCCCCCATCATGTGCCAAAGACCATTTCATCAATGGTTTATCCATAAACCACTCTTCCGCCCGAGGCTCCACAATTAGCATTTGCTCCCACAGATAATCAAACTTTTTCTCTTGCACTTGAGAAGCCAAATCAACTAATCTATCCTTCAATCCCGGTCTTCTATGCGCATTAACAAAATTTGTAGACAAGTGTCTAATGCAAAACCTGTGATGGTTATACGGCTCACACCATCTCGTCTGCCGCATAGTTGCCATAATCCCAGCATGTCTGTCAGAGATGATACAAATGCCATGTCTCCTACCTGCAACGAATCTCCTCAACCGATCCATGAACCACCCCCAACTAGAAACATTCTCAGATTCCACAATTACAAACGCCAATGGAATAATGTGACTGAAAGCATCTACTACTACATCACTCAATAGTACACCGGGATAAGGACCATAAAGGTGGGTGCCATCTATGTGAATGACCTGGATGCAATGCTCAAATCCATCAATACAGGGCTTAAAAGGCCAAAACAATCTTTTGAACGTCACTTCCTATTACAAACATATATTATAACATTAATTAGTGCAAACCCTAACTTCAATGTACCTAAAAGAATAAGAATTAGATTTACAAAAAAAAAGAATGAACTACTAATATTGTCAAAAATGATACCTCTAAATTCTCATGTACTCCCGACTCACTTTCTTTAAAAAGCCAATCAACTTTTGTACCAACATTAAAGGATTGCAATGCTTCCATCAAATAAGGAAGATCTTCATATGATCCTTCCCAAGATCCATGCACTTCATCCATCACAAGTTTCTTTGCATTTCTAATTTTCTTTCTACCTGGAAGATAACCAAACATACTTTTTGCCGTAGCCATTAACACTTTTTCTTTAATTCTAGGATCGGCTACAATTTGTTCCTTAATTGTTTCTACAATATCATAAGAGGACAAGTTATGGTGGTCTTGAGTAATTGCGGTGCTCATACATGTGTGTGGCCCAAAAGTTTTTATTATTTGAAATTTACCAAGTGCTTTTCTCAACCTAGCCTTTAAACTCCACTCACAACCATCTTCCCTCAACTTACATGCAACATGTCAATTCAAATCACTTGATCTAGTAACGGTAAACTCTTGATGACTAGCAATATGAAATTGATTCACAACATGAATCAATCCTCTTTTGAATTAAATGGCATACCCTCCCTCAACTCCATAGGTGTTGACACATCATCTCTTATCTCCATAATTGACTCATCAAAAGAGACAATATTAAGTGTGGATTTACCAACCATTATTCCACTATCAACAACATCATTAATATCCACACCTCGACTACTACTCGTTTGCCCCTCCAAATATTTACTACTACTACTTGTATATCCTTCAAAGCATCTACTAGAACTCTTCTCGGCAACTTTAGAGCTACTATCAAATAATAGGCAATTGGGTATTTTTTCAATATAAATTTTCACAAAGAAAAGAGGTCCCTTTGAAAGAATAACTCCAAACATTAAATCAACATCATCATCATCATCATCATCAAGAGGCACAATACCGAATTTCATATCATTAGGATTTTGACTTCTAAAATACAACTTCAAATAATAATTATCCTTATCAATTTTCAATTTCAAAAACACCAAATCACATAAATTACGGTAATTCATGCTACTATCAAGTTTAATATGCTTGGAAACGGGTTTATCATATACGCAACTATCTAATTGAGTATGTTGAATATTACCGTCGATATAGATCCACGCAATTACGGATGTCGATTTTGATCCCGAACCCGAGCCCGAAGCCATTACGAAATTACACTTAATATCAGTATATTAAATATATATATATATATCATATATTATATGTTTAAGTGCTAGGGTTTTGGATTTTATTTAGAAGAAGCAGTAGAGTAGCAGAGGCTGTTCAATACATATGTGTATGGAATAAAAGCAAAAAACGGAGTCTTAAAGCCTGTTAATGGTCTGATATACAGGCAGAACATATATTAGTAAAAAACGACAAAAACGGAACACGAAAAACCGTTTAAACTAATAAAACACAGTTTGATATGTTGTTATCGTTGTATATTTAAAAAATCTTAAATAACAAAAACGTAGTCCGAGATTATGTTAAAATAGTTAAAACGCGATTTAGGAGTTTGTTTTTGTTTTACCAGTAATTGTTTGTAAACTTTGAAACGTAACATGAAATCTTGTTTTACGGGAAAAATAAGATTAGAAGTTGCGTTTTTCATATAAAATTATGCTCTTAGATAATTTCAAAACGGGACAGGAGAACTTGTAATTGATCAAAAATTGAATAATTTTTATAAAATGATGTTTTGATTTTGGATTTTAAATTTATAATTCTAAAAACACGAAAACATTATTTTGAAAATTGTATAAAATTGTTTTAATCTTAAAGTTTTTTAGTAAAATGTTAAAAAACGTGATTTGAAAACAAGTTATTAAAAGAAAAACGTGATTTGAAGTCATGTTTTAAGACAAAAACGTTGTTTGATGTCATGTTTATGTCAGGATATATTGATTGCAAGTAACCATCAGAAAAATGACACCCCTGTTGAACAGAATTGTACTATTTAATAGTTCCATTTGACAGTTGATCATAACTCCGATATTATCACTACAAGTACCTACTAGTTCAAGTAAAAACAAACAACTTAAACTAGCAAAAATAGAACTAACGGAATAAAACAGCAAAAACAAAGTAGCATAAAATATTACATCAAACCAGTTACATCACCCATCCTTTCCTTTGCTAATGTTAGAAGATCTGGCCACCCTCATCAGGATTGTAACTCCTTTCCATCACTATTCAAGTACCTATTGTAATGATTGAAATGAATGATGTACGAGTTAGTTGAGAAATGATTACTTTGAAGACATGATTCTATGTTTTTCATGTGCTTAATAAAATTACAAGACTACAAATAAAGTAAAAGCAACAATACTTACAAGTCACTTTCTGGCACACTTCTCCCCATCAGTCCCACAACGTGGAGGCTTACAAACTCTCTTTGAACGTCTATACTTAGCTCCAAACTTTCTTCTTCCATCACTACCTTCGGAACTCTGATAAGACCCAACAATAGTATCAAGATCAAAAGAAGGAATAGAATGATCCATAGTTGAACACTCAGTAGGCCTGTCAGGACGATACAGGGGGAGGCTGATCAGTAGAAGGATGGTCAGTAGTATGAAGCTCATGAGTAGAGTGTGTAGTAGGCTGCTCAGGAGGAGTGGTAGGAGTAGGCGTCAGATGTAAATCAAATGAAGGATAAATATCCCTCGGTCTCTCTAGAATGATATCAGTAGAATGATGCTCAGTAGTACGCTACTCAGAAGGAGAGTATGAAGTCAACTGCTCGGGACAAGAGTGTGGAGTGAGCTTCTCGGGAGGAGGGTGTGGAGTAGGAGTCAAATGAAGATCAAATGACGGATAAGGATCCCTCAATATATCCTGAGTAACATCTATATGAACATCTCCAAGATGTGTCATCATAGGATCATCACCAACTACATCATCTCCAACTACATCATCTCCAAGTATATCTGCAACAATCTGATCAAGTACATCAGCTCCTCGTCCTCGACCTCGACCTCTACCACGTCTTGGACGACGCCCGGGATCCTGCCGCGCATCCATCTCTCTAACTCTACGCTCATCTACTAGAAATGCGTCAAAATCATACAACCTAAAATCTCTAACATCATTACAACCATCAACAGCTAACTGATGAACACCTGGAAGAACTGAATCTGTCTGATCAGCTATACTCCTCAACAAATCTCCCTAAATACAACAAATAAATGAAAGACTTTTTATGGTTCATAAAAAAGGAAAGAAACAAAACAATTGAAAAAAGACTACAAAACAATTGAACACATATATAAGGTACGAGAAATAAATTATGAACATGTATATAGGACTTACAACGTAATGATGAAATGCACCAGTACGAGAAATAAATCGCACAGTTCTCTACATATACCAATCGTGATAGCCAAGCACTGTACTATCATCAACAATCAAATCTGCATGGAAGATAGTATCTGAACGATGATCCCAGAGAGAAATGAATGACTCAAATTTCTGACTCCACTTAATCAACTGATTGCCCCTCAAGTCATCTGATGTAACTCACTTGTGTACTCTAACACGGGTGGAATAGATTGCACCATCCCAAACTGCCTAGCAACTCTGTCAGGCGCATGAGTCTCGACAATAAAAATACAAAGGATGGGGCCTCTATAATGCCAAATATGACGACCAACCAAGCAATAAGGAGGCAAAGAATCAATGATATCCGTAGAATAAGGTTGCCATATGAAGTTAGATGGTGCAAGCCCATCTAGAACTGTACGGTAAACAGAAAGTGTACGACCAGCCATCTCTTTAAAAGAAAGACTAACAAGCCACCTAGAAACAAAATTAATAAATAAAACCAATTCAATACTCTAATGTAAAATTACATTTAAATCTTTCTAAAACCCAATTAAGGGATTAGTAAACCCTATAAAATTAAAAAATTTAAAAGTAGAATTATTACATTAACTTATTAACATCGGTTCCTAGGCCCTAAACCCTAGCAATAATTAGGGTTTACGGTTTAGGTTTTAGGGCCTAACTCAACAATGTTTTTTAAAGTTTATTCTAATGTAAAATTACATTTATATCTTTCTAAAACCCAATTAAGGGATTAGTGAACCCTATAAAATTAAAAAATTTAAAAGTATGATTATTATATTAACTTATTAACATCGGTTCCTAGGCCCTAAACCCTAGCAATAATTAGGGTTTACGATCTAGGTTTTAGGGCCTAAAGGCCCTAAAACCTAAACCGTAAACCCTAACTCAACAATGTTTTTTTAAAAGTTTATTCTAATGTAAAATTATATTTAAATCTTTCTAAAACCCAATTAAGGGATTAGTGAACCCTAGAAAATTATAAAATTTATTTATTACATTAACTTGTTAACATCAGCTCCTAGGGTTTAGGGCCTCACGGCCCTATTTGAAATTAAAAAACAATTAAAAACAAAAAAAAGGTTTCATACCTGTCTCCGTGTGGACCCGCAAGCTGATCATCAAAAATAGCAGAATGACGTAATGGTGAGTCTTTAGGGATCGGAGCAAGAGTAGGCAACCTCTCCCATGCCCATAACTGAAGCAACAAAAAACATCCAGAAACCTCCTCTTTGTCTGTCTTGCAACCCTTGCATAGCTCTCTATACAAAAATGCAAGGACAGCATCTCCCCAAGCATACTCACCACATGAATCCAAGTCCCGAAGAAAAGGAAGGTACATCGGATGAATATAGCCTCCAGAAGTATCAGTAAATAGCACACCAGCAATAAGATGAACAATATAGCACCTAGTGCGATGCATAACCTCATCTAATGATGCAGTCTCGGGAAGAATTCGTGGAGTAAGAGAGGAGAAGAAAGAACATGAAGTCCTAGCTCCATTAAGAAAAGTCGAAGGAGGTGCAGTACCAAATATAGAGGCAACCAAGTCAAGTAAAGCATCGCCAGGGCCGGGGATATAATCAACAATAAGAGCACGCCCATCAATAGGAAGGCCAAGGAGGACAGCAACATCCTGAAGAGTAATAGTCACCTCTCTCATAGGTAGATGGAAGGTATGGGTCTCCGGCCTCCACCTCTCAATCAAAGCAGATAATAAACTCCAATCAAGCTGTAATGCAGAAACCCTAACGACACCATAAAATCCAGAAGACTGTAAAAATGGAATCATCCGACGATCCAATGCAATACTATCCTTATTAGGATTAGACCGTCTACATCTCAAAGCATCACCACCACCTAACCTCCAAACCTCTCTAGACCTATGCTTGGGCTGAAGATGAAGAAGACTATCATCAATAGGTCCCGGATTAATTGCCTGCAAATAGATATTTGCAGAACATTCAAATAAAATCACAAAATATATAAAATGAAGAATTTTATATGCAGAATAAAATTGTCAATGAGTACATAAATTCCGTAACAGACTGTCATAAATGATTCCTTGGACCCATGTACCCCCATACTTCTTGAGCCTGAATTTTAATTTGTGTTCAATGTTCATATTAATTTACAAGTATAGTATAGATCGACTGATTATCAATGTAAAGAATTTTTTAACCAAATTGCACACAGTCTCCCTCCTCTACGTATAGACGAACCAAAAACAAATGATCAGAACCCACCTTATCTCATAAAACATTTACCTTGCGTTTAATAATAAACATTTAGTACTTATACTTGAATTGAGTACATTACTTCTGGTCTACCTAAATTCTGCTCTACCTAAATTCTGCTAGAGGACTCGGAAAGATTGGAACCTTGAAACTACTTAGTTCTTTGCACACCTGATCCCAGCATGCCCAAAAAGTCTCTAACAATCACAAATATGAATATTGTAGTAATTTAGACTATCAAAAACTGTGAATTGTATTAGTTAGTTTGTTAAATGGTCTAGGAGTTGGGAAATTGATCATCATCCCATTCATAAAATAATACAAACACATGGTGGACAATATTTAAAACAACAACATATATACTAAAAATACCAACAAAAACACAATCATATCAACAAATTAAAGTAAAACAATTTTTAAGAAACAAATAAAGAAAAGCATAGGAGTAGAAATACATACATTAAAATCCATAAGGGGAGAATAGAAGGGCCTTAAACCCTAAATTGATGATGAAGAAGATGAAACTAGGGTAATCCACTTCACCTAGAGTACGGAATTCTTGCAGAGGGTAATTGTTGTTAAAAGTTCGGAGTGTAAGTACGGGATAGTGTAATAGTAGAGTATTAAAGTACGGGAGTTTCGTTGCCAATAGTATAATTGCAGAGTACGGGAGAAAAAAGAGGGATTATATTTTAAAAAAGGTGTAAACGGTAAACGAAAAAGCGTTTTTTTATATATTAAAACGTAGTTTGAGATATTGTTATTAAGTGACAGATGGGGCCAATACTATAAATGGTGACATTGAGGGTCATTTGTGTGGAAAAAGTGACATTCAAGGCCTTTTTTCAACAATTTATTCAAGGTGAAAGACTGTTTTGTCCTTATAACTTAAAATCTAACATTGGGGTCCAATTGTTCAAACGTTGCATTTGCAAATGAGTAACTGACTTCTTGTATGCTCGTTCTGGTTTAGCAACCGAAACTTTTCTGATTGCAAATCTTATCATTAAATTTTTGTTATATATATGGATCTGAAAAACCTACATATCAAATCTTATTTCATATCTGATGTTCGGGGGTTAGAAATCGAGGTTTGTAGGCGATATAGACCTGTCGGATAATTATGTGCATTGAATTCCGTGACTTTTCCAGGTAATTGCTCCGTGTTTTCCCTTCTCCTTGTCCTGTTTTGTTTTCCTCCTGATTTGCTGGTTCTTTAAATTATCGATAGGTGTTTGTTGGTTGCCTAATATGTGACGTTTTGGGGCTTAATTAATTGAATTAAAAGACTAATAGCTAATTGATGGTTCCTCTCTGTTAGTGGTGACTGCCTGTGGAGAATCAAAATGCGATGGTCGATTTTTTTGGTAGGAGTAAGTTGCCTAGAATGTCATGGTTTCATATTTGGGGTTAGTGCGGATGAATATATAAATTATGCTGCTAATTGCATGACTGTGGTTCTCCGATATAATTATGGCTCATTTAGCATGGATTAATATTGGTTGATTGTATACTTTGTGGCGTTTGGGGTTTCATTTTTTCGCTTACATTATTGAAAATAGATATTTATATGCTGTGATACGAGATATTCAAAAGTAAATAGTTCATGTCGATAATTAGAATGGTACATGAGGCATAGTTTGGAGTTTGGAGTTTTAAAGAAGATTTGAAATTTAGTCGGTATCAAGAAGCGACAAAAAATGAAAGATGGATATTATAAATTATTAAATGGAAAGAAAATTTCGAACTTTTATCTATAAAAAAAATGCAGTGGTACTGATTATAGGCAAAATGAGTGTGGAAAAGAGGTGTTTTAATCACTCTGAATAGCTAGGAATGTCTACAATTTACTTCTATATGTACTTGATTCATTGTGAATTAGGCTAGAACCAATACAATGAATTAGCATAGGTTGACCCTGCCATGGTTCCAAACTCACCTACATGTATAAGGGATAAGTACCAGCTAATTGGGTTATATTTTTAAATTTTGGGCGAGCATGATTAATAAGTCATGCAAGTGAAAATTACTTGTATATTAAGGAATATGTGGTTTGTCAAAATGTTGGTTTCAGTGAATTTATTTGCATGTACATGGCATTAGTTAATAATGTTATTCCATGTAATAGATTGATTAAATTATATGGTTTAATATACATGAGTTTTATAATATGATCTCACGAGTATTATAAAACTTATTTTGTGGCGGGTAGTAAGTGGCCTCCCTGAGATATTTTTGTGTTTCTACTTTCTAATAATTTTCTTAGTCATGCAATATATGTATATATTATGAACTATCATTATACAATTATTGAATCTCATTCTACTTTTGAATTGATTCTCTCTGTAATCGGAGAACACATGGATTAAACAAGCAAAACACCTCCCTATTAAATTACTGGAATAGCCTACGTTTTCCATATTTACATACCCGCATCGCTATAAAAAATAATTCCACACGACCCTTAATGATATGTAGGATCCTATTGAAACAAATTATTTTGAAAGTTTTTATGTTTGATGATATATGGCACATGGGGGCATCTTAAGATAATTAGATAAATAAGTAAACATCCAAAGCAACCCAGAATTGGCAGTAGAGTGACAATTGATTTGTTACTAAATCTTTACATAAGTGGCAGACTTAAGACAAGTATCATGGGTGGAACTCTTTACTTAGGTGTACATTATCTCGGTCAAGGTCATGTTATGAATGGTGTTCCGTCAGAATTTGAATTTTTTTTGTTACTACTTGCCAATGCAGCCACAATTGGTCCACTACCTAAGCAGTAGTGACAAACTGGCTAATAATGGGTAATTGTTAACATGGGCACTGATCAGGATGCTGGCATGCTGCTTATATTAAATATTTCAGCTTTAAGATATAAAAGTTTTCCCACTAAGATACAAAATCATGTTTTCACTATTTTCAGTTTTATAAAAAGGCTGCAAACTTTGTACATTCCAATTAATTACCATCTGAGTGGCTGAAAAACATGTACATCAAAAATCAAGTTTTAGGGATACATCAGAAGCCTACTTGAACATTTGGTAGGTAAACAATACAAGTAGTCGAAAAAAAAGCACAAATGGAAGGATTTCATCACCATCCAGGTTCCATGTCTCTGCATGTGATGGCTGATAATTAATCAAATAATTTATTTATTACATGCAAGTCCACCATGGAATGTACCTGTCAAATTGTATAAATGGGCTTCTATCTACGGGATTAGTATATCTTAAGTACTGGTGTATGGTATCGAAGAGGCACTAGAAGATAAGTGCTTTACTTGTGAGAAATGGAATGCAGATTTGGAACTTATCAAAAATATCATTTGGTTTTACTTTGCGGGCTCACCATTTGATGTTTGGATAATGACAACGTTTATGGTTAATTCACATTTTATATAAAATATATAGATAAATTCACTTTAGGTCTATTTGAAAAAGCGGGTCATCTAAGTTCTTTGACTACATTGATTTAAGGTTAAAATTTCTTTACAAGTTTCTTCATCACATATTAGTTTCTTTTCGAAGAGGTATTATATTAGTTCATTTTTTAAAATATAAAATGTCTATTACCTCATTACAAAGGAGATTAAATTAGAGAGGGCAACTATTAGTTACTTATTCTTCATCTTAAATCAGTTTAGATGTCTAACGAATTAAATATTAGTTACAGGGGATATGTATTTGTAGCTCATATTAATGTTCTTTCTTTTGTGTGTCTTAGGATGCTACATTACCTTATACGGATGCTGCAAATGCACGGCCTCAAGGTGCGCAAGATATATTGTCTCTTATGGCTCGAATTCTGAAACCTAGGTGCTTGAAAAACTGAAATTTCAAAAAATTGTGGCAAGAAATAAAAAAAGGTATTTATGTTGGAATATTTAGATACATGTAAACTGGTTTTGGTTGTTTTCTGAAGAATGGCACTTTTAGTATTGAAATTTTTTAGCTATCAAGTCTGCCAATTGCAGGTTGTAAACTGTTATATCAACGAGGGAATGGAAGAGCTTGCACTAAGGTTTTATTTAGCGATGAAAATAATAGAAATTACTTTTACATATTGTCCAAATCATCCTTTATTTTCGTGATAAATATAATACATGTATCACAGATACATATGCTTGACATGGACATATTTTATTATTTAATCTCTGCTCTAGAGTGCTTTTTAGGTTTTATTGTAGTATTTGTCCCCAATGGAGTAATATCTATTATGAGGTATAAAGTTTTGAGCACTGATTTGGAAGATGTTGAGAGCATCTTTTTTTTAGTTTAACACTTTTTAATTAATTATTTGTATCCACTTTCTGGGTTGCTATGCGTTCCTAATTAATCTAAATTTGCCGACATTAAATTTGAGTGATTTTGGCCGACTCTATGTCAAAAAATCATGATTGCAAAAGTTTCTCAGCATAGTGTTTATAAATTTAATTTATTTCTGATTGCAAATGCAGAGCATATATCCACCAATGTCAGGGCTTTGAAGGAAATGATTGCCGGGTTAGAAGGGGGATTATTGTGATGTGTCCGAGGTAAGTTGGACATGCAGGACCCAAACAAGTCTCTCGAGGATTCTGTCTATAACCGGTGCAATCCTATGCCCCCTCACAGGATTGGCAATAAATATAAGATATACCCAACCTATAATTTCCCATGTCCGTTTGTTGATTATGTCAAAGGTATTACCCATGCACTTCGATCTAGTGAGTGTCATGATCGCAAATGCTCAGTATTACAGAATTCAAGAGGATATGGGATTGCGAAAGATTCATATTTATGAATTTAGTCACTTGAATATAGTTTATACCCTTCTTAGAAAACGGAAGCTTCTATGGTTTGTTCAGAATGGGAAGGTTGATGGATGGGATGATCCTAGATTCCCCATTGTCCAGAGCATTGTCAATTGTGTTCAGAGGTCTGCAAATTGAAGACTGATACAGTTAATCCTTGAGCAAGTAAGTTCAAACAGATGCTTTGTATTTCATTTAATTTCTGATTGTCTCTCTGTACTTACCCTTATGGAACTTTACAAGTGCTTAACTGTAGAGGCAATATTACTGCACTTGATGTGATTCCTGCAACCTATGCAGGGGATATTTCTGAATTCCAGTTGATTGTTTCATGTCTTTATGCTGCGGATGTCTCATGATGTTGAATATAAGATAATTGCCATTTCAGATATTGACTTGGTGATTCTTTAATGCTACGGATAAGACATGTGAATATGTATGTTCATTGGTCCACGAAGCAACAATGCGGAATCAAGTATATCGGCTTTGTATTCATTGGTCCACGAAGCAACAATGCGGAATCAAGTATATCGGCTTTGTATATCCTTCAATATATCAGCTGGAATTAGTTTTGGTTGCATAAATTACGTATATCGAAGGACAGTGTTGAAAGGTATCTATAGTAATAAAGCTTATACAATATATGACTTAGGTACCTATTGTCTCCTTTTACATTCTTTTACTTATCAAAACATCTTACTGCCCCATTATTTTCTTTTTCATCTATGTTTTTTTGTGGGTTGAAACCTTTACCTGTGATAAGACCCTGTTATTGCAAAATTTGAACACAGTTAAGTATTTCACTATACAACTGTAGGTACCGAGTGTGCTTTTGATATTTTGTTTAGGGTGCATAAAAAAATCTTAATCTAATGGAATGGGACAAGTTGTGCACTATTAATAAGAAAATTATCGATCCTGTATGTCCTAGACACACTGCAGTCTCTGCAAAACGTGTTCTGTTGATGTTGAGCTATGGACTTGATGATCCTTTTGTTTGTATTATTCCAAGACATAAGAAATATCCTGGTGCGGAGGATAAGGCAACCACTTAAACAAAAAGCTTGTGGATAGATCTTGCTGATGCCAAGTTCATTTCTCCAGAGGAGGAGATTACTTGATGGATTGGGGCAATGTCATAATAAAGAAAATTAGAAAGGATTAAGATGGAAGTATCAAGTATTTAACAGGGGTTTTGAACCTCGGAGGATCTGTGAAGACCACAAAGTTGAAACTTACTTGGTTGCCTGATACAAATGAGCTTGTTCCACTCTCTTTAATGGAGTTTGATTATCTTATCACAGAAAATAAGGTATTTTGCAAATCTTTATGTTTGAAAATTCTCCTTTTGTACTCTTTATTAATAAGCGAAATTATGTATCATTTGGTGCTAAAAGTACCAAAGTACCAAATTTTGGTACTTACATGACATAAATTTACTTCTATTCTCTATAAAAAAATTTTTTTAACACAAATCGACTTCTATTTTTTGTAAATTTTATTTTCTTTTTAGTTAGTATTCATCCAATCGTCTATTTACTTTATAAAATAAAAATATTTTTTAAATGATTTATAAATTATATTAAAAATTTATTAAGTAAAGTAGCTTAAATTTATTTAAATTTTAGAAAAACTACAAACTACTGGGTAAACTACTAACACAAATTGACTTATATTCTCTGTAAACTTTATTTATTTATAAATTATATTAAAAATGTATTAAGTTACGTTAAATTAAGTAAAATAACATATATATACTCTTATTTTGAAAAACTACTAACTATAAAGTAAACTATTAATACGAATTGACTTATATTCTTTGTAAACTTTATTTTCTATAGCATTATTTTAAAACTAATTAAGTAATAGCAAATGATTTTTGTAACATTTATTAACTTTTAAACTGAAAATTATTGATTTAACGATCGTATTTGTTACTGTCCATCACAGCATTTATTTACTTTAAATTCAAAAACATATTTTAACATTAATCGATTTATGAGCTGTATTTAGATTATATTAAGTAATATTAAATTATGTTTAATAACATCTATGTACTTTTAATTTATAAATTGATTTTTATCGATAATTAAGTAATATTAAATAAACTATATTGAAAAGACTAATTACAAGATAATTATTAAATTATATTATTTAATATTAAATTATCTAAAGAACAGATATTTGGTTCATTAGATAAAGATATAATTTATTTCAGAAAAATAAAACTAATATGTGAGATTTCTATATCAAGTAAAACAATGCAAAACTATAATTATAGTGGAAAATTTCATAACTGATTTGATTATTTTTAACCACATAACTATTTTTTACAAGTAACAATTTAATATTTGATATTAATTTTAATTCGTGTTTCGCACGGATTGTGAATAATTCTCTAGAAATATTAATTCGATATTTTTAATTGCGGGCCCGTGTTTCGCACGGGTTATATCAACTATTTATACTAGTAAGCGTCCCAAATCTTGGTACTCACCAAAAAATTATACAACTATTTTTAAAATTTTATGTAATAAATCTCAACGGACAAAAGTTAACTTCAACTCTCTGTAAATTTTATTTTCCTTCAATTTTTATTTGTTACTGAACATCCAAGCGTCGGTTTACTTTAAAATAATCGTATTAGTAAGTTAACATGTCATATTTATATAAGTAATTAGGTGCATGCATAACTATAACTATACGGTGAAATTTTAGAGTTACACTTAACTTCAATTTTTTAACTACATATTTTAACAACATTTTATATATTATATTTAGATTTGTATTTTGCACGGATTATGAGTTTCAGTTTTATGCAAATAATAATGTGATACTGTTATTTTATTTTGGGTCCGTGCTTCGCACGGGTTACCGACTAGTATTATATTTATTGGTTGACATGTATATGTATAGATATATGTGTATCCCAGCATGGGTGCAGTGCGTCGTGTCTGTGTTATCATTCTGGGAAGGTGCTATGCTGAAATTAGAGTTATTATTATGATAGTGGATCTAATATTGGTATTAATTATTTTACTTGCAGCTTGATGAGGATGAGGATTTTGTTGATGTGCTAAACCCATGTACGAAGAAAGATAGTGCATCATTTGGGGATTCAAATATAAGAAACTTTAAGGAGAAAATTTGCAGCTGGAGAGGAAGGGCTATTTTAGATGTGATGTTCCATTTATAAGGCCATCAAATTCCAGATGGTAAGGAAACAAACTAAGGTTGTGTTCACTTTGATGGAATGGAATGCGGGGAGAATGAAATGAAGTTTGAATTCTTATTTGGGTGATGTTAAGGAAAATGTTTAAAATTTTCATTCCTTCTTCCATTCCATTCCAAACTATTTGAACTAGAATTCTAACCCACATGTTTTGGAAGGAATTCTCATTCCATTTCTACATCAATTTTCCTACAATTCTCATTATAGAAAATTTAGACTACCTTATATTCATTCATAATTTCACTCATATATATTTTTTTCTTCATAAAGTTTGTATATAATTTTTCATTCTATTCCTTACTCATTCCATTCCCACCAAGTGAACACACCCTAAGTGATAAGTTCTTGAGAAACAAGCACTTCAGTATAGCATTATCATCTTATGTTTGGAATCTGAATGACGGAATACCGAGAAAATATATAGACATGTAGTCTCACACCTTTGGTCCCAAATATGTGCCAACCAAACTATTAGGGGTGAACGCGGGTCGGGTTGGGCGGGTTAGAGGTAATAAATCGAACCAACCCAATTAATTCGGTATTTAAAAAATGAACCCGTTAATCAAAAAAAAATATTTTCAACCCAACCCTACCCTTTATACATTGGGTCGGGTTGGTTCGGGTTGGTTTGGGTTAAAACTCGAATAAAATTACTAAAATATTTTTAGGAGTCAAAATTATAAATAAATTTAATCAAAAGTTGAAGTGTACCCCATAATTTAACAGAAGATAAATATTATTGGATACTATACGTACCGTGTACTCTTCTTGTTTAAAGTCAATAACTTATGGTGTGTTCTCCGTAAAATAATAATTTTATTTTGAATATATTATTTATTACAATAAATACATAAATTAAAATTTCAAATAATAATACTATAATTATAAAATCGGGTTGGGT
This sequence comes from Apium graveolens, assembly GCF_009905375.1. Classification (NCBI taxonomy): domain Eukaryota; kingdom Viridiplantae; phylum Streptophyta; class Magnoliopsida; order Apiales; family Apiaceae; genus Apium; species Apium graveolens. The sequence continues at coordinate 222,303,336 of NC_133652.1, forward strand.
TGGGTTAGTAAGGGTTTAAATTTTTTTGAACTTTGACCCAACCTATTATATTCGGGTTGACAAAAAATTAAACCAATTAAACTTCGGGTTTTGGATAGTTCCGCTCCGTCGGCAGAAATAAGGGACGGGTTGGGTCGGTTTTGCGGTTTGGTCGGTTTTTTGTTCACCCCTACAAACTATTACAAAACATTTATATAAAGGGCGGTTGCTTGTATTATTGTTTTGTTAGTTACAAGGGGCAGCAAATTTATCATAAATTATTAATGTTTGTTACGCATTCTTAGTAAATGGTTCAAGTAAGCATGTTTGAGGAATTATAGTGGTTCTTGAAAGAATAATAATTATCTCGCTACATTATACATATGATCTAGAATGATGCCCGTGTCTTGCACAGGCTCTTATGCTAGTTTTTAGTTAAATTAACAAAGATAACTGGTATAAATGACCGAGAAAATCCCTCCCAATATAGACATATAGTCGAAAGTACTCGAAAAATAATAATAATGATTACATATGTCAATTCGCGTATATAAGTGAATATTCGAACCCTTTTACCAATTACCAATGCCTAGATATCCTATATATATGAAGGGGACCGGTTTGTAACAAACAGTTGTTGTAGACCGTTTGGTAACAAACGGTTTTTCCACTGTTGGATGGTGGATCGAACGGATGGGAATTAAAACAAGATGTAGGGGACCGCGGAAATTATCCGAGGTACGGGGTAAGTACGAAAATACCCCTAGCCCACGGACCGCGGATAATTTCCGCGATTGGTGTCATTTTTTCTTTGTTAAATACCTAGCAAACCACATAAACAAACACAGTTTTACACACCAAAAAAACACAGAGACGCAGCCACAAACACATACAGACAAACACAAGCGAAAAACACAGCACAATTGCAACCATCAACAGCCTTGAATCGTTCCCTTTTTCCTAATTAAGATATATAATCGATTCCTTTTTGTTATTTTTAGTTTTATTAATATGAATTTCTGTTTTTTTATTGTTGTAGATATGATTTTTTGTATATAATTCGAATTTTTAGGCTTAATTAATGTATGAATTATAGTATCGAATTAACATATGAATTGTCGTATGATTAAATTTGAATTTTTGGATTTTTTAGGATTAATTATTTTGAATTGATTGGTTTAATTTGTTGATATGAAATTAAATTTTTTAGTGTGAAATTGGAATTTGTAATGATAAATTTACGGTTAAATTTGTTAGTGTAAAATTCGAAATTTTAATGATATATTTAATGTAAAATTCGAATTATATTATTGTAAAATTCGAATTTGTAATAATAAATTTAGTGTTAAATTTGAATAATATTAGAGTAAAATTTGAAATTAGATATAATTAAGAATTTATATTTATGAATTTAGGGTATGTTAGGGTCAAATAGGGGTTAAATTTCAATGCATAATTTTTAGTGTAATTAACATATGAGTTTGGGATGATTTTTACACTAAATTGGTAATTAATTTGATTTTTGGTAAATAGTTCGAACAAATGTATAATTACGAATTTTGTTTACAATGTAGTTGAAAATCAAAATTAAATTCGTATGGGTAGTTATTTCGAATGTATTGTGTACGTGGTGATTATATATATGGTGATTGTTTTTATTGTGTACGTGGTGTTTTTATTTTGGTGATTGATAAATTCTGTTCACAATATTTTCAGGTATGGATAATTTTGATGATTTCGAGAATATGTTGCCGGGTTCGAACGCGCATAATGTTATTTGGGATAATCGTTATCACGTTAGTGAGGATGTTTGGGACGTTTCAGAGAGTGAGGAGTTGCATAGCTATTCTGGGAACAAGTCACTGCACGATTGGAAGTTAAAAATACCATATTGGGAATTGTTACACATGCTCGGGTTTGGGATATTTGCAGACCCTCATGTTGTCTTGGCTACTGACACTTGGTTGATATCCACTTTGGTAGAGCGTTGGAGACCGGAGACCAACATTTTCTTCACGAGACAGGGGGAGATGACTGTTACACTGGAGGATGTAGGGTTTATTCTAGGGTTTCCAGTTTAGGGGGATGCACTGACTTGTGTGGTGATATAGAACAAGGATGCGTATTTTGTTAATAACTGGTTTGAGCCTTTGACCGAGGAGGAGGTGGGGGAGGCTTTGTATCAGAATAACATCAAGTTAGGGTTGTTGTTTGATAGATATGGTGCACAGAAGCCTGAGAAGAATAATATGATGGTCACGGTTGTACATACTAAGGCGTATCTGCTATTCTTGATGGGTTGTGTCCTCTTCCCTACCAACAACCAGTCTTTTGTTCATGTTCGGTATATGCACCCATTGATTAATATGCGGGAGATTTCTTATTAGGCTTGGGGTGCAGCTGTGTTAGCTCATATGTACCGGAGTTTGGAGAATGCTGCAAAGAAGGACAGTAAGAGCATTGCTTGTTGTGCGTGGGTGTTACATGTTTGGTCTTACGAGATATTTTCTCGTATAGGCGTGCCTTTACGGTCTCCCGGTCAGGAGGATTATCCGGTTGCTGAGGGATGGGCCTATTCTACTCATACTCATCTGAGGGTTTCAAAAAAGCGCATGAAGACATGTCCTCACCACAGCTTACCGTTCTATAGGGGTGAGTTTGATGGTGTTGCTGGTGATGAGGTGGTTTGGAGGCCATATGCTAGATTCGATGATATTATGGACAGTGAGATGATAAAGACACAGTTAGCTGGGTGCGGTTGAGTTCCCCTTGTATGTTATGATGTGGTCGAGTGGCAGGATCCGGACAGGGTGAGCAGACAGTTTGATGCTAGTCCCCAGATTCCACGAGCGCCGGTGAACATGGTTGGCTATAGGGGGCCTAAGGAGGTCACGTTTGCAGGAGAGGATTGGCTTGTACGGTGGTTCATTGATATTGGCAAATGGGCCAGGTTTTGTTCATATTTGGATGGACTTGTTGATGACTCGGTAGACATTGCTTCTGAGGCTGATTACATGGCGTGGTATGCATATGTATCTCGTATGCGAATAGGGAAGCCGAATCCACAACCTCAGCAACAGTACAAGATGAGGGAGTTGTATGATAGCCTCGAGGGATATGATGTTTTAAGTGTTTTACAAATATGCATATTTCACATTACACCACACACTACCAAATTTGCACTCACACGTATTTCATCTTGCACATATGATAGGCTTGTGGAATTAATGAAAAAATATTTGTTTTTGTTTGTAGATGGTTGTCGGGCTAAATATGTTGAAGCAGCTGGATGCTAGGGTTCCTCTAGAGTTTGAGGAGGAGTTTGGGAGGATTTCTAGTACTTTCCTCACACCATTCTCCTGGTTGATGAAGAAGATCAAAGGACCTGTCTATTGACCTCCCATATTTGAGAACATAAACCAGATTTCATTGCAACTCCGGTTAACGACTTTGACATTCCAGCCATTCCTTCCCAGGATGTCGTTGACATGACACAGCCATCCTAGCATGTGTCTCAGCCCCCCCAAACTATTGCCTCATCCAGTAGACCCGCGAAGCTTGCATCCCGCAGGATGAAAGAAGAAAAGTGGAGTATCACTAAGAGTCTGAGCATGACAAAGAAGAATACGATATATTCATATTAGGGATGGAGCCGAGGATTCCCGGTGGTCTTACTGTTCAAGACTATCACGTCCATGCATCAGTGATGTAGAGTCTTGCTCCAGGAACATGGGTTGATAACAGGATCATATACACTTATATGGTATTGTTCGTTACTCATTGCTAATACATTTTAGTTGTTGCATTCATTTTACTTGTTGCATTCATATTTTTTTTTGCAGAAATTGCTAAGGATTCGGGAGGAGGAGATTCACATTGGAGGTATATGGGAGAGGAAACCCGTCTATTACTTCATGGATCCCTACTTCATGGTACTTGGGAAAGGACATGTGAACAAAATCAGAAAAGCATCTAGGATCGGTGGAGATACATTACAAAGGGCATGGAATAAAACATTACGTAGTTTTACTGGTTTTGCCACTGCTAATGTTGGGCCTACTATTCTCGAGGCGGACTGCATATTCATCCCCTGTTGTGTTAGAGATGTGCATTGGGTTTTGTTCATGTTCGGTACTAGACAATTTGAAGGTTTTTCATAGATTCAATGAATGACGAGCCGTCATATCGGGAGGATATACGAGTGGTTATATGGTCTTTTACTTGTCTACTATTAATGTCTTCTATATACTCCTTACCAATTGTATATTTTATTCATTCTTTGACCATAATTTCATTGCAGTCATGGTTATTGCCGAGGCTATTGCATATGATACAGCCAGTTGAGGGGCGTGACCTTACTTCACCCGAGGTCCTAGCTCTATTGTCTAGACCAAAGCAACGAAACTCCAATGATTACGGTGTTTATGTGATGAAATAAATGGACTACTTCACACAAGGATATGACTTAGTCGCGGTACCAAATTAGTCTCAAGAGGAGGTGGATACCTTTAGGTATCGGATATCCAGGGAGCTTCAGCTAGGGAAGGCAAGGGGGATTCTCGGGATTCGTATGCGCAGACGTCACGAAGCTTCGTAGTACTTATGTGGTTGGATTTCATCTCGTATGTAGTTGGATTTCATTTGATTTTATGTTGTCGGATTATGTAGTTGGATTTAATTTAATTTTATGTTGTCGGATTATGTAGTTGGATTTTATTTGATTTTATGTTGTCGGATTATGTAGTTGGATTTCATTTGATTTTATGTTGTCGAGTTTTATTTGGTTTATTTTGGTTTATTTGGTTTGTTTAATTTTGGTGGATTTTTGTGGACTTTGGTTGTTTTTGTTGATTTTGGATTATTTTGGATTTTGGATTATTGTAAATTTTGGAGGATTGTAGGTGTGTGGACTATTCTGGATTGTTGTGGTTGATTGTGCACTGTTGTGATTTTGGTATGTAGTTTGGCTTGTCTATTTCCAGACGACAAAAAAAAAAAATTCCCAGCCCAACCGCAAAAATTGTCCGTGGTCCGTCTTCAGCCCAACCGTGGAAATTATCCGTGGTCCGTCCCTTTAGTTTTTCCCCAAAAACAGTGCACAAAACAGAGTTACTCCTAAAACAGAGCAAATACATTCTGTTAAATTTTCTTAAATTTTGGAAGTTGGTCCTAAACTAACTTCTAAAATTCCTAACCACTCTCAAAGGTCTTAAAATAGGGTATGAGTGATTTTTAGAAGAAAAAAATTTTTTTTTTTTTCAATTTTACATTAAAATGAAAATTCCTTAAAAAGTCAACAAAAGTCAACATTTTGTCCAAATTTTTTTCAAAAAAATTCAATACATTTCATAACAATTTCTAATGTATAGTTGGAGTTTTAAATTTTAATTTTCAATCTTAAATTTATAGATAGACTTTCAATCTTAAATTTCATACTTGAATTCATAAAAAATACATACTTTCCGCTCAAATTCAATGAAAATTACAAATACATAGGTTCGAATGAAAATTACATGATCACTACAATCCACTAAATTTTACAAAATATATTGATTCTAACCAAAAATACCTAGTACTCCCTCCGTCCCAATTTATCTGTCTTGTTTGACTTTTGATGCTCAAATTGACTCAACTTTGACCGTAAATAAAAACTCATTCTTTCATTATTTTGAAAAATAAAAATATACATGTAAAAGTAGATTAAACATACTTTTTAATGATATATATTATATAAGGATTTTTGATATTATACTATATGAAATTTTCGGTCAAAGTTGGGTCAATTTTACCGTAAAAAGTCAAACAAGATAGATAAATTGGGACGGAGGGAGTATATTAGAAAGACCATCGGATAACCGGTGTTGAGCAACACCTTGCGTTATATCCATGAAGCATGCATTATGGGAGAGAACAAGTACACAACCATCACGGATATGCAGTCAAAGTTGGGTCAATTTTACCGTAAAAAGTCAAACAAGACAGATAAATTGGGACGGAGGGAGTATATTAGAAAGACCATCGGATAACCGGTGTTGAGCAACACCTTGCGTTATATCCATGAAGCATGCATTATGGGAGAGAACAAGTACACAACCATCACGGATATGCCATTCTGTAAGTTTTCACGGGTAAGGGTTGGAGTCGTTCCAAATGGAAACGGGAATGGTACTCCAGCCATCGTAGGGACGAAATCTTGCAAAACATGTCCTGCGTTCCCTCCCCGTCCCTCCCGTTAAGTATGAAACCCAATCCTTCACATATTTAATGCGCATTTGGTCCATATTACAACCCTCGCGAGACCTTAAGTTTACAATATCGGCAATCCGATCACATTTAACAAGCTTACCGCCATTTCATCCTGATTTTTTCCATTTTTCATCGGGCGTGTTGTTACCCAAATTCAAGATCGGAAGGAAGTACGGATCCAGATGAGAGTTCACCAATATTCACGGTTCACTACCCCCCATCCAATTGCATGCCACCATCCAATTTTTGGCCTTATAAGCCTCCTCATCGGGTGGGTACAAGTCCGTTTCCTCTTCCTCTACATGGGGCGGCTAGTCATTCTCCACAAGGGGCATCAACTCGGCACATGCATCTTCCATCTCACTAAAGGTTGGTGATACCACATATTCCTCATCATTGTCCTCATACCACGAGTCTCTTGGTTGGGAGTCTGAGAATGTGTTGCTAACGTGGGAAACTGAATCACCGGAGTTGTTGTCACCACTATACTCGCTAGTCATGTAACCTATCACAATAAAATTAATTGTATGACAATAGTTGCCAATTATATGACAATAAAACATAACAAAAAAGAAAGCAATGTTAAATACTAAAAATTCAAATTCATTAAAAGATTACAACATTCCGTTAAAAATACTACATTACAAATTATATTGCAATTCTTGAGCATTTTTAAGATCTTCTAGTCTACTAGCACACTTTCTTTTATCATGGTCTTCCCTTTGACAATAGGTGCACTTTCTTGGAAGCTTATCCTTTTTACCAATCGATTATATGGGACTTTTGAAATTAATGTCCTTTTTCCTCCTTGGGACATAATAGGGTCAATAATTGGTTTTTCATGAGAACTTGCATTTGGAGCATGAGAACTGCTTTTATAAGATTTAATTCCGTCAACGCTCATTTTTTCGAGAATTGGAATTTCTCAATTTATCACTCCAACGGCATAATCATACCATTCCTTGGATGTAATGCTACTTTAACAAAAACTCATGGTTAACATTGTCATGCTATTAAATCGATCGGTTGAGGTCTTCTCTTGACTTTTTCCAACATCCAAATCGTAAGGCGACATACCATCAACTCTATTGGCATGCATTGTCCACCTCGAGTTTATGAAATACGGGGGAATTTTCGAAACCCATTTCTTTGTGAAGACCGCCAATAGGTGTCTACAAGGTAGCCCCAAATGTTCAAACATTCTACACATACACATTCCCAAAAATCCAGATTTCTCGAATGCAACAAAATAAACATTTCTTCTCATAGGCTCGGAAATGGGCCTATAACAACTATAGTACGTATATACATCCCCCATTATCTCCCCTTCTTCACAAGCTTGTCGATTTTTTTCAACAAAGTATTTTGAAGACTCAAACAATTCATCTTGAAATCTTCTAAACATTTCCTTGGTGTAAATACAAGAAGCATGATACTCCAATATGGTATACATTTTCATGGGATGTTTTAGATTAATGTGACATAATCTTCTTCCTTCTCCCTCATGAATTGCCTTCTCAATGCTTTTAAGGCATTTTCAATGAATTCCTTCAAACCCGTTTTCGAACTCACAAAATTATCAAAGAAAGAATTCATCCCCTCACTCCCTGATGTACTATTTTGAAACGCCGAAAATGTGTTTCTAGTATATGCAATAATCCACTTGTGCTTCAACTCATATAACCCATTTAACCATTTATGGTCTTGCAAGTGATACTTTTCCACAAGCGATCTCCATCTAGCCTCAAAAATATCTTCGGTGAGAGATTTATAAATACAATAGTTGAAGTCCGTCTTGAATTCCGAAAAAGCCGAATAATAATGAGCTAATTTCTCGGGGAATTTTTGACTTATGTGCCAAGAACACAATAAATGGGTAGTATTCAGCGCTTGCTATGGCTTGATCTTGATCCATGATTGTAGTCATTGGAGGCTTATTTCCCACACATTCAAGCCCAGTATGAAGAATCCACTCAAAATTCGACGCGTGTTCATCCCGCATCAATGCAAACCCGAAAATCACCGATGATAATGATGATTGACTCCGGTAAATGGGACAAATGGCATTGCATATCTATTTGTCCGAGAAGTGGTATCAAAAGCCACAACATCGCCAAAATTTTGGTAAGCCATTAAACATCTCGGATCAATCCATACTAGACACTTCAAACGATTGTCTTCATCAACTTCGGTCCTAATAAAAAATTTAGAACCACTTTCTTCATTCAACCTATGCAACAAGTCCAACCCCGCTTGGGCGTCACTAATATCAAATTTTTCTTTCTCTTGTCTCTTATCACATTCCTAACGTGTTTACATTGAAACCAACTTTATCATTACCTCCATGAATGTTACCAATCACATTCATCACTTGACAATTACGAACCCCCGAATCATAAAGCGTTTTATCAAACTACGGGTAACGGTGTTGACATGTCTTTCGCGTTGTACCAAACTCATTTTACTAGGGGAAACAAGACCGTGGTTGTGTACCAATTCAAAAATAGTTACCTCCCAAAAACGTTTTTTCTTTTGATAATTAACATACATCCTCACCTTGCACTCACTTTTTGGAAGAACCTCTCTACGCCGTTTATTTTTACTACTCTCGGCGACGACACTTTTTTCATAAATCCTACAAATATATAAACGGTCATATATCTCGTTGTCTTTATTACGATGGCTCGCTTGAATTTTAATAGCAAATCCATTTCTTAAAGCATAAGCCCTAAATAAATGACCGGTCTCATCCATATTTTGAAAAAAACTGATTCAAATATGGAACTCCTCCTCATCAATATTTTCATACATATTTGCATCCTCTACATTATCATCTTCATCCTCACCCTTAACATTATCATTATCACTTTTAAGATCATTTTTAAGCTCATTTTCATCATTTTCATCTTCAACATCAACCAAATCGTCATCTAAATTAATAAATTCCTCATTTTTATCTACAAACTCATCAAGATGTAAAATATGATCAATACCCTCTTTTTTTCATTTTTACATTTATAATGAAACATACGAGCGAATAAATTATCCGCCATGAAAATTTGAAATTAAAGACAAGAAATATACCTTGAATTCACAAAAGTACTTGAATTTCTTGATAAAAATTCCCCAAAATCGCCTAAAATGTAAACTTGGAGAGTAGATTTTTTTTTTGGAGATTTTGATGTTTTTGTGTGGTGAAATGAGGGGTTGTTGGGATGCTGGGAGTAAGGCAGCAGTACCAACCGCGGACATTTTCGGCGGTCCGTCCTTACCAACCGCGGAAAATTTCCGCGGTCCGTCTGTTATCCCAGCCATTCATTCCTCATCCAACGGCTTAAAAGCTGTTTGTCAACATACGGTCTACAACAAATAGTTGTTGTAGACCGTCCCCCTATATATGAATCAAGCTCTATGTAGTTCTTATTTAGGACTCCTTTATTTGAAGAATAATTCACGTTTTTATACTAGCTGATATGTGCTAAACACGGGCTTGCGAAACACGTATCAAAACTAAAATATTAACATAAAATATTAAATTAGCACTTGTAAAAAATTGACCCTGGAAAAATTGTATAATATATTTATTCATACTATTAGATTAAAGACGAAACAATGAAAATTTGGTTGGTAGTCGGTATGATCACCATTATTATAATAATATTTAAAATAAAACACTCTATAATATTCACAATATAATTATATAAATACAAATAGAATTGTAATATGTCTAATGGTTTTGATTTAAACAAAATAATATATAATATTAAATAAAATTATAAAATATAGCAAGAATTACATAAGGGGGGTTGAATGGAATTCTTGAACCTTTTTCTTGAAATAAAAATGTTCAACTCGATTATGGATATATTTGTTTTGATTAGCACAATGCGGAATGTAAACTTGAATGAATCAAAACATAAGTAATTAAAAACAAGAGTCTTTAAAAACTTTCTGGTGGATTTAAACAATCCCACCAGAGATATATTTAATATATCGAGAGGACTCTGTGTGCAGAAATGCTCACAGCTGCTTACAAAATAGAACTGCTAAAAACACAGGAAATGCTAAAGATAGTGCTTACAAAGATTTCTCTGTTGTTGTTTCTTAGCTATCTCAGTTATTTTTCTATTTGCTACTCTCTTGGTTTATATATTACCAAGATTACAAAGTCAAAAGAACTGAACAAATATAAAATCTAACAGTCTTGATCTTTGCTGCTTTTCATCCTCTATTACCCAGTTAATGGGCTTCCACAGTGTACTTGTATCCAACTCAACGGTTGTGTGTCAGCTTTCACTGTTCAACTGATATTTGAATCTTGATATGATCATCTGTCGACTTTCAGATCATCCGTCGATGACTTAATTGATCATTCGTCGAATGCTATATTAAACATCCGTTGATAGTCATTTGATCATCCATTGAAGCTTTGTTAAGCATCCGTTGGTAGCTATTTTGGTCATCCGTCGAAGCTTTGTTAATCATCCATTGGTAGCTACTTTGGCACTTGACTTCATTTCACTTATACAGAATTACAAGACATTTCTTATGTACAGTTAATCAACCTATTCTGCATATCTAGTTAAAGTCAACATGACTTATATGCTACTACAGATTCTATACAAAGGTGCATACAATACTGTGCTACAAACTTATTATTACATAAGCTACTCACTCGATGGATAATAAGTTAATCATCCGTCGGGACTATAATGAGTCATCCGTCGGGACTATAATTCTTATCCGTCGAGTGCTACATTATTTCACTAAGTAAAATCTACTTAGATGTTTTGTTTAGGTAATCATCAAGTACTCAACATATTCACAACAATCTCCCCCAATTTATGTCTACTGGAATTGTAGTCATAAATTAAGAGATACTTGATGATAACAAAACATCCTAAACATATATCTTTAAAGATAAGTAGATAAAAGTGAAAGTGCTTCAATTTAAACAAAAATGTACAAGGTTTGGCTCACAGTCAGTTCAAGATGCTCCTCTAGTCTGAGCAGATTTTTCTAGTTTCTTGAAGGTCTGGATCTTCTTCCAAGCTTTCTGTTATTTTCTTCAATTTGATTCTGGAGCTGTCTGTGGAATTCTAATTCATCAGATTCTGAGAGATCTAACATTTCTTGCATTTCCAAGAGAGTCTCATTGCTAGAGATACTCAATTGGTCTTCTAATCTGAAGAATCTTCTCACACCCTTGTCATCCATGAATTCCATCAGCCAGTAGGGCCTTAGATGCACTCTTCTCCCTGTGTATGGGATGATAAGAGTTTTGGGTAGTGCATCTTTGGCTCTAACACTCCTTAGCTCTTCAATCTTCTTCAATACTAATCTTCTTGCAGTTACATTGAACCCAAAGTTTTTCTTGAAGGATGAATAGACTTTGATCAACACAGCTTGGCTTTCTTGAAGTATCCTGTGAAGAGGCCACTGAATCTCCCTTCCCCCTTTGTACTTGAACACCAACCTTTCAGGTAGGTTTCTGTATGCATCAATTGCCCTTACCTCATCCAGCTCCTCCAGATAAAGGTTTAGATCTGAGAATTCTTTGATGTCACACAAGTACAAGTAGTCTCCCCTGTTGACCTTGGGTTGAGCTTTGACTACTGACTTGGATTTGAGAGGTGACAGCTTCACTTTCTTGACTGCCCTTGATTTTGTCCTTCTTGGCTTAGTAAGAATTGGCAAATTGAAGTCAGGAATTGGTAATTTATCCCACTCTATTGGCTCATCCTTTGGCACAATAGGCTCTCCATGTATGTTCCTGTAGGGGTCCACCACCCTTATGTCTTCAAACACCACAGAGGGCTTTGATGCTTGAGTTTCAGCTTGAGTGGATTCCTTTGGAAATTGATCTTCCAATTCCTTGTCAACAACATCAAACTTTTTTTTTGTTCTTTTAGCCAATTCTTTCTTTCTTGGGGATTTCTTCTGTTCTTCAATCTTCTTCTTTGATTCAGTAGCTTGAGATGGTTGAGAGGGAATTTGTTGAGAAGAATTCACAGCCTGTAGCTTGGCCAAGATAGCAAACTGTTCTTTCTTTTGTTTAGACTTCTTTGCATCTAGATCAGCTTGCCTCTTTTCCTGCTTCAATCTGGCTTTTTCTTCTTCCTTTGCATGAGCAAATTGTGGATGTCCAGCTACCACACAAATTTCCTTCCCATTTCTGAATATCTTTGCAATTCTCTTTCTTGAGGCTGAATCAGCTGGATCTTTATAGAGGAGAATAGATCTTGACAGAAGCTTCTTTTCATCAGGCTTGGGTGTCTCATACATAGAATCCATAGGGTTCTTCAAAGATAACTTTGGATAGTTTGCCCTTGGTTTAAGAATTATCTCAGCCTTTGTAGTCTTGATGCAGGAAGATTGTTCTTTCTCCAGATAGTTCATGCTCATCTCATTCACATTGATTGGCTTGACATGAGAGTGATGGATGGCTGACTGATCAGGTTCCTTGACTAATTGAAACTTTTTCTGTATTTCCTCATCAATCTTTTTCCAGTTGATCAGAGTCAACTCTCCTTTATCAGCATCTTTCAAATTTGCTGTTGCTGCATTTATAAGATCTATACCATCTGCAACTGGTGGCTTGGAGATAGTAATTGAAGGTACAATTACTTTGCTGATTTGAACTAGAAGTTTCTCCCCCTCAGTTGGACCTTTCTCCCCCTTACTTGATTCTCTCTCCCCCTTTTTGTTATCATCAAGTGGAGGAGTTAGGCCTTGTGCTTTAGCCAGTTGTATAAGAAGATTTGTCTGAGTCTGTTGATTTTGAAGAAGTAGAGTCACTGAATTCTCAATAACCTGAACTCTGTTCTCCAGCTTGGCTATCTTCTTGTCAGAATTTGATTCTCTTCTTAATCTTAGTAATAGATCATGCATGGTACCATTTGGCATTATTGAATCCAGCTTCTCAGAGTTATATGTCTTTAAGTCAGCTATCTCCTTTTTCAATTCATCCACACTGAGATTCTGTCTTGAGTGTTGGATCTTTATTAAATGTAAAGAGTCTAGGTGAGGTTGAAGAACAGCCTTGGTACCAGCATCTGAAGCTTCCTGAAGGGCCTGCTGAATAGCTATTACTTGTTTTACTAAAGACACCTCAAATTGCCCTGGTAAAAATTCCTTTGCCCATGCCCATTTAGGTAAACTGAAAGCAGAACTTGGGCCTTCAGCTCCCTCTAAGTTCATGCTTCCATCCAAAGAACCAGAGTCATCATCATCAGAATTTACTCCAAATTCTTCAGATGGCTCTCCAGCTTGAGAAGGCATTCTGTTCACAGCAGCTTTATCTCTTTGAAGAGATTCTGTGGTGTGCACTAAATTCAAAGTCTGCTCTGCCTCCACATTGCCCTGAGCAGCCAACAGTTGATAGGCTGAAACAGGGTGAGTAAAAGTGTCAGCATCCAAGGAAATGTTATCAATTACAGCTTTGTAATGTTGCTGAAATTGTCTTTCCTTTTCAGCATCATCCACAATCATTGACTCACTAGCAATGGCTGGTTCCATCCTTATTTCTCCAGTACCTGCCTTTCTCTCATATTCTCTCTTTTGTTGCATCAGGGTCTCACCCTGGCTCCCCACCCACACACCCTCACCTTCACCTACTAAGGTGGGACTCCTCTCACTCACTTTTGCCAATCCTGAATGAATGGATTGCTGAGATTCACTTTTTTCCTCTCCTTTTGCCTGGGAGCAACCCAGCCTCTCACTCAATGCACTCTCCTCTCTCAGTCCTAAGAGTGATTGTATTACCACCAAATCTTCTGCACTTGAAATTATTGAAGTTTGAAGTTGTGCAGAGATACTCGACGGATAAGTGATATCCGTCGGGTGAGTGGTAAAGCTATCCGACGGATAACTGCTGTTAAGCTTATCCGTCGGGATACAATCACTACTCGATGGATGAGCAATATCCATCGAGAGAGTAGAAATGAATGAGGTGGGAAGAGAAACTATTGTTGACTCTGTGTTAATTGAAGTTATTTGAGGCACAGATGTCACAATAGAATCAGAAAGAATTGGCAAGTGAGCCAACAAATCATCTAAAAGATGATGCTCACTTGCACTAGATTTTGGCTTCCCCAATAGAGTTAAAGAAGGGGAATGAAGAATTTAAGTGTTTATCATGTCCACTTCCAGTGAGTTAGTTGGTGAGTATTGTGTTTCTGTGGCTTCTATTATGAGAGATTTTGGCTGTGACTCCACATTTATTGGAGCCACATCAATCTGAATTGAGAAGGTGCAGGGACTATGTCTTTAGCACCAGTTTGCACTAGGTGTGTGCCCTGTGCATCCCCAGTTGTTTTGGATTTCTTCTTTCTAGTGTAAGTTTGGTGTGAGCTTGTGTCCCTAACCCTCTTGGCCTATGCTCTTGGATGAGAGCTTTGTTCAATAGCCACATCTTTTTGGGAGGATGCAGCTAGAAGTGAGCTTTTGTCCTTTTTAAGCACTACAGTTTGTTGGGAAACTGCAGTGTGGCTAGGCTGGGATTCACTCAACTTTCCAACCTTATCCTTGGGGTTTCTTTGATGTTCACCCCTTCCCTCACCTATCTTACCCTCCTTCACACTCCCCTCTTTGACGTTGGTAGATTTTTGAACTGGTACCTTTTGAGAGATACCAGAGGGGGTTTTCTTTGATTTGGATTTAGAAATTACAGTTGTTTTGGCAGCTTTGGTAGGCAACTATTTGGTCATTGTCACAGTTGCCATAGCTATGCCTGAAGTCAAAGAAATAGAAGAGATTGGAATAGTTGAGGGTCTGGATGAACTTACCTCACTTACCTGAGGTGTCAGTATTACAGGAAAATAGAACATTGGCACATCCTTGTGATGGTTGGCTCTGTTCAAGTCTGCAATGATTCTTCTCTCTTGAACCCAACAAGCTAATTTGTTGTTTGGGTTCTCAAGTTCAATCTCTTGACAAAGATGGTTAGACAAAAGCATAAAAAATCTAGCATAGTAAATATTCTTTCCTCTTTTGGCTAAGTCACCTAGTTTAAAACCTAACTCATACACAACAAGGTCACTGAAATTGTAATATTTGTCTGTAACTAGCATGTATAGCATGTTAAGCATGGAAATGTTCACAGTTTCAAAATTACTGATTTTTCCAGAAAAGACTTTAGTTACTATATCACACAAGTAACTCCATTCCTTCCTAAGACCTAGTCTTCTAATTTCACTTAGTTTTGCAGTAGGAAGTGCATAATGAATGGAATTGAGCATATTGACAATATCAGTGTCAGTGTGTGGTACAGTTACATTATCATCAGGAATCTTGAAACATGCTTTTATGACATCACTATTGATACATAAATCATTACCTTTGATGGTTAGAGTGATGGTTTTGTCAGTAGAGTTATAGATTGCTGTTTTCCACATCTCCTCAACAACTTCACAATAAATTGTGGGTGATTCCAACATGGCAAAACTTAACTTGCAGTTGTTCATAAAGTCCATCATCTTATGATAGTCTTCAGATTGCTGAATCCCCTTATTGACCAAGGCAGTGAAGTTGTTCTTCTCATAGATGAACCCAGTCTGTGACATGATCTTAACTACGGGTGCCATTGTTAGAGAAGAAAAGCTTGAAGAGAAAGAGGATTTTTGCTTGAGAGAGAATGAAGTAACACAATTGAATTTGAGAATGATAAAAGAAAATGATTAGAATAAAATAAGCTTTTATACTTTACTCAAAATCAACTGATAAAAATAATAAAGAGAAGTAAATTACCCAATAGAAATTGTCTAAAATAGTCGTTTTAAAATAAACTGTAAAAATTCCACCCATTATCCGTCGTGTAATGCTTACAAACTGTAAGTGTACTCGATGGATAATGTTCAGGGCATTAACGGTTAAGATTTAGACACTTCGACGGATGAGGATAAGTTGATATCCGTCGAGCTTTAAAATACTCCAGAAAAGTAATTAATTTTTATTTACAATTTGTATATCGACGGATGACTCAACTCGATGGATAATGGTCATCCGTCGAGATGCAAATTTTGACTTAGCCAAAATTTTTATCCAAGACTAAAAATCATTTAAATTTCTGGCTACTTTTCAACTTGCAAAATAATTCAGATAAATTCAAGAGTAATTAAGCATACCAAACTCACTTACCAACCTAGAAAAGTAGGATTCATCCAGTGGCTTGGTAAAAATATCTGTAAGTTGCTTCTCACTTGGAACAAAATGTAATTCTACAGTACCATTCATTACATGTTCCCTTATGAAATGGTACTTGATGTCTATATGCTTTGTCCTTGAATGTTGCACTAGATTTTCAGTGATGGCAATTGCACTTGTGTTGTCACAGAAAATAGGAATCCTTTCAACTTGCAAACCATAGTCTAGCAATTGATTTTTCATCCATAAAATCTGTGCACAACAACTGCTAGCAGCAATATATTCAGCTTCAGCTGTAGAAGTAGAAACTGAATTTTGCTTTTTACTGAACCAGGACACAAGCTTGTCTCCTAAAAATTGACAGGTTCCTGTTGTGCTTTTTCTATCAATTCTGCAACCTGCATAATCTGCATCTGAATAACCAGTTAGATCAAAGCCAGAATCTCTAGGATACCAAATGCCAAGGTTTGGTGTTCCTTTGAGATATCTGAAGATTCTCTTAATAGCTATCAAATGAGACTCTCTAGGATCAGCCTGAAATCTAGCACACAAATATGTAGCAAACATTATATCTGGCCTACTAGCTGTTAAGTACAGAAGTGAGCCAACCATGCCTCTATAACTTGAAATATCCACAGACTTTTCAGTAGTGTTTAGTTCAAGCTTAGTTGCAGTGGCCATGGGAGTTTTTGCAGATGTGCAATCCATTAGATCAAACTTCTTTAAAAGATCAAAAATATATTTAGTTTGACTACTGAATATTCCATCACTAACTTGCTTAACTTGTAAACCAAGAAAGTAAGGTAGTTCTCCCATCATACTCATTTCATACTTGCTTTGCATCAGTTTGGCAAACTTTTTACAAAGTTTCTCATCTGTAGAACCAAAAATAATATCATCTACATAAATTTGAACAAGTATGCTAGAGCCATTCACATTTCTGAAAAATAAAGTTTTATCTACAGTACCTCTTGTGAAGTGATTTTCCAAAAGGAACTTTGATAAAGTGTCATACCAGGCTCTAGGTGCTTGTTTCAGTCCATAAAGTGCTTTCAGTAGATAATAGACATACTCTGGGAAATTTGGATCTTCAAAGCCAGGAGGTTGACTTACATACACTTCTTCCTCCAAATCTCCATTCAGAAAGGCACTTTTGACATCCATTTGATAGACCTTGAAATTGGCATGGGCTGCATAGGCTAAGAAGATTCTGATGGCTTCAAGTCTTGCAACAGGAGCAAATGTTTCATCAAAATCTATTCCTTCTTGCTGACAATAGCCTTTAGCAACTAATCTTGCTTTGTTCCTTACTACTATGCCATTTTCATCCATCTTATTTCTGAATACCCATTTGGTGTCTATTGGATTCTTTCCTGTAGGCTTGGGTACCAGCTTCCATACTTTATTCCTTTCAAATTGGTTTAGCTCCTCCTGCATAGCTAAAATCCAATCAGGATCTAACAAGGCTTCTTCTACCTTCTTTGGTTCTTCCTTAGACAGGAAGCTGCTGTATAGACATTCTTCTTGAGTTGCTCTCCTGGTTTGAACTCTGGAAGAAACATTACCAATAATCAGTTCAAAGGGGTGATCTTTTGTCCATTTTCTTGGTTGAGGTAGATTAGCCCTAGATGAAGAGACTTCAATGTTGTCTTGATGTGTGATTGAGTTTTGATTGCTAGAAACTCCCCCTGAGTTTGTGGATCTTTGATTTGAGATTGGGGTGCTTTCTATGGGTGATCTGCCTTGACTTCCTGCTCCTTTTGATAACCCGACGGATGGTGAATTTTGAGTACTGACGGATGAGGCAGGTTGTCTTCCAACGGATAATACAGATTGCCTTCCGACGGATGAAGCGTTATGTAACTCGACGGATGTTGAGTTTTGTGCTTCATTTGTAGTAGATTTGTCTGCATTATCCTTAGACACTGTTTCTTGATCACTCTCATCATCACTTTCATCACTGACCATCTCAACATTGTCGAATTTGAGGCTCTCATGGTAATCTCCATCTTTTAGTCCTTCAATATTTTTATCATCAAACACAACATGTATAGATTCAACAACAATGTTGGTTCTTAGATTGTAGACTCTATATGCTTTACCAACAGCATATCCAACAAAAATTCCTTCATCTGCTTTAACATCAAACTTCCCATTTTGATCAGTTTGATTTCTCAGAATATAGCATTTACAGCCAAAGACATGAAGAAAGTTCAGAGTTGGCTTCTTGTTCTTGAACAATTGATAAGGTGTCATGCATCTTGCTTGATTAATCAGAGAAATATTCTGAGTGTAGCATGCAGTGTTTACATCTTCAGCCCAGAAGTATGTTGGTAGTTTTGATTCTTCAAGCATTGTCCTTGCAGCTTCAATAAGAGATCTATTCTTTCTTTCCACTACTCCATTCTGTTGTGGAGTCCTTGCTGCTGAAAACTCATGCAAGATTCCATTTTCCTCACAAAATGCTCTCATGACATAGTTCTTGAACTCAGTTCCATTATCACTCCTGATTCTTCTAACTTTGAAATCAGGATGATTGTTAACTTGCCTTATGTGATTGATGATGATTTCACTAGCCTCATCTTTGGACTTTAGGAAATAGGTCCAAGAGAACTTTGAGAAATCATCTACAATTACTAGGCAAAATCTTTTCTTTGAGATTGACAATATATTGACTGGTCCAAACAAATCCATGTGAAGCAGTTGTAGAGGTTCTTCAATTGCTGAATCAAGTTTCTTCCTGAATGATGCTTTAATCTGCTTCCCTTTTTGGCAGGCATCACACAGTCCATCCTTTATAAACTCCACCATAGGAATGCCTCTAACTAGCTCTTTCTTTACCAGCTCATTCATGGTCTTGAAGTTCAAATGAGATAGTTTCTTGTGCCATAGCCAACTTTCATCTTAACTTGCTTTACTGAGAAGACAAGTTACATATTCTGCTTTAGTTGAGTTGAAGTCAGCTAGATACACATTTCCTCTTCTCACACCAGTGAGAACCACTTTGTTGTTTTGATTATTAATCACAACACAGGTTTCTTTGTTGAAGGTTACTGAGTTGCCTTTATCACAAAGCTGGCTGATACTCAACAGATTATGTTTGAGACCATCCACTAAGGCAACCTCTTCAATGATGACATTGTCCTTTGAAATCAAGCCATATCCCACAGTATAACCTTTGCTGTCATCTCCAAAAGTGATACTTGGGCCAGCTCTCTCTTCAAACTCTGTGAGCAGGGTAGAATCACCAGTCATGTGTCTTGAACAACCACTATTCAAGTACCAAAGATTCCTTCTGTTTCCCTGCACACATCAAAATCAAATCAAGTTGATTTTGGTACCCAAGTTTCCTTGGGTCCTGCCTTGTTAGCTTTCTTCTTCTGTTTCTTAGGTCTTAACTCATTTGACTTAGGAATTTCAGATTCTTCCTTAGTCATTTGGGTTGGGCCTTTGAAACCACTAGATGCAACAGAATTATCATGCATGTTATGGCTAACAGGAAATGGCATGCTTGGTGCAAACATGTTATTCCAGTAAGGCATGCTAAATGGCATTTGAGGCATATTGTATGCAGCATAATATGGATTAGCTGCAAATGGCATATTAGCAAACTGTGCATTCATGTTCTGTGTAGGCATAACATTAACAAGCATGGGAGGCATGTCATTCATGTTAGAGAATTGAGGCTGAACAGACATGGGAGTAGGCATGGCAGATTTGCAATTAACAGACAAATGATTTATACTACCACATTTGACACAGATTTTTCTGGGAGCATATTTGTCAGGTGTGTAGTTATTATGTTCGTTAATCCCTACTTTACCATTCCTATTGTTTTTCCTTTTAGTCTCTGTTTTTACCTCTATCTTCTCAAGTCTGTCACTTAACTGTTTGACAGTCATGTGACCAACATTAGCCTTCTTCCCTTTCTTGGCTTGACTTGACTCTCCTGAAACAAAGTTCTTGGAAACAGACCCATACTTTTCATTTAGCTTGGTTAATTTGGCTTTGCTAATGGGTTTGCTCACAGCCGACGGATGAGGATTTTTATCATTCGACGGATAACCCTTTTTTTATCCGATGGATAGTTCTCATCATCCGTCGAGTCTACATCTGTCAGCAATCCATCTACCAAAATAGGTTCTAGTTTCTCCTTATTCTTTTTCCAGGCTTCATCACAAAAAGACTCAATTCCTTGAACCTTAGTGATTTGAGCATGAACATCTCTGGATGTTTTCCATGCTTTAATCACCTCCTGTTCACGATCGAGTTGCTTCTTTAAAATTTCTTCCTTTTTCAAGGACTCAGTTAATTCCTTCTTGGCAATTCTACACTCAATTTTTAGTTTCTCAAACTCAACAAACTGAGACTCAAGCACAATATTCCTCTCACTCAAAAATAAGTTGTTTTCTTTGATTTTAGCATTTTCTTTAGTGAGGGACTTAAGTGTAACACGCAAATGATACAATTCTGTAGACATGTCATTTATTGCATCATTACACTCAGCTTTAGATAAATGTGCAAGATTTGTAGTGATTACCTGATTGCTTGAGGAACTTCTCTCTGTTTCATCAGACTTGGCCATAAGGGCTAGATTGACATAGCTGACATTCTCATCTTCATCCAAACCATCAGCTGCCCAGTCATTCTCTTGTGTAATAAAAGCCCTTTCCTTCTGTTTGAGTAGATCAAAGTATTTTTGCTTATAATCCACAGACTCAAATCTTTTCTTACTGGAATCTTACTTTCTACACTCATTTGCAAAATGCCCTGCCAAGCCACATTTGAAACACTTGAATTTTAATTTATCCACCATGTTTCTATTTGGCTTGGCAGCTCCAAAGTTCTTCTTGAACTTGAGCTTGGAAAATCTTCTTGAAAGGAATGCTAGGTGCTCATCAATGTCCTCCATGTCATCTTGACTCAATGAATCTTCACTTTCTGCAGCTAGCCCTTTACCCTTGCTTTCACAGGCCTTTGAAGTTGATTCCACAGCTTCCATCTTCACTTCCTTCTCCTTTTCCAGTTCAGCCACTAGTGCAATGGATCCTCCTTTCTTCTTTCCTCTCTCCATTCTTTCATCCTGCTCTATCTCAAGCTCATAGGTCTTCAGAATGCCATACAGTCTCTCTAAAGTAAACTCCTTATAATCTTGTGAGTTTCTCAATGAGACTGTCATTGGTTTCCATTCCTTTGGAAGAGATCTGAGAAATTTCAGATTGGAGTCTTTAGTCTGATAGACTTTTCCATGCAATTTAAGAGCATTTAGTAGCTTTTGGAATCTACTAAAAATGTCAGTGAGTGACTCACTTTCTTCATTGTGAAAATGCTCATATTGCTGAATCAAGAGCTGCATTTTATTTTCTCTTACTTGCTCAGTACCATCACAGATTATCTGTATTGTGTCCAAAACTTCCTTGGCAGTCTTGCAGTTGATGATGTTATCAAACATGTCTGCATCAACACCATTGAACAGAATGTTCATGGCCTTTTTATCTTTCCTGACTTGTTCAATATCAGGATCAGACCATTCATGCCTTGGCTATAACGACTCGTATATTTTAAATGTGTAATTATTAAATAAGTAATAAATAAAATATATGTATTGGTAGTGCCAGCAGTGTATTGTGTGTTACTATTTTTATATGTGACTGTGGTCGTATAAGGATTATTTGTGTAATAATAGTGAGTGGTATTGTTCTGTTCCACTTTAAAAAGTGGATTTAATTGCAGATTTATTTCCATAAATATTTGGATGATCTCTAAAATTGGTTTTATAATTTTATAATTACA
Organism: Apium graveolens; assembly: GCF_009905375.1. Classification (NCBI taxonomy): domain Eukaryota; kingdom Viridiplantae; phylum Streptophyta; class Magnoliopsida; order Apiales; family Apiaceae; genus Apium; species Apium graveolens. The sequence continues at coordinate 222,325,497 of NC_133652.1, forward strand.
ATCATTATTTTTGAGACTTTCTAAAATTGAGAAATCAATATTTCATTAATTATTTATTTTTAAATGATTTTCTGAGTGTGATTAATGGTAAAATCCATATTTAATTATGGAAATCTTCAAAAATTATGAAACTTATATTTTATTAAGTTCGTATTATTCTGAGAATTTTAAAATTATTTTGGGAATTTTCGGAGTTTGTTTCACCCGCGCGTCGATTCGTTTAGTTAAGAAAAGCGGGTATAAATTGCGTTTCAAAAATTGTTTTAAAATTAGGAAATTTATGTTTTTATAAACTTCGGGATATTTACAATATTTTAAAACTATTTTCGTAATTTTCTGAAATTGTTTTGCGGGCACCTCGGTTCGTTAAATTCGAATTTCGGAATAAACCGAGTCTCAGAATCTTCGTAATTATCCAGAAGTACACGTGTTTAACTCTAGGAAATTAGGTGGGAGCGTGGCAGTAGATTATTGCTTGCCTTGTGTACTGATAGATATTAATAAAACAAATATAGAAGGTAATACCCCTGTAACCCCTTTTACTCTGAATCACTCTCTAAAAAAAAATCGAATTCACGAGGGCTTAATTTCTTCCCCTCGCGTTTTCTGATCTCTTCCTGTTAATTCCACCTCTCCCACTCTGTTTCCCCTTGTCGCCGTTTGTGCTCCTGTGTTTTCCGGTAAGTCGCCGGTGGTTATGTGGGTGATTCAGTCGTGTATATATTTATGTATATGAGTATATACGCATGTGGTTAGTTGGTGCGAGTCTGTGTTTGTGTTGTGCTCGATCTCTGTTTTTGCTTCTCGGTACGCTGCCTGGTCGCCGCCCTTCCGGGTTTTTTTTTTCCCGATAGAGGTGGCGCGTGGCCGTTACTTCACTATGGTTCTGTTGTTGCCTGTGCGGTGCTAATATGGTCGTAGTTGTATATGCTTTTCTGTTTCGCGCGTTGTGCGCGTGTGTTTGTGGTTAAGATTTTTATTATTTTTTTATGTTATTTTCTGCAGGAATTCGTTGAGTAAAATTCATGAAATAAAATAGAATTGCGTGCGGAAATTATTTAATCGGTAGAATTTAGTGTTGGAAACCCGAATTAATCGGGTACCCGCGAATTTTACCGCCGTCCGCGATGAATTTCGACGAGCGGACGGTGGACGATGATGATGTTTATCTGAGTCCTAATATTTGAAAATAAATAAATATGAATAATAAATAATAATTGTAATTAAGTTGAAATTCGGAAATGCGTGGAATTATAATTGTAATTAGTTGGTTCAAATCGGTGGTTGGGAATTGTTAATGTGGATTGGTTGTGATTTGACGTCGAGTTGTTCGACGGGTAGGCCGATAAACAGAGGAGGTGCTGCCGAATTTTCGGAAATTAAATTCGGAAATTCGGGAAATTATCGGAACGTCGAACGAGTATAAATAAGTATATCCATATATTCTGTGCGAAACCTGATTGCGATGTGATAAACTATTTTGCCAAATCGATGACCCTGATTTCGTAAAATTAGGAGTATACGTATTTTTTTGGAAACAAACACCAACCCGATTTCTCGAGGACGTGAATCCTGAATGTTGGATTGTTATTGTATTATAATAATGTATATAATTACGAGTCGGGTTTGAATATCGTTGGGTAGACTTGGTGTAGAGGATATGTCAAGCATACCTAGACATCTAACGTAGGGTATTTCGGCTCTGTAGGTTCTGGTCGAAGGACTCTGAAATTGATATTGAATTAATATAATCTAGTGGTCAGTCAGCAAGTGCCTCGAGGTTCCCAAGCAAAGAACCCTGAGAGTCCTGGATATTATCTTGAGATAGATTGCCGCGAAGCAGGGATGTCTTCTAGTGAGACAGTCATTCTTCCATGAGAGCCTGAGCGTTCACGTCTATCAAAATCAATTAGAGATGGTCTTAAAGCTCTACAAGGCAAGTACCCCTGACCATTCTTTTATGGTTCAGTGTATATGGATAGCTAAATGTTTTATTCTCGTAATGGAACAGAAACGTTTTAAGTTACGTATCCCCTGTAGTTATAAAATCATTGTTTTCGAATTATTTTGGGGAAAAGTAACTTCGAAAGGTACCTGTCTCAAATGGAATAATTTGCGAAACGGATTTGATATGTGTGCTGGCTAAATAAATGATTTTGAAAATAAGATGGGTACAAGTGTTTTGAAAACTGGATAAAACGGTCAGATATGGGATACATTGGGGCCAAAGTAGGCCTATTGAGGTGGCGTAAGAGGCTAATTCGGTTGCGCGCATTATAAAACCGATTAGTCCAGCAGGTCAGAGACCTAGCTAGTCTCTGAGTTCCGGAACAGGTAAATGGGATGGCAGTTAGAGCCGTCTGGTGTTGATAGCCTGATCAGCTGTCTTCACATATCCGCTACGTATTTGATTTGGTTTTGTGTGATTCCCGTAAGGGCATGAATAGTTAATATAGCGGATTTGGAAATGAAAATGGCATGCTAGAATTATTCTTTGGTATTTATACACAGCACACTACTGATGTTATTGTTTTACAGTTTATATCTGTTTTACATGTTTCTAACGAATTATGAATTCTGTTCCTATAACTGTTTTACTTTAAACTATTTTGCTTGTTATTCATATAGCGGTACTGCTGAGCAAGCAATTGCTCACCCTTACAGAATGTTTTATATATGTATTGCAGATGCCTAGGAGAATCTTCGGTGCTAGTCGGGCAGAGTTCCAGTTCCCTTTGTATCAAACTCCTCTGAGATGGTTGTGCTAGACCAAGGGTGGTCTGTTGAGTTGTTGTGTTAAGTTAGCTGCGTCGAGATGATTGTTGTAAGTTTGAGTTGTTTTAGTTGAATAACCTGAGTCATACTTAAACCTGGAAAAGGTCTTGGTTAAGGGGTCGTAGTTATGTTTTAGTCTGAATTATAATTGTTATTATTGTTGTTGATGACGTCAACTCCTGACCCCGGGGTTGAGGCCGTCACAGTTGGTATCAGAGCTACAGGTTTGAGTCCCTGATTTAGGTTATGGGTAGAGTCAAAATAGTGAAGAAAGGTTCGTAGATAGATGTGAGTCAGCAACTCAATCAAAGGAGCGAGTCTAAGAATTTAGTCAAGGGTTTCAGAGATGTAACCCTGACATTTGTTGGGAATTGACTGGAACTGCCCTAACCTAGAGTACGTTTCCTTCGTATATGTATTATTAGTAACGTCCGATAGAGATTTCTAGTTTTTCCTCGAGAAAACGAGTCTGATTGCGAAGATTCAGCATTGAGCGGGCTTTTGTTGTGCCAGCTGAGAAGACGCCAATGTTATTTCTAGATATCGCCTTTTCTATGTCAAGGAATGTTATTGGCTCGATTGTGTGACCTTGGTGAGTTTGGATAGCATGATAATAGCCAGTGGCCACTATAATAGTCAAGTGTTATAATGAATGTGGATCAGAACGAGAGGTTGTATCTTTTAACCCTTATATTTCATCCTTGAAATGTATTTTGTTTAAAGAGTAACTGTTTCCTATTCCATAAGTTGCTTATCTTTCCGATGAGGAAGTTGTAAATCCGAGGTAAGCTACTTAGGGTTCTGTTGATCTCATTACAAATCAGATTCCTTCTTTTATATTTGTGAATTTCTTATCTGAACATTGTTTCTTTCCTCGGTGATTTTTTCGGTTGATTGGGGCAAACAACGCATATGAATTGACCATTTGTCTGTGTGGCAAAAGGGTCTGGTGGGACGCCACCGAGTTATGTGTTGTGACTGTATGGTACTAAGACTGGCCATCTTATGTACCTGTATGGTTGCTCTCAGTCATACCTATATTTTCTTCTTCACTATTTCTTCTTATTCGATTTCCTCGAGCCAGAAATTTTATTGGATTTTCTATGATAATGAATTTCTGCGATTAGATGGTGCTTGTTATTGAAAGCAAGTAAGAGCGACTGTTGAGAAGAATGCGAGTCCTATATCAGGATATCATTTAAGAATAATGGTAATCGTGAGAATTTAGGAACTTAATGATGGAATTATAGCTTCAGGAAAAATAAATCAGTGGTTGATGAAGTTACAGCTTCGGGAAGAGTAAGATAGTGGTGGATGAACCGCTCGTGGGTGAAAAGAAATCCTCTTTAGAAGAGTGATTGGTTGAAATTTGAACTTTGGTGCTTAGAGGAGCTCAGTGTTGCTTAAATTGACCTAATTAAACAGTTGGTTCAAGATAGGTGGATGAAATGACCAGATAAGTCTCGTAGTGTATCAGATTAGTATTAGTATGATAATAGAGCAATGACTGGAGGTTAGTCCGTTGCTGTTGTATTGAGAAGTCATGCTATGTTATTCAATTTCTTTATATTTTAGTTCCCTGAACTGTTGTTGATTCTGCTACTGTCATTGTTGATGTGATTGCTAGTGCTACTAATCTAGATTTCTTTGGTAAATGGGCCCCGGTATTAAAGACATAGGTATTTTATTGGGCAGCATTTTCCTGATACAGGTGCACCGTTTAAACAGTGATATTTTTTGCTAAACATTTTGCTATGTTTTGAATAATTCATTTATATATTCCAGGAAAATGCCACCCAAGAAATTACCCAGTCTAAAGAAAATAGTAGTAGTTTTATAGAGGGTCCAATTATAAATGAAATCTTAGACTTGTTGCGCAAGCAGCAGCAACAACAGTTGCAGCTAATCCAATAGGTTCAGCAACAACAACTATTGTCGCAGTAGCAACAGTAAGGAGTGAACCCAAGTGTTTGTTTCAAATCTTATTGGAATGTTAACCCCTTTGAGTTTAAAAGTGAACCTAATCCAGTAACTGCTGGAGCATGGTTAAGAGAAATGGAGGAAGTTTTCAACCTCGTGCAAGTAAGTGATAACCGTAAGACCGATTATGTAAGTTATTTGTGGAAAAATAAAGTGAATTATTGGTGGGAATTAACCAGAGCGTTAGAAGGAGAAGGCCCTATCTCATGGGCTAGGTTTACTGAGTTGTTTTTGGAAAGGTATTTCCCAGATTGTGTGTGTTAGAATTTGAGGCCAAGTTTACAGAATTGGCCTGATTAGTTCCTAAGTATGTAAGTATGGAGATTCAGAAAGTAATGGAAGGTGACCAGAAGTTGATTGTTAAGGATGAAAGTGATAAGGAAAGGAAGTCAGAAGGTGTTAAGGATAAAGCAAACCAAGGAAAATCCACTCAGGGATTTGAGAATTGGTTTGGCTGGGATAGGGGTAAGAGACCCCGAAGATAGAGTTTATTACAGGCTAAGTCTAGTGTTACTTCAGTTGTTTCCAGTCTAGCCCAGTTATTCAAGTGAGCAGTGGATTGCAAGTTCTGTGAAAGGAGATGCAGTGGTACGTACAAGAAGAATGTATGATGTTTCAAGCTGGACATAAGGGTCATTATGCCTCGAAAGGTAACCCAGGGGTTATGTATTACAATCGTGGAGAAAGTGACCATATTGCAATAAATTGTAGAATGGTTATTCAAGATATTATACCCCAAGGGTCAACATACAGTTCAGCTAGAGATAAAACTTTCAAAAGAAACAAGAAATTAAATGTTTAGAAGTTGGACGTAGTTGCAGTTGATCTGGCACCCTCCGAGTTAGAGGGTTTTGATATGATTTTAGGATAAAATTGGTTGTCCTGTATCATGGCAAGGAGTGGTTTCAGAAGAAGCAAAGTGTAAAGTGTATAGAAGCCAATAGTAAAATACGTTTTTGGATGCATAAGCAATATAAGGAATTCTTCCAATCATGCAAGAAAAGAAGTAATAAGCTAAGGATATAAGGTAGATTTACTATTTGTAAAGATACGAAGAAGTGAGTATTTAAACTGGAAGAATTTTGAGTAATAAATAAATGTCCTGGAATGTCTGAAGGTCAGTGGAATGAAATACTTAGCGCGACAATTGTGAAAGTGATTGAAAGGAAGGTGAGAATAATAGATAGAGACCCTGAAATGCACCAGTGATGTTGCTGGAAAGAAGAATAAGATTATGAGATTGTGTACCAATTATCGGGAGTTTAACAGAATGATAAATAAGAGTAGGTAACCTCTGTAAAGGATTGGTTACTTATGTGACCTAATTCAAGGAGTGTGATTTATACGGGATTGATCTAAGATACAGCCTAAGGGCATGTTTAAGATTGTAATTAGGATGGGTTATGAGTGTTGCAAGGCTGGTGATATCATGTGAAGTGACAAGTGTATGAGTCATCTATAAGGATTTAAAGAACATAGTGTATAAAGAGTACTTGGATAAGCAAATCGTATTTATTGATAACATCCTCGTCCATCTAAGGGTTAAGGAAGACTAAGTTGAACACTTAAAGAAATGTCTGCGAAAGGTTGAAAAGTAGCAATCGAATACTAAGCTTCAAAAATATGAGAATTTTGATCAGAATTGATTATGAGCCATGGTTGTTAAAGTGACTCCCCATCAAGAAGGATCCTTTCAGGGATAAATGTCTTGAGTGGAAAAGAAAATTGAATATTATTAAGATTATTGAAGAATTAGCGGGAGAATGGAAGAAGTTAGGAATTGAAGATTTAGGTACACGGAAGTAATGGAGAGTAAGTGTATGAGATCACTTTTCAATCAGAAGGAAGGGGAAAAATCAAGTAATGTTAACATGACTAAGATTCCGAGGAAAATTGAAAAGAGTAAGAGATAGAGTTTGAATACCGAAAGGTGATAAAATTTGAATATATGAATTTACTATCTAGCTAGACGAATGAGAATGAGTAAGAAGTGCTTAGATGTTGGAATTAAATTGAAAATCAGAATTACCTCTCATCTTTAGATGAAGGGTTAAAATAAGAAGGTGATTCGGACAATATAAGATAGGTGGAGAGTATGTATGATGGGTTTAAAAAAAAAAAAACTACTGTAATTACCTACCCTAGATTGAATTTTCTATGATAATAGTTACCCTGTTAGTAATAAAATAATACTTTGCGAAGTGTTGTGTGGACACAAGCATGATTCCTCCCTCTATTGAGAAAAAGCGGGAGTAGAGATATTGTTAAGTCCTAGATTAACTCAGTACATTCATAGTGTGGTGGTGTTAACTCAGGAAAGAGTTGAAACGACTTGTGATATACAAAGAGAGAAAGTGGATTCGCATCAAGAGAATACGAATGCTTAGAATGAGGATCGGGGTATAGGCGAAAGTTTTACCCTAATAGAGATTGGTTAGGGGAGCAGAAGGGACAAGTTGAGTCCTCAATATAGTGAATCATTTGAGGTATTGGTAAATATAGGTATAGTTGCCATGAGTTGACGTGGCTGCTGCAGTTGTATATATATATATATTATGTCTTGCGTATCAATATTAGGGCGATATGTATCTAATGCAACGCAAGTCTTTGTCTAGGAGCCAATGTGCTTTAACCCAAATTTATTTTACGTAAAACGATTAATTCGAATTCTAGATCGTTAAGAGCGAGTCCTTAGTAATGAATTTATATCTATATTGAGTATGCCTTGAATAGATCTTTGAGTCGAAGAGTCTACCTGAAAGTTAGAGTCAGATGTGCTTGACAAATATCCTCACTTATTTAGTTAGATCAGATTCTGAGGACAGAATCTTTTTAAGGGGGAAAGAATATAACGACTCGTATATTTTAAATGTGTAATTATTAAATAAGTAATAAATAAAATATGTGTATTGGTAGTGCCAACAGTGTATTGTGTGTTACTATTTTTATATGTGACTGTGGTCGTATAAGGATTATTTGTGTAATAATAGTGAGTGGTATTGTTCTGTTCCACTTTAAAAAGTGTATTTAATTGCAGATTTATTTCCATAAATATTTGGATGATCTCTAAAATTGGTTTTATAATTTTATAATTACAATCATTATTTTTGAGACTTTCTAAAATTGAGAAATCAATATTTCATTAATTATTTATTTTTAAATGATTTTCTGAGTGTGATTAATGGTAAAATCCATATTTAATTATGGAAATCTTCAAAAATTATGAAACTTATATTTTATTAAGTTCGTATTATTCTGAGAATTTTAAAATTATTTTGGGAATTTTCGGAGTTAGTTTCACCCGCGCGTCGATTCGTTTAGTTAAGAAAAGCGGGTATAAATTACGTTTCATAAATTGTTTTAAAATTAGGAAATTTATGTTTTTATAAACTTCGGGATATTTACAACATTTTAAAACTATTTTCATAATTTTCTGAAATTGTTTTGCGGGCACCTCGGTTCGTTAAATTCGAATTTCGGAATAAACCGAGTCTCAGAATCTTCGTAATTATCCAGAAGTACACGTGTTTAACTCTAGGAAATTAGGCGGGAGCGTGGCAGCAGATTATTGCTTGCCTTGTGTACTGATAGATACTAATAAAACAAATATAGAAGGTAATACCCCTGTAACCCCTTTTACTCTGAATCACTCTCTAAAAAAAATCGAATTCACGAGGGCTTAATTTCTTCCCCTTGCATTTTCTGATCTCTTCCTGTTAATTCCACCTCTCCCACTCTGTTTCCCCTTGTCACCGTTTGTGCTCCTGTGTTTTCCGGTAAGTCGCCGGTGGTTATGTGGGTGATTCAGTCTTGTATATATTTATGTATATGAGTATATACGCCTGTGGTTAGTTGGTGCGAGTCTGTGTTTGTGTTGTGCTCGATCTCTGTTTTTGCTTCTCGGTACGCTGCCTGGTCGCCACCCTTCCGGGTTTTTTTTTCCCAATAGAGGTGGCGCGTGGCCGTTACTTCACTATGGTTCTGTTGTCGCCTGTGCGGTGCTAATATGGCCGTAGTTGTATCTGCTTTTCTGTTTCGCGCGTTGTGCGCGTGTGTTTGTGGTTAAGATTTTTATTATTTGTTTTTATGTTATTTTCTGCAGGAATTCGTTGAGTAAAATTCATTAAATAAAATAGAATTGCGTGCAGAAATTATTTAATCGGTAGAATTTAGCGTTGGAAACCCGAATTAATCGGGTACCCGCGAATTTTACCGCCGTCCGCGATGAATTTCGACGAGCGGAAGGTGGACGATGATGATGTTTATCTGAGTCCTAATATTTGAAAATAAATAAATATGAATAATAAATAATAATTATAATTAAGTTAAAATTCGGAAATGTGTGGAATTATAATTATAATTAGTTGGTTCAAATCGGTGGTTGGGAATTGTTAATGTGGATTGGTTGTGATTTGACGTCGAGTTGTTCGACGGGTAGGCCGATAAACAGAGGAGGTGCTGCCGAATTTTTGGAAATTAAATTCGGAAATTCGGGAAATTATCGGAACGTCGAACGAGTATAAATAAGTATATCCATATATTCTGTGCGAAACCTGATTGCGATGTGATGAACTATTTTGCCAAATTGATGACCCTGATTTCGTAAAATTACGAGTATACGTATTTTTTTGGAAACAAACACCAACCCGATTTCTCGAGGACGTGAACCCTGAATGTTGGATTGTTATTGTATTATAATAATGTATATAATTACGAGTCGGGTTTGAATATCATTGGGTAGACTTGGTGTAGAGGATATGTCAAGCATACCTAGACATCTAACGTAGGGTATTTCGGCTCTGTAGGTTCTGGTCGAAGGACTCTGAAATTGATATTGAATTAATATAATCTAGTGGTCAGTCGACAAGTGCCTCGAGGTTCCCAAGCAAAGAACCCTGAGAGTCCTGGATATTATCTTGAGATAGATTGCCGCGAAGCAGGGATGTCTTCTAGTGAGACATTCATTCTTCCATGAGAGCCTGAGCGTTCACGTCTATCAAAATCAATTAGAGATGGTCGTAAAGCTCTACAAGGCAAGTACCCCTGACCATTCTTTTATGGTTCAGTGTATATGGATAGCTAAATGTTTTATTCTGGTAATAGAACAGAAACGTTTTAAGTTACGTATCCCCTGTAGTTATAAAATCATTGTTTTCGAATTGTTTTGGGGAAAAGTAACTTCGAAAGGTACCTGTCTCAAATGGAATAATTTGCGAAATGGATTTGATATGTGTGCTGGCTAAATAAATGATTTTGAAAATGAGATGGGTACAAGTGTTTTGAAAACTGGATAAAACTTTCGATATGGGATATATTTGGGCCAGAGTAGGCCTATTGAGGTGGCGTAAGAGGCTAATTCGGTTGCGCGCATTATAAAACCGATTAGTCCAGCAGGTCAGAGACCTAGCTAGTCTCTGAGTTCCGGAACAGGTAAATGGGATGGCAGTTAGAGCCGTCTGGTGTTGATAGCCTGATCAGTTGTCTTCACATATCTGCTACGTATCTGATTTGGTTTTGTGTGATTCCCGTAAGGGCATGAATAGTTAATATTGCGGATTTGGAAATGAAAATGGCATGCTAGAATTATTCATTGGTATTTATACACAGCACACTACTGATGTTATTATTTTACAGAGCATGCTAGTTTTGATATCCAGTTTATATCTGTTTTACATGTTTCTAACGAATTATGAATTCTGTTCCTATAACTGTTTTACTTTAAACTATTTTGCTTGTTATTCATATAGCGGTACTGCTGAGCAAGCAATTGCTCACCCTTGCAGAATGTTTTATATATGTATTGCAGATGCCTAGGAGAATCTTCGGTGCTAGTCGGGCAGAGTTCCAGTTCCCTTTGTATCAAACTCCTCTGAGATGGTTGTGCTAGACCAAGGGTGGTCTGTTGAGTTGCTGTGTTAAGTTAGCTGCGTCGAGATGATTGTTGTAAGTTTGAGTTGTGTTAGTTGAATAACCTGAGTCATACTTAAACCTGGAAAAGGTCTTGGTTAAGGGGTCGTAGTTATGTTTTAGTCTGAATTATAATTGTTATTATTGTTATTGATGACGTCAACTCCTGACCCCGGGGTTGAGGCCGTCACATTGGCTTTGGAACAGATGGTTCATTTCCTGTTGCAGCTCTCATTGGAACATGAGGGCCTCTTTCTATGCAGTCTACATAGGCCTCATCTTGAGAAAGCATATGAAGATGCATCTTTACCTTCCAATGATGGTAATTATCTTTATCAAGAAAAGGAATCTTGACTCCAACATCTTTCTTGTTCATCTTGCTGAATTGTTTTGATCTTTAAACTCTTTGTAGATTAAGAGCTTGCTCTGATACTAATTGTTAGTCCCTTAACAATATAGCAAGAATTACAGAAGGGGGGTTGAATGGAATTCTTGAACCTTTTTCTTGAAATAAAAATGTTCAACTCGATTATGGATATATTTGTTTTGATTAGCACAATGCGGAATGTAAACTTGAATGAATCAAAACATAAGTAATTAAAAACAAGAGTCTTTAAAAACTTTCTGGTGGATTTAAACAATTCCATCAGAGATATATTTAATATATCGAGAGGACTCTGTGTGCAGAAATGCTCACAACTGCTTACAAAATAGAACTGCTAAAAACACAGGAAATGCTAAAGATAGTGCTTACAAAGATTTCTCTGTTGTTGTTTCTTAGCTATCTCAGTTATTTTTCTATTTGCTACTCTCTTGGTTTATATATTACCAAGATTATAAAGTCAAAAGAACTGAACAAATATAAAATCTAACAGTCTTGATCTTTGCTGCTTTTCGTCCTCTATTACCCAGTTAATGGGCTTCCACAGTGTACTTGTATCCAACTCAACGGCTGTGTGTCAGCTTTCACTGTTCAACTGATGTTTGAATCTTGATATGATCATCTGTCGACTTTTAGATCATCTGTCGATGACTTAATTGATCATCCGTCGAATGCTATGTTAAACATCCATTGATAGTCATTTGATCATCCGTCGAAGCTTTGTTAAGCATCCGTTGGTAGCTATTTTGGTCATCCGTCGAAGCTTTGTTAATCATCCGTTGGTAGCTACTTTGGCACTTGACTTCATTTCACTTATACAGAATTACAAGACATTGCTTATGTACAGTTAATCAACCTATTCTGCATATCTAGTTAAAGTCAACATGACTTATATGCTACTACAGATTCTATACAAAGGTGCATACAACACTGTGCTACAAACTTATTATTACATAAGCTACTCACTCGATGGATAATAAGTTAATCATCCATCGGGACTATAATGAGTCATCCGTCGGGACTATAATTCTTATTCATCGAGTGCTACATTATTTCACTAAGTAAAATCTACTTAGATGTTTTGTTTATGTAATCATCAAGTACTCAACATATTCACAACAAATGTATATTATTGATCTACGCTAAAACTAAAATTAAATTAAAAGTAAAGGTAATTCTTATATTATTGGTTCGTGCTAAAATAAAATTGAAATTTCCCTAATTCGTTTTTTGGTGTAATGTAGGTTTGGGATTGAGGGATAACTGGGATCCAACCCTAAGCTGAAATATTAAAAACTTGATTCGATATTTGTGTGTAAAATGTTTGGGTTTATATAATTGCATTTTTTTCAATTTCTATAATATCCAAAACTATTTTAATTAAATGAAAATAGAGATGATTCATTAGTCATTATAATTATGTCGGACTATAATAAATCAATATTGTATTCATCCGGGAATTCATGATAAATTAAAATTAAAATATGAAAATAACTATATCAACTAAAATAAAATAATATGTACTTTTATTCGGGTTAACATAAATGTTTATTATTGATACATAAACGTTTTATCACTGATCCGAGTTTAAACAAATATAAATTTGAATATAATTAGTTAGATTTGTTTGGTATACCAAAGTAAAGATAGTTTGTTTACTATTAATATGAGCTAAAATTTATCTTTTAATTAAAACATAATTATCTTTTATAAACACACCTATGAATTTCAACAAAACTAAATCTTCCAATCAGTGATATTTCTTTACAAACTAAAATTTCACTAAATTATACATATGCCTATTTAAAATAATTATCAAACCATATTATCAAAAATTTCTAATAAATAAATTACAGAGCTTAAAGTTTTCACTTTAAATTAAATTCATAAATTATATATTAATAAATATAATCCGTGTATCGCACGAGTTTTAGGTTAGTATATATATACACACAAAACATTAGAAGTTTGATTTGTTGATCGATCATGCTAATTCTAATTGATATTGAAGTAAACTTCCTCTACTAATTTAAATGCTAATCTATATTGAACTATATATTTCTATATTTGATATTAAAGTTGTAATATCCCATATTTTTAAATATTATTATTATTATTATTATTTGGAATTGTTTATGTGATTTTTATCTGAATTTTGGTGAATTATCTGATAATTGGAATTGGTGTTTGGGTGTTTATATGTGATATTATTTGAGTATTTTAATTTTTATATGTCCAGAATAAAATATAGATAATTGTGATATTTTTCTGGTAATTTTTGGACTGTTATATGATTTTATAATAATTTATGGATTTATTAATTATTTTCTGAGTAATTATAAAACTATTTTATAAAGCCGGGAATCGTCCAACCTCAACCGTTTTTACGTTTTTACAACCCGAAACTCTTCCGAAAACTCTTTCCAAACCTAATCTGGTAATTCCGGACATTTTCCGTGTTTTGAATTTTTCGATCCGGATTACGATTTGACCCGTGCGCGGCCCGACGCAAGATTTTCGATACGATAGTCATTTTGATAAATCAATAAAACCCGTATTCTTGAGAGACGAGATATTTTTACATTATTTTCTCATGGAGTATTTTATAAGAAGTCCAGTTTTGATAATTATCCAAATCTGATATAAAATTGTATCGTTTTTATAGTTACTTAGCGGCTAAGTAATCTATTATCGGCTAAGCAACAAATTTATCGATCCAATATTATCCAATGCGTACCAATATTCTATAAGTATAAATAGCTTTTTATTTATTAATAATTATTATTAAAAATCAGTTTTTATTTTTATTTTTCAGAAAATCAGATTTTTCTCTCAAGAATTAGGGTTAGGGTTTTGATTTGTTCTTGAAGATCAAAGCAAATTTGGGAATGATTCTGTGGTCCAAATCACAAGTATGAATATCCGTTTTGAAGCTCTCAACATCCTCTTTCTGATTTCAGCATCAAAATCAACCAAGGATGGGTAATCTATAAAGTCAAATTTTAGGGTTTATATTCAAGAATTGGGGCTTTTGATTTTATGAGTTTTTGATTGTTTCTGATGATATAGTTAGCTTTATTATGATTAATATGATTTATTTGGACCGGTTTTATTGATGTTTTAGTTCAACATGTTAAAAATCGAGCTCTTGAGTTTATCAGATTTTTGAATTGAATTTCTGGATTACCTGGTGTTTGTTTGTTAGTTTTAAGATTGTGATTAGTTTGGATATGAATTCGGGATTATTTTGATACCAGGATTGTAAGTTTTTGTTGAGTATTGGCTGAATTTGATTTTCCGATGTATTCACCGAAGAATTCGACGTTTTGGATCGGAAAAGTCGACTCAGGCAATGTTTTTGATTTCTGGGTTGGCGTATTTGTTCATAGTAGGATTTGGAATCGATTTGGTATTGAAATCGATTGAAACGAGGTTGATTGGATGCTTTCTGAGTATTGCCGGAGTTCTGCCAGACTTACTGCGGTTACCGGAAAACCTCGTCGGTTTATGGGTTTTCCAGAAATCCGGCGGGTGTTTTTGGCGACCCTGTCGGTTTCTTGAGGACCCGGATATAACCCGACTTCGACCCGGTTTAGATCATGTTTTCTCCTATTCCAAAATCAAAAACATGTTTCTGCAATTTCTATTTTATTTTAAATCAAAATTCAGTTTCTTTTATTTTAAAAATTCATTTTTATTTTGAAAATCATTATTTTTAATTCTGAAAATTTATTTTAATTCAAAACTAAATCCAAATTATTTAGTTAATTAATTTTTATTGATAATTAATTATTTAGTTAGTCAATTAATTTAAATATTAATTGATTAATTAATTTAATTAGTTATTAATTAATTTTAATTGATTATTTAATTAGATTTAATTATTTATTTTTTGATTTAAAAATTCCAAAAAATAGTTTCGAGCTTTAAAATATTATTTTAAATTATTTTCCAGGCTCGATAATTCTTATAAAATTATTTTCGGGTGTTCGAGCCCCATTATTTATTTATAAAATAATTCAGAGACCGTTTTAATTCCGAAAAATGTTCAAAAATTCATAATAAATCAACCGTTCGTTTCAACCGTTCGACCGTTTAATACGAAACGAATGCCTCTAGACTCAGGAAAATATTCCGCTTTCTATAAAAATACTTTCGAGACCCAAATCCTTTTGTTTCGAAAGGTCGCTTGTTTTGTAAATCGATTCTGAGTCGCATAGTGACTGAAAAATCATATTTTGACCCGATTTTAGTTTTAAACGTATTGGGTCGAAGCTTTTGACGAACCGAGTCATATGTGTTATGAATTATATGATAGGTGAGCTATGTGTTTATGTGCTATGTGAATTACATGTGTACGTGGGTCAATGGTCTTGTATTTGACTGTCTTCTTTATGTGTGTGCTATTGTATGGGTAGAAGATAGGATTTTGACGCGCAGCTCGTCGAGTAATTATCGATTAGACGATTAAGTTGTATATTTTATTTATAGATGCGGATCATTCGAGTTGATCAGGACCAGATGTAATGGAGGAAGATTAAAGTTGAATAATATGGAATATTGGGTTGCAGCACTGCATGAGCAGCAGATCAGAGATCTGGCGAAGTAAAAGACGGTGATGTTTTGAGACAGAATGTCAGAATAGATGCGTCTTTGCGAGTGTGACTAACTGCTAAATCCCAAAGGCAAGTACCCCTGACTTCACTTATCGTTCAAGTGATATTTATTTCGAATTAATTATACAAGTATCCCTATCATCATTTATCGTTCAAGTGATATATATTTTAAATCTTTTTATGCAAATATTGCTTTCCCTATTCTCAGTTTAGAATAGATAAATGTTTTACATATCGCTGAATTAAAATGCTTATCATGCAAGTACCCTCTGCTATTCTATGTTCAGAATAGTTAAATATTTTACTTATCAAATTATTGGATGTATAAATGTTTTGGATGTTGAGAAAGATGACGTTGTTTTGGTTTTATGCCCAAGTAAATGGGCGAATGTGGATCTGAGGTTGCTTTTTTGAATGTTACAAAAAATTTCCAGAATAACAACAAGCAAACTTTCTGGGTTTTGCTAACAATAATACCAAACAAGAACAGCAGGCTCTTGAACACAAAAGAAAATATGCAAGCTAAAACAGTTCTGGGTTTTAAAATCACCAAGACTATTAAACCCCAGGCTTCAAGATTATCAAGATTATCAAACCCTAAACAATTAAAACTTAAAAAACAAGAGCGAGCTCACACAAATGTGGCCTAAAGCAACAAGCTCACACAAACGTGGCTAAAATGAACATTCATATTCAAGAAAGGGTTTGGTTGTTTATGTTCTTGCAGGTTTGAAAGTGGACTCTCGAGAGAGTTTGCTGATGAAGATGAATCCAGGGGCACCGAGACCCAAGGATGGAGCTCCCCTCCTTCTAGCACCAAATGATAACTCCAGTGAGCGGGCGGCTCTGTCCGACGGCGTTCTTGGACCTTCTGTGCGTGGGAGAGGTGTAGCTGCAGGTTGGGCGCCTGCAAAACAACACCGGAAGGGGGGTTTGGCTCCCACGGCGCCTCCGGTGTAAGAATAAGAGCAGGCTTTTGGAAAGAAGAAGGTTTACGTAAGTAATGTAAAGGCTGCTATGTGTGTATGTGTGTGGATGTGTATATGTGATGGCTGCTGTGTGTTTTTGAATGTATGTGAGTGTGTGAGTGTGAATTTTTTTCAACCCCTAAACCTTTCAGCCTTGGGGGTATATATAGCCCCAAGGTAGGGTTTAGGGGTAGTTACCTCTAAATCTGGGCTGTTGGATTTTGGGAGCGGAGGACGCCTGGCTTGGGGGGATTGCTTACACGTGTCCAGGGGATGACCACCTTCAGAGTGTCCTAACGGCCTCTGACACGCGTCGTGCTTGTCTGGTGTGTTGGTTGTTGATAGCTGTCAAAGTCACGTGCCCGCGTACCCTTGCTTGGCGGGTTGTGGGATGTGCATGTGTTTGCTAGGAACCCCCCTCATGGTGGCTTGAGTCCTGATCCGGATCCGGGTAGGCATTAGGTCCGGGTTCCGGGTTGGATCCGAATCCGGGTCATGGGATGGGCCTGGGTCTGGTCTCTCCATTTGATTGTACTGGGAGAGGGGGGTCTCGATACATCGATTGAGCCCGGTATTCCATAGATCCAGGTTGGTCCTTACCCGGGTCTCTTATACCCTATCATTTACCCTCCACTCCCTTATGCAGATTTTCTGGATGAGGGAGTAGAGTAGGGTTGCATGTTTGGCTTAGGAAAAAACTTTCTGCTCCTGGTGGCCCCCCAATCCGGATCTGGTGTAATGGATACCAATCCGGATTAAGGTAGAATGGTTGATGCCTTAGAAAAATTTCTGCTCCTGGTTGCCCCCCAATCCGGATCTGGTGTAGTAGATGCCAATCCGGATTAAGGTAGAATAGTTGCTTTAGAAAATTTTCTGCTCTTGGTTGCCCCCCAATCCGGATCTGGTGTGGTAGATGTCAATCCGGGTTGACCCTAGGTAGTTTTTGTTCCCAAATCTGTACCCGGATGACAATTACCCGGATTAGGGCTCTTGATCCGGGGAGTGGGCCGTGTAATTTGAAAAGTTTAGGATTTGTAACGTTTTTTGGTTCATTCCCCCCATGAATTTGAATTTTTTGCAGTTAATTCCTAAAAAATCGCTCACATATTGATTATGGGTCTTCAATTCAGTTTTGTAACCGCCACGCCAGCCAACTATACCCTGCCACATGGCAGGGCTGTTCATTTTCTTGGGCCTATAAAAGGCTGCTCTTTCCTCTTCATTCATTCTTTATTCTCCATTAAAAAGAAAACCAACAGTCTCTTTTTCTCTCTAAAAATTTCTTGAAGGGCCGCTCTTGCTTTTGGATCTCTCCGCTGTTGTGCCGCCGTCTCCTTATTTGCTTGTAACTCGTAAGTTGATTCTTCCCTTGTTCGATTTCTTCTGCTTTATCTTCGAGTTTTTTCAAGATTTTCCAATTTTGCATGCTTCGATCTTGTTTCTTTTCCTTCGGATCCATGGTACCAATTAGTGTTTTAGTCTTTCTTGTGGTTGGTGTGGCTGCTTTTTGTTTAGATCTGTTTATTTTTGCTTGTCTTTGTTGTATTTTTGTGCGAAAATTGAGTTTTCGGGTTCGGTTTTCCTGGGTTTTTTGTTGGTGTTCTTCGTGTTCTTGGCTGAAATATATGTGTGTATAGGTAAAAAGGGCGGATTTCACTGTTTGATTCTTGGGTTAATTGTTTGTGGGTTAGGGTTTTGATTTTGATCTGGGTTGGGGTATAGGATCCGGATTTGGGGGAGGTTTTTGGGTAGAATTATATGACTTGGGTTTTTAAGCTGTTTTTGGTTTTTTTTGATCCGAGTATATGGGTTTTGTTTTAAGTTTTTTGTTGCTATGGATCCGGATCTGGGTATTTGCCATCAAGATCCGGGTCCATGGTGGTTTGCTTTTTTGGACTGTAGTTAACATGATCCGGATCGTTGATGTTTTTCCGGGTTGGACTTGCATTGGTGGTCCGGATCATTAGGTTATGCTAATACTAACATAACACACTTGATCCGGACCTCTTGGCAAAACAATTAAAATATGTAGGGACCAGGCTAACTGACCTTCATTTTAATAGGTATATGGTCCGGATCAAGGAGCGGGCTAGAAAAGTCTATAACAGCTACCCAAACTTCTCTAGAGAGGAGAGTGACCCGGATTCATCTGGTAGAGAACAGATCCGAGTAGAGATGGTGAAGAAAGCTTCTGTTTCCGCCGAGATAATCTCAAAGTTCAGGTATAAGAGAATGCCTGGGGGCTCAGTTCCCTTCACGCCCGAGGGGTATTGGATAGATGTTAAATATCCCTTTGTTGAAAATCCGGCCGAGATCGAAAACGAGGTCTATTACGGCCGGGTTAGATATGATAGACTGCCCGACGGTCGCCCCGGGGTATATAACCAGGAAGCTCTCGAGAAGATGTTTGTTGCGTTTCCTATAAGCCGGGATCACTACCAGTTGAAGGATTCGTTCTCTGAGGCCGATCCGGGTGAGATGAACGAGGCGGTCCAGGCTGCTTTCCAGTTGACCCCAGATATTGAGTGGAGATGGCCAGAAACCCATGAGAGGATTTATCATCATCCGGAAGATGGTTTTGTCCCGGTCTGGATGGAACATCTCAGATCCGGGTGGAGCCCCCGGTGCCATATGTTCATAAAGCACCTCTGCAAGCACGTGTACAGGATATCCCCGATGCAAATCCTTCTGAATGGGATAAAGTCGATGACCTGGTTCATCGCTTGCTGCAACAAATCCGGATTCTTGCCCACTTTGAAGCTCTTCCACCAGATTTTCTACCTATCCAAGTCAAGTCAGAAGCCTTTCTATGAGATCAGGTTCCGGGCCTCGGAGTGTGGTTTTGGCCCGGGCAGAGCCAAACCAATAATGCACCAGTCTTCTTTGAAGTACTGGAATGGGGAGATAATCCTTCTGAAGGGATATGACTTAGCCTATCTCCCTTACTTTACTACTGAGGGGGTTCAAACTAAGTTTAACCCGGCTGTGCTCGAAGACCGGGCTGTTACCCAGATTAGATATTTCTGTGAATCTCTCGAGTTCCAGCCGACTCGGGACACATTTATGAATCATAAGTTGCTTTTTAATCTAGGCTGTAAGTTTTCCTTTAATTTATGCTGCCCTTGATCCGGATCTTCCTTTCATCCTGGGGATCCGGGTCCTGTTTCAATTTTCCTTTTCTTTTTGATTTTGGATGAGATGCTTGCCTTTGATCCGGATCACGTTCAGTCAGTTTAATGATCCGGATCAACGTATAGTTTGCTTGTAAAATATATAGTTTGTTGCCTCTGATCTGGATCTCTTTCACCCATCTTGATGATCCGGATCATGTTCCAGTTTGCTTTTTATTTGTTTGAATAAATTTGTTGCCTCTGATCCGGAATTTAACCTCCCTTTGTTTTATTTCCACAGGTCTTCCTCATTTCAATCACAATTTTCTGAAAATCATGTCTTCTTCTGCGTATGCTGCTGCTTTCAACACTCTCGGGCTGGCCTTTAAGACAAGCAAGGGAGCCCCTGGTCCCGGATCTGGCTCTGTAGATATTGAAGGAGGGGTCGTGTCCTCCGTCCCTCAGAACATCCCGAATCCGGGCCACGAGTCTGAGCCCGAGGTTCAGGAGATTCCGGGTGGTGATGACCCCCCAAGGAAGAAAAGAAAATCTGTTCCGACCAAGCCACCCCGGGGCAAAGCTGTGGTTTCCAACCGGGTTATATGTGATTCGGAAGGCCGAGGGGACGATGGAGAGGCCGTGAAGATAGGTACCAAAACTCTAATCGACCTGGCCGGGTTCATGTCCAGTATCCCCTCCGAAGATGACTGGGAGGAGGTAGAGGGGTACAGCATGGCGGCTGCCTTGAAAAGGGTTACATGTCAATGGGGGCAGGTGATTTCTGAATTTTTATGCTCTTAGTTCCGGATTATGCCCCCCAATTCACTTTGTGCTTTGCTCATAATTATGTTTTTTTTATTTCTCAGCTTGGGAGTGCAATATCCATTTGCTCCGATGTTGCTTTTACTGAGCTCAAGGAGGCCAATAATCGGACTAAAGCCGAGAAGATACTTTCCGATTCCTTGAGGGGAGAGCTGGAGGAGGCCCGGGAGGGATTCCGTGTGGTGGAGTCCGGGTTGAATGAGAAGCGGAAGGATTCTGAGACCCGGGCTGAAGGGCTGGCCAAAGAAGTGGAGAGGCTCAAGGCCGAGCTTGCTGCCAAAGAAAATCTGAACAAGGAGGCTATCATTGCTGAGTTCAAGGCTAGCGATGTTTATGACTTCGAGGTTGCTCAGGCCGGGGTTCTCGAGGTGCGCAGGTCCTGGGTCGTTGCTGAGCGCCACATCAAGACTGACCCCTTGGCTTCCTGGGAGAGCTTTATTCAGGAGTTCCTTTCTGCAAAGGCTACAGTTGAGCAGGGTCAAGGGGAACCGGAACCCTATGATGGTCTGAGCCCCAGCTTCCTCTAGATCCGGACCAGCTTTGCAAAGCTTCTCGGGCCCAGCCCATGTAATTTCATTTTCTAGGATTTCTTATTGTCGTACTTTGATTTGGACTATGTGTAATATTTGGATTTGTTCCGGGTTGATGGCAATCCGGATTGTGTTTTAAACTCTTCTTCCGTTATAGGAAATATTTGCTTTTCTTCAATCTATTTTTTTTTGACAATCCGGATCCTGGTTATGGCCCCTAATCCGGATTGGGTCCATATCAGGGTTGGTCCGGGTATGGAACCGTATCCGGGTTGATGTTTACTTTTTTGCTTTGTGTACTTAAAAAATGTATGTACATAGTGGTTGTTTGCAACCTGGATTTGGATGCTAATCCGGGTTGTTTTTGGCTTTTAAATTTGCTTTCAATCCGGGTATAAATCCACCCGGGTTGATGTTTGGTTTTTTGCTTTATGTACTTGGAAAATGTAAGTACATAATGGTTGTTTGCAACCTGGATTTGAATGCTAATCCGGGTTGTTTTTTGCTTTTGAATTTGTTTTCAATCCGGGTATGTCTAACCCGGATTGGTGATTGCTCCATTTACTTAGAATTTTTCTAAGCAAATAGTGGTTGCTTTTATTTTTGCTTCTAACCCGGGTATGAGAACGTACCCGGGTTGTTTTTTGCTTCCATAACTAGTAATTTAAAAGTAATAACTTTCTAAGAAAGGAAAATTCTTTTCATTGATTTGCAACTTTTCTCATACAAAATATAGGATCATAGATTGGTTGCTTGCCATAGGCTACATGTTCTGGTTGGTTTTTGTTGCTTTTTCTACTGGTAAAACTTTATGAGCCTGAGTCCATGCCATGTATTTGGTACTTCAGACTCATCCATGTTCATGAGCTTGTATGTTCCTGGCCTTAGAACTTCCTTGACTTTGTATGGGCCTTCCCACTTTGGCATTAGCTTTCCAGTGTTGGTGGGGTCTGAAGCTTCCGTGTCTCGAAGGACCAGGTCTCCAACTTGAAAGTTTTTGACCCGGGACTTCTTGCTGAAGTGCTCTCTTATTTTCTGCTTATACTTTTCCATTCTTTCCACTGCCTGGTCTCGGACTTCATCAATTAGCTCAATATTCGTTCTGAGCCCCTCCTCATTTGCTATCTCATCAAAGTTGATTGCTCGATGGGAGGGGGATCCTACTTCAACTGGTAGCATTGCTTCAGTTCTATAAGCCAGCTTGAAGGGGGTTTCTCCTGTGCTTGTTCTGGGGCTTGTTCTGTATGCCCAAAGTACATTAGATAATTCTTCTGGCCATTTGGTTTTGCTTTCCTTGAGTCTCTTCTCTATCCCCCTGAGAAGTATTCTATTTGTTACTTCAACTTGGCCATTCCCTTGAGGGTAGGCTACAGATGACTTCTTGTGCCGGATACCCCGTTCTTGAAGGTAGGATTCGAATTCTGAACCAACGAATTGCGGACCATTATCTGAGACCAGTACTCTCGGGATCCCGAACCTCATCAGAATGTTATCCATGAACTTGATGCAGTCTTGTTGGTTTATTGTTCTCATTGCTTTTGCCTCTACCCATTTTGTCATATAATCAATTGAGACTAGTAAGTACCTGAGGTCTCCTCTGGCCCTGGGAAAGGGTCCCATGATATCAATGCCCCATACAACAAATGGGATTGGTGACAAGACTGAAGAAGGTAGGACTGGGCTCATCCGTGTCACATTGCTGAAGAGTTGGCATTCCTTGCATTTTTTCAAAGTCTATTGAATCATGGTGGATAGTAGGCCAGTAGTACCCCTGCCTTATGATTTTGTGAGCTAGTGCTTTTGCGGACATGTGGTCCCCGCAGATTCCTTCGTGAACTTCCATGAGGCAGTAATGTGCCTCTCCTGGGCCTATGCACTTGAGGATTGGGGAGGAGAAGGTCCGGCGATAGAGTATTCCCTCTTCCATGAAGAATTTTGAAGCTTTTGCCTTTAACCTTTGTGCCTTCCCCTTATCCTCCGGGAGCTCTCCCTTCTCCAAGTAGTTAATGAATGGAGTCATCCAATTCGGACTGTTGTCTATTTCCATGACTTCTTCAGACTCTGTGCTCGGTTTCTGCAATTCTTCGAAGTAGACGGAGCAATCCAAATCTGATGAATTTTGAACAAGCTTAGATAGTGTATCAGCTTCTGAATTTTCCTCTCTGCAGATTTGGATGACTTGTATTTTTGGTATCAAGGCGAGGTAGCTTTGGACCAGAGCCTGGTACTTCGCTAGAACTGGATCCTTGGCTATGTACTCACCATTTGTTTGCTTTACGACGATCTGGGAGTCGCTGTAGATTTTGAGATTCTGGATCCTGAGTGTTCTTGCTAGCATCAATCCTGCGATCAAGGCCTCGTACTCTGCCTGGTTGTTTGTCGCTGAAAAGCCAAAGGAGATTGCTGTTTGGATTGTGAATCCTTCTGGGCTCTTTAGGATGAGGCCGGCTCCTGATCTTTCATTTGTTGAAGAACCATCAACTTTGAGGGCCCAGGCTTCTATTTCTTGATCTGTGTTTCTCTTAGGGTCAATGCACATGGGCACAGGCTCTTCTTCTGGGAAATTACATTCTATGATGAAATCAGCTAGAGCCTGGGCTTTGATTGCTGTTATAGGAATGAAACTTAGATTGAACTGACTTAGCTCAACTGCCCAATTTACCAACCTCCCTGAGACATCTGGCTTGTATATTATCTTCCTTAATGGTTGATTTGTTACAACTCGTATCTCCCTTCCCTGGAAGTAGTGTCTGAGTTTCCTGGATGCTGTGACTAAGGCAAAAGCAAACTTTTCTAGCCTCGGGTACCGGGTCTCTGCATCTTTTAGCACTTGGCTCACATAATAAACTGGTTGCTGTTTGCCATTCTCTTCCTTGATCAAGGCTGCTCCAACTGCCAGGGCCCCTGCTGACAGGTAAAGGGATAGGGGTTCCCCGGGTTGAGCTTTTGTTAACACGGGGGGTTGAGAAAGGTACCTTTTGATTTCTTCAAATGCGCTTTGGCATTCCGGGCTCCAATTAACTTCTTTCTTGTTGGTTGCTCCTTTTAACAGGTCAAAAAAGGGTACGCATCTCTCAGCTAGCTTCGAGATGAATCTTCTGAGTGCTGCTAGTGATCCTGCTAGCTTCTGCACATCTTTTTGTGTTTTGGGGGCCTTCATTTCTTGGATTGCCTTTATCTTTTCTGGGTTGGCTTCAATTCCTCGGTTGCTTATCATGAATCCAAGGAATTTTCCTGCCCCTACTCCAAATGTGCATTTTTCTGGATTGAGCCTGAGTGAGTATTTTCTCAAGTTGTCGAAGCATTCTCTCAGGTCTCCTATGTGCCCGGGGACGCTTGTGGATTTTGCAATCATGTCATCCACATAGGATTCCAGATTCCTTCCAATCTGGTCCTTGAATATTTTATTCATTGCCCTTTGATATGTTGTTCCCGTATTAGTCAATCCGAACGGCAGCATTACATAGGCATATACCGCCCTGTGGGTGATAAAGGCTGTCTTTAAAATGTCTCTGGGATTCATCTTGATCTGGTTGTACCCCGAGTAGGCGTCCATGAAACTTAGCATCACGTGCCCAGAAGTCGCATCGATCAATTGATCAATGTTTGGCAAGGGGTAGGGGTCTTTGGGGCATGCGCTGTTCAGGTCTGTGTAATCGATACACATTCTCCATTTTTCGTTTGCTTTTTTCACCATCACTACATTTGCCAGCCATTCCGGGTACTTGACTTCGCATATTATTCTAGCTTTCAGTAGTTTCTCAATTTCTTCATCGATTGCTTTCTGCCTTTCTGGGGCAAAATTTCTTCTCTTTTGCTTGACTGGCTTCCTCTCTGGGTTGACGTCCAAACTATGCATCGCTATGGATTCATCCAACCCGGGCATTTCTTTCGGGGTCCAAGCGAATATATCAGAGTACCCTTGGAGTAGTGATACCAGGTCTTTTCTGAAATTAGCCTCGAGCCCGGATTCTATCTTTATCTTTTTGGAAGGATCGCTTGTACTGATCAGAATTGTTTTTGTTTCAACAGCGGCCTCTATCTTGGATTGATCCGTATTTGATACCATCTTCTGGATCCGAGCCTCTGTGTTCTGTTTCATATAAATCTGAGCCTGGGCTGTCATCTCTTTATTGTTTCTTTCTCCAATTTTTTCTGGGTTGGTTGCTTGCACAGTAGGGTTGGTTTGGCCAAGGCCTAGGCTCAATTCGATCCCTTCTGTGACTTGGTTACTTTTTTGCTCTTCTGAGCTTGGTTTGGTTGCTTTCGGATTTGAGAGGGACTCTATTACCTGAACTTCTTTCCTCGCATCATCCCTTGAGTGGGGGTGATGTTTCTTAATACTTTGTTGTTTCCGGAGTACCACGGCCTTTCTCTTGTTGTCTTGGTGGGTTTCAGCCATTACCAGAGCCTGGCTATAACATCTTTCAGCTACCTCATAGTCTCCCTTGATTTTTCCTACCCCGGTTGGAGTTGGGAATTTTATTTTCAAATATGATATGGAGGTGATTGCTTGGATCCTGGTCAAGGCCGAGCGTCCGATTATGCCATTGTAGGATGAAGGAGTATTGATCACGTAAAACTTTATCACATGGGTAACTTGGTTTGGGCCCGATCCGAATACGACTGGCAAGTATAAAGTTCCCTGGATCAGGACCAAGTTGTTCCCGAACCCATATAGAGGGTCCTCTTGGCATTCATTGGAGCGTACGCTCCCAAGCTTCATCCTGTCCACAGTATGCTTGAAGAGTATGTTTACTGAGGATCCATTATCGATCAACATCCTTCTTACTTCGTTGTCAAAGATATCAAGTGTTACAACCAAGGCTTCGTTGTGATTCGGGTTGACTCCTTCATAATCCTTGCTGCTGAATGAGATCATCATCTCCGTGTAGGATTGAATGGAGAATACCTCATCTCCTGAGCCCAGGCTCCTAGGGGGAGAGTGTGAACCTCCCAGGACCACGTTTACCACATTCTTACCTTTTCTTTGCCTTTTCTCTCTCTGATTTTTCTCCCTTGGGATGTATTAATTCAGGTTGCCTTTCTTGACTTGGTCTTCAATGAAGTATTTTAAAGAGAGACAATTTTCAGTCTTGTGTCCATGGGTTTCATGGTAGTCGCACTGCCTGTTGTAAGGCCTGCTCTCTGGGGGAGTCTGCATTGGCTTTGGAGGATAGTAGAATGGTTTTCCCTTGATCTCCTTCAGTATCTCTTCCCGGGTCCTGTTTAGTTGTGTCCACTCTGGCTCTTGCCTAGGCTCCCTTGCCTGCCTAGGTGGACCGGGATCACTTTTGGACTCTATTTTAGGACCCAATCTTTGGAATATTGGGGTGTTTTGTACAACGTTTGTTTGTTGGGTTTGGTTGCTTTGTTTGAACTTTTTCTCTTGATGGTAACCCCCTCTCGGTCGGTCATCAGAAGATTTGTTCCTATTCCCTCCATTCCGAGTCATTCTCATTGCCTGGAGAACATCCGTTTCTTTTATGAACCGGGCTGCCATAGAATAAGCAGCGACAAGGCTTTGGGGCTCTTTGTTTATCAACTCCACAATATATCTCTCGTTGTGTTCTGGATCTAGGTTTCTTCGAAATATGCTTAGAGCCTCCCTTTCATCGAGATTCGAAACTTTGTTGATGGCTTCCTAGAACCTCCGCATATAGGTTGAGAGTGCTTCGTTATCATACTGGCGGATTGTCTCCAGGTGGCCCATGTGCATTTCATGTGTTTTGTTGGCTCTGAATCTTCTAAGGAAGGCTCCTCTGAATTCTTTCCAGGAGTGGATGCTTCTTGATGGGATTCTGCTGAACCATCTTTGAGCCCCCCCTTTGAGGGTCGAAGCAAAGAATCTGGATCTCGTCAAGTCATTATAATAGTATATCTGAGCTATCTGTTCGAAGTAGTTGAGGTGCTCTTCCGGATCCCCCAGCCCATCGAAAGAATCGAAGTTGTAGTGTTTGAGATTTTTCTGTCGAGGGATTGCTTCTAGGGAGTGGCTGAAGGGTGTGAGGGTCTCCCCAACTTCCACCCCGGATTCTTTCTCCATTTTTCTCTGGAGCTCATAAATCATGTCCTTGAGATCTTTCTGACCCTCCTCTTCGTCATCAGAAATAAGTTCGGGGTAGGGTCCTTCCGAGTTCTTTTGCCTCTTGCTTTAGTTAGGAGCCTCTCCTCCTCCAGTTGTATTCTTTTCTGAATTTTTTGCTCCAGCTTTTCTTCATCTTCCTTTTTTATCTTTTCTCTGATTTCTTCTAACTTTTTCTTTCTGGTTGCTTCTGTCTCCTTCTTGCTAGGCTCCTTTTGATTTTTCTTTGCCTTGGCCCCAATTCGGTCGAAGACAGATCTCCTGGATTGCTGAGAGTCCCCGGACTCTTCTTGCTCATCATCGTGTTCAAATTCCATCTGAGCCCGGGCTTGTTCATTTCTGTAGAGCCTGATTGCTTCAGCAAGTTCGTGGCTTGTTAAGTTGGCCATATGCTCCTCTGCAACTGGAACATTGGTGTACTTGTACTGATTGAGCTCTATGACATTTCTGGCATCCCTTACCGGGGTATGCTGCGTCAGTGGTTGCTCCTGGAAGATCTCTCTGTCTCCTCCAGGTTCTTGGGCTTGAGAGGGGTCTTGATCCTGAATGTGGGTACTGGCGGAGGGCCTACCAGCTGTATTTTTTCCTGCTCTTGCCATTACCACAATTGTACAAACAACTGACCAAGATTTGAGGCTACAAATGTGAATCTGAGGTTGCTTTTTTGAATGTTACAAAAAATTTCCAAAATAACAGAAATAAACTTTCTGGGTTTTGCTAACAATAATACCAAACAAGAACAGCAGGCTCTTGAACACAAAAGAAAATATGCAAGCTAAAACAGTTCTGGGTTTTAAAATCACCAAGACTATTAAACCCCAGGCTTCAAGATTATCAAGATTATCAAACCCTAAACAACTAAAACTTAACAAACAAGAGTGGGCTCACACAAACGTGGCCTAAAGCAACAAGCTCACACAAACGTGGCTAAAATGAACATTCATATTCAAGAAAGGGTTTGGTTGTTTATGTTCTTACAGGTTTGAAAGTGGACTCTCTCGAGAGTTTGCTGATGAAGATGAATCCAGGGGCACCGAGACCCAAGGATGGAGCGCCCCTCCTTCTAGCGCCAAATGATAACTCCGGTGAGCGGGCGGCTCCGTCCGATGGCATTTCTGGACCTTCTGTGCATGGGAGAGGTGTAGCTGCAGGTTGGGCGCCTGCAAAACAATACCGGAAGGGGGGTTTGGCTCCCACGGCGCCTCCGGTGTAAGAATAAGAGCAGGATTTTGGAAAGAAGAAGGTTTACGTAAGTAATGTAAAGGCTGTTGTGTGTGTGTGTGTGTGGATGTGTATATGTGATGGCTGCTGTATGATTTTGAATGTATGAGAGTGTGTGAGTGTGAATTTTTTTCAACCCCTAAACCTTTCAGCCTTGGGGGTATATATAGCCCCAAGGTAGGGTTTAGGGGTAGTTACCTCTAAATCTGGGCCGTTGGATTTTGGGAGCGGAGGACGCCTGGCTTGGGGGGATTGCTTACACGTGTCCAGGGGAGGACCACCTTCAGAGTGTTCTAACGGCCTCTGACACGCGTCGTGCTTGTCTGGTGTGTTGGTTGTTGATATTTTCGTAAACACTATTTTACGAGTTTTATTCTCGTCAAGATTCAAAGTATTGCTGAAGCATTTCGCTCAAAAATATCAAAATGGTTTTGAATACAATTAAGGAATCAATTCTGGGATTCCTCAACTAAAATTTTATGATTCAGCAATTATGATTTTAAATGTTATGCGCTATTGCAGATGTCGGTTTTATATCAAAATGTCCATATATATGCTATAATGATCTTGATGAGCATTTCTTCCACTCATACTTGCTTGTTTTCAAATTTAACCTCCACTGAGGATTAACTTGCGCTATTTAGCTGTGAAATTCGAGGAAGCAAAGAAGAAGCTCTTGGAAGGTGGTTGATCCAGGGTTTGCGGGCTAGTGTAAGTTTTATTGTATAAAGTTGTTCATATTTTATTATATTATAGTTATGTATTATATTTGGGCCTAGTATACTTCATTTCGAAGTTATACTAGTGGGTTTAGTTTTGAGTTGGAATTTATTGAAAAGAGTTTTAAAAGAAAGTGAAAAATTTATTTATGGAATTTGGATTTTTGTTTCTAGAACTGTAACCTTAAAAGATCTTGGATTAGTTGGGGTCATTTATGATAAATATCTTCCGCTGGAATTTATTTATTGATTAAACAGGTTGATTTGGATTGAGATTTCATAGTGACGACCAAATCCTCTGACCCCGGATTTGGGGGCGTTACAGGTTGGTATCCGAGCTGAGGTTATAATAAACTAAAAACGAGAGTGTGTAGGAGTGTGTATAGCTATGTGAGGACGTTTGAGCTCATATCGAGTTCCTGTTGGACTATTGGGATATAGTACCAACGAGTAAGTTAAGATAGGCGCATTCGTTTGAGATGGTTGTGCTAAGCTGGATGGAACTCCAGGAAGCTGCAAACTTCTATTGTGGAATCTTTCGAGACTACAATTCGACGACGATGAAGATTATCGATATTCTTGGAACACGAAGAAGCGTCTAGAATCAGATGGCGAGTCAACTGGAGAGTTCAAATTGGAGATAAATATTAAGACTTTGGCAATACCTTCTCTTTCTATAATTTCTTTTGACCACTCTCAAAAGAGGTATCTGTTAGAGGATATATTCCCTAACACTCGTTTAATCATTTTGTTCCAGAATCTCGTTTTCTGGATTTCATTTTTCTTCAGAAATATTAGCTTTGAAATCTTTTCAGTTTTATTTATTTGATTTTGAATTCCTTTGATATTCTTTCATTCTGACTGAGATGAACAACCCTATCTATAGGGGACACAAGGTATACCTGTATGTGTGATAGGAGTTGGATGGGATGCCATCACTTGTGTGTATTGTGAATACATGAAGGTTAACAACCTTTAGTAGTGTCATAATTTGGGCACGCAATACCAAGTTCATTTGATCACATTGATCTCTCAGTTATTCTTTTATTTCAACAATACTTTTTCTCAAATTCAGATCTTGGTCCCGATATGGTATCAAATTCTTTTCTTTTTGAAATTCTATGATTTTATCATTCCAAATATTCGAAGGTATGCCAATCAAGTTAAGTTGAGTATCCTGGTCAAGTCAAAGTAAGGCGATGTGATGGAATTACGAAAGACGACAGTGGATTGCAATACGATTAGAATACCAGTGGCATATAACGAAGTCAATCCATTTCTTTATTTTTCTCTATATCTCTTTTTTTTTCTTTATCCCTCTCTTTCTCTCTATTTTTCTTTCTCGCGATCAGTAAAAGTGGTTCTATTGTGAAATTGGTTAAAAGATGTGGATGGAACAATGTTGCAGAGTGAAGCTCCCGTGATAATTGTATGGTATAAGAAATTTCAGTGTTATTGGAAATTTTGAGAAAAGTTAAGTATGCAAGATTAGGGAAGTTGGTTAGAAAACCCTTAGTGCTCTCTTCTACTGATTCCGGGGACAGAATCCTTATAAGGGGGGTAGATTGTAATATCCCATATTTTCAAATATTATTATTATTATTTGGAATTATTTATGTGATTTTTATGTGAATTTTGGTGAATTATTTGATAATTGGAATTGGTGTTTGGGTGTTTATATGTGATATTATTTGAGTATTTTAATTTTTATTTGTCCTGAATAAAATATAGATAATTGTGATATTTTTCTGGTAATTTTTGGACTGTTATATGATTTTATAATGATTTATGGATTTATTAATTATTTTCTGAGTAATTATAAAACTATTTTATAAAGTCGGTAATCGTCCAACCTCAACCGTTTTTACGTTTTTACAACCCGAAACTCTTCCGAAAACTCCTTCCTAACCTAATCTAGTAATTCCGGACATTTTCCGTGTTTTGACTTTTTGCGCGACCCGACGTAAGATTTTCGATACGATAGTCATT
Organism: Apium graveolens; assembly: GCF_009905375.1. Classification (NCBI taxonomy): domain Eukaryota; kingdom Viridiplantae; phylum Streptophyta; class Magnoliopsida; order Apiales; family Apiaceae; genus Apium; species Apium graveolens. Next base: position 222,356,601 of record NC_133652.1, read on the forward strand.
TTGATAAATTTATAAAACCCGTATTCTTGAGAGACGGGATATTTTTACATTATTTTCTCATGGAGTATTTTATAAGAAGCCCAGTGTTGATAATTATCCAAATCTGATATGAAATTATATCGTTTTTATAATTACTTAGCGGCTAAGTAATCTATTTTCGGATCGCTTTGCAGTTACTTAGCGGCTTAGCAACAAATTTATCGATCCAATATGATCCAATGCGTACCAATATTCTTTAAGTATAAATAGCTTTTTATTGATTAATAATTATTATTAAAAATCAGTTTTTATTTTTATTTTTCAGAAAATCAGATTTTTCTCTCAAGAATTAGGGTCAGGGTTTTGATTTGTTCTTGAAGATCAAAGCAAATTTGGGAATGATTCTGTGGTCCAAATCACAAGTATGAATATCCGTAATGAAGCTCTCAACATCCTCTTTCTGATTTCAGCATCAAAATCAACCAAGGATGGGTAATCTATAAAGTCAAATTTTAGGGTTTATATTCAAGAATCGGGGCTTTTGATTTTATGAGTTTTTGATTGTTTCTGATGATATAGTTAGCTTTATTATAATTAATATGATTTATTTGGACCGGTTTTATTGACGTTTTAGTTCAACATGTTAAAAATCGAGCTCTTGAGTTTATCAGATTTTTGAATTGAATTTCTGGATTACCTGGTATTTGTTTGTTAGTTTTAAGATTGTGATTAGTTTGGATATGAATTCAGGATTATTTTGATACCAAGATTGTAAGTTTTTGTTGAGTATTGGCTGAATTTGATTTTCCGATGTATTCACCGGAGAATTCGACGTTTTGGATCGGAAAAGTCGACTCAGGCAATGTTTTTGATTTCTTGGTTGGCGTATTTGTTCATAGTAGGATTTGGAATCGATTTGGTATTGAAATTGATCGAAACGAGGTTGATTGGATGCTTTCTAAGTGTTTTCGGAGTTCCGCCAGACTTACCGCGGTCACCGGAAAACCTCGTCGGTTTATGGGTTTTCCAGAAATCCGGCGGGTGTTCTTGGCGACCCGGCCGGTTTCTTGAGGACCTGGCTATAACCCGAATTCGACCTAGTTTAGATCCTGTTTTCTCCTATTCCAAAATAAAAAACATGTTTCTGCAATTTCTATTTTATTTTAAATAAAAATTCAGTTTTTTTTCTAAAAATTCATTTTTATTTTGAAAATCATTATTTTTAATTCTGAAAATTTATTTTAATTCAAAACTAAATCCAAATTATTTAGTTAATTAATTTTAGTTGATAATTAATTATTTAGTTAGTCAATTTAATTTAAATATTAATTTATTAATTAATTTAATTAGTTTTTAATTAATTTTAATTGATTATTTAATTAGATTTAATTATTCATTTTTTGATTTAAAAATTCTGAAAAATAGTTTCGAGCTTTAAAATATTATTTTAAATGATTTTCCAGGCTCGATAATTCTTATAAAATTATTTTCGGGTGTTTTAGCCCCATTATTTAATTATAAAATGATTCGGAGACCGTTTTAATTCCGAAAAATGTTCAAAAATTCATAATAAATCAACCGTTCGACCGTTTAATACGAAACAAACTCCTCTAGACTCAGGAAAATATTCCGCTTTCAATAAAAATACTTTCGAGACCCAAATCCTTTTGTTTCGAAAGGTCGCTTGTTTTGTAAATCGATTCTGAGTCGCATAGTGACTGAAAATCATATTTTGACCCGATTTTAGTTTTAAACGTATTAGGTCGAACCTTTTGACGAACCGAGTCATATGTGTTATGAATTATGTGATAGGTGAGCTATATGTTTACGTGCTATGTGAATTACATGTGTACGTGGGTCAATGGTCTTGTATTTGACTGTCTTCTTTATGTGTGGGTGATAAGTGGCATTTTATACCACTTAGAACGTCTTATTATAGCTTAAATTGGTGTCTTGAAATCAAGTATTTTGTGTATTTGATGCATTTTTTTAGTGTTTGTGCGTTTCAGGGTATTAGTTGCATTTCAGAGGAGAAATCATCATTAATAAGCCTTGGCATGTGTTCAGCGTTGCAAGTGGGAAGAGAGGAGCAGATTACAGCGAAGAAACGGAGCAAACAGACAAAAATTCCAGTAGGGTTCGGAGCGCCCGCTCAGTTATGCTGAGCGGCCGCGCAGGGACGGAAAATCAGAATATTAATTTTAGACTTCTATTTCTGTTTTGCTTCCAACTTCTGAGTAATCTGAATTTTATGGGACTTCTATATAAGTAGATTTCAGAGACGTTTCATGTGTGTTGAATCGTTGTATTAATCAAGGAGCAAAGAAGATAAGGAAGAAGACCGTTTTAGCATACTGCAACGAAGAGGAAGCATATTTTCTTGTGATTCTTTATTTCGTTGTAACGTTGGATGCTAGTTTTCTTTACTCTGAACCTATTTACTCTTGTGACGTACTCTGGTTTAATATAATTAGTTTAGTATTATTCTTTTGTGTTTATTTATCATGTTTTCATATGAACCCATGATGACGATAAGTGCTAACATGGGCTAATCGTGATCATGGGGTCGTAATGGATTTACTATGGAATTCTTTAGTTAATTGTTTAATACCTTAGTATGTGATGATTGTTTGATATCTAGTATTGGTTGCGCGTATTCGTCTTATGTGCGTCGCGAACATATAATATAGGGTGTTAATCTCTTGTGAAGCGACGTTGCATCTTGAGATTTAGAACTTGCCATGCTAGCATAGGTTCATATACGAGTCTGCATGATTAGTGGGTAACTCTAACCATTTTATTCGCCCTATGTAATCAAAAGGAATAACTTGTGCTTAAATCATTATGTTGTCAATTTCTGTAGACATATAGGGACTCAACATAATTGATGCCTATTCAACTTCTATCTTAATTGTGGATGTTTGGTAGAATGGTATTAGTACAATCAAAGTTGGCTTTTATCAGTTTCGTTTTATTTGATTAATATCATCACTGTTGCATGCTAAGGGTAATAACAATGACTATTGAATGAAGTAGTAATGAAGTTGTGATCTCGTGAGTGTTTTAATATTGTTAATTTGAAGTGTTAATTAAGGGGTTAATTTTAGTAGTTAATTATAGTTAATAATTAGTTAACAAATCTAAGTGTTATTGTCTTAACATTGAGAAGTAATCATACATTGGTGAGTGAGTTTAATTGAACATAATTAGTCTAAGTCTCTGTGGGAACGAACTAGAAAGTATTCTATATTACTTGCGAACGCTTATACTTGCGTGTATTATTAGCGCGTGTTTTCGCCCTAACAAGTTTTTGGCGCCGCTGCCGGGGACTCAGCGTATTTGTTTAGTTTATTTACTTACCATCATTGGTCGTTAGGACTCAGTGATTAAGACGTGTTACTTATTGTTTTCGGTTGTGTTTCAGGTACTTTAGCGAGCGTTTATGCAAACTCGTTCTCGTACTCGCAAGAGGACTTTAGATACAAATGAGGAGACAGACGAAGTTCTTGATATTCCGGAGAAGATAGATTTTGAAGATTCAGATTCAGGAAGTGAGCAGAAAGAACCAGTAATCATGGGTGATCGAATTGTTCCGGCCGATCCAGCTCTTATGGACTTTTCTCGGCATAAAATTGATGACATTCAGTCAAGCATTCTTCATCCGGCCATTCAAGCTAACACATTTGAAATCAAGCCGGGCACTATTCAGATGGTGCAGAATTCTGTTTCTTTTGGAGGTGCTGCGACTGAAGACCCTAACATGCACATAAGGAATTTTATCGAGATCTGCAGTACTTTCAAATATAATGGCGTGACTGATGAGGCTATCAAGCTGAGGCTTTTCCCATTCTCACCGAGGGATAAAGCTAAGGACTGGTTACATTCTGAACCAGCTGGGTCCATCACTACTTGGCAAGATCTTGCGCAAAAGTTTCTGGTGAAGTTTTATCCAATGGCAAAGACTGCTGCTATGAGGAGTGTTGTTACTCAGTTTGTGCAGCAACCTACAGAATCTATGTGCAAAGCTTGGGAGCGCTACAAGGAAATGTTGAGAAAGTGTCCACATCATGGAATTCCCGATTGGATGGTGATCACTGGTTTCTATAATGGTTTGGGGGCCCAATCTCGACCCATGCTCGATGCAGCAGCTGGAGGCGCCTTTTGGGCCAAAAGCTATACTGAGGCTTATAATCTTATTGAGACTATGGCTGCAAATGAGCATCAAAACCCAACTCAAAGGATGATTCCTGGGAAGGTAGCAGGTATTCTGGAAGTCGATGCAGCCACCGCTATTGCAGCGCAGCTCCAAGCGCTGTCTATGAAGGTCGATTATCTAGCTACCTATGGAGTCAATCAAATAGCTATGGTCTGTGAGCTTTGTGCAGGTTCTTATGCTACGAATCAGTGTTCTCTTGTCAACGAATCTATTTAGTATGTGAACAATTATCAGTGACAACAGCAGCCTGTGCCCGCTACTTATCATCCTAACAACAGAAATCATCCAAATTTCAGCTGGAGTAATAATCAGAATGCTATTCAGCCACCATATCAGCAAGGTGTGAGTAAACAGTTCAATCCACCTGGATTCCATCAACCATAGTAGTATGCTCAAAGGTAATCATATCCTCAACAGGGAGGTGCAGCAGCACCCACTAGTGCAGATTTTGAGGAACTTAAGCTGTTGTGCAAGAGTCAGGCGGTGTCGATCAAGACCTTGGAAAATCAAATTGGTCAAATAGCCAATACAGTGCTCAATCATCAGCCTGGCACACTTCCCAGTGACACGGAAGTACCAGGCAGGAAGGAAGCTAAAGAGCAAGTCAAGGCTATTACCTTAAGGTCTGGGAAGGTTGCTGATGCTGAAAAGGCAAAAGAAGGAGAAGCTGAAGTTGGAGATGAAGAAGCTAAGCAAAAGGAGAAAGCGGAAGAACCAAGGAAGACTACTGTTGATCACACTCTGCCTGAGGGTAATACAGGGGAGAAACAGCTCTATCCTCCACCACCTTTCCCTAAGAGATTGCAACAACAAAAGCTGGATAAGCATTTCGGTAAGTTTCTGGAGGTGTTCAAGAAACTTCACATCAATATACCTTTCGCTGAGGCTCTAGAGCAAATGCCTAGTTATGTGAAGTTTATGAAAAGTATTCTTTCAAGGAAGGTGAAACTGGATGACCTTGAGACCGTTGCTCTAACGGAAGAATGCAGTGCTGTGCTGCAGCAAAAGTTACCTCTAAAGCTTAAAGATTCAGGTAGCTTCACCATTCCTTGCACCATTGGCAAGTAGTCATTTGACAAGTGCCTTTGTGATTTGGGAGCAAACATCAATCTGATGCCGTTGTCGATCCTTAAAAATTTGGATTTTCCTGATCCAAAACCCACCTACATGTCTCTACAATTGGCTGATCGTTCTATTACTTACCCAAGGGGCATAGTGGAGGATGTGCTAGTCAAGGTGGATAAGCTCTTCTTTCCTGCAGACTTTGTTATTCTGGATTTCGAGGAAGATAAGAAGATTCCCATAATCTTGGGAAGACCTTTCTTGGCTACTGGCCGTACCTTGATAGATGTGCAGAAAGGTGAACTTACTATGCGGGTGCAAGATCAGGATGTGACCTTCAATGTATTCAAAGCAATGAAATTCCCTACAGAAGATGAGGAGTGCTTAAAAGTGGATTTGATTGATTCTGCGGTTACTTCTGAACTCGATCATATGCTAATGTCTGATGCATTAGAAAATGCCTTAGTGGGGGATTTTGACAGTGATGATGAGGATGGCAATGAGCAATTACAATATCTTAATACTTTTCCCTGAAGGCGAAAGCTGGACATGCCGTTTGAATCTCTTGGTACTTCTGACCTCTAAAATGCTGAAGGAAAGCTCAAACCATCAATTAAGGAAGCACCTACCTTGGAGCTCAAGCCATTTCCTGAACACTTGAGGTATGCCTTTTTAGGTGATGCATCTACATTACCTGTAATTATTGCATCTGACCTTTCAGGTAGTGAGGAGGAAAAGCTCTTAAGGATTTTGAGAGAATTCAAATCGGCTATTGGATAGACCATAGCAGACATAAAAAGGATCAGCCCTTCATATTGCATGCATAAGATTCTGCTAGAGGAGGGTAGTAAGCCAACTGTTGAGCAACAGCACAGACTGAATCCTATCATGAAGGAGGTGGTGAAGAAAGAAATTCTGAAATGGCTGGATGCAGGCATCATTTATCCTATTTCTGACAGTTCTTGGGTGAGCCTCGTGCAATATGTGCCTAAGAAAGGAGGTATCACTGTGGTAGCAAATGAGAAAAATGAGCTCATCCCCACTAGAACAGTCACGGGATGGAGAGTATGCATGGACTACCGAAAGTTGAACAAGGCCACGGGGAAGGATCACTTCCCTCTTCCATTTATTGATCAGATGCTTGACAGGTTGGCTGGTCATGAGTATTATTGTCTTCTGGATGGCTACTCGGGGTATAATCAGATTTGTATTGAACCAGAGGATCAAGAAAAGACTACCTTCACTTGTCCATTTGGCACATTTGCTTTTCGCAGAGTTTCGTTTGGGTTATGTGGCGCACCGGCCACTTTTCAGAAATGTATGATGGCGATATTCTCTGACATGATTGGAAATAATGTCGAGGTGTTCATGGACGACTTCTTCGTCTTTGGACATTCATATGATGAATGTTTGAATAATCTTCGTGCTATGCTCAAAAGGTGTGTGGAAACTAATTTGGTACTCAATTGGGAAAAATGTCATTTTATGGTGCGTGAAGGCATTATTATTGGGCATAAGGTCTCTAGCAAGGGTCTTGAGGTGGATAAAGCCAAGGTGGGAGTCGTTGAAAATCTTCCACCACCTATTTCTGTGAAAGGAATCCGTAGTTTTCTTGGTCATGCGGGTTTTTATCGGCATTTCATCAAGGACTTTTCAAAGATATCTAAGTCGCTGTGCAACTTGCTTGAGAAAGATGTGCCTTTCAAATTTGATGATGAATGTTTGACGGCATTCGAGACTCTTAAGAAGAGTTTAATCACTGCACCAGTTATTACAGCATCAGATTGGACAGAGCCTTTTAAGATGATGTGTGATGCGAGTGATTATGCGGTAGGCGCAGTTCTTGGGCAGTGCAAGAATAATCTCTTTCATGTGGTCTACTATGCTAGCAAGACCTTAAATGGGGCCCAAATGAACTACACCACTACTGAGAAGGAGCTCTTGGCTATAGTCTTCGGTTTCGAGAAATTTCGATCTTATCTGCTTGGGACAAAAGTGACAGTATTCACTGATCATGCGGCCATTCGCTATTTGGTTTCCAAGAAGGATTCGAAGCTGAGACTCATTCGTTGGGTGCTCTTACTACAGGAATTTGAGTTAGAGATCAAGGATCGAAAAGGTACTGAGAATCAAGTAGCTGACCATCTCTTTAGACTGGAGAATCCCGAGTCTACTTCACATGATAAGACATTGATCAACGAATCTTTTCCGGATTAACAGTTATTCGCAGTTCAGGAGGAAGAGCCATGGTTTGCAGATATTGTGAACTATCTTGTCAGCAATATAATGCCTCCTAATTTGACCTCAGCTCAAAAGAAGAAGTTTCTGCATGAGGTGAAGTAGTATATGTGGGATGAACCGTATTTGTTTAGACAGGGAGCTGGCCAGATCATCAGGAGATGTATCCCATTCTGTGAGACAGAGGGGATATTACGAGACTGCCACTCCACAGTTTATGGTGGACACTATGGTGGTGAGAAGACGGTAACTCGTATTCTGCAAGCAGGTTTTTTCTGGCTACTTTGTTTAAGGATGCTCATCAGTTTATTTTAAGGTGTGATCATTTCCAAAGAGTGGGAAATTTGATGAGAAATGATGAGATGCCGTTAAATGTGATGCTTGAAGTCGAGGTCTTTGATGTTTGGGGAATCGATTTCATGGGGCCTTTTGTCTCATCCTGCAACAATCAGTACATCTTGCTGGCAGTCGATTATGTCTCAAAATGGGTAGAAGTCAAAGCTCTACCGACAAATGATGCAAAGGCAGTATTGAATTTTCTTCATAAGCAGATTTTCACGAGGTTTGGAACGCCTCGGGTAATCATAAGTGATGAAGGGTCGCATTTCTGCAACCGTAAGTTCACTTCTATGATGCAGCGTTATAATGTGAATCATCGAGTTGCTACTGCCTATCATCCGCAAATAAATGGTCAAGCAGAAGTGTCTAACAGAGAGATCAAGCGCATTCTAGAAAAGGTTGTTTGTCCGTCAAGGAAGGATTGGTCTTTAAAGCTCGATGAAGCTGTTTGGGCTTACAGAACAGCATATAAAACTCCACTTGGTATGTCCCCATTTCAACTGGTGTATGGTATGGGATGTCATTTACCGGCGGAGCTTGAGCATAAGGCCTATTGGGCATTGAAAAAGTTGAACATGGATCTAGATGCAGCTGGAAAGAAGCGAATGCTTCAGCTTAATGAACTTGATGAATTTCGACTCCAAGCGTACGAGAACAACAAAATGTACAAGGAAAAGGTGAAAATGTGGCACGATAGGAAGCTACATCCTAAGTTATTCGTGCTGGGACAACAAGTTCTCTTATTCAACTCTCGTCTCTGACTTTTTCCTGGGAAGTTGAAATCAAGGTGGTCTGGACCTTTTATTGTCAAAACTGTGTTTCCACACGGAGCGGTGGAGATTTTTGAGAATGATCCGGACCAAGCATTCAAGGTTAATGGTCAGCGTTTGAAGCACTACTATGGGGACACGGCAAACCGAGAAATGGTTAGTGCCGTTTTATTGTCAACTTGAGGAAGGTACGCAACGTCAAGCTAATGATGAAAAAGAAGCGTTGCGTGGGAGGCAACCCATGATTTGTTGTTACAGGAACCCTTAGAAGTTAATAACCTATCCAAAACCACAAAAAATTCAGAAAAACCGGACTCAAAATTTTTTTTTCCAGTAACCCCCTAAGCGCCCGATCAGCTCTGCTGAGCGGGCGCTCAGGGGTCGGCTGGGAGAAAAAAAATTTTAATCCATAAAAAAATCAGAAAATAAAAAAAAACAAATTATAGCCCATAAAACCCACGACCTATTCCCCATTATCCCATGATTTTATACCTTAAACCCACTACTAATCAAATTCTACCCTAATCCATACCCTATATATACATACACCTATCCCATATATCTCCCATACACTCTCTACACTTCAACTCTCTCCCAAACACAAAAACACAAATCTCAAGCACTTTTATTCAGATTCGATGGCACCCAAGAGAGCAAGGACTATTGATAGCAGTAGCACTGTCCCTACTGCTGATTCTTTGAGAGGTACTGCTGTGAGGCCTCGTTTGAATGATAGGGCTACGGAGGAGGAGTACACTAGGCTTCTGGGGAAGCCGATTCTGAAGGAGAGGGGATTTTTACCATCGGGAAGGGATGGTGAGTTGTTGCCGATGATTGCTGAGAAGGGGTGGATAACTTTTTGTGAGTCGCCTGAAGTAGTGCTGATGAGCGTGGTTCGCGAGTTCTATGCGAACGTGAAGGCCGAGAAGAATGGGTTTTCTGTGGTCCGGGGGATGACGGTGGATTATCACCCAGCGGCGATTCGCCGTGTGATAGGGCAGAGAGAGAGAGAGGAAGCCCACGGAGGAGAACTGGAACGAGAAGACTGCTGAGGATTTTGACTTGGATTTCATTTGTGCTACTCTCTGTAGGCCGGGCACAATATGGACTTTCAAGACTGGAACTAATGAGTATCGTCACTTTCTGGCGATCGCAATGAACAGGTATGCCCGTGCATGAAATGCGTTTATTTGTGCTAATATTCTGCCTTCTTCGTATGCATATGAGGTCACAGTTGAGAGAGCACAGTTATTGTGGGGAATTTTGAATAAGGAGTACTATGTGGACCTTGGTGAGTTCATCTACCAAGGAATTCTGAAGTTTTTGAGGGGAGCTAAGCACATGAACATCCCTTATGCATCCACGGTTACTAAGCTTTGCCGAGCGGTGGGAGTTCAGTGGCCGTCTCATGAGCAGTTGCAGTTGCCGGCCGCACCTATTGATTCTGGGACTCTGAATGCGATGCAGGAGTGGACCGGTGGTGAGCTCGAGGAGCATGGGCTGGGTTATCATCTTCCAGGAGGGCGTCCAGCACGAGGTGCTACCATGGCGAGGCCAAGGCGTGATGAGGCTGGTTCTTCGAGAGCTTAGGAGGGTGCTGGGATGGCTGATGCCCAGTATAGGAGGCTGTCACGGAGGATGGATGTTATGTATGAGACGCAGAGCAGGTTTGCTCAGGAGCTCACCCTTGCGCTAGGGAATGCTTTTCGAGGCCTTAGAGCTGACATCCAGTGGCCAGTTTTTGGTGAGGACTCTGCATATCCGCCTCCTGATACACCACCCACTGAGGGTGATGATGATGATGACTCCGAGTAGGTATACCCTGTGTTCCTTTCTACTACCTTCACTGGGGACAGTGAAGATTTTAAGTTTGGGGGTGGTAGTTAAGGAATATTTTGTGTGTGTGTCATATAGCTGCATACTCATGATAGTTAGTTCATATAGTTGCATAATTTCTGTCATATAGTTTTTTTATAGCTTTATTTGTTTATCATGTCATGTAGCTCATGCATATACCATGATCCCTTTTGCGATGATTTGCCAACTGATTTGTGATGTTGATGCGAGTGTAGTGATGGCGTTAAAGTAATGTTGAGTCGTGTAGGTTGATATGCATGCTAGAAGCACTTGTATTTTCACTAAGTCTTAGAGAATGCTTAAGGACTAGATTGTTGTTATGGTCTGATTGATTTCGAGGTTAATCTATTTATTATGCTTAGAATTTTATAATAGGTTCTTAGTGATAAAGGCATGAAAAAGATAAAAAAAATGGAGTAAAAAATGGAATTTGTTGCTAATTGTGGCTAGGCATCAATTGGCTAGTAGCCGGCTCGTATGTTTATGCGAGTAGTCTAGGGTTGAGCAAGATGGAGTGAAACGCACTTGCTCAGAAATTTTGAAAAAAAAAGAAAAAAAAAGAAAAAGAAAAAAAGAAAAAAAAGTATGAGTTTATGCATAATTGATCACGAGTGGGCTCTTTGGTATTCGAGTTATTAAGTTCTTAGGGGACTTTGTGCCTAGTGACCTAAGGCTTTTAGAGTCTGGGATCCGCTAACCTAACGCTCGCTACATGGATACCATTGTATAAGTCTTTTGTGGACCTCACTCATTGCACGGTCAAACAAGCATTACTGTTATGAATAAAAAGCATGATTCCATAATAAGCTCCAGGATTCTTGTAGTGTTATAAGTCACTTTGTGCCTAGAATTTTTATTCTTTGTATAATCATGTGATTGCCTTGATGATATTTGAGTCATAATAATTGATCTAGTTCTGAAGCATATCTGCTAAGCATCTGCACACACCACGTTTCTGGCTGAATGTTAATTTGCATGATTTGATTAATCTTTAATCGCCTAATTGCATTTCTTGAGATGTCGTAAGTTGGTTGGTTTGGTCGTAGTAAGGGGGATCGCTGCATTTCATTTAGATTGCATTCATGCATGTTTTTATTTGTTTTTGAGTCTGTGATGCTTGAGGACAAGCATCGATTTTAGTTTGGGGGTGTGATAAGTGCATTTTATACCACTTAGAACTTCTTATAATAGCTTAAATTGGTGTCTTGAAATCAAGTATTTTGTGTATTTGATGCGTTTTTCTAGTGTTTGTGCGTTTCAGGGTATTAGTTGTATTTCAGAGGAGAAATCATCATTAATAAGCCTTGGCATGTGTTCAGCGTTGCAAGTGGGAAGAGAGGAGCAGATTACAGCGAAGAAACGGAGCAAACAGACAAAAATTCCAGTAGGGGTCTGAGCGCCCGCTCAGCTATGCTGAGCGACCGCGCAGGAAGCTGAGTGCCCGCTCAGCTATGCTGAGCGGCCGCGCAGGGACGGAAAATCAGAATATTAATTTTAGACTTCTATTTCTGTTTGGCTTCCAACTTCTGAGTAATCTGAGTTTTATGGGACTTCTATATAAATAGATTCCAGAGACGTTTCATGTGTGTTGAATCATTGTATTAATCAAGAAGCAAAGGAGATAAGGAAGAAGACCGTTTTAGCACACCGCAACGAAGAGGAAGCATATTTTCTTGTGATTCTTTATTTCGTTGTAACGTTGGATGCTAGTTTTCTTTACTCTGAACCTATTTACTCTTGTACGTAATCTGGTTTAATATAATTAGTTTAGTATTATTCTTTTGTGTTTATTTATCATGTTTTCATATGAACCCATGATGATGATAAGTGCTAATATGGGCTAATCGTGATCATGGGGTCGTAACGGATTTACTATGGAATTCCTTAGTTAATTGTTTAATACCTTAGTGTGTGATGATTGTATGATATCTAGTATTGGTTGTGCGTATTCGTCTTATGTGCATCGCGAACATATAAGATAGGGTGTTAATCTCTTGTGAAGCGGCGGTGGATCTTGAGATTTAGAACTTGCCATGCTAGCATAGGTTCATGTACGAGTCTGCATGATTAGTGGGTAACTCTAACTGTTTTATTCGCCCTGTGTAATCAAAAGGAATAACTTGTGCTTAAATCATTATGTTATCAATTTCTGTAGACATATAGGGACACAACATAATTGATTCCTATTCAACTTCTATCTTAATTGTGGATGTTTGGTAGAATGGTATTAGTACAATGAAAGTTGGCTTTTATCAGTTTCGTGTTATTTGATTAATATCATCACTGTTGCATGCTAAGGGTAATAACAATGACTATTGAATGAAGTAGTAATGAAGTTGTGATCTCGTGAGTGTTTTAATATTGTTAATTTGAAGTGTTAATTAAGGGGTTAATTTTAGTAGTTAATTATAGTTAATAATTAGTTAACAAATCTAAGTGTTATTGTCTTAACATTGAGAAGTAATCGTACATTGGTGAGTGAGTTTAATTGAACATAATTAGTCTAAGTCTCTGTGGGAACGAACTAGAAAGTATTCTATATTACTTGCGAACGCGTATTCTTGCATGTATTATTAGCGCGTGTTTTTGCCCTAACAGTGGGCTATCGTATGGGTAGAAGATAGGATTTTGACGCGTAACTCGTCGAGTAATTATCGATTAGACGATTAAGTTGTATCTTTTATTTATAAATGCAGATCATTCGAGTTGATTAGGACCAAATGTAATAGAGGAAGATTAGAGTTGAATAATATGGAATATTGGGTTGCAGCACTGCATGAGCAGCATATCAGAAATCTAGCGAAGTAAAAGACGGTGATGTTTTGAGACATAATGTCAGAATAGATGCGTCTTTGCGAGTGTGACTAACTGCTAAATCCCAAAGGCAAGTACCCCTGACTTCACTTATCGTTCAAGTGATGTTTATTTCGAATTAATTATGCAAGTATTCCTATCATCACTTATCATTCAAGTGATATATATTTTAAATCTTTTTATGCAAATATTGCTTTCCCTATTCTCAGTTTAGAATAGATAAATGTTTTACATATCGCTGAATTAAAATGCTTATCATGCAAGTACCCTTTGCTATTCTATGTTCGGAATAGTTAAATATTTTACTTATCAAATTACTGGATTTAAAAATGTTTTGGATGTTGAGAAAGATGACGTTGTTTTGTTTTTTATGCCCAAGTAAAAGGGCGAATAAAAGTTTTTAAGGGTGTCGAGTATTATGACCCCTCTCAATAAAACGTTTTAAGATTGGATGGTTGCGTAAGAGGCCGCGGCGGCGGTCCAGCCGAGAGTTAGGTAATACTAATAGGCCGATATGTGCCTTGGGTGCCCCATTTGTTTAGTTGGATATGCTTAGGCATACCGGTGTTGCTCCGCGGCTGATCACCGGCGGCAACACACCGTCGTCCGAGGATTCCAATCTAAATTATTATATTGCTTTTGATAATCTTATAAAGAAATGATCTATCAACTGTTTATGTTTTCGGATACAAGATGAAATGCAGTTTGATTCAGTTTCTGATTTTATGGATACTTAGTTTGTTGTTAAATATCAAAGGTGGTATTAGTACAGATGATTGGTGTTGACTTCAGTATGGGATGTTGTGAGCATCAAAGTTCGTAGTGATATCTAATTTGATATGACAACAAAATAAGTATTAATATTAAGAGTTCGATTTTGAGTAAAGTTTATAATTCAATCCATAATCATTGTTTCTTGTTATTGTGGTTTATGATATTTCCGTAAACACGGTTTTACGAGTTTTATTCTCGTCAAGATTCAAAGTATTGCTGAAGCATTTCGCTCAAAAATATCAAAATGGTTTTGAATACAATTAAAGAATCAATTCTGGGATTCCTCAACTAAAATTTTATGATTCAGCAATTATGATTTTAAATGTTCTGCGCTATTGCAGATGTCGGTTTTATATCAAAATGTCCCTATATATGCTATAATGATCTTGCTGAGCATTTTTTCCACTCATACTTGCCTGTTTTCAAATTTAACCTCCAGCGAGGATTAGCTTGCGCTATTTAGCTGCGAAATTCGAGGAAGCAAAGAAGAAGCTCTTGGAAGGTGGTTCATCCAGGGTTTGCGGGCTAGTGTAAGTTTTATTGTGTAAAGTTGTTCATATTTTATTATATTATAGTTGTGTATTATATTTGGGCCTAGTATACTTCATTTCGAAGTTATACTAGTGGGTTTAGTTTTGAGTTGGAATTTATTGAAAAGAGTTTTAAAAGAAAGTGAAAAATTTATTTGTGGAATTTAGATTTCTTGTTTCTAGAACTGTAACCTTAAAAGATCTTGGATTAGTTGGGGTCATTTATGATAAATATCTTCCGCTGGCATTTATTTATTGATTAAACATGTTGATTTGGATTGAGTTTCATAGTGACGACCAAATCCTCTGACCCCGGATTTGGGGTCGTTACAAAAGTCAAGTCTTATATAAATTTAAATTATAATTCATATTGATGTCTATATTATTATTACTACCGAAGTCAAGTTATTCTACTGATTTAATTAATTTCTATAAAAATCTTTACTATAACAAATAATTTAATTATTATTTAGATATCATAGATATCTATATCTATACTATCAACGGCTAATATATCAAAATATAATTTGACTAGCTAAAATAAAATCATATATACTATTTGTCTTGGTTAAAACAATATTATCATATTGTTGAATTTTGTGAGTGTAATTAGTCTTGGGTTAAAACACAATAAAGTAAACTATTGATTCACGATAAAATGAAGTTAATATCAGAATAAACATCATTCATATAATATTGATCCAAACTAAAACTTAACTTTTAATTAAAATATAATCATTTTTTTTTGTAAAAACACGTAGGAATGTCGATAAAATTATATCATTCATTAAGAATCATTGTCTTTTTCAAATATTTTTTATTAAAATAATCATGAACATATACGGTTATTAATATATTTATCATAAAATTATATCATTTAAAAATTTAAATAAGCAAATTTAAGATTTCAATTCAAATAATTTTTTTAAAAAAGTTATATAATTTTACAAAAAAAATCAGTGTATCGCACGGGTTTAAGTTAGTATGGTATTAAATCACAAATGTTTTTATGAATTTTCACACTATAGTCATAGTCTTCACCTATAGTTGTTTTACTCGTTATAAAATGTAACACGTTAACTTTATTATTAATATAATTTTTTTTGAAATGAATTGTATATTGTATAATTATCATATAAACCAAATATCTTTGTTATTTTAGATAATTTAATATTACTTAATATTACTTGATAATTAATGATAAAATTTATTTTTCAATTTAAAAGTAAATGGATGTTATTTTAATTCTACTTAATTGAATTTAAATATAATTCATAAATCATCTTTAAAAAATCAATTAAAAAGTAAATAAATGTATTTCAATTTAGAAGTATATAGATGTTAGTGTTTCGGTGGATATTAACTAAAAAAAGTTAAAGTCGATCGAGAATGGAAACATCATTGCTATTTTAGATAATTTAATATTACTTAATATTACTTGATTATTATTAAAAAAATAATTTTTAATTTAAAAGTAAGTACATGTTATTTTAATTCTACCTAATTAAATTTAAATATGATTACAATTATCTTTAAAAATTTTATTTTAAAAGTAAAAAGATGCCTTTCTATTTAGAAGTATAATAATATAATTTAAAAATAACTATATATTGATCAAAATAATAATTATATAGTGAGAAAAAAAATTAATACTTTTAGTACCAAATAAAACTGCTTAATTAAATTTAAATACAATTCATAAACTATCTTAAAAAATCAATTATAAAGTTAATAGATATATTTCAATTTAGAATTATATAAATATAAGTTTTCGTTAGATATTAACTAAAAAAAGGTGAAGTCGATGGAAAATAGTACCCATGTTAATAGGTATGATTTAATTAATTAATAATTTAATTTAAAAATAACTATAAAGGGATAAAAATAATAATTATATAGCGAGTCCAAAAAATTTGGTACTATGGTACTTTGGTAATTTTATTACCAAGTAAAACATGATTTCGCTTATTAATAAAGAATATAGAAGTCAAAACCAGGTCCTACAGTTAAAGCAACTTTTTCCAAGTAGGCTTATGGTGTCCTAGCTCCGCAAGACAATATAAATCTGAGTAATCCATAATTCGTTGTAATCATCCAATAAATCATATAGTTATCCTATAATTGTAAATGTTTATACGTTTACAGTGATATGTAAACCCGGTAGGGAACCGTTCCTTGAAGATAGAAACCATTCTCTTTAATGTATAAAAGGTATAGTCCTTATTAAATATTGATTCTCCTAGAGGAGGTATTTAGATACACCTGCACAAGTACCTCTCCAGAATAACCAACCACCATTGTACTTCAAACACCTCACCTGCCTGATTAGGGATTCTTTTGATGTTCAATATCTCATGCTGTGAACATGCCTACTTGTTCGTAGCATGCCTAACCTCTTTTAATAAGGTATATCTTTCTATAATCATCCTCAGATTCATGCCATTAATGGAACCTAAGTAGATGAACCTCAGTTTCTCATACAAACTTGATCCTTTTCATATGCATCTTCAATTCTCTCATTCCTTAAGCCCAACTCATGCCTAAATTGCTCCCATCATATGCCAATTAAGTCCACCTTAAATCGAGGTCATGTACGATTGAAGGCCTAACACTAATCAATGAATATTTTACATGTGTTATCCATTACCTAGTCACATATAAAAAATGAAATTCTAAGATAAGTTATTATTAACGTTAACCTAATATGTGATTACTAGAACATGTAGTGAATGGTGGAAAAGAAAATAAAAATGCTTAAGAAATCATATGAATGAGCATGATTGTCAATCGAAAGCTGAATATGGTTTTTGTTAGAAATCACATGTATTTTTTATGATAAACAAAATATATAGCATAATATTTTATTAAGTAGAAAGTAGCTATCAATAGCTAAATTATCATTATCTGATAGCTGTTGGTAGAATAGCTTATCTGTGTAAGAATGTGTAATATTTTTTATGTAGATCTCAATTGAAAGTCATTGTTGTAAGTGTTCATTCCATAATCATCACTGACTTAATGGATAGATAGAATAGGATGGCTAATTATAAATACTCGATGCTATGTAATTATAATTAAATAAAGTGAACCATCAATGGCTAAGGAGAACAAACTTTCAATGGTTAATGGATAAGCCTATCAATGGCTAAGAAGATTATACTGTCAATGGCTAATGTAGCAAGTAGCAATTGATAGCGACTTAACAGAGCATGAATATCAAATCTTACAGAGCACATGGGTTGGTAAAAGATTTTAGTAAAAAATGGGAGTTAAGATAAAATATACTTGTGATCTTGGATAGTGAAGAAAAAGAAATATTTCATTTTCATGCATGACAAATTGGAGAGATATTCAAAGCAAGATATCAGGACACAGTCCAGCCTCATTTGTCAAGCCTCTCGGGAAAGAGAATGAAGAAGTAATCTTGATGGACCTCGAAAACTGTGTTATGTATTGTCTAGCAAGCGTTGTTATTTGGTAATTTATAAACCAAGTAGCAGCAGTGTATTCTCTAATAAAAAATCAAAATAGAGTTAAGGATAAGACGAGAGCACCATCTCTTAGAAAAATACTGTAAAACGTAGCTGTAAAATGTAGCTATAAGATTCTTATAATTTACACAGATTATTTCTTCAATATATAACTCAGGTGTCAAGTTAAAAAAATACCTGAAATTTTTATGTCATGTGTTCTTACTTCAGTTTAGAAATTGTTCAAGTTAACAAAGTTGAAAAATTATAATTTGTATTCAACCCCCCATTCTAAAAATTACTCATACATTGATTGTTGGTACATATCAATTGGTATCAGAGCAAGCCCTCAACCTATATAAGGTTTAAAGATCTTGAAACTATACAATCAATCATGGGCAAGAAGGATATTGGTGTGAAGTTACAGTTCTTGAAAGAGAATATCATTCTCACTGAAAAGTGAAGATGTGGCTTCACTTGATATCTCAGAATGAGAAGTTTGTCAACTGCATTGACAATGGTCCTCATGTTTCCATGGAGACAATTATAGGACTTGAAGCAGTTGATGGTACCATTGGTGCTGACAGAATAGTGGTAAAGAATCCAGATGACTACTTACCAGAAGATCTGGAAGAAGTCAACAAAGACAAAAAGAATATGAACATTCTGTTTAATGATATTGATTCTGACATATTTGAATGTGTCGTGAACAGTCCCATAGTCAAGGATGTATGGGACACCCTTCAAACTCTCTGCGAAGGATCTGAAAAAGTCAGAGAAAACAAAATACAACTCTTCATACAATAGTATGAGTACTTTCACTCTATCCCCGGTGAAGGCTTGAGTGATATATTCAACAAATTCTGAAAAATATTGAATGGTCTAAGGTTGCATGGAAAAGTCTATCTAGTTAAGGACTCTAATCTGAAGTTCTTGAGATCTCTTCCAAAGAAATGGAAGTCAACAGTTGTCTCTGTCAGAAATTCATATGATTACAAGGAATACACTCTTGACAGATTGTATAGAGTCCTTAAAACGTATGAGATACATATGCAATAAGATGAGAAAATTGAAAAGGGACAAAGGAAGGACAAATCTGTAGCTCTTGTAGCATTAAATCACTGTGAGAAGCAAGTACAAGTCAAGATGGAATCTACAATAAATGAAGTTGAGGAATCAAGACCAAAATCATCAAAAGTAAAAGTCAAAGCAATTGAGTCTGACAGTGACTCGTCCTCAACTGATGAGCTTGAAGAGCTAGATGAACATATGGCTTTTCTGTCAGAAAGAATTTTTAACTTGAAATTCAAAAGAAAATCTTCCTCCAAGCCATTCAACAAAGAGTTCAACATTAACAAAAATTTGGTTGAAAAATCTAAACTTAAATGCTATAATTGCGGAATAGCTGTACACTTTGTAAATGAGTGCAGAAAACGAAAGAATGCCAAGAGTATTGAAGCTGTTGATTATAAGAAGAAATAATTTGATCTCCTAAGACAAAAGGAGAAGGCTTTAATTACCAAGAAAAAGGACCGGGCTGATGGAGATGACTCAGATAAAGAAATTGAATATGTGAATCTGGCACTGGTAGATAATAATGAAAATCTTGAAACTAGTCCATCAAGAAATCAGGTAATCACTACCAATCTATCTAACCTGCGCAAGAGTGAATGAAAATAAACTATAAATGATATGACTTCTGAATTGTATAATTTGCATGTTTCTCTTAAATCTCTCAAGAATAAAAATGCTTGAATTAAAAAATCTAATTATTTACTAGTTGAGAAAAATACTCTGTTAGAAACTCAGTTACATGAACTTGTGAAATTGAAAAGAGATTACTTCGTAGTTAAAGATGATTTGCTTGATGTGTTAAAAAGGGAAAAAACTCTAAAACATTAACTTGAACATGAACAAACTGTTATTTCTAAATGGAAAGAATCAATAAATGCGGCCAACAAGATCATAAAAATTCAAGCCATTGAATCCTTCTGTGATATATTGCTGGAAACATGGATAAAGTTAAGCTTGAACCTCTTAGTGAAACTTGTGTATCAACGGATAGTGATTATCTGTTGAAAGATAAAGGTTCAATGGATAAAATTTATCCCTCGAAGGAATTAATCAATTCTCCCAAACTGGAAAAACTCAATGAGAAGTATGGTCCAGTTAGAAATAACTTTGTGATTGGTGAGTGTAGCAAAGACAAGCAACAAAATATAGGCCATATATTCAATAAGCAGTTGGAGGATAAGGTTGAGACTATGATAGGAATTAAGAAAAGGAATAAAAGAAATGGCAAGATATGAATTAACAAACATAACAACTACACTCCAAATAAGTATACTCCGAGAAAATCTTGTACTAAGTGTGGTAGTTTCAATCATATGTCTGTTAATTGCAAGTCTATGTATGTGCCTATTATGCTTATGACTAAGATGTTTATGTCTTCATGCAATTTTTGCCTATGTCAAATATGTTTAATCAAAATTGCAATAATATGCCATTCATTCCTAATTCCCATTTTTCTGCATATACCATGCAATAGAACATTAATGAAATTAATAATATGTGTAATCTCCCATGAATGATATGCATCCGTGATATTTTGCATTTGACACTACTAAAAATAGTGGATTAGACATTATATTTTATACATCAGTTAATAATGACACCGATGTTAAAAACCTTTTTTACATCGTTTAACTGAGAATACTTGAGGTGTCCGATGTCTATGACTCTTTGTTTAAATTAAAAAACACAAATACACACATACAAATCAAAATTCAATACACCTAAATCTAAAAATAAAAAAAATACAGTGAACCCACTTATCTCTCTAGACTGCCTCTCGATAGTGTTTTTCTCTTCTGGGCTTGCTCTCTCTTGAGGGTTCAGATCTAATAGCTCTCTCCCCCAGTTGTCTTCTCTCTGTGCTCAATAATTACTAGTCTCTTCTCATTTCCTTGGAATCCGAGGTCGGAGATTGAAAAAGATGAAGTCGGAGTTCAATTAATGACAAGTCGGAGATCAAGAACTATAAGTTAAAGTTTGAAAAGGTCAAAACTAACTTGGGTAAAGCTTTAAACACCAAGTTTTAAATTGGGGGTTCCAATTCGAAACCCTATTTTTTTTTAATTAGTTCATACTTTAATTTTATTTAGGTTTCAATAGTTAATATTTAATTGGAGTTGAGTAATGATTCTAATTAAGAATGCAATTTTAACATCTCCACAAATACTCTTCTCCTGTTAGTAAAAAGGTACATATTTTTTTGTTGATATTTTTCAGAAAATAAAAGGCATGACTATTAACAAGTGCATTTCTTCCAGGAAGCATGGAACTTCCCAGTGCCTTTATTAATGTCAACACGACTCTAGTGTATGATTTTCTGATTTTTATAGTTTATAGTACATGATATTCACATGTTCTTTTTTGTGAATACATTAATTTGATATCATTTCTTAATCCACTTGAATTTTAACTTTGGTTTAGGAAGCAAAAAATGCTTTTAAAGCATTATTGAGTTCAACAAATGTGGCGCCCTACTAGAACTGGGAGCCGCAAGATTATCCTCTTAGAGGTGTTGAATGATGATGATCTCTTCTGGGAGCTACTACATACTCAATGTATTTTATTTATTAATTTTTTCTGCAAATTAGTTAAGTGTTGTCCTTCCTAAAAATGAAGAAGCTTACATGAGAGGTTGGCTGAGGAATATGGATTGAGCTTATAATAAAGTAATCACGGGTAACTGACAATACATTGTATTCGATTCTGGATTTATATTTCTTGCAGAAGGTGTACACATAAAATCTTTTCCGACATACCATTTATTAGTAGCTTGATTCTTACTTGTTTCATGATGTGATGTTTATGGGACATTGTATGGAGTGCAGAAGGAACAACGAGGGGCAGTGTATTTGAAGTGTATGTTTACTATCGGAAGATCGATTATTAGCGATTCTTTACGGCAGGATCAAAGCAACAACTTTCAAGCTTATAGCGGAAACAGATGAACAAGTTGGGGTATCATTTTCGAGACCACGGGATCCTTCTCTCCAGGGAAAACTAGTTCCCCTAAATATTGACAAAAGGTTTTAGTTTCCCTTTCTGATCATGGACATCATATTTATAGTGTTGAAATCATAGGTGCATCTGTTCAAGCATACAAATTTATTAAAACTCAGTTTTTGTTCTCTCTTTAGGTTTATATTGCTTCGTGGTTATCCTGGTTTCGATTCCTATGCCATTTATGAACACTTGGCCATTTCTGAGATATGAACACAAATATCTGTATAACTGAAACATGTGATCCTCACGAAATGATTTTGGTTTGGTATAAGTGGGGACAATTTAATTTTTTTTTATTGAATGTCAGCACACTGGTATAGTGTATTAATGTGTCATCCGTTCTGCAAGATTATCAGTCCGTTTTCACTTCTTAGATTAATAAAATAGGCGTCAATTGTATAAATTGTACAAAAAAGAGGCTTTGGCTTTCATTTTATTGATATAGCATTCTCGAGTGTATCCATTACTCAGAGATTTCCATTCTATTTTATGATATAGTCTTGTGGTTATTCTATTTGGAAGCTTACACATATGAAGCATGTTTGAAGTATGAGAAGCACCATACCATATGTAGTAGGGTATCTGTATCGAGGTGGTTAGGAAATTTTTAAAGTAAATGCATGATCTGTAGTCTGGAAAGTAGTGTTGTCATTGAGCTTATAAATACATGTTTAAGATGTATTTTTATTTGTGTATTAGGCAATATGTTATATGTATTTATGTTTTTCTTCATAATTAACAATACATGTGAAATTACAGTGTTATACCTTTCCCATTTTCCCCCCTTTACATATGTTTGCTTGTTCACACCATTTTCCATATCCATTATTCACCCTCTGATTCTGTCACGATCATTTTTTCCATTGTTTTTGTTTGGGGGAGGTCACTTTCTTCCTCTCCTGGTTTCCTTTTTATGTTTAGTTTAGGTGAGTTTAATTGATCTTTTCATGCCATGGTTTTTTATGAAGATGTGTTACTTTTAGTTGCTAAATATTGCAGTTCACCGTTTATGCGTTGTTTTTATTCTTAAAATTCTGTATGTAGGCCAAACAATTGACATTTTTATATAGTGTATGTACTAGATGTTTTCTTTTTTCCTTTTTGCTAATTGAAGATGTAAGTTGTATTCGGTTTATCTTGTATTTTTGAGGGGTGTGTAATTGAGATACAATTAACTTTAACATGAGTTCAAGGAAGGGCATCCCATAGTTTATCGAGCATTTTATTTTATTTGATTTTTCTATTTCTTCATTATTTCCTACTTTTATGACTTATGTTCCTGTGATTTCAGTGAACAATGAAAGGTTTCTTTAATTTCACAACACATGCTTGGGAAAGCTTCAGGTTCAAACATTACAAGACAAAAACAATATTGTAACAAACGTGCAAGACATTTGGATGGGAACTGTAGTTCAAGTTCTCAGGGAGTCGTTGCTCTGCCAAATGGGAACTGGGCAGCATATGTTTATGTCAATAATGATTGGATTCTCCTAGGGATATTTGGATCGGAGAAGGAAGCAGTGATAACATATGAGAACACAACCCTCAACATTTAGATGGAATGCTGCAAAAGATACTTCCAAGGGATAAACAATGGTGAACATGACCCGCTTACTCTGTAACAGGCTAGCACTAATAGTATCCACTTGTCCAGTTCTGTCAATATTCCCCAAGTGAATGGGGAACAAGAGTGTATACGCACCAAACTTTTTGGGAAGGTACTTACTCATACTGACGCAGGCAGAGCGGACAAGCTTGTTATTCTGAGGATATTTGTTGGTTGCTTCCCATCTATTCCTGATAGGGATGAGTCAAGTTTGGAGGAGTGACCAATCAATGATGTTGAACTAGGTTTTTATGACCAGTCCATGAAACTGTGAAAGTTTTGGTACTGTTACTGGAGGAAAAACAAATCTCATTCCTTATCAAAGGGCTGGCGCAAATTTGTGCAAGAAAAGGACCTGAGCTCCGGGGATGAAGTTATTTTCTTCAAGTGTGAGCATGTTGAGGACACATCTGTTGGTGACACGTATTTTATGATTGATGTGCAAAATGCTACTAAAGAACAAGTCGAGGAAATTGGTGGTAAGATGGGGGAAACTGTTGTTTACCAATCCAGGTGTGGGCTTTTGGCAAATTACACCTAGTGACGAGTTCAGATCCGGGGGCCTATCAAACAGAACCTCTCCTTGCATGTAAGACCTACTTGCCTAGCCGTAAGTGATGAATTTCATATACTGTCTGGTCACACATTCTTCATATTTAAAGCTGTTATTGTTGTGTATGTGGTTTGTCAGATGTTTCTTAGTGCTCATTATGCCGGGGAGGATTTGTGTCCTAAATTCGAACAGGGTGAGCCATGGAAGAAAGTTTTTGGACCAGTTTTCATTTACCTGAACTCCATAATGGATGGAAAGGATCCACTTACACTTTGGGACGATGCCAAAACTCAGGTGGTTAAGTGCCTTGTAGAAAGGAAAAAGCTTTTAATTGCATCTGCATGCACTCTATTTATGTACAGAAGCCAAAGGAAGATTTCAGACTACTAATAGATGTTAATTTATTTTTTAATATTTTAATTTCTAACTGGTCCCTTTTTTTTGTGAAGCACTTGTTAGGAATGATGATGTGGGCCAACTATCAAACCTCAATTAGGTTAGTTGATTCAAAGCTAGCATTTTGTCTGATTAATGTACTAATACACCATGTTTATGTAATTTTCCTTTCATGTATTAATTACAGAGATGCTATCCAAGAGATTTGAAAAGGAGAAAATGGTGAAAGTTTTTCAAAAAAATTAAGCATCAGGTCAAATCGAATTTGTGTGGAGCCGAGTTCTTAAGAGATGTTCAAAGATGTGTTGTATGTGTTGTATGAGTGGTATTTTGATTGTAGTAGACTTTAGAATTTTGATGTTGCTTTTGTACATGATGGCAATTAGATTAGATTTTATAATTTTTATGTTGGTTTGTTGTTTTCATTGTTGTAGGAGATAGACCGGGTTATTAATGATTATCAAAATTATGCGATTTTGATTTTTTGATCTTGTTTTTTTTGTCCAAGATTTGGTATTTTTGGGTGTATATATATGATATGTGCACGTAAATGTGTCAGATATAAACATCAGTTGATATATACAACTTGTTCATAACTGATGTTAAAGATTCTAAATATATCAGATTTATTTAAGAAACCGATGTCAAATCTAACATCGATTTTTCTTTTCAGTTAAAGATTCTAAATATATCAGATTTATTTAAGAAACCGATGTCAAATCAAGCCTCTAACATCGGTTTTTCTTTTATAGGCGATGTAAAAAGGTAACTTTGATATCGGTTTCATGTTCAAAACCGATGTCAGAAGAAAATTTTGACATCAGTTTTATTTTTAAAAACAATGTAAATACTGATTTAGAAGCTATTTGTTAGATCATATAAAAGCTATTTAGAAAAGATTAGAAAAGATTGTAATGCAGCTTTTGTTTAAAAACAGAGAATATATATCGGATTGTAATCCGAAATCGATGTTAAAGATTTTTCCAGACATCAGTTCATAACTGATATCATATGAGGGTACCTTTCTCTACATTCGCACAGACATCGGTCAGGAAAATGTTTAACATGATTTTCTGGTCGATGTCTATTGAAGTTTTTCTAGTGGCATGATTCAAATATTATTAATTCTAATCATGGATCCAAGGCTAGAGTATATCTTGATCCTCCAGAGTGTAGATTTAAGATTTGTAACATGTCAAAGAAAGCATCTAACAAAACATGAACCAAGAACACTTAGTGTAACGCCCTCCAAATCCGGGGTCTCGAGTTGCGGGTTACTTGCCAATTACCAACATAATATAAACCCGTACAATAATTATACAACCATATATCTAACCCCTTAATATTCTATCTAGGATCCTTAAGGTTAAGGTATAAAGACAAGAACAAATACTACATTTATTACAATCCCAAATTAAAAGTCTTACAAAGTTCTCTTTATTACAAACCAGCTATCTAACCATGTTTTAAAACTAAATTCCTTTTATTCAAACACTTACTACATTTATCTACACTACACCTGCTCAGGAAGTTCAAAGCTCTCTTCTTGAATCGGGATTAGCACCCTTGGTGCCGGAGGGTCACGCCTTTCGACTCGCTTCTTTACCACTCGAGTGCGAATGAGTTTCATTTTCCTCCTTTACTGTAAAAGAAGGTGAGTAACAACAAAAAGGGTGAGCCATAGTTGCTCAGCAAATCCACAATATGTATATAGTATCATAAGAAAGCTTAAGTGAATCTGATATGAATCAGTAAATCATATTATATATATATATATCTATATGTCTCTGTACAAGATAAAGAAGACCGCTATCGGTGATTATCAATAAACTACACTGGACACAAGATCAACATTCACACCTATATCTTGCTGATCCGTCAGGATACAATGCAGATCTATACATACCTGTATAGATCGATTCGGGTACCCATGCTCTATGGCCCGATAACAGAGATCCGGTTAATTCCCGGCCCATAGGGTTCAGTTCATCACTGGCCCTTATCGTAACAATCCAGTCCACAGATGAGCATCCGGAACAATCAGTATGCTTTGATATATCCGAACATCAAGATGTATCAGGATATAGATATTGCATAATCTATTGGAATATGAATAGAGTATTCAATATATCAAGAGTAGTCAGGAACCAAAATGAAAGTGTGATCAAAAGAACAGTAATTGTGTATCAGTTTTTGTGGAAGGAACTATCAATATTCATTGAATCGGGAATTTGAATAAGATAAAACAATTCACTATTCTGGGTTTAGAATAAGGGAAAAACTTTCCTGATACGTGGTCTACCTCAGGTCTGTCACAGTTCTTTGACACTGGCTTGAGCTGCCTTGTTGGATTCATATCTATCAAGGAAAGATACTCATTTAGTTGACTCATACCTTAATCGTAGATCAACCCGAATCCACATAGCTCTTATTGTCTACCCGTACATTTATATCTGACTCGTATAATAATTATCTAGTAATTAAGACTCGACTGACCACATAAATCACTTAACATATAAGTCATTAAGTCCCTCTAGGGATTAAAACATTTTTAGAATTGAAATCGGATCAATATTCGCATTATTAAACAATATCTGACTCGTTTACTATTTTTTAGAATTTATTAGACTCGTCTTCTAATTATTAGGGTCCATAAATAAATAAATATCAAAAGCCGACTCGTTTCCGAAAGAAATTAAGATTTAAAACTATTTTTATTGGAAACAAATCATTTTTCTAAGTCTAAGGCTTTCGTTTCGTTTAAAACGGATAAACCGTTCAATTATTAATCAATAAATGAGAATAAATCAATTATTATTTAAAATAGTTAATTATTCAAAATAATTGAACCTCAAATATATTTTTAAATGATTATTTAGGAAAAATCTAAATTAAAAATGACTTTCCATAATTTTTGGAATTAAAATGAATTTAAAATAAATTATCCAAATTACTTGATTAATTATCAAAATAATTAATCAATTTTAAATAAATAATAAATAAAGAAGTTCGAATTTTGGAAAATATTTCAGATTTATTTATAAAATAAATCAGTTAATTAATTGAATTAATTAAATTAATCTATTAATTCATTTAAATAAACAAAACTGATTTTTAGAATTTACAAAAATAAAAATAAAAATAAAATCCAAAAATAGTTTTCAGAAATGGACTTTGGGTTTAATTGGATCAAAACCGGGTTTTAAAAACGGGTCAAACGGGTCACAATCCGGGTCGGTGAAGAACACCACCGGAATCTGGGATGAAACCCTGAATCCGGCGACTTCACCGGACTCTGGTGAGTACCGTTTGGGGTCAAAAATATATTGTTTGGCATCATTTTGGTCCCAAACCATTACAAATCACTTCACCCTTTTGATTCAGGCCACAAACAACCAGAATAACCCCTAGATCACGTTGTCCGATCAATGGAACTCAACTCCAGCCAAAACATCGTTCTTGCAGATTTGTACATAAAATTACATATTCTATATCTCAAATCAAAGCTTATAACCTGTTCAATAAAACCCCTAATACCTAACTAACTCAGATTACTCTAAATCAAAAACGAACTAATCAAAAATTGGGTATAAACCCTAGTAATCGAATTCACATAAACATGAATCGTTTGATGAAATTGATAGCATAAATCGACTGTACAGATTCAAACAAAGCTATATCAATCATCAAATCAGTCTAAAAACCCTAGAATCAAAAAGCCCTAATTCATTCAAGAACCCTAGAAATTGAAATAAAAAATCTACGGATTAAAACATGAAATTTATGTTATAAACTTAAAAAAAATATCAAGAGCATCATTTTGATTACTTACATGATATCAATTGATGCTCAGAATCAATCGAAATCATAGCTTGAATTTTTTGACCCGAATTCGAAACCTTAACCCGAAAACAGAGAAATTATCTGATTTTTCTGATTTTTAGTGATTTAATTATAATTAATTAATAAAAATTAGGCAATTAATAGTTGTAAAATAATATCCCTAATTAAAATAAAGACCCCATTATATCTCTTAATAAAATTAATTGGCCCTTAATTAAAAAATTTTGGGGAATAATTTCTTAATTGTTAATATCAAATAAATATAAAATATATGCCAAAATTTCCCAAAAATTGTGAATAATTCATAAATTCAAAGAAATGAAATAATTAAAAGTCCCATGACTCTATAAAAATAAAAATATAATTTTTGTGGGGTTCTTAGCACCCATAGGGGCCCGGAAAAGTCATTTTTCGCGAAAAGAGAAATTTTCTAAATTAACTGGATGTTCAGAATATCGATATGGTATAAGCCATACTAGGAAAAATAAGGCCAATTATTTTATATGAAATATCAGCTATTAAAACGAAATTTGGGCCGTATAATTTTTGATATAAAATCATTTAACTTGAAATAAAATACCCGATAAATACCTGAAAATATCTCGAACTATACGGAATACATACAACACATAACAACAAATACTTTACGACCAAACATATTTAATGATATAATAAAACACATAATACGCCTTAATTATGCTATAAAACAGTTGTAATTTCTCAATCGTTACACTTAGGTACCAAAGTCGAATTGAGTTGGTTTTGCTTGTGTGCAGGGAAAGAAGAGAAATCTCTGGTATGTGGATAGTGGTTGCTCAAGATACATAATTGGTGATTTATCCCTGCTCACAGAGTTGGAAGAAAAAGCTAGCCCAAACATTATCTTTGGAGATGACAACAAAGGGTATACTGTGGGATATGGCATAATTTCAAAAGGAAATGTTATCATTGATCAAGTAGCACTAGTTGAAGGACTGAAGCATAACTTGCTGAGTGACAACCAACTTCGTGATAAAGGTCTTAAAGCAGACTTTGATCTAGAAGCCTGTGTTGTTATAAACAAGAAAAACAATGAAGTGGTATTAACTGGAGCCAAAAAAGGAAATGTCTATGTAGATGACTTCAACTCAACAGATACTGATTCTATCACTTGTCTTCTTAGTAAAGCAAACATTGATGAATGATGGATATGACATAAGAAATTGTCCTATCTCAACTTCTCAATAATGAATGATCTAGTTAAGAAGGACCTAGTAAGAAGAATTCCAAAATTGGAATTCTCCAAGGATAGTCTTTGTAATGCTTTCCAACTTGGTAAGCAAAAGAAAATATCTTTCCGAAGTAAGACAATTTGCTCTATTGACAAACCCTTGTAACTGAAAGGCATATGTCATAGCCTATTTGTTTATTCGAGGATTTAACTCAACTCAACTCAAATAAGAATGTAACAAGTAAATAGTGGATCTATCATCAAAGAGATCTCACAAAGTAACATCTGTCAAAGGATTCAGAAACAATGTTCATCTACAGACTTGAGGAATTTCTTCACTGGAAAAAGTTCAAGAAATTGATCAAGGCTCAGTGATATAAATCAAGATTGTGGATTTAATCAAGTGACAGAGATCTTGTCAGGGTATCAAATAATAACAGGGATTTAATCTGAAGAAAATCAAGTTATCAAAGTCAAGACATAAAGAAACGTCACGGAAGTTAGTCACTCATGAACCAAACAGTACATCGAGTGTCAACATTGAAGTGGTGGAATTGATTTATAATTTTTAGTGATTTTCAGAAGATTTTCAGAAGAATGGTTGCTGTTCAAGACTAGTATTAATTCTCTATTAATTAATTAAGTCATATAATTTAATTAAGAAAATAAATTATATCTGCAAAGATTAATTTATTTATTAATTGAATTGATTGATTAATTAATTCTGAATTAATATTATGAATTTTCAGAATTGATTTTAAATTTATATTCAATATTAATTCAGCATGACAATCTATTGAACTGATATGACAATCAGATTGTCATATTGATTGTCTTGCTAGTTCAGGTGATTGTCTCACCGATTGTCTTGTTAGTTCAAGTGATTGTCTCACCGATTGTCTTGCTAGTTCAAGTGATTGTCTCACCGATTGTCTTGCTAGTTCAATCAGATTGTCTCACTGAAAGTCATGCCAATTCTCAGATTGTCTTGCCAGTTCAATTCAGTTATGTTGATTAAATTATAAAAGACAAGGAGCAGCAGATCATTCAATACACATTGAATACATCTCAACTACCCAAGAACAAAAGAACAGCAACCGCATAAGCATTTCATCTCTCAACTGCATATTCAGATCATTAATTTCTAGCAACTAAAGTTAAATCTAAACCACTAGAAATCATTCTCTTGTTCGTGTGTAACTATCTAGCGGATCAAAATCCCTAGAACTTAATCTCAAATTGCTTCTAGCATTTGATCTTTTTATTGCAAAAATAGAAAAAGTTCTTGTCGAATTTATTCTAGATTTGTGATAATTTATTTGAGATTAATCCCTTGTAAACGATACCGTTGTTGTAACACCTTTCAAGTTTAATAATAGTTTTATTTAACTTGAATTTTGTTTCACTTTTTTATTCCGCATTAAATTCAATTAAACGGTAAAGTTTGTATTTAACCCCCCCTTCTATAAACATATTGGGACCTAACAATTGGTATCAGAGCCTTCTGATTAACGAACAAATCAAGATCCTAGACTTTTGTGATTTTTCAACTCCTTGAAATTTTATTTCTTCAAAAATTCATAATGACTTCACAAAAAGTTGGAACCGTTAAAATTCCACTGTTCGATAAAGAAAATTAAATTATGTGGAAGAAGAAGATGCTCTTGTTTTTACAAGTTGCAAATCCCAAATATCTGGACGTGTTAAAGAAGGGTCCAAAAATTCCGATGGTTATTGAACCAGAGGTTATAGAAGATAATGTTGTACTTACCAAAGCTAGGACCTATGCAAAAGAGCCTGAGGATTTTACTCCCGCTGAAAAGGAAGAAGCCTCCTTGGATGCCAGCCTTCAATTAATTTTAGTTGATTCCCTTGATCCCTTGATGAACAGACATGTAATGAACTGTAAAAATTCCAAACACATCTGGAAACTATTGAGGTGATTAATAAAGGCACAGAGGAAGTTAGGAAGAACAAGTTAGAGATCCTAACCTCTGAGTATGAACATTTTAAATCCAATCCGGGAGAAGGAATTACTGAAGTGTTCGAGAGGTACAATGCATTGATCAACAACCTGAACATAAATGAAAAATATTATTCAATCAGAGAGGTCAACAAAAAGTTTCTTTTAACACTGCCAACTCATCTTGAACATAGAATCACTGCCATAAGAGAAGCGAGAGATCTGAGTGAGATTTCTTTGGAAAGGCTCTATGGTTTGTTAAAAACCTATGGGTTGGAGTAGATTCAGCAGAAGGAAGTCTACGGGAAAGATAGAGTGGTCAGCACGTCTACTGCTCTAGTAGCTGAACAACAACAACAACAACAACAACAACAACAACAACAATAACAACAATCTCAACAGTCAGAGAGAATGGTACAGTCATCCAAGGCTGAGGAAAATGTGATAGTAGCAGAATATGATCCTCCTACTACAAATCAATCTGGTGATGATTTTTACTCTTTGGAAGAGCTGGAGCAATTGGAAGATGAGTCAATGGCCCTGATTGTCAAGAGATTCTCCAATGTCAGCAGTGGTGGATACAAAACAGGGATGGTTGATCGGAGCACCATTTAATGCTTTAACTGCAATGAGTTGGGACACTTTGCCACAGAATGCAGGTGTTGGATTTTTAACGCAGCGGGGGCAAGGCAAAACACTTTTACACATACAAAAATCCAAATAAAAGCATATAAATCGTGAATAAAAATTCGAGGGATCGAATCTAACCTTTTAAAATAATTCGGAGACAATGATCAGAGATCCTTAGCAGTTGCTCCTCAAGTGTGAAGCACTCCACCGGTATCCACCAAGAAAACGATGTTAAGGAGGAGGAAAGAGGTGGAGAGAATTGGGTTTTCCAAACTTTTTTGGGTTTTCGGGTTTGATGTGGGTTAGAATAAAATAGGGTCTATAATAGTGTATTTATAGGCAAAATTTTCAGCTGAAATTTTCCCATAAATAATATTATTATTATCCCATTTATTATTCTTATTAATAATTAAAATACCTTTTAATTATTAATCCTTTTTCTAAACCCTTTAGAAATAATTCCCTCTCTTGATTTAATTTCCAAAAATTAAATCCTTTAATTAATAATATTAAGAACTTTTCTTAATTAATTTATAATCAATTAAATCTCTTTTAATCAATTATTAAATTTTCCAATTAATTATTTATTTCACAAATAAATAATTAGTAGCCATTATTAATTAATTCCTCCACCATTAAATCATTCTCTTTTTATGGTATGACCCTGTAGGTTCAATATTAAGCCGGTAGTAGAAATAAATAATAATAAAACTATTTTATCATTATTTATATAAATTCTCTAATTTATTAAATATGATTAATTAATTAATAACATTTATTCTACATCGTGAGTGATGCTTCTCAACATATCGCGACTATCCAGATAATATGAATTCACTGCTTAGAATACCAAGAACCTGTCAGTGAATAGTTACCGTACAATAAACTCCTTCTACCCTATAATGTCCCGATTAAATACAAGGCATGGATCTCGTGTCAAGCCTATCTAATTCAATCACTTGCTTACCATTTACTATGCATAGTTCTATGCAAATTAGAAACTCCTTTCTAATTTCATTCACTCTGGCCAGAGATTCCTGAACTAGCATAAGTGGATCAGCCTTGAACATTCGCTTCCTTCACTGGAAGGGGTAGATCCTTTATTGATCATACACTATCTTCGTGTACAAATTCCTATACCCAGAAGAGCCCTAATAATTGTCCCTGGAGACTAAGAACTAAACCAAAACATAGTTCAGTGTACACAAGATGACTATGATGACCTCAAGTCTAAAGATACTTGTACAACTATCACTCTGCGAACAACCGCTGACACGTGAGTGAACTCCATCAGTTGTTCAGCTGTGCGAGTCATGTTCAGTGAACTTATTCTATAATAAGCACCTACATACTAGCTATAGTGTCACCACACAAATGTCTATGAGAACAGACATCCTTCATAATGAAGCAAGCATAGTATGTACCGATCTTTGCGGATTATTAATTACCAGTTAGTAATCCTATGACCAGGAACTATTTAAGTTTAGAGTTATCATCTTTTTAGGTCTCACTATTATGATCTCATCATAATCCATAAAAAGCTTTACTCTAAACTATGGTATATCTTATTTAAACACTTAAATAGATAGAGCCCGTAATAAAAATAAAACAAGTCTTTTATTAATATCAATGAAATCAAAACAGATTACATAAAAGTTATTCCTAAATCCTAATACACGATTGGACTTAGGACATATTCCTTTCAATCTCCCACTTGTACTAAAGCCAATCACTCTGGTATCTAATACCCATCTTGTCTTTATGACGATCAAAGTGACTTTCATAAAGTAGCTTTGTGAGTGGGTCTGCTATGTTGTTATGTGTGTCAACTCTAATTCAATACAATACAAGAAATGTTACCACGCTCCTACTAACCCTTTTGTAGACCCATGGTTCATCTTCGTTTTTGATAAAATCAAACTCTTTGATTGTCTCATCAAAACGAATGTTCCATCTTTCGAGAAGCCTGCTTTAAACCACATATGGTTCGCAGCAGCTTACACACTAGGTTTTATTTCCCTTGGAAAGAAAACCATCTGGCCATCTGCCAGATTTCATAGTCGTAGTAAGCAGCATTCGCAAGCAAAATCCGAACTGATTTTAACAGGGCTACAGGTAAAAAGTTTCATCAAAGTCAATCCATTGCCTTTATTTGAATCCTTTTGCCACAAGCCTGGCCTTAAAGGTCTCCACCTGGCCATCTGCTCTAATCATTCTTTCGTATACCGTATACATAGATTCCATTCCGGATTTCATGGCACTATACCATTTCTCTGAGTCAACACTACTCATAGCCTCATTATAGGTCATAGGGTCGTCATCATCAATGATCGACAACTCATTGTCATTCTCAATGACAAGGCCATATTTCCTCTCAGGTTGGCGAGACACTCTCCCTGATCTATGAATGGGCTGTTCCACAAAAGGTTGTTCAGTCAGAACAGGTGTTTCCACTTGATCCGTAGTAGTTTGTGCTTCTTGAACTTCATTAAGTTCAATTTTGCTCCCACTGTTTCCTTCAAGGATAAACTCCTTTTCCAAGAAGGTGGCATGTCTGGAGACAAACACCCGATGATCGGTGCAAAAGTAATACCCTAAAGTCTCTTTAGGATATCCCACAAAACTACATTTTTCGGATCGATATTCCAGCTTATCTGGGTCAACTTTCTTGACATAAGCTGGACATCCCCAAATCTTAACCTGTTTAAGACTCAGTTTCCTTACTTTCCATATCTCATACGAAGTTTGAGGAACAGATTTTGGAAAGCACCTTATTCAGTTAATATGCTGAGGTTTCCAATGCATAACCCCATAGGAATACTGGAAGATTTGCATAGCTCATCATGGACCGAACTATGTCTAACAAAGTTCGATTTCTCCTTTCAGATATTAATCTGGAGGAGTCCACTGGGAGACTATACCATTTACTTTGAGATAATCTAGAGACACTCCATTAAAGTATTCACCACCTCGATCTGATCGAAGAGTTATAATACTATATTTGGTTGTTTCTCCACTTCATACTTATATTCTTTGAACTTTTCAAATGCCTCAGATTTGTGTTTCATCAAACACATATCCGAATCTAGATCTATCATCTATGAAAGTAATGAAGTACGAAAATCCACCCATGGCTTGCATAGACATTGGTCCACATATATCTGTGTGTACCATTCCTAGCAAATTTGCAGTCCTCTCTCCATGTCTACTAAATGGAGACTGCAGTGCCACTATGAAGTGAGATTTTCATCATCCCTTTTCTTTTATTAGTTTGTTCAATCTGAAGTAAATTATGTCACATATATACAGACCATTATTTAAAGCACCACGTCCATAAAGAATATTATCTCTAAGAATAGAACATTCATTATTCTCAATAATAAATGAAAATCCAGCCAAGTCTAACATGGGAATAATATTCCTCACAATCGAGGGAACAAAATAACAATTATTTCAAACAATAGTCTTGCCCGTAGGCCTATGAAATGAAATGATTCTACATCTTCAGCAGCAACTCTTGCTCCATTTCCCATCAGTAGAATCACCTCCTCTTCCTCAAGAGTCCTACTTCTCCTTGGTCCCTGCAACAAATTACAGATTTGAGAACCACAGGAGGTATCTAATACCCAAGTAGAAATTTGATTTAATGACATATTCACTTCTATCATGAACATACCTGAATCAGAAGCGGTAGTCTCACTACCCTTCTTCTTCTTCAATTCTGCAAGGTAAACTTTGCAGTTCCTCTTCCAGTGCCCCACCTTGTTACAGTGAAAGCAAACAACTTTGCTCTTGGGGTCTTCAGCTTTTGGTGGAACCGGCATTTTCTCACCTACTTTCTTCTTCTTGGAAGAGTTCCTCTTCCTTTTCTTAGGATTGGAACCTTCACCAATTAGAAGAACAGAACTCTTCTTAGGGGGAAAATTCGATTCCGCAGTCTTCAACATGTTGTGGAGTTCAGGCAGGCTGGCATCCAACTTATTCATGTAAAAGTTCACAACAAACTGCGAGAACGAACTCGGAAGCGATTGCAAGACCAAGTCTTGGCTCAGCTCCCCATCCATGGCAAAACCAAGTTGTCCAAGACGTTCAATCAAATTGATCATCTTAAGTACATGGTCATTAACAGATGATCCCTCAGACATCCTACAA
Source organism: Apium graveolens (assembly GCF_009905375.1). NCBI lineage: Eukaryota > Viridiplantae > Streptophyta > Magnoliopsida > Apiales > Apiaceae > Apium > Apium graveolens. The sequence goes on from NC_133652.1 coordinate 222,393,077, forward strand.
CCGAACAACTCCTTCGATATCTCATATCGAGCTGTCCTCCCTGCCACATCATACAACTCTTGTAGATGCATGAGGATAGTGTGAGCATCCATATGCTCATGTTGCTTCTGTAGCTCAATGTTCATGGAAGCTAGCATGATGCATTGAGCAACATTTGCATCATCTATCCACTTACGATATACAACATGTTCATCATTATGCGCATCACTAGCAGGTTCAGTAGGCTTAGGTGAGTCAGTCACGTATTCCAGCTTCTCAATCCTGAGAACAATTCTCAAGTTTCGAAGCCAATCAGCATAATTAGGACCAGTCAATTTGTGAGCATCTAGTATGCTCCTGAGTGATAGTGCAGAAGACATAACGTACAAAGTAAATCTGTAAATGATAAACACATAACAACACTTAGCAAATATTCGATTTCATTTTAAAACACTATATGAATCGGGTCTTTATTCATAAGTGGCTCCCACTAGTTTTCCTAATTTATTCAACCCCCTACGTGAAAAATTAAGCATTCATAATGATAGTGGGAATAGGGATCCTACATTCCATTACACAACCCCGGCTGTGGCACGAAACGCCATGTAATATTCAATAGGCAGACAATTCTTGTCAATTACATCTTATGTTATTCCCTAATCAAACTTTAGCCTCTTGAATAATTGAGTCACGACTGTGGCACGACAAACTCAATATTCTAAGTCAAGTCTAACCAAAAATTCCGTACAATTGAATCAGTCCCCAAAGGCCCACGGCTGTGGCACGTAACGACCTTTAGATTCTTATTCAATGTACACATCTCTATGTAATAGACAAGTATTTCTTATTTCGAAATCAAAGCCCTCGGCTGTGGCATGAAACGACAATGATTCAAAAATAAGAACTACTTTCTACCATGTTGGAAGGCTATGACCGACACAAGCCCGTTGTATCATTGGCCAATTACTACTTGATATTATTTAATTTTAGAGGGATTATATTATGTTACAATCATAATCATATTATAAAGAGATTCTTCCTTTTAAATTAAATATTTTAAATCAATAATCAATAATCAGACGATTCCCAGATCGGGTGGAGCATTGTCAAGAGGCGTCACTTAATAACCCTTTCTTACAGATAGAAATCTGTTGTTGACAGAATCATCCTTTCTCTCATATCGAAAATTCATATTCAATTACGTGTTTCACAAACACAAGAATCTCATGATTGTATTCATAATATTGTTATTAAGGTTATGAAACAATTTCACTATACTAGGTTGTCTAACAAACGCCTTATATTCATTTAAGTTCACCTAAATCTATCATCGCATGATAAACTAAGTATATATCACATATATAAACATGAATAAACATCAAGGTAGGCATGTTACATCATCTAGCATATAGGTCTAAGCATTATACATCTCTATGTATCAAATGAAGCATTTAAAAGCAATTAAAACAGTCAAAAACAACTTTAAAACACTTCATGGAAATATAAACAGTTCAAAACTTTTATATAAACTAAAATTAATCACTCCATTAGATCCGTCTTGGAAAAACGAATCCAACGGTATATTGCACGCCTAAAACGGAGTTACGAAACTCCCAGAAAATCAATTTTAAAATCAACAGAGGGGCTGTAACGCATTACAGGAACGCGCTACAGGACCTATAACGCATTCCGTTGATGCGTTACACCCCTTTTAAGCTTTTAAAGGGTGTAACGCATTCTACAAATGCGCAATAAGCCTTCCCTCGCGCGTCCGCCACATGCGCCCGACATAACAGCCGCCTGATGCTTTCTTCTCTGTCGACTTCTTGCTTTGCTGTCAACATCTTTCCGTGACTTCTGTGCTTCTCTTTCTTTCCGTGCAGCAGTAAAAACAATAGCAGACAAAACAGGAGTACAGATATACAAAGCAGATAATATATATATATATACAACATATTATATATATATATGATTAATTAATTACGAATTTAATTTTAAGAACTTCAAAAATTCATAATAAAAAATCTATACATCCTAAAATTATGAAAAAAATACCCAGACGATCTACAACACTTGTAGAACCCAGATCAACATTCAAAATTATTACGAGAAACGATTTCTCATCAGACAAAATTAATCCATGATATAACTTGTAAAAAACATAATTAATTCATACAAGCACATAAAATTCTGAAATTTTTACCACAGATCTATATGCATACAACCTATGCTCTGATACCAATGTTGGATTTTTAACGTAGCGGGGGCAAGGCAAAATACTTTTACACATACAAAAATCCAAATAAAAGCATATAAATCGTGAATAAAAATTCGAGGGATCGAATCTAACCTTTTAAAATAATTCGGAGACAACGATCAGAGATCCTTAGCAGTTGCTCCTCAAGTGTGAAGCACTCCACCGGTATCCACCAAGAAAACGATGTTAAGGAGGAGGAAGGAGGTGGAGAGAATTAGGTTTTCCAAACTTTTTTGGGTTTTCGGGTTTGATGTGGGTTAGAATAAAATAGGGTCTATAATAGTGTATTTATAGGCAAAATTTTCAGCTGAAATTTTCCCATAAATAATATTATTATTATCCCATTTATTATTCTTATTAATAATTAAAATACCTTTTAATTATTAATCCTTTTTCTAAACACTTTAGAAATAATTCCCTCTCTTGATTTAATTTCCAAAAATTAAATCCTTTAATTAATAATATTAAGAACTTTTCTTAATTAATTTATAATCAATTAAATCTCTTTTAATCAATTATTAAATTTGCCAATTAATTATTTATTTCACAAATAAATAATTATTAGCCATTATTAATTAATTCCTCCACCATTAAATCATTCTCTTTTTATGGTGTGACCCTGTATGTTCAATATTAAAGCGGTAGTAGAAATAAATAATAATAAAACTATTTTATCATTATTTATATAATACTCTAATTTATTAAATATGATTAATTAATTAATCACATTTATTCTACATCGTGAGTGATGCTTCTCAACATATCGCGACTATCCTGATAATATTAATTCACTGCTTAGAATACCAAGAACCTGTCAGTGAATAGTTACCGTACAATAAACTCCTTCTACCCTACAATGTCCCGATTAAATACAAGGCATGGATCTCGTGTCAAGCCTATCTAATTCAATCACTTGATTACCATTTACTATGCGTAGTTCTATGCAAATTAGAAACTCCTTTCTAATTTCATTCACCCTGGCCAGAGATTCCTGAACTAGCATAAGTGGATCAGCCTTGAACATTCGCTTCCTTCACTGGAAGGGGTAGATCCTTTATTGATCATACACTATCTTCGTGTACAAATTCCTATACCCAGAAGAGCCCTAATAATTGTCCCTGGAGACTAAGAACTAAACCAAAGCATAGTTCAGTGTACACAAGATGACTATGATGACCTCAAGTCTAAGGATACTTGTACAACTATCACTCTGCGAACAACCGCTGACACGTGAGTGAACTCCATCAGTTGTTCAGCTGTGCGAGTCATGTTCAGTGAACTTATTCTATAATAAGCACCTACATACTAGCTATAGTGTCACCACACAAATGTCTATGAGAACATACATCCTTCATAATGAAGCAAGCATAGTATGTACCGATCTTTGCGGATTATTAATTACCAGTTAGTAATCCTATGACCAGGAACTATTTAAGTTTAGAGTTATCATCTTTTTAGGTCTTACTATTATGATCTCATCATAATCCATAAAAAGCTTTACTCTAAACTATGGTATATCTTATTTAAACACTTAAATAGATAGAGCCCGTAATAAAAACAAAACAAGTCTTTTATTAATATCAATGAAATCATAACAGATTACATAAAAGTTATTCCTAAATCCTAATACACGATTGGACTTAGGACATATTCCTTTCAGCAGGAAGCCAAAGCAAGTAAGGAAGAACTCTTATGATTCAAATCAGAAGAGTAAATCTGAAAGGGCTTACCTGGCAAAGGGAAGAAGCTGGGATGATACTGATAGTGAAGATGAAGAAGTTGGGAATCTTGCTCTTATGGCTATTGATAGAAATACTTCATCATCAAGAAAAGAGGTAAACTTCACTAATGCTGAATTAGTTTATCATCTAGGAGGTTCCTTAGATTGTGCTTGTCGTGATAATGAAATGTTAATTCAACAGATCAAAGACCTTGAGAAAGAGGTTAATGAATTAAAACTTATGCACATTAATCAAGACAAATTAAAAGAACAAGTATCTTTTCTAGAGAATAGAGTTAACTGTTATAGACAACTCGAAACTATTCTCAAAGACAAGATCACCGGTCTTGAGACTAAGGTTAAAGCTTACTTTAATTCTTGTTCGAAGGCTAAAGAGTTCTACAATAAGAAAGCTGTTAATCAAACATCTGGAATAGGTTTTGATTACAATAGTGCTATTGGAGAATTATGCATAAACTCCCCTCCTCATGTCTGTGCTAAAGATAGGAAAGTGCCACATATGCTTAAGGGTGTTGATAAACCCCTCTATAAAAAATCAATTGATGAACCATTTGATGAGACCTCCTTTATTATTCAAGAAGAAATACATGCTGAAGATCTTGCTAATGAGAAGGTTGTTTCCAATTCAAGTGTGTCGAAAGTTCCATTCAAAATTGTGAAAGCAACTGAGAATAACTCAGACACACATGAGTCGGAAAACAAAAATGCCATGTCTACCATGCATAATTTGCCTGTTGTTAATCCCTCTCATAAAGTATGTGGTGTTCCTAATTGTATGTCTTGTGCTTTTAATTTGATGTATGTTTATTTTAATGGTAAGCATGTTTCTAGTGATAAGACTACTCCTCGTCAGCATGTGAATAATATGAAGCATGATAGGTCTAAGACTGCTAGTCCTCTTAAGGCTAGAAAAGAGACATTTGTGCCTAAGCCTAAACAGAAATTTGTTAAGGCTGTTTACAAGGTCAAATGTCCAGTCGTTGAAAAAGTTGAGAACATAAAAGTTAAGAATGCTGTTTTGCCTGATAAAGGCCAATTCTACAAGTATGCCGGACCCAACCAAATTTGGGTTCCGAAGAAGGTCTAATCCATTTGTATTGCAGGGAATTAAACAGGTGGAACCGGTAGTGTGGATTCTTGACAGCGGATCGTCAAGACATATGACCGGAGATAGAGCCCTGCTATCAAATATGGTTGAGAAAGCTGACCCAGTAGTTACCTTTGGAGATAACAACAAAGGTTTAATTGAGGGATATGGCTGCTTGCAATCTGGAAATGTTATCATTAAAAATATGTATATTATGCAAGGACTTGAACATAATCTGCTTAGTATCAGTCAGTTCTGTGACAAGGGCTACTATATTTTATTCGACAAGCTAAAGTGTCAGATCCTGCATAAGAAAAGTGAAAAACCCTCCTTAATGGGAATCCGAAAAGGAAATCTGTCCGTAGCTGACATGAACTCTGGAAGCAGTCCTGAAGTCAATTGTTTCTATGTAAAGGCATCATCAAATGAGAGTTGGCTATGACACAAGAGACTTTCCCATCTCAATTTCAGAACAATGAATTCTCTTATCAAGAGAGAATTGGTCAGAGGTCTGCCTCAACTGGAATTCTTCCCAGAAGGACTGTGTGAGGCATGCTAGAAAGGAAAGTCAAAGAAAGCAAGTCACAAAGGCACTGACACATCCTCTATAACTGGTGTTCTTCAGTTATTGCACATGGATTTATTTGGACCAGTTAATGTTCTTTCAATGTCAAAGAAGTGTTACTGTCTTGTGATAGTTGATGACTATTCCAAGTATACGTGGGTTTTATTCCTTCACTATAAGGATGAAACTCCACAAGCTGTGATTGATCATATCAAGTTGATCGAGTTAGAATCTAATGTCCCTGTTAGAGCGACAAGGTCAGATAATGGAACAGAATTCAAGAATTCACTTCTTAATGGATTCTGTACAGACAAAGGGATTACCAGACAATATTCAGCCCCCAGAACCCCTCAGCAGAATGGAGTGGCAGAAAGGAAGAATCGTACATTGATTGAAGCTGTAAGAACTATGTTAAGTGAATCAGGTCTTCCAATGTACTTTTGGGCTGAAGTTGTCAATATTGCATGTTATACTCAGAATCAAACTCTAATCAACAAGGACTTCATGAAGACTCCTTATGAGATTATGAATGAACAGAAACCTTCTATCAAATACTTTCATGTATTTGGTGCCAAATGCTTCATGCTCAAGGATGGAGATGATCGTCGTGGAAAGTTCGAGGCAAAGGCATATGAGGGTATTTTTGTTGGTTATGGAAGAAGATCATACATGGTGTATATCATTGATCAACACAGAGTAACTAAAAGTGTCAATGTTACATTTGATGACACTAAACTCTCAATTATCCAAACTGAAGATCCTTCTGAAAAACTGAAGTTTGATGATATGTCAGATTCAGAATCAGATAATGATCAAGAACCTGAGGTTGCTGCTGGTGAAGAACCTGTTAATTATAATGATACTCAAGGTAATGGTGATGGAAACATTGGCAACAATGGAGATACCACTGCTACTGACAGAGAATCATCAAGTCAACCTGACAACAACTCAGGGGGAGATGCTGAAGGATCAACTAGTAGGACACAACATCCCAATGTATTTCAAGGTGAATCATCAAGATCAAATCTTCCAAGACAGGCTGTCTGGAATAAAGCTCATCCTTTTGAGTTGATTATTGGTGATCCAGATGTTGAAGTCAGAACTAGACGTGCTACTCAAAATGAGTGTCTGTTCTCAGGATTTCTTTCTGAAATGGAACCTAAGAAGATTGAGGAAGCACTGACTGATCCAGATTGGATGATTGCTATGCAAGATGAACTCAATCAGTTTGAACATCAACAAGTCTGGAAACTGGTACCTAGACCTACACACAAGAAAGCTGTTGGTACTCGGTGGGTATTCAAGAATAAACTAGATGAAGATGGTGTGGTTACAAGAAACAAAGCAAGACTGGTAGCTAAAGGGTATTCTCAAGCTGAAGGCATTGATTATGATGAAACCTATGCTCCAGTGGCTAGACTAGATGTTGGAGTCAGAACTAGACGTGCTACTCAAATTGAATGTCTGTTCTCAGGATTTCTTTCTGGAGATGGAACCTAAGAAGATTGAGGAAGCACTGACTGATCCAGATTGGGTGATTGCTATGCAAGATGAACTCAATAAGTCTGAACATCAACAAGTATGGAAACTGGTACCTAGACCTACACACAAGAAAGCTGTTGGTACTCGGTGGGTATTCAGGAATAAATTAGATAAAGATGGTGTGGTTATAAGAAACAAAGCAAAAATGGTAGCTAAAGGGTATTCTCAAGCTGAAGGCATTGATTTTGATGAAACCTATGCTCCAGTGGCTAGACTTGAGGCCATCAGGATATTTACGGCATTCGCAGCATTCTCAAACTTTAAAGTTTATCAAATGGATGTCAAGAGTGCCTTTATGAATGGAAAGCTGGATGAAGAGGTATATGTAGAGCAACCTCCTGGTTTTGAAGATCCAGATCATTTGGATTTTGTCTACTTTCTTTTCAAGGCTATCTATGGTCTCAAACAGTCTCCGAGAAAATGGTATGACACTCTTTCTGAATTTCTTATTGAAAATGGCTTTATTAGAGGTGTCATAGACAAAACTCTCTTTTCTAAAAAACATAAGAATGATACTATATTAGTCCAATTCTATATGGATGATATAATATTTGGGTCAACTAATGATAGTCTTTGTAAGAGATTTGCTAAGTTAATGCACATCAAATTTGAAATGAGCATGATGGGAGAGCTGAAGTTCTTTCTCGGATTACAAGTAAATCAAAGATTAGATGGAATATTTATTTGTCAATCCAAGTATCTCAAGGAACTCCTTAAAAAGTACAATCTAGAGGATTCTGCATCGGCAAGGACTCCGTCATCTACAGCCGTCAAGCTTAGACCATGTGAAAACTCCATTAAGGTAGATGTCACAAGCTATAGAGGTATGATTGGCTCATTATTCTATCTTACTGCAAGTAGACCAGATGTTATGTATGCTACATGCTTATGTGCAAGATTCCAAGCGGATCCTAGAGATATTCATCTCGTTGCTGTAAAACCAATCTTGAGATATCTTAAGGGAACACCAAATCTAGGTATTTGGTACCCTAAAGAATCAGGTTTTAACCTTGTTGGATATACAGTTTCAGATTACGCAGGAAGTGTTGTTGATAGGAAAAGTGCAATAGCCATTACCAACAACCCTGTGCAGCAAATGAGGACCAAGCACATTGACATCAGGTATCATTTTATCAGAGAACATGTCATGAATGGTATTGTTAAACTATTTTTTGTTCCAACAGAAGAACAAATAGCAGATATTTTCACCAAATCTCTTAATGAATCCACATTTACCAGATTAGTTGGTAAATTGGGTATGTTGAATAGTTTTAGTGATTAAACTAGTTAATATCTGAGATCTGTTCTTGAATGAATTTTCAAATGAATTTTTCATGAATGAAAAATTCATTCGCAAATTTATTTTATCATTTATACCATATTTCTTGCTTATTCTATGTAATTTTATTATCTTATCTTATTTATCTATCCAACTTGTCAATTTTAATATCTCAGAATATTTTATTTTCTTTAAAAATATTTTTCTATGAATTTTATTTGCTAAAATTCAAAAGAAATCTATTTTTAGACTAAAATATAGTTATTTCTGAGTATTTTTATTTGCAAATATTTTTTGTATTCTTGCTATATTAATATAAGTTTTTATTTGTATTTTCTGGATTTGTAAATATAGTTAAGTATTTTGCATTTCTATGTTATTAAGTTTTTTTTGTTAGGAGTTAACAATTGTATGATATATGAAATTGAATGCTGATACCTTTTTGATAGATAATTGGTATTTAATTCATTGATATCTTATTTTAATATTGTAAATAATATGCAACATAATTATTGGTATCTAAAGTACTTGACAAGTATCATCCAATGATATATTGTTAATATTTTGTTGCAGATAATTGTGAGATTTTAAGTTCTAGTGGATTTATATGAGTTGCTATATCTGAAAGATTCACTATAATTTGAAATCAGCAGCATAGTCATTCTTATTAATATTATTTTTCAACAAACAATGTTGTTGATTATAATTTTATTAAGACATATTATGGAGCTTTTGACATGAATGAGAATTACTTAGACTTTACCCGAAGTGATCAATGCTTTAACAAAAAAAAACTCATTCATATTGAAAGACAAAATCTTTCTTTCTCTTCTTAATACTGCTAGGTCATCAATCCGTGTCTTATCAAATCATTTATCTTTTTAGGCATAAAAACAGACTTGTGCATTCGAACAGTTTTAGGAGAAAATCAAACTTCCTTCTACATTAGTGATTTCTTATTTTCATTAAAATCTTTTGAAATCATTATTGTACATCATTTTTCTCAAAAGATTAAATGTATAATTTTCATTCATTATAGATCTTATGTACATTTTATCTCTATATTGCCATATGTTCTGTGATACAGGTTCAGCCTCCAATGGCCTTCTTTCATTGACAGTTATGAGGTTGGAAACCCACAACTTCTATCCTAGACTGTAAAGACAAACACAGAAACAGAACCAACCAACACTCTCTTACCACTAAATTGAAGTATGAATGAGCGTGAGGGAGATAGTGCCTTAGTGCACCACATAAGGAAGGTTCTGAAGTCAACCCAGCAGCTCTGTCTCCTACAAAGATGAGTAGTATTTAAACCGAGACAACTGCTAACCCCCATACATCTTCTCAAAAAGATGTAATGGCTAAAAAGGCACAAGAACAGTTACTAGATTCATCCTCTCACAGGGTGCATCTATTGAAATTTGCCTATCGGCCAGGGTATCCGATGTAGTGGCACCACCTCAAACATCAACAATTCTTGATGCACAAGGAAAGGTTACACACACAAAGGAGGAGTTGATAGAAACAAGTGTTTCGACCATTTTAAGGCCATATTCGATTGTTCAAGGTTCTTTAATGGATAAATTGCCTTTATAGGTGTTAGGAGAGGATACTGATCCAATAGCCATATGTTAGTGGTCAGTGTCTACCTCCCCAGGCTTAAATCCCCTAGATGCATCTGCGGATAGTGGATCTGACATAGGCGCAGATCGACAACTTGTTGACATTGATTCATATATTACCTGATGAGTCACAAGGAAATGTCTTCACAGACATAAGAAGGGAACTTTGATCTTTATGCTAAATTTGTTGGATCATTGTTTACCTTCCCAGAGTTCAAATTTGGAACCCTAAAAGGGAAACTAGCAACTTGTAGATTATGACTCAGATTCATCTGACGAGTTTAACGAGGATGGGGATTTGCGAACTCCCATTGCACCACCTGTGACCTCCTTAAGGATGGCTAAGGTGATTTTTCTTGCAGGTACAGCTGGATTTTGGAGCTATGAGAGGAGTGATACACTTGTGAGAATGAGTGTAAACACGAGTGGAGAGAAGAGTGAAACACATGTGAGGTACACTAAACAGAATCACACACTCACAGTGAGGAAGAAAGAGAAACACCATATCCAATTTCCCCATTCCTAAACATGGTTCTTGATACTTCGGGTCTCGAATCTGTTTATGATTGGAACCTAACTCTTAGGGATCTAACATTTACAAATTGGATTAGAATAAGAGATATAAGGAGTTGGGAAGATTGATGAACATGGTTGATCAGACTCTAACTTGTTATTTCTTTTCCAACCAAGTGAAATATGAGAACTCCTTCAGACAACATCATACATTCCTTCTCTAAGGGGGAGATAAAAGCTTAAGTAATAGTTTGGAGGATTCCTCAACTAAGGGGGAGAAATAGCAGGGAGGAGGAAAAAGGTAAAGCACATGTACACTACACCACACCATTGTTGTTTGTAATTACGGATCCTATTGTTCGGGAGAGGTGGTAAACACAAAGTGATTTCCTAGTGATCAGAAGAAGTGGTTTGGTTCATCACTATTCTTCATAAGGGAAGAAGCTATTTTCCAAAAAAGGGAGTACCATTGGTTTTTATCTGCGGATCCTATTGTACGGGAGATGTGGTAAACGAAGGTGATCTCCTTTAAGCAGTTGATTCTCATAGGGGGAGAAGCAAGAGAGATATGCGCTTCTCAACAGAAAATGTGGTTGTACAAAAAAAGCTACTGATAATTACTTCAAGACTGAGAAGTATTATCTGGAAGAGATTTGAAGAACCAAGGAAATGAAGATGAAACTACTTGAAGATATGTTCAGTCTAGAGGAACATCAATTTCTTTTGGAATCTGGAAAATGTTAAATATAATCCAGAACTTTTCTGCTATTTACTTTGCATTTTTATTTACATCTTTTTCTTATTTGTTAGTTGAGTTATCCTCTAGGTATTTGTTGTTATTGTCTAACAAACAAATAGGGGGAGATTGAAAGGCATATGTCATAGCCTAATTGTTTATTCGAGGATTTAACTCGACTCAAATAAGAATGTAACAAGTAAATAGTGGATATATCATCAAAGAGATCTCACAAAGTAACATATGTCAAAGGATTCAGAAACAATGTTCATCTACAGACTTGAGGAATTACTTCACTGGAAGAAGTTCAAGAAATTGATCAAGCCTCAGTGATATAAATCAAGATTGTGGATTTAATCAAGTGACAGAGATCTTGTCAGGGTATCAAATAATTACAGTGATTTAATCTGAAGAAAATCAAGTTATCAAAGTCAAGACATGAAGAAACGTCACGAAAGTTAGTCACTCATGAACCAGACAGTACATCGAGTGTCAACATTGAAGTGGTGGAATTGATTCATAATTTTCAGTGATTTTCAGAAGATTTTCAGAAGAATGGTTGCTGTTCAAGACTAGTATTAATTCTCTATTAATTAATTAAGTCATATAATTTAATTAAGAAAATAAATTATATCTGTAAAGATTAATTTATTTATTAATTGAAATAATTGATTAATTGATTAATTAATTCTGAATTAATATTATGAATTTTCAGAATTGATTTTGAATTTATATTCAATATTAATTCAGCATGACAATCAATTGAACTGATATGACAATCAGATTGTCATACCATTTGTCTTGCTAGTTCAGGTGATTGTCTCACCGATTGTCTTGCTAGTTCAAGTGATTGTCTCACCAATTTTCTTGCTAGTTCAAGTGATTGTCTCACCGATTGTCTTGCTAGTTCAATCAGATTGTCTCACCGAAAGTCATGCCAATTCTAAGATTGTCTTGCCAGTTCAATTCAGTTCTGTTGATTAAATAATAAAAGACAAGGAGTAGCAGATCATTCAATACACATTGAATACATCTCAACAACTCAAGAACAAAAGAACAGCAGCCGCAGAAGCATTTCATCTCTCAACTGCTGCATATTCAGATCATTAATTTCTAGCAACTAAAGTTAAATCTAAACCACTAGAAATCATTCTCTTATTCTTGTGTAACTATCTAGCAGATCAAAATCCCTAGAACTTAATCTCAAATTGCTTCCAGCATTTGATCTTTTTATTTCAAAAATAGAAAAAGTTCATGTTGAATTTATTCTAGATTTGTGATAATTTATTTGAGATTAATCCCTTGTAAATGATACCGTTGTTGTAACACCTTTCAAGTTTAAAAATAGTTTTATTTAACTTGAATTTTGTTTCACTTTTTTATTCCGCATTAAATTTAATTAAATGGTAAAGTTTGTATTTAACCTCCCCTTCAACAAACATATTGGGACCTAACAGTAGTTGTTTCAAATGAATTTATTTGGACCAGTCAATGTCATGCCTATCTCCAAGAAGAAATATTGTGTTTTGATTATTGATGATTTCTCTAAATTTAACGGGACCTTCTTCCTCCATTCAAAGAATGAGGCTGGTGAAAGAATTATCAATGACATCAAGTTGATTAACAATAATTCAGACTTGAAGGTGAGAAAAATCAGGAGTGACAATGGAATTGAGTTCAAGAATTCAGTTATAACAGAATTTAGTAAAAAGGTTGGAATCTATCAAGATTTTCTACACCAAGAACTCCCCAACATAATGGAGTTGTTGAAAGGAAAAACAGAACTCTCATTGAAGCGACAAGGACAATACTGGGAGAATCAAAATTACTACCTGCTTTTGGTCTGAAGCCATCAACATTTCATGTTATACTCAGAATATATCTTTAATAAATCAAACTCATGGTATGACTCCCTATCAAATTTTTAAAGGAAAGAAACCAACCTTAGATTTTCTACATGTGTTTGGATGTAAATGTTTTATTCTAAGGAATCAAGGGGAAAATATTGGTAAATTTGAAGTCAATGGAGATGAATGAATTTTTGTAGGATATGCAGCTAGAAAGGCCCACAGAGCCTACAACATGTGAATCAACATTGTTATGGAATCAGTTAATGTAGTTTTTGATGACAAGGAGATTCAAGGATTGATAGACGAGGAGTACAATGATGCCCTTGTATTTGATTATGAAATAGAGGACTGGCAAGATGAAGCTAATGATATACCCAGAAGAATCAATGCAGAGCCCATATTTGATCAACAAAATAAAGCAGCCATTGATCAACCAAATAGGACAGTCGTCGATCAAATTGAAGCATCCATTGGAGATCTTAGAACTCCATCAACTGGTAATGAAGCCTCAAACTCAGGGGGAGCTTAAAGGAATAATCTCTCAAATTCTGTTTAACAGAATGAAGATAATGAAGTCACATCATCAAGATCAAATCTTTCTTCCCAAAAAAATGGACAAAAAGTCATCCATTTGAATGAATCATAGGAGATGCATCTGCCAGAGTTAAGACCAGTTGAGCAACTCAAGATGAATGTCTGTATATCAGGTTTCTCTTACAAGAAGAGCCCAAACGAGTTGAGGAAGCTCTACTGGATTCATACTGTATTATGGCCATACAAGAATAGCTAAACCAGTTTGAAAGAAACAAAGTATGAAAGCTGGTACCTAGACCAAAAGATAGATCAGCCATTGGAACTATATGGGTATCCAGAAACAAAATGGATAAAAATGACATTATTACAAGGAACAAAGCAAGATTAGTTTCTAAAGACTACTCTCAAGAGGAAGAAATTGATCTTGATGGAACTTTTGCTCATGTAGCAAGACTGGAAGCAATCAAAATCTTTCTGGCCTTGCAGCTTATGCCAATTTCAAAGTCTATCAGATGGATGTAAAAAGTGATTTTCTGAATGAAGAACTTAATATGTGTACCTTCTCTTAAAAGCACTATATGGTGTAAAGCAAGAACCTAGAGCTTGGTATGACACTCTATCTCAATTTCTACTTGAAAATCATTTTACTAGAGGTACCTTGGATAAAACCCTCTTTATAGAAATGTCAATGGTTCTAGTATTCTTGTACATATCTATGTGGATGATATAATTTTTGGTTCTAATGATGAGAAACTTTGCAAAATATTTTCCAAACTAATGCAAAGTAAATATGAGATGAACATGATGGGTGAACTCACATACTTCCTTGGTTTAAAAGTTAAGCAAGTGAAGAAAGGAATTTTCATAAGTCAAAGTAAATATATAAATGATCTTTTAAAGAAGTTTGACTTATCAAATTGTTCACCTGCCAAGACTCTTATGCCAACTGCCACTAAAATAGAAATGAACACATCATGTAAGAAGGTGGATATTTCTAATTATAGAGGCATGGTTGGGTCTCGGTTTTACTTGACAGCCAGTAGACCATATATTATGTTTGCCACTTGTCCTTATGCTAGATTTCAATCTGATTCCAGAGAGTCACATTTAATAGCTATAAAAAGAATCTTCAGATATCTCAAAGGAACACCAAATCTTGGAATTTGGTATCCTAGGGAGTTTGGTTTTGATCTAATTAGTTCTTCAGATGCAGACTATGTGGGTTTCCGAATTGACAGGAAAAACATAATTGGAAGCTGTCAATTTCTAGGAAACAAGTTGGTTTCATGGTTGAGCAAAAAGAAGAACTTAGTATCAACCTATACAACTGAGGCTGAATATGTTGAGAATTAGCTAAGTCGAGAATCAGGATCTTTCTAACAATCAGGATATGATCAATTGTTGTGATATGATTATCCGTTGGAAGCTTTATTATGATCCATTGACAATCTTCAGTCATCCGTTGATATACACAAATGATTATCCGTTGAAGCTACAACATATATCCGTTGATCAGGCTATCCGTTGAGAATGACTTGGATGATAAGTCAGGACTGCGAGATAAATCAGAAGGTGTTGATTTATAGGATCATAGTTGATTTAGATATATATAGAAAGTGCTAGAATTATACTGTAATATATCTTGTAATTGATAGAGGATTGATTATAGCTTTGTAGTATATAAACACAAAATAGGTTATCACATAATAAGTGAAACTCGGGTATTCGCATAACCTAGAAGCTCTTAAGAATATTATTCTTGAGAAAGTTTTGTAACAGTTTATTAAAAGATCAATATAAATTGTTATTTGATTCATCTATTCTTACTTTACTTTCATAATACATCAATTTGTTTAGTAATTGTATCCAACCCCCCTTAAGCAAATAATTTAATGGGCAACAAGTGGTATCAGAGCGGTCAAATTAACTGTTAATTTGTAAAGGTCAAGATGTTTGGAAGTAAGTATGAAAGCATGAAAATTCCCATCATAAAGAAAGCTGATTACTCTACATGGAGAGTAAAGATGTTGATGTTCCTTGAAACTTTTGATGATGCATATGTTGATATCATCAAAACCTGACCTCCTTACCCTATAAAAACTGTGGATATGACTGCAGATGCTCCTGAACACTATATCAGGAAGGAAAGATTAAAGTGGTCAGATCCTAAAAGGCTGCAATGCTTAAGGATGCTAAAGTTAAGAATACTCTGCACAATCATTTGGAAAATGTGATGTCAAACAGAGTGATTTCCTGCAAGACTGAAAAGGAGATATGGGATGCCTTGAAGACACAGTGCCAAGGTACAATGGCAATAAAGAAGAACAGAAGAGCTATTCTTGTACAAGAATATAAGCAATTTGATGCCAAGGCTGATGAGTCAATTACTGATATATATGATAGATTTCTGATATTATTGAATGATCTATCATTGGTTGGAAAATAATACGAAAGAGAAGACTCAAACACCAAGTTTCTGAGAGCTCTTCCAGAAGATTAGGATACTCAAGCCTCAATAATCAGGCATCAATGTGATCTTGATTCCAGAAGATTAGGATACTCATGACCTGGAGATCTAGCAAAGAAAAAATAGAACGGGTCAGAAGGTGAAAACTGTGGCTCTTAATGCTGAGACTCATAAGGGCAAAAAAAAGATGAGTGAGAGGTCTAGGGGAAGGAACATTATGGAAGAGTCAGATACTGATGGTGTATCAGATTCTGACATATATATTGAAGAGGATTCTGAGATTGATCTGGATGATCCTCAAGTTGTTGAAATGGCTGGAATGCTTGTGAAAGGCTTCAGAAGGATGAGGTTTACAAAACCACAGAGAAAATGTGGTTTCAATAAAAGGTTTTATGGTGATGGCAAAGGCAGGTTCAGAAAGAGTGATGGTCAGTACACCATGGGAAGGAAGTTTGACAAGACCAAGGTGAAATGTTACAACTGTAATGAAATGGGACATCTGGCTACTGAGTGCCCCAAGAAAACTAGAAATGCTTTGGTCACAACAAACTCCAACAGAGACTAGATGGACTCATCAGGAACTGACAATGATGATGAATGTTATGCACTCATTATAACTCATGGAGAGGATGCCTCAGGAACTGATAAGGTACCTTCAGTTATATTCCCTATTGATATTGATAATTTATCTGAACTGAAAACTTTCTTACACTCTTTACAGGTTAATTCTAAAAGTAAGACTATTGAATGTGATAGTTTGATTGCTGATAATAAGAGGCTTAGAGAAAGAAATAATTTTTTAGAAGCTGAGTTAGTTTGCATGCATGAGAATGAAAAATCATGTAAGAAGACACAACATACTGAAACTCAGATAAACATCAAGTATGCCAAACTAAAAAAAGTTCTGGAAAAAGAAAGAGAAGTGTTTAAAACATGGATGAATGAAAGTTCATAATTTCATCAATGATAAAAACTGGAAAGAATGTCTAGGTTATAATAAATTTAATGATAGGAATATCAATAAAGCCATTAATAACACTACTCTAGTTAAGTTTGTTAGAACTGATGAAAGACGAGTGGAGTCTATCTATGAAGTTGGCACTACCTCTAAGAATACTGCTGCAAAGAAAGCTGAACCTAGAGTCTTTGCTAAAATATAGAAGATCCTAAAATGAAAGAAAAGAAAAGCAAAAATATAGGACTTCTCTCTAAGAGTCAGTTAAACAGGAAAATTTGTGAGATAATTTTTATGACTCCCAAACCTAGGACTAAGAGAGGTAGAAATGGAAAACAAGGAATAAACAAGGCAGACAACTATAAGTACATTCCTGATGCTCCTAGGAAAGCTTATTTTAACTGTGGTAATACTAATCATATTGCTATTGATTGCAGGAAGCCTAAAGAAAGTATCTAAGATTCCTGAGTCAGATATTAGTGGTAGATCAATACTATACAAACCATAAAATCCTTGCTCTCATTATGGTAGCAGTTGGCATTCTATTTACACTTGTAAAGGTTATCATAGTTGTATCACAACAATTATGATCCTTTACCAAAATTTAATAAAATTGTTGTTTTGAATATAACTGCTAAACTGAATGTGCATACATCTTATAGAGTCAAAAATGTCAAGATAAATCCCGATGGAGTAATTCCTGATGGATCAAATCCTAAAAAGAAGTCTGCTAATGCAAAAATACATAGGATGTCTAAAAGGACCCAACAAGTGTGGGTTCTTAAAAATTCTGACTGATTTCCATATTTCTGATTGCAGGGAAACAAGAAGAATGTGCATGTCTTGGATAGTGGTTGTTCAGCACATATGACTGGAACTAAATCCATGTTGTCAGAATATGAGGAGAAGGCTGGCCCAATAGTTTCTTATGGAGATGGAAATGTAGTAAAAACACTGGGATATGGCGATATAATCATTGGAAATGTCATCATCTCAAACGTAGCTCTCTGGTAGATGGACTGAAGCACAACTTGTTAAGTATTAGTAAAATTACTGACAGAGGTTTCTATGCCGTGTTCTATGATACGCACTGTGAAGTAGTTCATAAGATCACAAAGAAATCTGTCTTCAAAGCTTACAGACATGAAAACATTTATGAAGCCAAACTTTAAGCAAATACCGATGGTCCTGAAACTTGTGTGATAACCAAGGCATCCGTAGATGAAAGTTGGAATTGGCACAAGAAGCTTTCTCATCTCAACTTCAATAATCTCAACGAACTGGTGAATAAAGATTTGGTAAGAGGTCTACCTAACATGTACTACTCCCCTGATGGTTTGTGTGTTGCATGCATGTCAACAAGCGAAGCAAAAAATAATTTCTTTCAAAAGCAATTCAGAATCATCCATTAAAAACCCATATCAAATGCTGCATTTGGATCTCTTTGGCCCTATGAATTTCATGTCAATTAACAAGAAAAGGTATACTCTAGTTATTGTTGATGAATATACTAGATTCACTTGGGTGTTTTGGTAATATCCGGGACATAACGTATAATTATCTTTATCAATAAATGATTATTATATGATTATAATGTAAATTTTTGGTGAATTATCTGATGATTGAGGTCGATATGTGGATATTTATATGTGGTAAAATATAAGTATGTTAATTTTATTATGTCCAGAATAAAATATAGATAATTAAGGTATTTTCTGGTAATTTTTGGAGTGTTATATGATTTTATATTAATTTTTGAATTTATTAATTATTTTATGAATAAGTACAAAACTATTTTATAAAGCGGGGAATCGCCCAACTTCAACCGTTTTTACGTTTTTATAACCCGAAACTCTTCCGAAAACTTTATCCTAACCTAATATGATAATTTTGGACATTTTCCGTGTTTTAACTTTTTCGATCCGGATTACGGTTTGACCCGTACACGTCCCGGCGCAAAATTTTCGATACGATAGTCATTTCGATAAATACAAAACCCGTATTCTCGAAAGACGGGATAATATTACGTTATTTTCGTATAAAGTGTTTTATAAGAAGTCTGGTTTGGATAATTATCCAATACGGGTGTCGAATCGGATCGTTTTTGCAGTTACTTAGTGGCTAAGTAAATAATTTATCGATCCAATACGATCCAACATGAACCAATATTCCATAAATATAAATAGCCTATTTGTTATTTCATTTTATTCGTATAATCATAATCAATCAGTAAAAATATAGAATTTGTAGAGAAAACCCTAATTATTCGTTACGTTCTTGAAAATCAAACTCACAAACAAAGGCGTTATCGAACTCTGATTCGGGCGTGCCATATATCAATCGAAGCTCTCGAAAAGTTCTTTCTGAATCAATCAACCATTTTTGTGCAGAAATCAAGGTGATTTTCTTATTTAATTATTTTAATTCGAATAAATTAAGGATTAAATTATATTTTTTTGTTCTTGATGTTGTTTGTGTGATTTGATGCTAGAATCATGTAGATCTTTTCTTCCTGGTCATTTTGGTATATTATATGACTAATTTGAAGTTCAATAACATGCTCAAAATTGAGTTTGATTCTCAAAATACAAAAATAGGGTTTATGAACTATAATTGTTTTTTTTATCGTAGGTAACCCGCAGCCGCTACCCTTCGGGTGCGCACTGGGTAAACCCTACGGGCTCACGCAATAGCCTGCAAACCATGTGAACCAGGTAAACCGCATTTAAGCGACATGCTCTGGCTCAGGAGGCATAATCATAAATTCTCCTCCCGTGGGATTCGAACCTGTGACCAAGAGGATAATTTTCCCCTCTTTAACCTGTGACCTGCTGAACTATGAATGTTCTTAATTGATTTTTAGGCGTTTTTAATCTAGGGGTTATTGATTTAAATTGATTACACCAGCTTATAGATCGTGAAACAAGGAATCGATTTGTGTATATGTGATTAACGGAGGATAACTAGAAGGTGTTCGCCGGAAAAACGAGCGTGCCGGCGTCGGAAAGTTTGACCAGATTTTCCAGCCAAACCACACATCGTTTGATTGAAATAATACTGCAGATGTGTTTCTAGAAGCAAGGGGGTTAATATATGTTAATTTGGTGGCATTCTGGGTAGTTTATCAGTCGCCGGAAAGCTTGGTAGTCGCTGTTAATGGTGGCAGACCACCGGAGATGACGATCGAGGAAGAAGACGGTGAAAAATTACCGTTTAGCCCCTTAAGTTTCTCTGATTTACAAAAAAACGTATTTTAGTTTAAAAATTTACAAAAAACTAATTTCTGTTTAAATTATTTAAAAAATGGTATTTTCTTTTTATAATTATTTTCAGAAAATTATTTAATTATTTTAAAATTCAGAAAATCAATATTTTTAATTCTGAAAATTATTTTTAATTCCAAAATAAATCTAAATTATCTAATTAATTAATTTTAGTTGATAATTAATTATTTAATTAGTCAATTAATTTAAATATTAATTGATTAATTAATTTAATTAGTTATTCATTAATTTTAATTGATTATATAATCAGATTTAATTATTTATTTTTGATTTAAAAATTCTGAAAAATAGTTTCGAGTTTTAAAATGTTATTTTAAATTATTTTTAAGGCTCGATATTTATTATTAAATTATTTTAAAGTCAGATTCGGGTGTTCGAACCCTGTTATTTAATTATAAAATAATTTGGAGACCCGTTTTAATTCTGAAAAATATTCAAAAATTCGTATTAAATAGACCGTTCGCCCGTTTAATACGAAACGAACGCGTCTAAACTCAGAAAAATATTCCGCTTCCAATAAAAATACTTTCGAAACCTAATTCTTTTGTATCAAAAGGTCGTTTGTTTTGCAAATCATTCTGAGTCAACTATTGATCAATAAATACCCTTTTTGACCCGATTTCAATTCTAAAAGTATCGAGTCCTATCTTTTGGCTATTCAACTTATGTGTTACATGAATTATGTGACTACGTGTGACATGAGTAACATGAGTATGTACCCTATGTGTACGTGTTATGTGAATTATGAATCAACGTGTCTATTAAATTTTATATGAATAAAGATGATTCTTATCTGTTATTATCGGTCAGGTGGGTGATACGGATAAATGTATAGACTAGACAATTATATATTGACAATTAATTGAATGGTATATTTTATGATAGATACACATAGTTCGAGGCATTCAAAGACAGACAAAGATTGTAAAAGTAAATTCTGATTACGTGTAGTAATGAAACAAGTGGATACAGAATAGAGATAAACCTAAGATGGTGATTGTCAAGAAAGGTCTGGTAGCCTGTCAATGGAAATACAGATACATCGGGACTGAGTGATATGGAAAATAGTTAAAGATCATAGGGTTATCAACTGAGGCAAGTATTCCTAAACTTTCTTCTAAAATAAATACTACAAATATTTCTTCATTCCTATTCTAAGTTCAGAATAGTTAAATGTTTTTATATTTCACTGCAATTACTCTTATTTATGCAAGTACCTCTTTGATCTTGTTCCTTGATTATCGATTGATCTCTTGAGCAAATACCTATTATTTCGGGTTATTTGCGAACCCTGAATCGACATATTTTGAAATCAAAGTGATTTGACATCAAAATACTCTACGGACTGGATGGTTACGATGAGGGCCAGGAATGAGCTGGACCCTAAGGGCCAGAGATGGCTGGACCCTTGATTATCAGGCCATAGTGCCTGGGTACCCTATAAGCCGGCGGGTCTATGTAGTTGGGTATAGATCCGCACTATATCTTGACTGATCAGCAGGTTATAGTGCATATATTGGTTCTAGTGTCCAGTCTAATTTATTGTTGATCACTATTAATGACATTCCTTCCTGGAAAATTTATGATTGTAAAATCAAACAAAGATTTAATTCAAGAAATGAATCAGTGAAACGTTCACTATTCTTTTACAGAGAAATGTGATTTATGATT
Organism: Apium graveolens; assembly: GCF_009905375.1. NCBI lineage: Eukaryota > Viridiplantae > Streptophyta > Magnoliopsida > Apiales > Apiaceae > Apium > Apium graveolens. The sequence goes on from NC_133652.1 coordinate 222,415,162, forward strand.
AAAGGCCAATAAGGGCCGATGTTTTATTCGCTCAACTGTTTTATATAAATAAAGTGTTTTGAAATCAGTTAAAGACTGTTTCCAGAAGTTTCTTTGATCTAATACCTAGAAACCAATTATGATACTTGCTGGGCATTTTTGTCTCACTCTTGCTTTATGAATTCTTATTTCTTTCAGTATCAGATAAGGATGTTGTAAGAGACATGCCTGTACCATATTAAGACTAAGACATTTTGTCAAACCTAAGTAAGTTGTATTGTGATCTTGATCTGTATTTTGTACTTGTAACATTTAAAGTCTGTAAAAATGTCAAAGGAGCAGACTAGAGCCTTTTTTTATAAACAGTATCAAGCCTAAGAATTCTATCTAGAAGAAGATTAAGAAGGTCATGCCTCAGAAGAATTATGAAGAAGCTTGGAGTTGAATAAAGCTGTTTTAGGAAAAATATTCTAAGTCAAGATCTCTACAAGTCACATATTTAATGTTATAGAGAAGTCATTTGAGAACTCCAGAATGGCTTATAGAGAAGTCAGGAAAGCTACTAGAGGACTTAGAGAGATATCGACAAGTCAAGAAGACGTGAAGGTTGGAGATATCGACAAGTCATTTCTTCACTAGAGAACTCAGAGTTATCAACAAGTCTACATTCATTAGAGAACTCTGAGTTATCGATAAGTCAAGTTCCACTAGAGAACTCAGAGATATTGATAAGCCAAAATTCACTAAAGAACTCTAAGTTATCGACAAGATAAAGTAAAAACGTGATGCTGAGAGATCTCGACAAGATAAAGTTTCATTCGAGAACTCAGAGACCTCTATAAGACAAATTTACTAGAGCATTAGAGATCTTGATAAGTCATTTTACTTATCGAGATGTCAAGAGATCTCTATGTGCCTAAACTGGAGATCTTGAGTAAAATTCTCAAAGTACAGTATCATAGACCAATTCAATATCCAAGATTAACAATCAACAAACAATCCAACCAGCTGGATTGACAAGTCTACAAAAAGCAGCATGAAGAATGTGCAAGATCAATGGTAAAGATTAACTGACAAAGGAAGATCAAAGTGGATGTTAAAGATATGATAAGCCAGAAATGGAAGATCTAATTTTCTATAAATAGAAATGATAAGTGACAGTTTAGAAAAGATAATAGCATATCTTATTACATACTGTGTAAACAAGTAGTTAACTAAGTTATAAAGTTAACACCGGTCCTTTAGTTAGTTGTAATAATTTAGATCAAATTTCTTGTAACACTCTCAAGGAGAAGCTAAGCTCTTTATCAACAAAGAGCCTAGAAATTTTGTAGCAAAATAGTCTTAATTTTAATACAAAATTAAGTGAGTTTTAAAGATCTGTGTTCTTTATTTTCTGCAAGCTTAAATTCTGCATGAACACATTTCATTACAAGATTTAGTTTACTTTGTTCAAACATAAACATTCAAGAAAAGCAAAAAAATAGTAAAACACATTCACCCCCCTCTGTGTGTTATTCATTTCCTAATAAGTGGTATTAGAGCAAAATCTGAAAGTAAACAGATTTAAGATCTTGGAAGAATGAATACACAGAAAATCAGTAGCATCAAAATCCCTACCTTTGACAAAACTAACTACACTCTTTAGAAAAAGAAAATGATGCTGTTTATCAAGATGGCTAATCCACTTTACATTCAGATCCTCAAGAATGGACCCTTCATTCCTATGGTTAGAGTTGAGGAATCTACAGATGGAGACATGGTTATGCTCCAAAAGATCCTTTTGAGTATAGTGATCCTGTAAAAGAGAAAGTTTCCCTAGATAGGAAGCAGCTTGCAATTAATATTGATTGAGTCACTTGACAATGTGATGTACAACAACATTGTCAACTATGACACTGTCAAGCAAATATGGGAAATGATTGAGATACTCTGTGAGAGAACTGAGGAGGTTAGGTCAAACCAAAGAAGAATACCGATTTCACAGTATGAGGGTTTTATGGCAAAGCCAAAGGAAATCAATACTGACGTGTTCGAAAGATTCAGTAAGCTGATAAATGACTTGCAGCTTCATGACAAATATTATGAAGCTGAAGAAGTGAACCTAAAGTTCTTTCTTACTCTCCTTGATCATTTAGAACAGAAAATCTCAGCAATCAGGGAAGGGAGAGACTTGAGTAGAATAACTCTGGAAGTTCTATATGGAATTCTCAAAACATATGAACTAGAGATGATTCAAAGGTAATCATTGAGATCTGGTCAAGACATGTTGTAGATGGCTCAACTGCTCTAATTGACAATGAAATCCAAACATTAACTGATGAGTCAAGATCTCAAATACTAGTTGCCTCAACAAGTAAGCAAAGAGCAAATGATTCACAAGAACAAGTCATTCTGGAATTAGAAAAAGATGAGTTCTACACTCTTGAAAAACTGGATGAGCTAGATCAGTTAATGGCCTATTTGGATAAAAAAATTCTCTAATATTAGAGTAAAGAAGCCAAGATACTTCAGGAATAAAGGACAGTCTCTCAATAAAGACAGCAGCTGGAAAGAAAAAGGGAAGTACAATTCTGATAGTAAGAATGGCTATAAAACTGGATCTGTTGATAGATCTAATATAAGGTGCTTCAGTTATGATGAACTAGGCCACTTTGCTACAGAATGCAGGAAACCCAAGAAGGCAAAGAAAGATAAAGCTTATCTTGAACTAGAAGCAAAGTATGAAGCTCTTCTGAAAAAGCAGCAAAGCAAAGCTTACATTGCAGAAGGAAAGAGTTGGGATGATTCAGATAATGATGAAGATGAGGAAGTTGGAAACTATGCTCTAATGGATTTGGAGCAAGGTGAATCATCCTCATCAAAAGCACAGACACCAACTCTTACCACTATTGATTTAAATATGAATCAATATAAGGAAACTGTTTAAAAGATGAGTAAAGAAATGTTTTACATTCACACAAGCATGGTTGCTGATAATGAAGAAGTTAGCAGATTAACAAAGATAAATATGAAGCTTGAAAGTGAGAAGCAAGAAACTGAATTGTGGGTGGTAGAGCTTGATGCTTTAAAACAGGAAAATGCATATCAAAAGAACAAGCTCAAGTGTGCAAATGAAATGGAAGCAGTGCTAAGGGAGAAGCTGGAAAAGAATGAAGTCAAGATGAAATCTTTCAAAAATGCATCTAAACTGGTCGGTCAGTATCATGAGAAGAATAAGCCATGTACAAGCATTGCTATTGGCCTTGACTATGAAAGAGGTCAATGCACCTATATTCAAAGCATGTAAAGTCAACTTCAGTGAAGAAGAATTGATTATCAAGCAAGAAATTGCTGATGAGGATAAAGAGAAGAAAACTGAAGAATCAGTCCAGTCTTCTAATACTGAAGAGAAGCTCATGAACAAACAAAGTCCCAAGACTCCTGTTAAAGAAACTAAAACTGGAAATGCAAGAAAGAAAAAGAAAAATAGATGGAAAAATAGGGATAAACAAAAGTAACAATTTTGCTTATATTGCAGATGCTCCAAGAAAGAAATGCGAAAAATGTGGCTCGGTAAATCACCTAACTCACCTTTGTAAAAAGGCAGATAGCAAGCCAACTGAAGGAGCGTGCAAATACAATGAAGCAAATGCAAATGATCCCTACTCATTCTGTGACAAGTTTGACTGCATCCCTTGCAATTTAAAAGTGATGAAGAGCTGCTACAAATTGAGAGTAGACCTTATAGAAACAAGAATTGGATCTACAACAGAAAGGGAATAATCTCAACAGTCAATGAACTCTATTTTATCTGAAACTACTCATTCTAATTCTGCTAAATCAGTTAACAAGAAGAACTTGCCCAATACTGGTTGGGTTGCTAAACATAATTAGAACTTATTATGCGCAGGGCAAAGTGAAGAAAGTCATCTGGATCATAGACAGTGGATGTTCCAGGCATATGACAGGTGATAAAGCCCTGCTATCACAGGTTGAGGAGAAAGATGGCCCCTTGGTGACCTTTGGAGACAACAACAAATGATTCACAATGGGATATGGCAAGATTGTTTCTAAAAATGTTGTCATTGATGAAGTAGAACTGGTAGCTGGTCTTAAAGTGAATCTTCTCAGTGTTAGCCAATTTGCATACAAAGGCTTTTAAGTTTTGTTTAACAAAGTATAATACACTCTTATCAGCAAGAAAACTGGTGAAGTTGCTTTGAAAGGAGCAAGGAAAGGAAGCTTGTTTGTTGCAGATTTTAACTCAACAAATAAGGATGGTGCTTGTTGCTTCTACACCAAGGCATTAGAAGAAAAAAGCAAGCTCTGGCATAAAAGGCTGTCTCACTTGAATTTCAAGGAAATTAACACCTTGGTCTAAAAGGAGTTGGTAAGAGACATGCCTGAACTGGAGTTTGCTCAATTTGAAGTTTGTGAAGCTTGTCAGAGAGGAAGAATGAAGAGATCAAGTCACAAGTCAAAAACTGTGAGCTCTATAGAAGAGCACATATTTGAATTTCAATGATGACAAGCATCCCGGCTTGGAATGCCTTGATGATATTGGAGCTGAAGCTCTTGCATTTGAAAACCTCAACATTGATAGTGATTCTGATGGCAAGTTTTCAAGCCAATCCAAAAGAATCACATTTGATGACTGTAAAGAGGATTTTCAGATACTTGAATAGACTCCAAACTTGGGATTATGATATCCAAAGTGAACTGGTTTTGAAGCTGTTGGTTACACAGATGCATATTTTGCTGGATGAAGGGTTGAAAGAAAGAGTACCAGTGGAAGCTGTCAATTTCTTGGATAAAGACTTTTATCCTGGTATAGCAAGAAACAACAATCTGTATCAACTTCTACAGCTGTAGCTGAATACATAGCTGCAGGAAGTTGTTGTGCTCACGTGCATTGGATTAGAAATCAGCTAATGGATTATGGCCTAGTGTTACACAAAATTCCTATCATGTGTGATAATACTGAAAGGAATATGTCCTAAGTCCAATCATGTATGAGGATTTAGGAATAACTTTTATGTAATCTGTTTTGATTTCATTGATATTAATAAAGACTTGTTTTATTTTTATTACGGGCTTTATCTATTTAAGTGTTTAAATAAGATATACCATAGTTTAGAGTAAAGCTTTTTATGGATTATGATGAGATCATAATGGTGAGACCTAAAAAGATGATAACTCTAAACTTAAATAGTTCCTGGTCGTAGGATTACTAACCGGTAATTAATAATTCGCAAAGATCGGTACATACTATGCTTGATTCATTATGAAGGATGTCTGTTCTCATAGACATTTGTGTGGTGACACTATAGCTAGTATGTAGGTGCTTATTATAGAATAAGTACACTGAACATGACTCGCCCAGCTGAACAACTGATGGAGTTCACTCACGTGTCAGCAGTTGTTCGCTTAGTAATAGTTGTACAAGTATCCTTTGACTTGAGGTCATCATAGTCATCTTGTGTACACTGAACTATGCTTTGGTTTAGTTCTTAGTCTCCAGGGACAATTATTAGGGCTCTTCTGGGTATAGGAATTTGTACACGAAGATAGTGTATGATCAATAAAGGATCTACCCCTTCCAGTGAAGGAAGCGAATGTTCAAGGCTGATCCACTTATGCTAGTTCAGGAATCTCTGGCCAGAGTGAATGAAATTAGAAAGGAGTTTCTAATTTGCATAGAACTACGCATAGTAAATGGTAAGCAAAGTGATTGAATTAGATAGGCTTGACACGAGATCCATGCCTTGTATTTAATCGGGACATTGTAGGGTAGAAGGAGTTTATTGTACGGTAACTATTCACTGACAGGTTCTTGGTATTCTAAGTAGTGAATTCATATTATCCGGATAGTCGCGATATGTTGAGAAGCATCACTCACGATGTAGAATAAATGTGATTAATTAATTAATTATATTTAATAAATTAGAGAATTTATATAAATAATGATAAAATAGTTTTATTATTATTTATTTCTACTACCGGCTTAATATTGAACCGACAGGGTCACACCATAAAAAGAGAATGATTTATTGGTGGAGGAATTAATTAATAATGGCTAATAATTATTTATTTGTGAAATAAATAATTAATTGGTAAATTTAATAATTGATTAAATGAGATTTAATTGATTATAAATTAATTAAGAAAAGTTCTTAATATTATTAATTAAGGATTTAATTTTTGGAAATTAAATCAAGAGAGAGAATTATTTCTAAAGTGTTTAGAAAAAGGATTAACGATTAAAAGGTGTTTTAATTATTAATGAGAATAATAAATGGGATAATAATAATAATATTTATGGGAAAATTTCAGCTGAAAATTTTGCCTATAAATACACTATTATAGACCCTATTTTTATTCTAACCCCAGAAACCCAAAAGTTTCAGAAAACCAAATTCTCTCCACCTCATCCTCCTCCTCCTAAAAGTCGTTTTCTTGGTGGATACCGGTGGAGTGCTTCACACTTGAGGAGCAACTGCTAAGGATCTCTGATCGTTGTCTCCGAATTATTTTTAAAGGTTAGATTCGATCCCTCGAATTTTTATTCACGATTTATATGCTTTTATTTGGATTTTGTGTGTGTAAAAGTGTTTTTCCACGCCCCGCTGCGTTTAAAAATCCAACAATGGTATCAGAACATAGGTTTTATGCATATAGATCTGTGGTAAAAATTTCAGAATTTTATGTGCTTGTATGAATTAATTATGATTTTTACAAGTTATATCATGGATTAATTTTGTCTGATGAGAAATCGTTTCTCAGAATAATTTTGAATGTTGATCTGGGTTCTACAAGTGTTGTAGATCGTCTGAGTATTTTTTTCATAATTTTAGGATGTATAGATTTTTTATTATGAATTTTTGAAGTTGTATCAATTAAATTCGTAATTAATTAAATCATATATTCATATATATAAAAATTGTAAGTATGTATAAAGAATATATCTGCTGCTGTGTCTTCTGTGTTGGCTCGGATTTAAAGGCAAAATAGATGCAAAGGTACAATGTGTCAGGCACGCTGATCGAGTGGCTGTTGTCGGCTGCTGAAATAATAAAACAAAAAAAAATAAAAAAAATATAGGGGTGTAACGCATTCCGGGAATGCGTTACACACCTGTGGCACATTCACGGAATGCGTTACACCCTTTAATGGCTTAAAAGGGGTGTAACGCATCACCAGAATGCGTTACAGGGCTTGTAACGCGTTCCTGTAATGCGTTACAGCCCGTCAGTTGATATTAAAATTGATTTTCTGGGAGTTTCGTAACTCCGTTTTGGGCGTGCAATATACCGTTGGATTCGTTTTTCCGAGACGGATCTAATGGAGTGATCAATTTTAGTTTATATAAAAGTTTTTAACTGTTTATATTTCCATGAAGTGTTTTAAAGATGTTTTTGACTGTTTTAATTGCTTTTAAATGCTTCATGTGATACATATAGATGTATAATGCTTAGACTAATGTGCTAGATGATGTAACATGCCTACCTTGATGTTTATTCATGTTGATATATGTGATATATGCTTAGTTTATCATGCGATGATAGATTTAGGTGAACTTAAATAAACATAAGGCGTTTGTTAGACAACCTAGTATAGTGAAATTGTTTCATAACCTTAAGAACAATATTATGAATACAATCATGAGATTCTTGTGTTTGTGAAACACGTAATTGAATATGAATTTTCGATATGAGAGAAAGGATGATTCTGTCAACAAAAGATTTCTATCTGTAAGAAAGGGTTATTAAGTGACGCCTCTTGACAATGCTCCACCCGATCTGGGAATCATCTGATTATTGATTATTGATTTGAAATATTTAATTTAAAAGGAAAAATATCTTTATAATATGATTATGATTGCAACGTAATATAATCCCTCTAAAATTAAATAATATCAAGTAGTAATTGGCCAATGACACAACGGGCTTGTGTCGGTCATAGCCTTCCAACATGGTAGAAAGTAGTTCTTATTTTTGAATCATTGTCGTTTCGTCCCACAGCCGAGGGCTTTGATTTTAAAATAAGAAATACTTGTCTATTATATAGAGATGTGTACATTGAATAAGAATCTAAAGGTCGTTACGTGCCACAGCCGTGGGCCTTTGGGGACTGATTCAATTGTACGTAATGTTGGGTTTGACTTGACTTAGAATATTGAGTTTGTCGTGCCACAGCCGTGACTCAATTATTCAAGAGGCTAAAGTTTGATTAGGGAATAACATTAGATGTAATTGACAAGAGTTGTCTGCCTATTGAACATTACATGGTGTTTCGTGCCACAGCCGGGGTTGTGTAATGGAATGTAGGATCCCTATTCCCACTAGCATTATGAATGCTTAATTTTTCACGTAGGGGGTTGAATAAATTAGGAAAACTAGTGGGAGACACTTATGAATAAAGACCCGATTCATATAGTGTTTTGAAATGAAATCGAATATTTGCTAAGTGTTATGTGTTTATCATTTACAGATTTACTTTGTACGTTATGTCTTCTGCACTATCACTCAGGAGCATACTAGATGCTCACAAATTGACTGGTCCTAATTATGCTGACTGGCTTCGAAACTTGAGAATTGTTCTCAGGATTGAGAAGCTGGAATACGTGATTGACTCACCTAAGCCTACTGAACCTGCTAGCGATGCGCATAATGATGAACATGTTGTGTATCATAAGTGGATAGATGATGCAAATGTTGCTCAATGCATCATGCTAGCTTCCATGAACATTGAGCTACAGAAGCAACATGAGCATATCGATGCTCACACTATCCTCATGCATCTACAAGATTTGTATGATGTGGCGGGGAGGACAGCTCGATATGAGATATCGAAGGAGCTGTTCGGTTGTAGGATGTCTGAGGGATCATCTGTGAATGACCATGTACTTAAGATGATCAATTTGATTGAACGTCTTGGACAACTTGGTTTTGCCATGGATGGGGAGCTGAGCCAAGACTTGGTCTTGCAATCGCTTCCGAGTTCGTTCTCGCAGTTTGTTGTGAACTTTCACATGAATAAGTTGGATGTCAGCCTGCCTGAACTCCACAACATGTTGAAGACTGCGGAATCGAATTTTCCCCCTAAGAAGAGTTCTGTTCTTTTAATTGGTGAAGGTTCCAATCCTAAGAAAAGGAAGAGAAACTCTTCCAAGAAGAAGAAAGTAGGTGAGAAAATGCCGGTTCCACCAAAAGCTGAAGACCCCAAGAGCAAAGTTGTTTGCTTTCACTGTAACAAGGTGGGGCACTGGAAGAGGAATTGCAAGGTTTACCTTGCAGAATTGAAGAAGAAGGGTAGTGAGACTACCGCTTCTGATTCAGGTATGTTCATGATAGAAGTGAATATGTCATTTCTACTTGGGTATTAGATACCGCCTTTGGTTCTCAAATCTGCAATTTGTTACAGGGACCAAGGAGAAGTAGGACTCTTGAGGAAGAGGAGGTGATTTTACTGATGGAAATGGAGCAAGAGTTGCTGCTGAAGATGTAGAATCATTTCATTTACATAAGCCTACGGGCAAGACTATTGTTTTAAATAATTGTTATTTTGTTCCCTCGATTGTGAGGAATATTATTCCCAAGTTAGACTTGGCTGGATTTTCATTTATTATTGAGAATAATGAATGTTCTATTCTTAGAGATAATATTCTTTATAGACGTGGTGCTTTAAATAATGGTCTGTATATATGTGACATAATTTACTTCAGATTGAACAAACTAATAAAAGAAAAAGGATGATGAAAATCTCACTTCATAGTGGCATTGCAGTCTCCATTTAGTAGACATGGAGAGAGGACTGCAAATTTGCTAGGAATGGTACACACAGATGTATGTGGACCAATGTCTATGCAAGCCATGGGTGGATTTTCATACTTCATTACTTTCATAGATGATAGATCTGGATTCGGATATGTGTTTGATGAAACACAAGTCTGAGGCCTTTGAAAAGTTCAAATAATATAAGTATGAAGTGGAGAAATAAACCAAACATAGTATCATAATTCTTCGATTAGATCGAGGTGGTGAATACTTGAATGGAGAGTTTCTGGATTATCTCAAAGTAAATGGTATAGTCTCCCGGTGGACTCCTCCAGATTGGTATCTGAAAGGAGAAATCGAACTTTGTTAGACATAGTTCGGTCCATGATGAGCTATGCAAATCTTCCAGTATTCCTATGGGGTTATGCATTGGAAACCTCAACATATTTACTGAATAAGGTGCCTTCCAAATCTGTTCCTCAAACTTCATATGAGATATGGAAAATAAGGAAACCGAGTCTTAAACACGTTAAGATTTGGGGATGTCCAGCTTGTGTCAAGTAAGTTGACCCAGATAAGCTGGAATATCGATCCGTAAAATGTAGTTTTGTGGGATATCCTAAAGAGACTTTAGGGTATTACTTTTGCACCGATCATCGGGTGTTTGTCTCCAGACATGCTACCTTCTTGGAAAAGGAGTTTATCCTTGAAGGAAACAGTGGGAGCAAAATTGAACTTAATGAAGTTCAAGAAGCACAAACTACTACAGATCGAGTGGAAACACCTGTTCTGACTGAACAACCTTTTGTGGAACAGCCCATTCATAGGTCAGGGAGAGTGTCTCGCCAACCTGAGAGGTAATATGGCCTTGTCATTGAGAATGACAATGAGTTGTCGATCATTGTTGATGACGACCCTGTGACCTATAATGAGGCTATGAGTAGTGTTGACTCAGAGAAATGGCATGGTGCCATGAAATCCAGAATGGAATCTATGTATACAGTATACAAAAGATAGATTATAGCAGATGGCCAGGTGGAGACCTCTAAGGCCAGGCTTTTGGGAAAAGGATTCAAACAAAGGCAATGGATTGACTTTGATGAAACCTTTTACCTGTAGCCCTGTTAAAATCAGTTCAGATTTTGCTTGCAATTAATGTGGTTTAAAGCAAGCTTCTCAAAAGATGGAACATTCGTTTTGATGAGACAATCAAAGAGTTTGATTTTATCAAAAACGTATATGAACCATGCGTCTACAAAAGGGTTAGTGGGAGCGCAGTAACATTTCTTATATTGTATTGAATTAGAGTTGACACACATAACAACATAGCAGACCCACTCACAAAGCTACTTTATGAAAGTCACTTTGATCGTCATAAAGACAAGATGGGTATTAGATACCAGAGTGATTGGCTTTAGTACAAGTGGGAGATTGAAAGGAATATGTCCTAAGTCCAATCATGTATGAGGATTTAGGAATAACTTTTATGTAATCTGTTTTGATTTCATTGATATTAATAAAGACTTGTTTTGTTTTTATTACGGGCTTTATCTATTTAAGTGTTTAAATAAGATATACCATAGTTTAGAGTAAAGCTTTTTATGGATTATGATGAGATCATAATAGTGAGACCTAAAAAGATGATAACTCTAAACTTAAATAGTTCCTGGTCCTAGGATTACTAACTGGTAATTACTAATCCGCAAAGATCGGTACATACTATGCTTGCTTCATTATGAAGGATGTCTGTTCTCATAGACATTTGTGTGGTGACACTATAGCTAGTATGTAGGTGTTTATTATAGAATAAGTTCACTGAACATGACTCGCCCAGCTGAACAACTGATGGAGTTCACTCACGTGTCAGCAGTTGTTCGCTTAGTGATAGTTGTACAAGTATCCTTTGACTTGAGGTCATCATAGTCATCTTGTGTACACTGAACTATGCTTTGGTTTAGTTCTTAGTCTCTAGGGACAATTATTAGGGCTCTTCTGGGTATAGGAATTTGTACACGAAGATAGTGTATGATCAATAAAGGATCTACCCCTTCCAGTGAAGGAAGCGAATGTTCAAGGCTGATCCACTTATGCTAGTTCAGGAATCTCTGGCCAGAGTGAATTAAATTAGAAAGGAGTTTCTAATTTGCATAGAACTACGCATAGTAAATGGTAAGCAAAATGATTGAATTAGATAGGCTTGACACGAGATCCATGCCTTGTATTTAATCGGGACATTGTAGGGTAGAAGGAGTTTATTGTACGGTAACTATTCACTGACAGGTTCTTGGTATTCTAAGCAGTGAATTCATATTATCCGGATAGTCGCGATATGTTGAGAAGCATCACTCACGATGTAGAATAAATGTGATTAATTAATTAATCATATTTAATAAATTAGAGAATTTATATAAATAATGATAAAATAGTTTTATTATTATTTATTTCTACTACCGGCTTAATATTGAACCTACAGGGTCACACCATAAAAAGAGAATGATTTATTGGTGGAGGAATTAATTAATAATGGCTAATAATTATTTATTTGTGAAATAAATAATTAATTGGAAAATTTAATAATTGATTAAATGAGATTTAATTGATTATAAATTAATTAAGAAAAGTTCTTAATATTATTAATTAAGGATTTAATTTTTGGAAATTAAATCAAGAGAGAGAATTATTTCTAAAGTGTTTAGAAAAAGGATTAACGATTAAAAGGTGTTTTAATTATTAATGAGAATAATAAATGGGATAATAATAATAATAATTATGGGAAAATTTCAGCTAAAATTTTTTCCTATAAATACACTATTATAGACCCTATTTTTATTCTAACCCCAGAAACCCAAAAGTTTCAGAAAACCAAATTCTCTCCACCACCTCCTCCTCCTCGTAAAAGTCGTTTTCTTGGTGGATACCAGTGGAGTGCTTCACACTTGAGGAGCAACTGCTAAGGATCTCTGATCGTTGTCTCCGAATTATTTTTAAAGGTTAGATTCGATCCCTCGAATTTTTATTCACGATTTATATGCTTTTATTTGGATTTTGTGTGTGTAAAAGTGTTTTTCCACGCCCCGCTGCGTTTAAAAATCCAACAAATACTAGTTCTATATCTATAGTAGCTAATCCAGTTAATCATTCTAGGACAAAGCACATTGATGTAAGGTACCATTTTATTAGAGAACATGCTACTAATGGTACCATTGAGCTCATTTTTGTACCAACAGAAAAACAATTGGCTGACATTTTCACTAAACCTTTGGATGAAGCAACTTTCACTAGTCTTGTAGGTGAAATTGGTATGCTTATTTCTTCATCCTAAGGTAAGAACTTAGCTAATATTTTGTAGGAGATTAATCTCTAGTAAATCAAAATTAATTTGATTTAATTGGAAATTAATTGAAATATGAATTATAAATATTTCAGAAATCTCTGCATATTTGTTTTTCAAATTCAAACTCAACTTGGAATTCTTCAAATTCTTAGTAAACTGCTCAGCTGTTTATTTACATCCTTAATATGTAAAATTAACACAAGGCAGAATTTCAGAAACCAAAAGCATATATAGAGAATTGAGTTCTCGATAAGTCAAAATTGACTTCTCGACAAGTCATTTTAGGACTTCTCGAGTGACTCCTCGATAGGCTTAACAATGACCTGTCGATAAGTCCTTGAAGAGTTCTCTAGTACTGATAGTTCACAGAGTTCTCTACAAGTATAATTGTTGACTTATTAATAACTCAGAACTGAGATAATTTAAGTCAATAAATTATTTTGGTAAAATACTCTTAAATTTTTTTTTTCTAATTTTTAATTTTGAATTTTTTCTAATAGAAGTTGGAATTAATTCTGTCCACTTTTTGGACAAACCGGGTATTTATTTGACATCTCGATAAGTCAATTTTGAGTTCTCGAAACGAGTAATTTAAAATGACTTCTCGATATGTACTTCATTTCTTAAAATGACTTCTCAATAGACAAACTCCAAACGTGTATTTTTGAGTTCTCGATAAGTCATTTACTTTTACTATAAATACCCAGACTTCTCGATACATACACTTACTTACAACTTTCGAGATCTAAAGTGACCTAGCTTTCAATCCAAAATCGATTTCTCTCTCGTTTTTCTTTCTTTCTCACAAATCTCTTTTACCCACTAAACTTCATACTCATATCAATGGCAGCCAACAATCTTGTACCATTTTTCCCCAAGGAAACCAACTTTCTTGCATTTCTAGATGCAAATCAAGCACCTGAAGTCTTTCAGTGCTTCGTTAAGTTCCTTTCAGAGACCTACTTTGTAGGTGCTCTAACTGCTAATCCTGTGCTATACTTAGATGTGCTAGGTGATTTCTGGAACACAGCAACAACCAGGACAATTGTGTATGAGAATCAAACTGCGGCTATAGTGATAAACTGCATAATTAAGGGGTAGCAAATGGAGATTCTTGAGGATGATGTCAACAAGGCTTTGGGCATTCCCACTGACAATATGGTGGAGGCTCCAACTCAAGATGAGCTGCATGAGTTCATGGACTTCATAAATTATTCTGAGAGGATTAAACTTGCCAACATGAATAAAAAGTATCTGAGGAGGGAATGGTCATTCCTATTTGACTCTGTGATAAGGGCATTTACCTGCAGAAAGTCAGGATTTGACAACATATCCAGTGTTGTCCAGAAACTGGTCTACTCGATGGATATCAATAAACAAATAAATGTAGGACACTACATATTGGAAGAGCTGAGCACCAGGTTGACTATGCCATTGGAATCAAGAGGTAAGGAGATCTTTCTGCCTAGATTTATTATGCCAGCTTTAAATTATACGGTAATGACATACACATGCTAGAAGGTGTGAATAGAACACTAACTGGCAATTGTAAGCAAGTATCCAAAATTTTATTTGGATCACTTCTTACTAAGAATAAGATTCCAGTAAGTCTTAAGTTAACACCTTTCATGATTGAAAGATTTAAGACTTATCCTTATTCTATGCCAAATATGAGAAGTATTGGTAATCAATCTAGCACAACTATGGTCTCTGAACTTGTGGAAGTACAAACACAGGAACACCCACATGGATCTTCCCAAGCTGCAACCATTTCTTCATACCTTTAGAAGCTAGGCAACTAACCACCTCATCTTCTCAAAAGGATGAGGTGAGTAAAAAGAAGAGAAAGGAGGTAACCTTGACTGTCATAACTGAGAGTGGTGAAGAGATAGTTGAAAGAGAATCACCTCTGGTTAAAAGATCCAAAAAAAGTAAACAACCCGAGCTGACCACTCTAGCCACCTCTGCATCCTCCCAACATGATGCAGTTGTAAAAACAACCAGGTGTGAGTCTACACAGCCAGCACATGAAGTAATTCAAGTGTATGGTAGGAGAAACGAGAAAGACACACACTGTAAGGACACATCATTTGAAGCTCCCTCATCTATTAGGGGAGATGCCAACACTCACAACTGAGCAACAAATTCTTATAACTAAAATTTCATCTATTCCAACTCCACTTGAATTCACTTCTCAAGTGCAAAAAAAATCAAGTGACTTAACTGAAGAAGCTTTGCTCACCACCCAGACACTCCATTTAGATGGTGAGAGGCTATGTTAGGTCACACACACTATAGAAGGGGGTTGAATACAGTGTATAGTACAATCAAATCGAATTAAGAACACAAGTATGAAACACAAAATAATCTTATTAATAAAACAGTATTACAATGGAACCGTTCTCTCTCAGTGATGAACAAATATCACGAGAGCTGCTAGGGTTACAATGAATAATATTCTCGATAAAGATAACACATCTAGTGTAAACCCTATGCTGTGTTTATATAGACACACAGTTACAAGATAATCTTCTAATTGATATCGAATATGATTCTGCATCCTAAAATATATCAACTAGTTATCTTTTCCTCCAAGTCTTCTATTCTTCATAGAATTCTTCTCCATGCATATCTCTTCTTGTTTTAGTCTTGATCTTCTTTCTTTCAATCAGCCGCCTTCCTTATCTGAATGTCTT
This sequence comes from Apium graveolens, assembly GCF_009905375.1. Lineage (NCBI taxonomy): Eukaryota > Viridiplantae > Streptophyta > Magnoliopsida > Apiales > Apiaceae > Apium > Apium graveolens. The sequence goes on from NC_133652.1 coordinate 222,430,929, forward strand.
CTTAAGTCCTGATATTATCTTCTGATAAATATCTTCTGATATCTTAAGTTCTGATAACTTAAGTTCTGACTTCAGTATAAGTACTGATCTCCAGTTAAGTCCTGATTTGTCCTGTTAGTCAAGATCTGAAAACTAAACACAAATCATTATTAGACATGAAATCACAAATATATCTAACAATCTCCCCCAACTTGTAAATTAGCATAATATACAAGTTCAATAGATATATGATGATGTCAAAAACATTAAGTACAAATGCATATGCGAATTTGACTAGATAACTACAACTCACAGTCCTTGTAGCTTTTACCATCCTTAAAGTCTGATATCAGCTTTAGCCTGTATATCCTTCAAAATTTAACAGTTGTAGTCCTTGACTTGGCTTCAGTGTGTGATCTCTTTAATGTCAGGAGTTGTTCTGAGATAGTTCTTCAAAAGAGTTCTCTCAGCATATTCAAGTTCATTTATCATCCTCCTTTTTGCTTCCTTAAGCTCTGCAGTGTCTTCACCAGTTTGGAAAATAGCAGATCTGAGAACATTGATTTTACACTTTCTTATCTCCTGATCTAGTCTGATTAGATAGGCTTTATCAGATTCCAGATTGAACTCCAGTCCCTTAATACCCAAAAATGTAGTGATTTTGGTAGTATTAGGTTTCATCTACACAAGTTCTCCATTCTGAGCTCTGTACTTTGGATAGTATGGTTTGTCAGACTTTACAGAGTAAAGTTTCTTTTGTCTTTCAATATCAGACCTTATGTATCTGGAAGCACCATCTGTTGATATGTTCTTCACTTGAAGTAGAAACAACACATGTTGCAATTCTTCAAAGTACTTCAAATGAATAACATCCTTTCTTATCTGGAATACCCTCCCATCTGTCATGAAGTATGGCATGATATCTTCTTTTAGCACAGAGTGGTAGACCATTTGTACAGACTCCAACTAGTTCAATCTTTCAGGAGTTACTCCTACACCTGGTTCAGAAAGAGATGTAGGATCTAAGGTAGAGTTGTTTACTCTTCTCTCATCAGTATTACCCAGTCCTGTTTTATCTCTAGCTTCCTTCCCTTGAAGTAATCTACCCTTAAAAACATTTGTTGATGTCTTCATAGGTTGAGCAGATTGTTGAGCTTTAGTAAACCCAGGTAGTAGAATTTTTGAATGTTTAACATAAGCAATGTCAGAGGTTTCCTTTTCTTCTGATGCAAGACAACTTGAGCTCTGTCAGAGGTTGCTTGCTTAATTATAATATCAGAATTTACTAAGTCCTGATCTTGACCAACATGAGCTCTTTCAGAGGTTATTTGAATACTCTTCTTCTTCTTCAAAATCAGACTAGTATCTTCATCAAATTTTGCTTCCAGATCCATGATTGGCAGATAGATTTTTACAGAATCATCAACTTTAGCTTTGCCCTTAAACCTTGGATCTACCTTTACTTATGATTTGGCTTTGGATTTAGATTTGGTTGCCTCAGAGTTTGTTTTCTCTTTAATCACAATGCCCTTAGGCTTTGGAGGTTTCTTTGCAGTAATAGAAGCTTTAGACTTGGATTTGACATTTTCTTCTTTAAGTCTGGCTTCTTCTTCCTTCAGACTTTCAAATTTCATTCCTGGATTGTCTTTGAGAAATAATCTTTTTGAAATTTCTTCATCCAACTTCTGTATCTTGGGGCCTTGATAGTAGACTGTTGTTTCCTTCCCCTTGAGCTTCAGTGTCTGCATAAACTTCTATGATTCTTGACTTTCACCCTGTATCAGAACATCAGGCTTAGTCAGAACTTGCTTATCAGAACTTATTCTTCTATCAACATCAGAGCTTGATCACTGTGTAGAAGTTCCTGCTTTCCTAGATGAAGAGCCTTTTCCTTGACCATGACCTCTACCCTTTTCAGAGTTTCCCTGGTCATTATTTCCATCATCCTTTTTCTTCAGTGCTAAATCAGTAGAGCATTTGGACTTAATCACTTTCTCCTCCTTTTTGGTATCATCAGGTAGTAGGAGAGAGAGAAGTAGTTCCACTGAAGATTGGATTTCATTTAGTTGAACTTGTTGAGAAGCTTGATTCTTTAGTACTTCAGCAATCTGAGCTTGCTGTTTCTCCTGAGCTTTCTCAATAGCCTCAACTCTGTTAAAGGCAGGCTTGAAAAATCTGTTCCAGTTTAAAGTTCATGTCTTGCTGAATCAGTGTTTTTTGAATTTTGTTCACCTTGGCTTGAGTTATTGAGTGTTGACCTTGAAGGTTCCTTGTACTCAATGCAGTAACTCTGAGCTGTGCTTTGAAGTCATCATTCATCAGCATCTCATCAGCTTTAGCCAGGTGCTCAACAAGAATATTTGCAGTAGGAACAAAATTAACTTTGTTCCACTCCTTGATCCATGGCCTTCCTCTATTAGTTTCACTCCAAGGTACTGGTGCATCCTCTCTTATAAACTTCTTAATCAACTCAGCTTTATCAACTGTTTGTAGAGGTGCATGTCCTGAAGGACCAGCTGCATCAGCATTTTCATTTGTAGCCGCTTCACCAGTATTTTCAGCATTTATTTCAACAGAACTTGCAGAATCTTCAGTATCAACATTCTTTGATAGAATAATTGTATGTGAAGCAATAGAAGATTCATCTACATTGACATCAACATCTAACAGTGGAGTTGCTGGTGGAGTTTGCTGAGGAATGGTTGGAGCTTCCAAGTACAGTACCTCAGGCACATTCAAGTTGTGAATATCTATTTCAGCACTTGTACCTGGATTATCAGCATGTACTTGATCAATGATAGGAGACACAGAAGGTGTAGGCACTCTGTCTTGAGCAATTTCTTCAGCTTGAATTGGCGACAGTGGAGGTGTAGATTTAGCGGCTTCAGCAAATTCTGGTTGTGTAGATGGAAGGGATTCAATCACAATTGGCTCTTTTGGGATCAGAGATTCCTGATCCCCTTCCTTAGCTGCTACTTCCACATCCTCTGAATCTGACTCAACTATGTCCCTGTTAGCTCTTTGTTTCTTCAATCTCTTCAAAGGTGGAGAGACTTTGGGAGCTTTGTCATTAGAATTTATCTTTTGAGGGGCCTAGACCTCCCAGTTTCCTTTGTTTTTTGAGGAGACACTTCCTCAGCTGCTTCAGCAACAAGTTCTGATGGTTGAACCTGTGCCTCATCATCAGATTCATCTCTCAGAATCATCTTCCTTCTCTTTTGTTGTGTCTGAGGTACAGTCTTTGTCCTCTTTGCTCTAGAAGAAGAAGGCTTCACTTGATTATGTGCTGTTGGTTGGTTGGCATGTTCTGATGTGAGTGTTTGTTGAGTGACAGTAGTAGGTGCTGATGGCTGTTGTATATTGGTGGGTTGGACATCAGGATATAGTAATGAATAGGTAGTAGCATCAGCATTTACAAGGGCTTATTTTACTGATAAAGGAATTCTAAGGGGTCTCAAAACTCCTTTCTTGTTGTCAGCAGTTAAAAGATCAGTAAAAGCCCTTTTAGCTAACCTAAAAGGTTCTATGAGTTCACTTTCTAGTTGTGGTTCATCTGATGTACAGTAATTGTAAATTAACTAACAGAACCTAGAAAAGTAAACTACACTCCTATCCTCTTTCATTCTATCTCCTATAAAACATAACACAGTCTTTGCATAATCAAAATGAGACTGGTTTAAGAGTGCATTAAGCTAAATATCAGACAAAGAGTAAAGTCTGATTCACTTCAGTACATCTTAGAAATAAGGCATAACTAAGAACTTTGCTCAAAATCTGTCACTATTCTGAAGTCTACTATAGAATGAGTTCATGTATGAGTCCACCTCAACTGTCTTGTGCTCATTTTATGCATCTTTTGAAAATCCTTTTTACAGTGGCTTCTCAGTGTAAGTGAGTCACAACTGCTTATCAGAATTTATGCTATTATCAGAGTATTTCTCCAGAAATCAGAGAATGTGAAAAGTCACCAAGAAAATTTTATTTTGCTTTTCTAATGCATATTACTTAATACCAGCAATGCACTTGGGTCTTCCCTTCCACATACATTTTTCTCTAGATCTCAAAGGAGTACCTGATATTTATTTCTTTTCTTTACTTTTTCTTTTGATAAGTGAGGCTTATCAGCACTTAGTACATCCATAAGATTTACCAACATCAGAACTTAACAGATAAGAAGCATTATTCTAGTTTTTGACTTAGTAATAAGATATACAAAGTAAACCTAACCAAACTCAATATCAAAATTTTCTTGTGTTAAAAGATTTCCATATAAACAATTACTTCAAACATGGGATCTTTAGTATATTAGAGACTACTAGGTCAGCATCTAGAACAATTATCCTCATTGGATTGAATAGTCACATAAACATTTATATCACTATCGGAGTTTAGAAATTCACATCAAACAACAATCAGCACTTAGGTAAATTTCAATTTAAGCACAGATTACATAAAGATAGTAATATCTGTAAATACTGATCATAAAGTCTGATGTATCAAAACATAAACTAAACAGATTTAGAGAAAGAACCTGAAACCATTCCAAGTTCATTTACCAATCTTGTAAAAGTAGCTTCACATAGTGGTTTTGTGAAGATATCTGCTAGTTGTTGTTCTGTTGGAACAAAATGCAATTCCACTATAACTTCCATCACATGCTCCCTTATGAAGTGGTACCTAATGCTGATGTGCTTTGTCATAGAGTGCTGAACTGGATTACCTGTCATAGAACTAGCACTTTGATTATCACAGTAAATAGGGATTTTAGAAAATTCTAACCCATAATCCAGTAACTGATTCTTCATCCAAAGAATCTGTGCACAACAGCTTCATGCAGCAATGTACTCTGCCTCTACAGTTGATGTGGAAATTGACTTATGTTTCTTGCTAAACCAAGAAACTAATCTGCCTCCAAGAAATTGGCAGCTTCCACTTGTGCTTTTCCTGTCAATTTTGCACCCTGCAAATTCTGCATCTGAGTAACCTAATAGCTTAAATTCTGATTCCCTAGGATACCACAATCCTAGATCAGTTGTACCCTTAAGATACTTGAAAATTCTTTTCACAGCTGTTAAGTGAGGTTCTCTTGGATCTGCTTGAAATCTTGCACAACGACAGGTAGCATACATGATATCAGGTCTACTTGCAGTTAGATAGAGTAGTGAGCCAATCATACCTCTGTAATCAGTAATATCTACTGATGTACCAGTATCCTTATCCAATTTTGTTGCAGTGGCCATGGGAGTGGATGCACTTGAACAATCTTGCATTTCAAATTTCTTCAACATATTTCTGGTGTACTTAAATTGACAAATAAAAGTTCCTTCTTCATTCTGCTTGACTTGAAGACCTAGAAAATAGCTAAGTTCTCCCATCATACTCATTTGATATCTTGACTGCATTAGTTTGGCAAACTTTTTACAAAGTCTGTCATTTGTAGAACCAAAAATGATATCATCAACATATATCTACACCATAAGTAAGTCCTTTCCATGGTTGAGATAGAATAAAGTTTTGTCAATTGTCCCTTTGTTAAATCCACTTTCTAGAAGAAACTGAGCTAATGTCTCATACCATGCTCTTGGAGCTTGCTTAAGGCCATAAAGTGCTTTATCAAGTCTGTAAACATGATGAGGAAATTTTGAATCTATAAAACCTGGATGTTATTCAACATATACTTCTTCTTCCAATTCTCCATTAAGAAAATCACATTTTACATCCATTTGAAAGACTGTAAACTTTTTGTGAGCAGCATAAGCCAAAAATATCCTTATGGCTTCTAATCTAGCAACTGGTGCAAATGTTTCATCATAATCAATTCCCTCCTGTTGAGAGTATCCTTTTGCAACAAGCCTTGCTTTATTTCTTGTAATTATGCCATCACTATCAGTTTTGTTTCTGAACACCCATTTTGTACCAACAACTGATATGTTCTTTGGTCTTGGCACTAGGGTCCAGTCTTTATTTCTTTCAAATTCATTTAACTCTTCCTGCATTGCTTGCACCCAATCAGCATCTTTAAGAGCTTCTTCCACTTTCTTTGGTTCAGCCTGAGAAAGAAAAGAATGATAGAGATATTCATTTGATGTTGCTGTTCTAGTTCTAATACCTGCTTCAGGATCTCCAATAATCAAGTCAGGTGTATGTGCTTTAGTCCACTTCCTTGCAGATGGAAGATTATCTCTAGAACTAGATGCTCCCCCATGATCCATGTTGTCTTCATCAACATTTTCTGATGCTCCCCCTGAAATTATGCTCCCTGAGTTGGATCCTTCAGAATTTGAGTTTCCAGAATTATCAGAACTTGGCCCATCAGAACTTGATAAATCAGAATTTGAGTTTCCAGAATTATCAGAACTTGGCCAATCAGAACTTGATGAATCGGAATTTGAATTGCCTGTTCTAGGTTCTAATGCTTCTTGAGATGTGGTTGGATCTTCAATATGCTCCCCCTACACAGGTGCATTATCCTTTGGCGTAGTCACCACAGTTTCAATAACATCATAGTTTAACCCATCAGAGTTTGCAGTTTCAGGATTTAGACTATCAGAATTTAAAACTTCATTCTCAAATCTCAGCTGATCATGATCATTGAAATCTTCATGTCCGGTAATCTTCTTATCATCAAAAGAGGCATTGATAGATTCCATGACAACCCTTGTTCTTAAATTGTAGACTCTGAAGGCTTTTGTGGAAAGTGGATATCCAACAAAAATTCCTTCATTAGCTTTTAGATCAAATTTGGATAGCTGTTCAGGATGAGTCTTAAGAACAAAACACTTGCATCCAAATACATGAAAGTACTTCGGATTTGGCTTCTTTTTCTTCACCATCTCATATGGTGTCTTTCCATGCTTGTTGATAAGTGTTGCATTCTGAGTAAAACAAGCAGTCTGCACAGCTTCAGCCCAAAAGTAAGTTGATAACTTTGGTTCATCAAGCATAGTTCTTGCAGCTTAAATAAGAGTTCTATTCTTTCTTTCAACAATTCCATTTTATTCCATGGTCTTTGCATAACTCTTCCATAATCAAATTCTTGAACTCAGTGCCATTATCACTTCTTATAATTTTCACAGAGTCTTTGTCCAATTTATCCAGTTGTTTGATATGATCAATCAAGATAAATGCAGTTTCACTTTTTGTGTGCAAGAAATACACCCATGTGTATCTAGTAAACTCATCTACTATGACCATAGCATATTTCTTCTTTGCAATAGACATGACATTCACTGGACCAAATAGATCAACATGCAGTAGGTGATAAGGCTCAAGAATTGAAGATTCAGACTTGCTCTTGAATGAAGATTTTCTTTGTTTTGCCTTTTGACATGAATCGCAAAGGCCATCAGGAGCAAATTCTGATTTTGGCAGTCCTCTCACAAGATCTTTCTTGACTAGTTCATTTATATTTTTGAAATTTAAATGAGAGCGTTTCTTGTGCCAATCCCAGCTTTCTTCAATTGATGCTCTGCTTAACAGACAGATTGCAGAACCATTAGAACTTTTGAAAGCTTGGCTTCATAAATGTTACCATGCCTGTATCCCTTCAGAACAACTTTGCCTATAGATTTGCTTACAACTTCACAGTGTTCTTCAAAGAAATCCATATGATAACCTCTGTCACAGATTTGACTAACACTCAGCAGATTGTGTTTAAGTCCTGAGACTAGAGCTACTTTTTCAATGATGACATTCCAAAGATTGATATTGCCATAATCCAGGGTTTTTCCCATGTTCCCATCTCCATAAGAAACTTCTGGGCCAGCTTTCTCCACAAAGTTTGATAGCAGGGCTTTATTTCCAGCCATATGTCCTGAACATCTACTATCCAGAACTAGGATGTTTTTCCTGTTGCCCTGCAATCACAAAGACCACTATTGATTAGTTTTAAGGACCCAGACTTGCTTGGATCCTTTGGCCTTATTAAGTTTGTTAACATTTGCATCAGATTTAACATCAGAGTTTATATTAACATTTTTCTTATCAGAATTTACAGTATCAGACTTTGCATCAGAACTTATACTAGAAGGAATAATGTGAAATTTATTTAAAGAAGGTTTTATTTGATAATAATCATAGTACAAACTATAATATTCCTTACAAGTATAAATGGAATGCCATACACTACCATAATGAAAACAAAGATTTTGTGGTTTAAACCTAACAGACTGACTCTTAACTCCTGACTTAGAAGGTAAGGAGTTTATATTCTTATTCTTCCTGCAAAAAGAAGCCCGATGGTTAGTATTTCCACAGTTATAGCATTTCTTTCTAGGAGCATTAGGAACAGGCATATAATTATTGCTTTTATTCACACCTTCCTTTCCATTCCTATTTTTCCTAGGTGGCTTTACCTTGTTTACATTCTTAATCTCTTTCAGCTTATACTTAAGCTGCTTCTTTGTCATTAAGCCTATGTTAACTTCAGCTGATTTATCCTGTTTTAATTTGTCAGAAGTTGACTCTGCCTCAACTTCTGTCTCAATATCTTCCATCTTTTCAGAATCAGACTTTACAGTTTTTGCTATAAACTTAACAGGGTTTACCTTTGGCTTATTAGTCTGTTTAACAATATTTGGCTTAATTTGTTCAGTTCATGTTTCACTTTTATCATCTCCATAACCTAAGCCCTCTTTCCAGTTTCCACTACTTAGTAAATTCTGAGTTATTCTGCCAGAGTTAGTCCAAGTCCAGATAATCTCTCTTTCCTTTTCTAACTCAGTTTTTAGAGATTGATTCAATTTTAACACTTCATCTCTAACATAAAAAGCATCATCTCTTTCTTTCTGAGTTTGATGGAACATAACTAACTCTTTTTCTAAATAGTCATTCCTTTTCTTAAAAGCCAGATTTTCAGAAGTTAACCTATCACATGTTAAAGTCTGATCTCTATAGCTAATGAATATGGTTTTAAGATAAGATCTCAACTTAGTAATATCATCAGTATGAAAAGCATAAGTTGTTTGAGGTACCTTTAATTCAGGAACATCAAAAGTGCTATCAGCATTTGCCATCAAGGCGTAGTTCACCTCATTTTCAGAATCTGAAGTGTCTGACCAGCTTTTCTTCTTTGTAAAAAGTGCCTTGCCTTTGTCACTTTTTCCTTTCTTACAATCATGAGATATATGGCCTTTCTCACCACAATTGTAGCATTTAACATTTTAGTAATCTCCTTTGTCAGACTTTCCTGCTTTGCCTTCAGTTTTTCAGAATCCCTTCTTATCAGAACTTCCACTTTTCCTGGAAAACTTCTTTCCCTTTCTGAATTTCCTGTAGGCTATCTTTGTGATGCCCTTCACCATAAGAGCACACAATCTCATCATCTCTTCGTCAACATCCATCTCAGATAGACTTTCAGCTTCTGAATCCTCATCATTATCATCAGAACTTGATGAATCTGAATCGTACTTTGTGATGAGAGCCTTTCCTTTGCCTTTCTTTGAGACAGCCACTTTGGGGGATTCCTCCTCAGCCTTAAGAGAAACTGTCCTTGACTTTCTCCCATGCCTCTTGCTTCTTTGATCCATCTCAAGTTCATGAGTTTTGAGCATACCATAAATTTCATCAAGAGTAGTTTCATCAAGAGCATAGTTGTCTCTTATAGTAGTTGCCTTCAAATCCCAACTTTCAGGAAGAGCTAAAAGGAATTTAAGATTAGTATCTTCAAGATCATATTCCTTATCCACCAGTGACAGATCATTTAAGAGTTTGACAAATCTGTCATATAAACCAGTTAATGACTCATCAGGTTTTAAGTCAAAGTGCTCATACTCTTGAGTGAGTATTATCCTCCTGTTCTTCTTAATTGCATCACTTCCCTGGCATCTTATCTTCAAGGCATCCCATATCTCCTTTACAGTCTTGCAGTTTATTACCCTGTTTGACATGACATTATCAATGGCACTATGCAGCAAATGCCTTACCTTTGCATCCTTGGCAATATATGAGATATCTTCAGCTGTATATTCACTTTTCTCCTTTGGTATAGTCATTGCTGGCTGATCTGCAACTACAACAGAGAGCTTGTTTGGCTTATGTGGTCCTTCATTAATTCTGTCAAGGTATTCTGGATCTGTAGCTTCCAGAAACATAGTCATCCTCACTTTCCTTATGGGATACTCAGAAGGTTTCAGTATGGGAACCCTAATAGTCTCATATCGATTATGGATTTGAGTTTTTGGAGTTTCTTCAGTTTTGGTGGGCTTGGTTGGAGTTTGTTCTTATTCAAACATGATAGTTTTTGGATCTTTATTTTATTTGTGTTAACAGATAGGCTCTGATACCATTTGTTAGGTCACATGCACTGTAGAAGGGGGTTGAATACAGTGTATAGTACAATCAAATCGAATTAAGAACACAAGTATGAAACACAGAATAATCTTATTAATAAAACAGGATTGCAATGGAACCGTTCTCTCTCAGTGATGAAAAAATATCATGAGAGCTGCTAGGGTTATAATGAATAATATTCTCGATAAAGATAACACATCTAGTGTAAACCCTATGATGTATTTATATAGACACACGGTTACAAGATAATCTTCTAATTGATATTGAATATGATTTTGCATCCTAAAATATATCAACTAGTTGTCTTTTCCTCCAAGTCTTCTATTCTTCATAGAATTCTTCTCCATGCATATATCTTCCTATTTTAGTCTTGATCTTCTTTCCTTTCAATCAACCGCCTTCCTTATCTGAATGTCTTCTTAAGTCCAGATATTATCTTCTGATAAATATCTTCTGATATCTTAAGTTTAGATAACTTAAGTTCTGACTTCAGTATAAGTACTGATTTCCAGTTAAGTCCTGATTTGTCCTGTCAGTCAAGATCTGAAAACTAAACACAAATCATTATTAGACATGACATCACAAAGGCTACACGCTGGGGTAGACCTTGATGACACCATCACAAACATGGGGAATTCATAAATTTTTACTGAAGACCCCATGGATACTTCTAATGGACCTTCATGTGCAAAACAGTCTTCACAAACTGAAAGGTTTGAGGGTAGTACTCCTGAGGGGGAGCTATCTAAATCCTCTCCAATTCAATTGGAGATTCCTCAAGAAGGGACAACTCCCCTCACAACTCTAGCAGAGATTGCCTTAGTAGTTGAAGCTAGAAGTACAATTGACCAGAATCTTATCATAGGGGAGGCAAGCTTAGCACATTCAAGTGCAAGTGTGTTGCAAGACATACAAGGGTTTGAGGCTGGTGTACATGACATTAACCCAGTCAAATCCCCTCCAATTCAATTGGAGGTTCCCACTACAAGTGGAGGACAACACATTGTCAAAACCATAGAGCCATCTGTGAGTCAAATTGTGACTCCATTCACAAGTGTTTCTGATGAACCATTCACCTCACAACCTCAACAATCTCACATACTCTCTCAGTGGCTACAAGAATATGCTTCTCAACCAACTTCTATAGATGATCTAATAGTAGAACAGATATCTGGACCGGCCAACATCTCACAGCATCTCCTAACTTCAAATATGAGCAACCAGGACTATCAAGATATCATACTTGCATACAATGAAGAGGTTGAGGAGCAAAAGGAGAAAATTGTTAATGATGCTGAGCAAGATGGGAATGTGGATGCATGGCTGTCTGATGACTTTGCCTTGGAGATGAATCAAGTTCTGGCCAGATTCAGAGAAGAGTATGTTACCATTCTGGGTAGTAATGCAAAAGAATTGAGTCCAAAAGCTTTCTATGATGCCATTATAGATATATACAAAGCTCAGCTCAAAGCATTTCATCTTTTTGGTAAGGCTCTTGAAATCAAGCTTACTGGCCATGAAGACAGAATCAGAAAACTGGTGAATGAGAAAATGGACAAGATCATACCATCTCAAGAGTAGATCTCTTCTAAATTCAAGTATTTTACTGATCAACTGGCTAGGATGGATCTTGCCTCTATTGAGAAAGAAGTCAATAACCTCAAACTATCCTTCGCCAATCTCCATACAATGATCCAACAACAAATTACTCACTCAAATGAGACCAAAGTCCAGCTGGATCAACTTCACCAGAGCAGATATAAGCCTTCGGCTTTGCAAATGGAAGGGAACAAAAAGGCTGTAGAAGAACACTTTGGCACATCTAGAAGCTCTTATCAGTCTGGATCCACTTCAACAAATCTGCAAATTTAGTCTCTACAAGGTCAAGTCACAGCATTGTAAGATTCCAACTCCTCTCTCACTGCCCAAGTTCAGGCCTTGACATCTCTTGTCAAGAGCCAACAAACAGATATCCAGACCCTGGTGGACTCCCATAAGCATCTTCAAATGCAGAATTCTGTAGCCTTGGGAGCCATCATGGGTAAACTCAACATACCACTACCTACTTTTCCTGAACAAATAAGGCCTGAAATCCCTACTCCCCTTCTAATGCTTGTCAACAAGACTAAGGGGGAGATAGAGGCTAGGTTGACACGATCAAAGTCATCTCAACAACAAGTCCAGGGTGCTGAAAAGAAATCTAAAGAAGTTGATCTTGACATGGAGAGACTTATTAGGGCTGCTGAAGGACCTAGTCTGAGCAGAGAAGTTTGATGAATTACTCACAGCTCTAAAAGTTTCTCTCAATAATAATATCTTCACATACAAGAAAGCCCTGGACAAGATAATAAATTTCATAAGAGTGATCGTGGTCAATCAGGACAACTTTTTGGACAAGAGAATAGTGATCAATGCAAGTGACTCGGGGACAGACAGATGTATGCAAGTGTCCCTAAATTACCTTGTCTCAAGGAGGGCATTTAAGTTAGATATCTTCATCAGCAAATTCAAAGTTATAACTCATGAAGATACCTTGCTATTGACTGAATTGAGGGATGCTCAAAGGGCTGCTTTTCCTGAAGCATATTTACAGCCAAACAAGGGCATAACATACATTTGTTCAAACACCAATCAATGCAAATATTTTCAGATCCCCAGACATTGTGTCATGAGCAGCAAGAAGCTTATCATGATCCTAGGAACTGGCTTAAGAGCTAAGAAAAACAAGAACAATGATGATATGTGTAACACCCCCATATCCGGGGTCGGGGATCCGGGTCGTCACGGTCTTTCTTTCCACAATATCACTTAACTTAATTAATAATAAATAACCTCATGCTGTGACCCCACACTAACACACACCATAACACGTTATAGTCTCAGAGATGAAATTGAAATAAGTACAAGTCCTTGAATCCACAATTTAAAAGTTATTACAACCCAAAATGATTACTTGATAAGTTTACAGTTAATTGCCATTATCTGCCACAAGTTATAATTTTACATAATTGATTCCCAAAAGTAGAATGCCTGATCTACAAATAGATCTACCTCTACAGCTATAGCAGCTATGATATCAACGGGAAGATGCGGGACCCTTCCCATGCGCTTGCACTGGGTCTGCTTGATTCTGGCCATCTTTCCTAACTATTGTTGTGTGATGAAGAAATGAAGCAAGAGTGAGCATTACTGCTCACAAGATAATATATAGTGTAAACAATAACGCAAGTATCTAAATGGATAACTTACTAGAAACCTTTATCAAGTGTAAGGTAATTACTTACTGGATATAAGCTTAAAGGAAGATGAAGTTACCAATTACTTCACTATACTTATACCATTTTAGAAATCTACTTGAACTACCATTGTTCAAGTATACTAAGTTTTCGAAGTTCATCACATAGGTGGGACTACAACATAAGACTTGAATAGATTCGACCTTTGAAATATTATTGAATGAAATGAAGTTACGAGATACTTCACTAAGTCCCGATATATATATATCTCCATATATATCTCTCAAACATTTCCTGAAATCCTCTATCATGTAAAGTATGAACAAAGTTGCAATATCCAATGAATTTGGAAAGAAAAGAATTTTGGCATAAACCCGATATCTTGCTGATCAGGCGAAGATACCAATAAGTAACCTTTTCTACTAGTAGATGGATGAATCCCCCACCGATCATCACCCTGGCTGCATTAGGACCTTGTGCTGGACCGCCACCCGGCCTCTTACGCATTGATGGACTGCCACCCAGCCACTTACACTTTGGTAGACCGTACCCCGGCCTGTTGCTTATGCCAACTCAATTAGATGGGCTTACTTCCCGAACATTGGGCAAGTAATCAAACTATTTTCTCAAAACATCAACCTCGTTGTGAATGTAAAATACACCACAGAGCCGGATTCCTCAGGTTTTGAGCGAGTTTTAAATTCCCTTCGAAAGGAGGACCTTAAATATAAAAAAAATGAGTTTTGGGATCCTCCCTAACTTTTAAAAATCATTTTGAAGACTCAAAAATATTTTTAAGAATGTTTGGAGTAATGCTGATTTAATAAAATAAATCAGTCCCAATATATTAGAAAATATCTGAATATTATTATTTAAATAATATTCCTATAAGGATAATCTCTATAAAATAATTGAAGTAGAAGTTTTAAGACTCATACTTGAAATGAATAATAATTAACCAAAGATATAAGTATACGAAAGTATGATCTTTATTTGAATAATCAAAATTAAGTTTGATTATCGAAACATTATTCTTTAATAAAATAAAGAATATTATTTAATAAAAGGAGCGAAGTCATAAGCCCTCGAATGAATATTCAAAATAATATTCATTAAATAAAATAAAGTTATCGAATAAACCTTATTCGATTAATAGTTTTGAAAACTATATCTATATCTATATATAAATATAAATATATATATATATGTTATACTCGGGAACATCGACTCCTGATTTAGAAAACGTTCAGCTTTGGGTCCCCTATACTAAGGGTATACGCAGCTACTGCTTATCTCTAGCATAGGTATTATGCAGTTTATAAGCATTGAATCAACAATTAGATATCAAGATTACGAAACAGGCATGCATATAAACCATATCAGCATGCTCCAATATATCGCAAGATTTGCTAATAACAATCATGCATCTATCACAAGATATTGCATATACATATATACATCACAACAACAGTATAACGGATAGAAAACTTGCCTGAGCGACTGGGGTGGTAAAAGGCTTGGGACGAGTCTGGTAACCTATAAACAACATATAAGTTGGAATTAAACCAAAGTCGCTTAAGAATCTATACTTTAACCAATTAGACCCTAACGTTCGCTTTTGCGCTTAACGATTCACTTAAGTCGCTCGAGTACCCTTGGCTCCACCATTTTTAATAAATTAACCATTAAGAATTTTAAGGCGATTCTTTCGCGAGTACCCTACCAACTGCCTAATCCACTTTAAATAATTGTTTCATACTCCAATTAGTCATTTAAGGGCCTTAACCAAGGTTTCAAAGTAAGGCGAGGGGTAATGGTTTGTTCGCGAAACACCGTTACTTAAAACGGTCGTTTCTCCTAAACCATACATCGGATTCAAGCGAACCATATCAAAACGAAGCTCGTAACATGGACTATCTAATCATGGAAATGGTAAAAACCTAACAGTGAGTTAACGGGTCCTGAAGTTAAGAACAAAAACAGTCTAAGGTAAATCGGGCATTACGACGGCTATATTTACGCGATTACCAAATTTATACCACTCCAATCAATCCAAAAATCAACCCACAATCATTACTACAACCAAACTCCATCCATACTTTACTACAACAGCCCCAAAATCTCAAGATTTCCAATTTATACTACCCTCAAACATGAACTAAAAGCTATACTTAAGTTCCTTAACCAATAATCAAGATTTACAACTTCAAACTCATTACAAATCCAACCACACTCTAAGTATACAAGAATCATGCTTCTCATGAACCATACCAAACATAAAAACTCTAAATATTCAAAAGTAGGGCTAGGGTATGAGATTATACCTTCCTCGGTGAGTAGAAGTAACTAAGGAGCTTGAAACAACCCTTGAAAATCCTTACTAAAGCTTTATCTAAAGAAAACACAAGATCAAAATTTTCAAGATCTTCAAAACACTATTCACCCTCTTCTTCCATGAATTATTGGAAGAGATTGTGAAGGAAATGGAAGCTTAGATTCATAGGATAGCTATATCTATGTACAAGGAACCTTGGATAGTTACCTCACAATTTAACAATGCTTGGAACTTGAATTTGGATTTTCTTTTCTTCGAAGAAATGGATAAGCCGAGAGCTTCTTGCTTGAATAATGAAAAGTCAACTTGTGTTTTTGTGTTTTTGTGTTATGATTTGTTTTGGATTGGTTGCTTCCTTTTGTTGTTAATTAGATTGTTACCATGGTAAAAATTGTGTGGCTCACAACCAACCAACCAATCCTTCCCACTTTGTCATGCTTATGCCATCTGCTTATGTCATTTTGTTACACTTGTCTTCCTCATGTTGGTGTGATGACATCATCATCCACTAACCTCATTGATTAACTCCTAATTACTTCACTAATGATCGCTGATCTGTTATACGGTTCGCTTAACTTTCGTTCTCGTTTATCGTTTGAGGGATCATACCCGGGATCTTATTACTTGGGTTCCCTTAACCTTGCTCAATACATTATATTCCTTTTATGATCCTTTCTTATAATCCTTGAATTTAAATCCTTTTTATCCTGTTACCTTATACTCAATTCTTTCTGTATCTGGTGGATTTTCAGGAAAAATCAAAGTGTTCGAATTTGGATTCTGACGATCTATACATACACTTATATACCATATAGAGTATTAATAAGATCTCAGAATAACAATAAAAGAACCCCTAAATAGTATGGCATTAAAAATTTTCTTATTCAGCACAATCAGCAAAATCACTATTCATAAGGGTTACAAAAAGTCCAAAATTTTGGGGTTATTACAGTCTCCCCTCCTTAAAAGGATTCCGTGCCGGAATCAGATAGAAAACAAATGGGGGTACTTTTCTTGCATTGTGCTCTCTAGTTCCCAAGTTGATTCCTCCACATTATGATTCTGCCATAGTACTCTGACTAGCTTGATCACTTTGTTCCGAAGCACCTGCTCCTTCTTATCCATAATCTTTACTGGTTTCTCCACGTAAGTCAGATCTGGTTGCATATCCACCTGCTCCTACTCCACTATGTGTCTGGCATCCCGATGATACTTCCTTAGCATTGACACATGGAACACATTATGAACTTGTTGTAAGTTCGGGGGTAAGGCTAGCTCGTAAGCTAACTTCCCAATCTGTCTTTGTATCTCAAAAGGTCCAATGTATCTTGGGCTTAGTTTCCCTTTCTTTCTGAACCTCATTAATCCCTTCCAAGGGGATACTTTTAGCAGTACTAAGTCCCCTACTTCATACTCCTTGTCCTTTCGAGCTAGGTCTGCATACTTCTTCTGTCTGTCTTGGGCTGCTACCAGCCGTCCTCTGATAATATCCACTATGTCTTTGGTCCTTTGGACCACTTCGGGTCCGAGCATCTTCCGCTCTCCTACTTCATCCCAGTATAAGGGAAATCGACACCTTCTTCCGTACAGGACCTCGTAAGGCGGCATTCCGATGCTTGCATGAAAGCTATTGTTATAAGAAAACTCGATCAACGACAAGTGATCATCTCAACTTCCTTTAAAGTCTATTGCACAGACTCTCAACATATCCTTTAGTGTCTGGATGGTCCTTTCACTTTGCCCGTCCGTTTGGGGATGGTAAGCGGTACTAAGTTTAATTTGGTCCCCGCACATTCTTGAAAGCTCCTCCAAAATCTGGAGTTGAATCTGGGGTCTCGGTCTGAGACAATGGACGCTGGGACTCCATGTCGCGTCACTATTTCCTTAAGGTAAATGTCCACCAGTCTATCGACTGTGTATCTCTCATTGATAGGAATGAAGTGAGCTGACTTTGTCAGTCGGTCTATAATTACCCATATGGCATCATGATTGGCTTTCGTCCTTGGTAAGCCTACAACAAAATCCATGGCTATCTGTTCCCATTTCCATTAGGGAATCTCCAGGGGTCGTAAAAGTCCACCGGGTCTCTGGTGTTCCGCCTTTACTCTTTGGCAAGTCAAACATTTGTTTACCCATTCTGCTACGTCCCTCTTCATGTTCGGCCACCAGTAATATTCCTTTAAATCCCTATACATCTTGGTGCTCCCCGGGTGAATGGAATACCTTGAACTATGGCTTTCATCCAAAATCTCGTCTTTAAGCTCTTGAACATTCGGAACCCAAATCCTGTATGAATACCTCATTATCCCCTTATCATCTCTCTCAGTATGGATCTCTTCTCCAATCATTGACTCTCTGCCTTCATTCATTACTTTTTCTTGGCACAATCTAATCTTTTCCAATAACTCTGGCTGCATCGAGATCTCAAATAGCTTTTTAGTTCCGGCTCCGGTTACCTTTACTTCTATTTCCATTCTCTCGAAATCCTTTATCAATTCTTCCGAAGTCATTATCATTCTGAGTCTTTCCTTCCTACTAAGGGCGTCAGCCACCGCATTGGCTTTCCCATGATGATAGAGAATCTCACAATCATAGTCCTTGATTAGCTCTAACCATCTTCTCTGGCGCATGTTGAGCTCTTTCTGCGTGAATATGTACTTGAGGTTCTTATGGTCTGTGAAAAATCTCGCACTTCTCTCCATACAAGTAGTGCCTCCAAATTTTTAAGGCAAAAACTATTGCCGCGAGCTCAAGGTCATGAGTAGGATATCTAATCTCGTATTCCTTCAGTTGTCTCGACGCATACGCAATAACCTTACCCTGCTGCATAAGCACACACCCTAATCCTTTGTGCGACGCGTCACTATATATCACAAAATCCCCTTTTCCGTTTGGCAACGCCAACACCGGGGCCATTACCAACCTTTTCTTTAATTCTTGAAAGCTGTTCTCGCATTTTTATGTCCATTCAAACTTCTCTGTCTTACAAGTAAGTCGCGTCAAAGGGGCTGCGATCTTCGCAAAATCCTGTACAAATCTACGATAGTAGCCGGCCAATCCTATGAAACTCCTTACCTCCGTGGGTGTGGTTGGCCTTTCCCAATTTAAGACCACCTCTATCTTGGAGGGGTCGACCAATACTCCTTCCTTATTGTTCACATGTCCTAAAAACTGTACTTCCTTCCGCCAGAATTCACACTTTGAGAATTTGGCAAACAACTGTTCTTCTCTGAGTATTCCTAGAGCTATCCTCAAATGCTCTACATGTTCTACCTCGGTCCTTGAGTAGATTAAAATATCATCGATAAAAACTATCATACACTCGTTCAAGTACTTCTTGAATACTCTATTCATTAAATCCATGCAAGCCGCTGGGGCGTTGGTTAATCCAAATGACATTACCAAGAACTCATAGTGCCCATACCTGGTACGGAACGCAGTCTTGGGAATATCTTCGAGTTTAATCTTTAGTTGGTGATATCCAGTTCTCAGGTCAATCTTGTAAAAGTAAACAACATCATTTATTTGATCAAACAAGTCACACCCCCAACTTAAACAGCAAAATAAATATAACTATTACAATATTTTAAATGAAGAATACACAACCAACTCCAAGATCTTACAGTTTAGGGTTTGGAACAGCCCAACACTACCAACTATTATATCTGATTAAAAGTACCGAGTCCTCACACAAACTATTATTACTTATTCTACTTGCGCTCGAATATAAGCATCAGCATCACAGGTCTTACGGGCAGTCTGCTTGAATTTAACCATAGCTGCTAGCTGTAATATCAGGGTAAAGCAAGAAGTGAGCCAAATGCTCAACAAGTGCTAACAGTACGACACAAAACATAAATTGAGATATACTTTTAAGAATGACAATGGAAAGACATAACTAATGATAACGAGAGATAAAACTATGTGAGATGGCATCATTTTGCTTGCATCAAAACAATTTTAAAATCATGTCTTAATCAAAATCATTTTATGACGCTACGGATTACAGCCAGTGATCAGCCGCGAAGTAATCCCGAACCTCGCTGGGTTCTAAAACATTAACGGGAATCCCTAGGCAACTTTTAAGCCTAATATAAGTGTGGAAAGGACTCGCGTCTCAGTCCAGATCCACCATTCAAAGAAAACATTTATCCCTCTTTGGGACTGAAAAACCCACATTTTATTTATTTCAAAAAAAAACTGATGCCGAATTATAACAAAGTCTCTTTTAACAGTAAACATTTTTTATCAAGGGATTATAGATCAACTCGAAACACGGGAAATATGGTACTAAATCTCAGAGCCATGATTCACAAAACTAAAATCTATTAGGGTAACTGAATGGTTTTCATGTATCAAAGTTTGGACAAGGGAATTTAGTGAGGCTATGGGATATCATGAAAGGAAGTGCCAAATTGGGCTTAAAGCAATGGTTTCTCATCAAGGTTCAAGTGCTGGATCATCAAGAATGTAGGCTTCATGAATACTAAGGGTGTTAAGGTATGAAGAAATGATTTTTAGCTCAGGATATATCAGAATTGACAAGCTTTAGGATAAGAAAGAGGGTATCAATCAATGAGGAATCATGTTGGTAAGTTTCTGACTATCAGAGTTCAAGGTAAGGTTCTATAGGGGTTCAAGTATCAGAATGAGATATCAATACTTAGGAATCATCAACATGGTAATCAAGAGGATCAATCAAGTAATATAACAACTCTTTATTTTATCATGGCATTTAACTATCATGAAAAGACTTTTGAACGACTTGCAATACATACTCGAGGGTTCATGGCATTTCTATATAATTCAAAGATAAGCGAGAGATACGCTTGATTTAAACATATCAAAATGACTCAGGATGATTGCATCGATATATATGAACTGTTTATAGTAAATATGAAGGTCAAGTTGAATCACTTGCCTTGAGATAGGCTGGTCTGGTCTGACTGGTAGGAGCAACTGGAGCTTCACTCGACCTTTATGGCAAGTTTTCCCTCGTCTCGAGATCCTACATAAATAATAATAATCCTTATTATAATATATTCTTACTATCTTAACCTATTTACAACCCGAAATTAAACATGGATGGCACTTAGGCCTATACGCACCTAATTTATATCCACCTTTATATTTCAAATGTACACACGTAGCCACATAATCACATATCGTATATTAATACCAAATAACACCATATATACCATAATGCAACACTAGGCTTGGATGATCTCGACTCACCACTTAAGTCACTTGGTCGCTAAACTAGACAAAGTCTTCAAATTTTGGCTCCCTAACTCGATGTGCATTTCCTAAATTATCCAAAACCTATAGACCCTCACCTGTGCCTTTTGCTCTACTGACCTTATACCAGCTTACAACTATGGTGGTCGACCTAATACTCACTTCTAAGTGTTCTAAAACTACGTGATAAGTGAAAGTGCTCACTGGTGTAAATTTCAGAATGACATCTATGGTTTCTTGAGTGCATTAGACACTCTTAAACTACAAGTTTTCCTTCAAAACTTTTACAAAAGACTCTCCTGACCTAAGGGCATCTCACAAGCTTGATGTGGCTCAAGGGCCTGGCTTGGGCCTTCTTGGGCCTAAGCTAAAAGTCCAAGGTTCCCCTGTTTTTCCGGGCAGAAAATGCCCTGACTTGAATTAACTTGTGACACATGGTTCTAACTCATATCCTATGAAATATGGTTGGAAAAACTTCTCTGACACTCCCTCTAACTAAGGCCCAATTGGGCCTAATGAGGGCCTACCCATGACATGGTCAAATCTCCCTATTTCTAAGTTACAACTAAACTGTCCCCTGCTGGACAGATTTTGTGATTCTACTTGTGCACCTAACCAAATGACATGCAAACCTCCAACCAACACCTAAAACCTTTTTTATACTCCCAATACTAACTTCTGGTGGCTTGAGCCTCAAAGTGCACATCAATGACATGGTCAAAACTCACTCTAAACCTCAGGGTACTAAACTGCTTTTCTGCAGAAACTATAACTCTCATTTTCCAAGGTTTTGACTTGACAAACTCAACTAACAACAACTCAATACTTAAACCAAGACTTATACATTGTAATCTACTGAACTAACTCCCTTATTCTCAAAATAACCTTGGGTGAGATCATCCATGCCCAAAAACAACAACATGCAACTAAATATATAACATGCAACTCATGGAAAGCACATAACAAGATTTCGGCTAGGCATAAAGTTTTAAATGCTTGCAAAATCGACTTGCACCTAATACTCACCCTTAATAATCATAAAATATAACTTCTTTTAAGTATTAATAAGAAATTTATCATGGAAACAATCTATTTTAAGCACACCTATTTCGTATTTATAGATTTTTAAACATAACAACATGATTTCGAAAAGAATAGCATGCAAAACATGGTTCATCATCATTTTAATGTCTTAAAACTAGCATGCATGGCTAAACATAAATATATAATGAAATTTCAGTAGCATGCAAAGGATTTTAAAGCATGATATCTCCATAAAACACTTAGTTAGCACATATACATAATATATCTCATAGAGAGTTCTTGAATTCACAAGAATCAAGAGTTTCTCTTTGGAGATCACATAAGAACTACACATGCATCCATGGAACTTCAACTTCCAAGTCTCAAAACACTTGGAAAGGATATAAGATGAATGTAGGTAAAATATTTACACTTGGGAAGATGAAGAATGAATTGAAAAATGGAAGGGGTGGGGGATTTGGCCTTCGGCCGAGAGCAAGGTGGGAGGGAGAAAAGAGAGAAAATTTGTGGTATGTTGGAGTGTGGAATGAGTGGAATGATTTCTCCCACTTTGATTTTTTTGTTTTATGCTTTTTGGTTGACAAATAATGAGTGGAAGTGAGAACTTAAAAAAATGTCCTTTAGCTAAAGTTAGGCCATTTTGGATGCAAGGCTAATGTAGTAATTTGGTAATAATCAAATGAGTTAGTGGGGTTGGAAAAGTCTTATTTGCCTTTTGAGAGAATAGAAGGGTGATTTGCATGCATGGTCTCTTATGTAATTTGATAAATATGACAACTAAAATTTGTAATGATTTATTTTTATAAAATAAAATACAAGTTCAAAAATTATAAAATTTATACCATAAAATAACTTGGATTTTTAGAGACTTTATAAAATCATTTTTAAAATTTGTGAACAAAATACCTTTTAAAAGAAAATTTTTCCAAAGCTTAGAATATTCCTTATAAATCAAAAATAAAGAAATTAAATAAACTCTTGCTTTGAAAAATCATATACTACACAAAGCAAATTTATAATGCAGAAATTTTCACTCACACTAGCGTACAATCATTGAATATATTTTCATTTGACTTTAATATTATACCAAATCCACAAATAATATTACATAAAATGCCGGTCGTAACATCCTCTCCCCCTTAAGGGATTCTGTCCCCAGAATCTAAGAGAAAAGATAAGGATGCCGGGAACGCATATCAGACTCTAACTCCCAAGTCGATTCTTGGACCTTAGGGTTCCTTCAAAGCACTTTTACTAACTTTACCGACTTATTCCTAAGACTCTTTACTTGCCAGTTGAGTATTTTAACCGGTTGCTCCACAAATGATCATATTCTATCACATGGCTAGCGTCAGGATTGTACTTCTTAAGCAACGACACATGGAACACATTATGCACATGCCGATACTGAGGTGGTAAGGCCAACTCGTAGGCCACCTTTCCTACTTGACTCAAAATCTCAAAAGGACCTATGTATCTAGGTGCTAACTTCCCTTTCTTGCCAAATCTCATCAACCCTTTTCTAGGTGACACCTTCAGCAACACAGCTTCGCCAATTTAGAATTAAACGTCCTTACATGCTGGATCCGCATACTTCCTCTGTCTATCTTGAGCAGCAAGCAACCTTTTCTGAATTAACTTGACCGAGTCATGCAACTGTTGTACCAAATCCGAGCCGAGAATTCTTCCTTCTCCTACTTCATCCCAACTTGTTGGTGATCTACATTTTCGCCCGTACAAAGCTTCGTATGGTGGCATGCCGATACTGGAATGATAGCTGTTGTTATAAGAGAATTCAATCAACGGCAAGTGATCGTCCCAACTTCCTGTAAAATCGATTGCACAACTGCGCAACATGTCTTCGATTATTTGAATTGTCCTTTCGCTCTGACCATCAGTCTGCGGGTGGTATGCCGTGCTCATATTCAACTTCGTGCCAAGACATTCCTGAAATTGCTTCCAGAATCTCGCGTTAAATCGGGGATCTCTGTCTGAAACTATTGATACGGGTACTCCATGCCTTAGTACGATTTCGCGCACATACATATGAACCAACTTGTCCAGTGACGACTTCTCATTTATTGGAAGGAAATGCGCCGACTTGGTAAGACGATCAACTATAACCCATATTGCGTCATGCCCGGATTTCGTTCACGATAGTCCTACTATAAAGTCCATAGCGATATTTTCCCATTTCCATTCTGGAATCTTCAGGGGCTGAATTAATCCGCTTGGTCGTTGATGTTCTGCCTTTACTTTCTGACAAGTATAGCACTTTGCAACCCATTCTGCCACGTCTCGCTTCATATTTGGCCACCAAAAGTTCTTCTTTAAGTCTCGATACATCTTGGTGCTTCCTGGGTGGATTGAAAATTTCCAATTGTGGGCTTCATGGAGGATCTCATTCTTTAATTCAAGTACATGAGGAATCCATATTCTGGATGAAAACCTTAGTATCCCTTGCTCATCCCTTTGAGTATTAATCTCCTCTCCAGATAACTGATTCTTTTCTTTCTCCATTACTTCTTCTTGACACTTCTTTATCTTTTCCACTAGTGTTAGCTGAAAGGTCATTGCACGATAAACTTCCTCGACTTTTCCATAAGCACAAAGTTCCAATTCCAATGTTTTGATTTCTTCGGATAACTCTTTTGATGTTATCATCATATTCAGTCTCTCCTTCCTACTCAGAGCATCGGCCACTACATTCGCCTTTCCAGGATGGTAATTTATCGAACAGTCATAGTCCTTGATCAATTCCAGCCATCTCATCTGCCTCATGTTGAGCTCTTTCTGAGTAAAAATGTACTTTAAACTCTTGTGATCCGTGTAGATTTCACACTTCTCTCCATAGAGGTAGTGTCTCCAAATCTTGAGTGCGAACACTATGGCGGCTAGTTCCAAGTCATGCGTCGGGTACTTTAACTCATGCGGCTTCAACTGTCTTGACGCATATGCGATCACTTTACTGTGTTGCATCAACACACAACCCAAACCCTTATGTGAAGCGTCGCTGAATATTACAAAATTCCCTTGATCATCTGGAAGTACCAACACCGGAGCTGTTACCAACTTCTGCTTTAACTCTTGAAAGCTATCTTCACATTCTGCATTCCATTCAAACTTTTGATTCTTTCTGGTTAACTTGGTCAATGGCGTGGCGATCTTCGAAAAATCCTTGACGAATCTTCTATAGTATCCGGCCAATCCTAGAAAACTTCGCACTTCCGTAGGAGTCTTTGGCCTCTCCCAACTCATAACTGCCTCAATCTTTGCCGGATCCACTTTAACTCCCTCATTTCCAATGACATGCCCCAAAAATTGAACTTTCTTTAACCAAAACTCACATTTGGTAAACTTGGCATACAACTTCTCTTGTCGGACTATCTCCAATGCTATCCAGAGGTGCTGCTTATGTTCTTCTTCCGACGTAGAATAAATAAGGATGTCATCAATGAATACCACGACAAATTTGTCCAAATACTTCTTAAATACTCGATTCATCAGATCCATAAATACGGCCGAAGCGTTGGTCAATCCAAATGACATTACTAGGAATTCATAATGCCCATATCTGGTCCTGAATGCGGTCTTAGGAATATCTTCTTCTTTGATCTTTAATTGATGGTATCCCGATCTCAAATCAATCTTCGAAAAACATTTTGCTCCCTTCAACTGATCAAAAAGGTCATCTATCCTTGGTAGCGGGTAACGGTTCTTGATCGTTACCTTATTCAACTCCCGATAATCTATGCATAGACGCATACTCCCATATTTCTTCTTTACAAACAGAACAGGTGCTCCCCATGGCGACGTACTTGGTCGTATCACTCCTTTATCCAATAATTCTTGTAGCTGGCTCGCCAACTCTTTCATTTCTGCTGGTGCCATCCTATACGGGGCCTTTGAAACTGGTTCCGTGCCTGGAGCAAGGTTGATCTCGAACTCAATTTATCGATCTAGTGGTAAGCCTGGTAGCTCATCGGGAAACACGTCGGGGAACTCGTTAACTACAGGAATATATTCCATGCTGAGGCTGCCTCTCTCTGAATCCACTACATATGCCAGGAATGACTCACAACCTTTTCTAAGTAACTTCTTAGCCTGAACAATTGTAAAAAAAATAGTTGCTCTTGCCTCTGCCCCTTAAATACTACCTTCTCTCCACTCTTCGTCTTTAAATACACTCTCTTGGTCTTACAATTTATCTGAGCACTATTCTCTCCTAACCAATCCATTCCTAAAATTATATCAAACTCTCCAAACTTGAAGAGTATCAAGTCGGCTGAGAACTTATACCCCGAAATATCAATCTCACACTTTGGACAAAATTAATTCACATAAATCTTCTCTTGGTTCACAATTACCACATTTACTACCTCACTCATAATCATTTTCTCACATTGATGCTTATCAACAAAAGATTCTGATATGAAAGATCTTGTTGCTCCCGAATCAATCAATACTTTAGCTTTGACATTATTGAGTAAAAGTGTACCTGCTATCACCTCCGAATTCTGTACAACATCCTTCATCTTCACATCAAATTTCCTTGTTGTTGCTTGTGGGGTTGGTGTAGGTGGTGGAGGTAATGCCAATACCTCAGCTGGCACTCTTGCACTGGTACTTGCCACGTTCATCAGAGCTTTGACTGGTCCGGTTGCCTTACACTCCCTAGCCATGTGTCCAGTCTTCCCACACTTGTAGCACGTAACTCCTAGCTTCGGCATCTTGCACTCATTTACCAAATGTCCCTTCTGATTGCACCTATAACAGGTCATGCTCAGCTTATTGCATACTTCGGGGTGACTTCTTCCATAGTGCTTGCATTCCGGTCTCTGGAACCTGTTTTCTCCAACTTGCCCTTGGCTTGCCTGGTTGTTCCCTTTTGATTCTTGCCTTTTGCCCAAATTTCCCTTCTTTTGAAAATTTCCGCCCTTCTGGAAACCAATCCTCTTTATATTCCGATCTTGCGAACTTCCGGCTTCAGACTTTTCTCCATAAAATGGAACCTTCCTCTTCTTGTTATCCCTCTCTTTCCTTGACTGCATCCCATTATTCTCAATCAGAGCAGCTTTCTGTACTACTCCCGCATAAGTTTCAAGCTCAAACATAGCCACCCTATTTCTGATCCAAGGCTCCAATCCTTGCTGAAATTTCTTTGCTTTTTCCTCCTCAGTGCTGGTATACTTTGTCACAAACCTTGACAACTCAGTGAACTTCTTCTCATACTCCAATACAGTCATGTTCCCTTGCTTCAACTCAAGAAATTTTAGCTCCATCTGATTCTGCATGTACTTAGGGTAATACTTGTCCAGAAATAACTTCTTAAATCTCTCCCAAGAAACCTGCTGAGTGACTTCCATAGCTTTTACTGATTCCCACCAATAGATGACTTCTCCTTTCAAGAAGTAAGTAGCATACGGCGTCTTCTGATCGTCTCCTAACTGTACCAACTCAAAAGCCCTTTCCATCTCCTTGATCCATGTGTTAGCTATCACTGGATCAGTGGTATCATGAAATACAGGTGGATTCACATTCTGAAAAGCCTTGAAAGTGACAATTTGTCTAGGTGGTACTGGTGGTTCAGGTGGTTGGTGTGGCTCACGGTTATCTTGGTTTTCAATTCGTTGTTGAAGAGTTAGTTGTTGTTGAGCTATAACATTGGTTTGCTGTTGCAAAATTTCCAGTAGTCGAAGAATTTTTTGGGTCTGTGATGGAGGTGGTTGTTGGGTTCTTCTTTTTAGGAGGCATAATCCTGAAATAAGAGTTATGTCAAAACAGATATGAATGATGAAATGATTCGAGGGTATCGCATGGCATTCTTATTTACATATGGGGTCAAGTTTCCAAATTAGGCAGATATGATGATGCATATAAAAACGTAAAATAACAGTTGAGAGCAAATGGGACAATAGAACATAATTATTGAAATTTTAAAGGTCACAATACATAGGATTGGGACAAGGTCTGATTCTAGGAATAACAGGCTTATTTAAAGGAAACAACGGAAACAACTGGGGATTCCATAGAGTCTGATTAGTACAACAACATGAAAGGTAAATGGAAAGAACTAAGGTTCCACTCCATCTGAACGTGGCTTGGTAGTCTTTTCCTCTCGAAGCGTCTTCACAATGCTCTGGAGCTCATCCGCCACCATCTGAATGACATACTGGCTGGTACGGTCCCGGTGTGCTGGCATCTCCTCAAGCTTAGTGTTGACGTACTGAACCAAGGTCTCAAGTCTCGCAGTCATCTGCTCCTTGGGCTTCCCTTCATAATTTCGGCTGTCTGGATACACGTTCTTCAGTCGGTCTATCAGTCGGTCGTACTTGCCCTGAAGCATGTCGAACTCGCGCCTCAACTCAGCATATACGGAGAAAGCAATAGTGTCGTCCGACCCAGAGGATGACGAGGAATGCGCCCTTTGCTGAAAACCAATAAGAGGAGTATTAATAATAATTTACTTAACCTACTCTCTCGCATAATATCTATAACCTACACACAAATCCTATAACCTATTTGGGCTATCCAGGGACTCTAAACCGTAGCTCTGATACCAAAACCTGTCACACCCCCAACTTAAACAGCAAAATAAATATAACTATTACAATATTTTAAATGAAGAATACACAACCAACTCCAAGATCTTACAGTTTAGGGTTTGGAACAGCCCAACACTACCAACTATTACATCTGATTAAAAGTACCGAGTCCTCACACAAACTATTATTACTTATTCTACCTGCGCTCGAACATAAGCATCAGCATCACAGGTCTTACGGGCAGTCTGCTTGAATCTAACCATAGTTGCTAGCTGTAATATCAGGGTAAATCAAGAAGTGAGCCAAATGCTCAACAAGTGCTAACAGTACGACACAAAACATAAATTGAGATATACTTTTAAGAATGACAATGGAAAGACATAACTAATGATAACGAGAGATAAAACTATGTGAGATGGCATCATTTTGCTTGCATCAAAACAATTTTAAAATCATGTCTTAATCAAAATCATTTTATGACGCTACGGATTACAGCCGGTGATCAGCCGCGAAGTAATCCCGAACCTCGCTGGGTTCTAAAACATTAACGGGAATCACTAGGCAACTTTTAAGCCTAATATAAGTGTGGAAAGGACTCGCATCTCAGTCCAGATCCACCATTCAAAGAAAATATTTATCCCCCTTTGGGACTGAAAAACCCACATTTTATTTATTTCAAAAAAAACTGATGCCGAATTATAACAAAGTCTCTTTTAACAGTAAACATTTTTATCAAGGGATTATAGATCAACTCGAAACACGGGAAATATGGTACTAAATCTCAGAGCCATGATTCACAAAACTAAACTCTATTAGGGTAACTGAATGGTTTTCATGTATCAAAGTTTGGACAAGGGAATTTAGTGAGGCTATGGGATATCATGAAAGGAAGTGCCAAATTGGGCTTAAAGCAATGGTTTCTCATCAAGGTTCAAGTGCTGGATCATCAAGAATGTAGGCTTCATGAATACTAAGGGTGTTAAGGTATGAAGAAATGATTTTTAGCTCATAATATATCAGAATTGACAAGCTTTAGGATAAGAAAGAGGGTATCAATCAATGAGGAATCATGTTGGTAAGTTTCTGACTATCAGAGTTCAAGGTAAGGTTCTATAGGGGTTCAAGTATTAGGATGAGATATCAATACTTAGGAATCATCAGCATGGTAATCAAGAGGATCAATCAAGTAATATAACAACTCTTTATTTTATCATGGCATTTAACTATCATGAAAAGACTTTTGAACGACTTGCAATACATACTCGAGGGTTCATGGCATTTCTATATAATTCAAAGATAAGAGAGAGATACGCTTGATTTAAACATATCAAATTAACTCAGGATGATTGCATCGATATATATGAACTGTTTATAGTAAATATGAAGGTCAAGTTGAATCACTTGCCTTGAGATAGGCTGGTCTGGTCTGACTGGTAGGAGCAACTGGAGCTTCACTCGACCTTTATGGCAAGTTTTCCCTTGTCTCGAGATCCTACATAAATAATAATAATCCTTATTATAATATATTCTTACCATCTTAACCTATTTACAACCCGAAATTAAACATGGATGACACTTAGGCCTATACACACCTAATTTATATCCACCTTTATATTTCAAATGTACACACGTAGCCACATAATCACATATCGTATATTAATACCAAATAACACCATATATACCATAATGCAACACTAGGCTTGGATGATCTCGACTCACCACTTAAGTCACTTGGTCGCTAAACTAGACAAAGTCTTCAAATTTTGGCTCCCTAACTCGATGTGCATTTCCTAAATTATCCAAAACCTATTGACCCTCACTTGTGCCTTTTGCTCTACTGACCTTGTACCATCTTATAACTATGGTGGTCGACCTAATACTCACTTCTAAGTGTTCTAAAACTACGTGATAAGTGAAAGTGCTCACTGGTGCAAATTTCAGAATGACAACTATGGTTTCTTGAGTGCATTAGACACTTTTAAACTAAAAGTTTTCCTTCAAAACTTTTACACAAGACTCTCCTGACCTAAGGGCATCTCACAAGCTTGATGTGGCTCAAGGACCTGGCTTGGGCCTAAGCTAAAAGTCCAAGGTTCCCCTGTTTTTCTGGGCAGAAAATGCCCTGACTTGAATTAACTTGTGACACATGGTTCTAACTCATATCCTGTGAACTATGGTTGGAAAAACTTCTCTGACACTCCCTCTAACTAATACCCAATTGGTCCTAATAAGGGCCTACCCATGACATGGTTAAATCTCCCTATTTCTAAGTTGCAACTAAACTGTCCCCTGCGGGACAGATTTTGTGATTCTACTTGTGCAGCTATCCAAATGACATGCAAACCTCCAACCAACACCTAAAACCTTTTGTATACTCCCAATACTAACTTCTGGTGGCTTGGGCCTCAAAGTGCACATCAAAGACATGGTCGAAACTCACTCTAAACCTCAGGGTACTAAACTGATTTTCTGCAGAAACTATAACTCTCATTTTCCAAGGTTTTGACTTGACAAACTCAACTAACAACAACTCAATACTTAAACCAAGACTTATACATGGTAATCTACTGAAATAACTCCCTTATTCTCAAAATAACCTTGGGTGAAATCATCCATTCCCAAAAACAATAACATGCAACTAAATATATAACATGCAACTCATGGAAAGCACATAACAAGATTTCGGCTAGGCATAAAGTTTTAAATGCTTGCAAAATCGACTTGCACCTAATACTCACCCTTAATAATCATGAAATATAACTTCTTTTAAGTATTAATAAGAAATTTATCATGGAAACAATCTATTTTAAGCACACCTATTTCGCATTTATAGATTTTTAAACATAACTACATGATTTCGAAAAGAATAGCATGCAAAACATGGTTGATCATCATTTTAATGTCTTAAAACTAGCATGCATGGCTAAACATAAATATATAATGAAATTTCAGTAGCATGCGAAGGATTTTAAAGCATGATATATCCATAAAACACTTAGTTAGCACATATACATAATATATCTCATAGAGAGCTCTTGAATTCACAAGAATCAAGAGTTTCTCTTTGGAGATCACATAAGAACTACACATGCATCCATGGAACTTCAACTTCCAAGTCTCAAAACACTTGGAAAGGATATAAGATGAATGTAGGTAAAAAATTTACACTTGGGAAGATGAAGAATGAATTGAAAAATGGAAGGGGGGTGGGGGATTTGGCCTTCGGCTGAGAGCAAGGTGGGAGGGGGAAAAGAGAGAAAATTTGTGGTGTGTTGGAGTGTGGAATGAGTGGAATGATTTCTCCCACTTTGATTTTTTTGTTTTATGCTTTTTGGTTGACAAATAATGAGTGAAAGTGAGAACTTACAAAAATGTCCTTTAGCTAAAGTTAGGCCATTTTGCATGCAAGGCTAATGTAGTAATTTGGTAATAATCAAATGAGTTAGTGGGGTTGGAAAAGTCTTATTTGCCCTTTGAGAGAATAGAAGGGTGATTTGCATGCATGGTCTCTTATGTAATTTGATAAATATGACAACTAAAATTTATAATGATTTATTTTTATAAAATTAAAATACAAGTTCAAAAATTATAAAATTTATACCATAAAATAACTTGGATTTTTAGAGACTATATAAAATCATTTTCAAAATTTGTGAACAAAATACCTTTTAAAAGAAAATTTTTCCAAAGCTTAGAATATTCCTTATAAATCAAAAAAAAAGAAATTAAATAAACTCTTGCTTTGAAAAATCATATACTACACAAAGCAAATTTATAATGCAGAAATTTTCACTCACACTAGCGTACAATCATTGAATATATTTTCATTTGACTTTAATATTATACCAAATCCACAAATAATATTACATAAAGTGCCGGTCGTAACAAAACAGATCGTCTATTCTGGGTAACGGGTACCTGTTCTTTATGGTTAGCTTGTTCAACTCTCGATAGTCGATGCACAACCTCATGCTCCCATCTTTCTTCTTAACAAATAACACTGGTGCTCCCCACGGAGACACACTGGGTCTTATCATACCCTTATTCAAAAGTTCCTGTAATTGGGTAGCTAATTCCTTCATTTCTAATGGGGCTAACCGGTAAGGTGCCTTTGAAACTGGCACCGTCCCTGGGGCCAACTCAATAGCAAATTCAATCACTCTATCGGGTGGTAATCCCGGAAGGTCTTGTGGAAATACATCTTCAAATTCGTTGACTACCAGAATATCTTGCAAGTTGGGCACCTCCTTCTGCGTGTCCACCACATGGGCTAGGTAAGCCTCATTTCCTTTTTGTAGCATCTTATTGGCCTGGGCTATGGTCAAAAATTTCCACGTCTGTCTCTTTCCTCTAAATATGAGTTCTTTCTTCCCTAGGATATTCAACTTAACTTTCTTCCCCTTACAGTCTATCTGAGCATCATTGCTAGATAGCCAGTCCATTCCCAAAATTACATCAAACTCCCCTAATTTAAAAGGAATCAGATCAACACTAAAAGATTGTTCCCCTATGCCTAACTCACAGGCGGGGTGAATCTCGTTAACAGGAATAATTTCATGGTTGGCTATTTCTACTTGTAAGGGTTCTATCAAGGGTTCATCCTTAAGTCTTAATTTAAGTGCAAAGTCCCTTGATATAAAAGATTTAGTTGCTCCTGAATCAAATAAAACATTTGCACTGACTGAATTTAGAGAAAGGGTACCTGCTATCACATCTGAGTCTTTCATAGCATCTTGGACTGTCATGTTGAAAGTCCTCGCAGTAGGTGGCTTATTAGAAGCAGCTCTGCTTGCTCCAGAAGCTGCTGGTTTGTTCATTGGGCATTCCCTCTTCCAATGACCTGGGCGTCCACACTGATGACAAGTGGTGGTTGGGCGGGTAATGGGGGTTGGCGAAGTGCACTTGTCCGAATAGTGACCTTCTCGACCACACTTGAAGCAGATTACTAGCTTTCCTTTACACTCCCCAGAATGCATCCTTCCACAAGTGTTACAGGCTGGTAACGGGGGTCGAGACTGGTTGGAATATGACCTTCCTGATTTCTAGCCGCTCTGGCTCACATTCACACTCATTGGCCGCTTAAACCCAGTACTCCTTCCCGGTAGGGACACTGCTCCTCGATTAAATCTAATTGGGAGGCTCCCTCCTGCGGGACCTCCGCCCATGCTCATACTTTTCCTCTTTATTCCTTTCTTCTCTCTTTCCTTCTGCATCTGTTCACTTCCGGCTTCTGCAATTGTTTCCTTTTGTACCAGAAAGGCATAATCTGTAAGATCAAGGATTGCCACCCTATTCTGAATCCATGGTTTCAGTCCCTGCTGAAACCTCCTAGCTTTCTTTTCCTCGGTGCTTACAAACTCCGGCACAAACCTTGATAACTCAATAAATTTTTCCTCGTACTCTGCCACAGATAAATTATTCTGCTTTAGCTCCAAGAACATGAGCTCCATCTGGTTCTCCATAAACCTCGGGAAATATTTTCCCAAAAACAACTGACTAAACCTCTCCCAGGTTATGATAACATCCGTCTCCATGTTTTTATTGGCCTCCCACCAGTAGTTGGCCACTCCTTTCAGAAGGTAGGTAGCAAATACAGTCTTCTATGCCTCATCGGTACTCAGAATCTCAAAGGATTTCTCCATTTCCTTTAGCCATGCCCTTGCCTCAACTGGGTCGGCTGATCCGTGGAACTCAGGGGGCTTAAGGGACTTGAAAGCCCTGAAAGAGTTTACCACAACATTGTTATTTCCTTGAGGGGGTGGGTTGGGTTGACGTTCCAAGTTCTGCCTTAGTAGTTGCATGAACTGTCCCATGGGATCCATGTCTGGGTTTGGTACTTGTTGCTCAACCTCAGTTTCTTCTTCTTCAGCCTCTATCTCAAATCCTTCAACATCAAATGTTTCCTCCTCCTCTTCATACAGGGAGTCATCCTGTTCAACATAATCCTCATCTTCTTCTTCACTGTGTTCTTGGTTCCTACCGTCCTGGTTATGGCTTCCCTGGTCCTCAAATACTGGTTATGGCTTCCCTTGGCGGCATGATATTGACAAATTTTGGGAAAATTCAACGTTAGGTCACAATCATACATAAGATTGTGCCTTGCATAGTTTCTATAATGGGGAGAATGTATCTCGCAATTCTATTATATTATGACAGTTCTAAAAGAAGTGCAGTAATAATAACGATAAAAATAGTGATTTCGTCACTAAGGAACTGAACTGAAAGGAAACAAATATATACATAATGCGGGAAATACATAGTTCGATCTGGTCAAAAGTACAACAGTGCTATAGTCATCTGCCCAAAAGTGAAATACATGAGTCTATCTGTCTCGTCAGAGAAAGGGATACTATGTACAAGTCAACTATCCCGGAAAATTGGCTCTTACTATGGCCTCGACTAACTAGATGACTAGACTACCACATCATTGGTCCTGAATCAAACACCGGAGCGGGTCAGCTCCCACACTCTTTCCATCGCACGACGGAAAATGTGGGTATCCTGCCTCCTGGAGATCCTGCCATGTCTGTCCCCCTGGAGCGATCGGAGTCTCACGCGGGCCATGAGCTCTATCCCCGTCAGCTCCCTCCTCAAGGATCGGGGTATGGTAGCTCTATCCTCATGAGCTCGGGCACACCTACCAGCCCTCTCCGCATCCAACTCCCTCCTGACCTCATCCAGCCGGGCCTCAGCAACAGCCACTCGAGTCCTCAGAACATCCTGAACATATCCGTGAGCTAACAAAGACTTTCTATGGGCATGGTCGAGAGGTGGTGAATCCGGAGCTGCTGGGGGTGCCTCCTCGGTCTGCCTAGGCTCGGAAGTATGGGTCTCAGAGCTGTCATCATAGGGGCTCCAAGATAGTGGTGGAGGGGTAGGAGCTCTGACCACCGGGAGTGAGGGTAAAGGGGTACTAGTGTACTCTACCATAGCTCCGACATGCTCCTCAGCTACTGGGACCTCATCCGGGTCCTCCTCATCTGAAATCGCAATAACCTCTGTCTCTGACTCTTCTGAGGGGTCTTCCTCTTCCATCTCAGGCTCCTCCTGATCCTCGGCATCTAGCAATGCCTCATCATGCTCACGCTTGAACATCTCTGGGTCCTCTATCTCAGGCGCCTACACATTAAACGAGCTAAGTTACTATCATGATACTTATAAGGGTTCCCGTAAGGGTTTTAACTGTCAATGCTACTTTAAGTAGTCCGACCATGAACTTGGCAAGAGTTCTTATTATCTTTGTGAGTTTATTATTATATCGTCGCATCATCTTTGAGGTTTATAACGCTTAGCTCTGATACCATTTCTGTAACACCCCCAGATCCGGGGTCGGGGATCCGGGTCGTCACAGTCTTTCTTTCCATAATATCACTTAACTTAATTAATAATAGATAACCTCATGCTGTGACCCCACACTAATACACACCACAATACGTTATAGTCTCAGAGATGAAATTGAAATAAGTACAAGTCCTTGAATCCACAATTTAAAAGTTATTACAACCCAAAATGATTACTTGATAAGTTTACAATTAATTGCCATTATCTGCCACAAGTTATAATTATACATAATTGATTCCCAAAAGTAGAATGCCTGATCTACAAATAGATCTACCTCTGCAGCTATAGCAGCTACGATATCAACGGGAAGACGCGGGACGCTTCCCACGAGCTTGCGCTGGGTCTGCTTGAGTCTGGCCATCTTTCCTAACTGTTGTTGTGTGATGAAGAAATGAAGCAAGAGTGAGCATTACAGCTCGCAAGATAATATATAGTGTAAACAATAACGCAAGTATCTAAATGGATAACTTACTAGAAACCTTTATCAAGTGTAAGGTAATTACTTACTGGATATAAGCTTAAAGGAAGATGAAGTTACCAATTACTTCACTATACTTATACCATTTTAGAAATCTACTTGAACTACCACTGTTCAAGTATACTAAGTTTTCGAAGTTCATCACATAGGTGGGACTACAACATAAGACTTGAATAGATTCGACGTTTGAAATATTATTGAATGAAATGAAGTTATGAGATACTTCACTAAGTCCCGATATATATATATATATATATATATATATATATCCATATATATATATCTTTCATACATTTCCTGAAAACCTCTGTCATGTAAAGTATGAATAGAGTTGCAATATCCAATGAATTTGGAAAGAAAAGAATTTTGGCATAAACCCGATATCTTGCTGATCAGGCGAAGATACCAATAAGTAAACTTTTCTACTAGTAGATGGATGAATCCCCCACCGATCATCACCCTGGCTGCATTAGGACCTTGTGCAGGACCGCCACCCGGCCTCTTACACGTTGATGGACTACCACCCAGCCACTTACACTTTGGTAGTCCGTACCCCAGCCTGTCGCTTATGCCGACTCAATTAGATGGGCTTACTTCCCGAACATTGGGCAAGTAATCAAACTGTTTTCTCAAAACATCAACCTCGTTGCGAATGTAAAATATACCACAGAGCCGGATCCCTCGGGTTTTGAGCGAGTATTTAAATCCACTTCGAAAGGAGGATCTTAAATATAAAAAAATGAGTTTTGGGATCCGCCCTAACTTTTAAAAATCATTTTGAAGACTCGAAAACATTTTTAAGAATGTTTAGAGTAATGTTGATTTAATAAATTAAATCAGTCCCAATATATTAGAAAATATCTGAATACTATTATTTAAATAATATTCCCATAAGGATAATCTCTATAAAATAATTGAATTAGAAGTTTTAAAACTCATACTTGAAATGAATAATAATTAACCAAAGATATACGTATACGAAATTACGATCTTTAATTGAATAATCGAAATTAAGTTTGACTATCGAAACATTATTCTTTAATAAAATAAAGAATATTATTTAATAAAAGGGGCGGAGTCATAAGCCCTCGAATGAATATTCAAAATAATATTCATTAAATAAAATAAAGTTATAGAATAAACCTTATTCAATTATAGTTTTGAAAACTATATCTATATATATAAATATATATATATATATGTTATACTCGGGAACATCGACTCCCGGTTTAGAAAACGTTCACCTTTAAGTCCCCTATACTAATGGTATACGCAGCTACTGCTTATCTCTAGCATAGGTATTATGCAGTTTATAAGCATTGAATCAATAATTAGATATCAAGATTACGAAACAGGCATGCATATAAACCATATCAGCATGCTCCAATATATCGCAAGATTTGCTAATAACAATCATGCATCTATCACAAGATATTGCATATACATATATACATCACAACAACAGTATAACGGATAGAAAACTTGCCTGAGCGACTGGGGGTGGTAAAAGGCTTGGGACGAGTCTGGTAACCTATAAACAACATATAAGTTGGAATTAAACCAAAGTCGCTTAAGAATCTATACTTTAACCAATTAGACCCTAACGTTCGCTTTTGCGCTTAACGATTCACTTAAGTCGCTCGAGTACCCTCGGCTCCACCATTTTTAATAAATTAACCATTAAGAATTTTAAGCCGATTCTTTCGCGAGTACCCTACCAACTGCCTAATCCACTTTAAATAATTGTTTCATACTCCAATTAGTCATTTAAGGACCTTAACCAAGGTTTCAAAGTAAGGCGAGGGGTAATGGTTCGTTCGCGAAACGCCGTTACTTAAAACGGTCGTTTCTCCTAAACAATACATCGGATTCAAGCGAACCACATATCAAAACGAAGCTCGTAATATGAACTATCTAATAATGGCAATGGTCGAAACCTAACAGTGAGTTCACGAGTCCTGAAGTTAAGAACAAAAACAGTCTAAGGTAAATCGGGCATTACGATGGCTATGTTTACGCGATTACCAAATTTATACCACTCCAATCAATCCACAAATCAACCCACAATCATTACTACAACCAAACTCCATCCATACTTTACTACAACAGCCCCAACATCTCAAGATTTCCAATTTATACTACCCTCAAACATGAACTAAAAGTTATACTTAAGTTCCTTAACCAATAATCAAGATTTACAACTTCAAACTCATTACAAATCCAACCACACTCTAAGTATACAAGAATCATGCTTCTCATGAACCATACCAAACATAAAAACTCTAAATATTCAAAATTAGGGATAGGGTATGAGATTATACCTTTCTTGGTGAGTAGAAGTAACTAAGGAGCTTGAAACAACCCTTGAAAATCCTTACTAAAGCTTTATCTAAAGAAAACACAAGATCAAAATTTTCAAGATCTTGAAAACACTATTCACCCTCTTCTTCCATGAATTATTGGAAGAGATTGTGAAGGAAATGAAATCTTAGATTCATAGGATAGCTATATCTATGTACAAGGAACCTTGGATAGTTACCTCACAATTTAACAATGCTTGGAACTTGAATTTGGATTTTCTTTTCTTTGAAGAAATGGAGAAGCCGAGAGCTTCTTGCTTGAATAATGAAAAGTCAACTTGTGTTTTTGTGTTATGATTTGTTTTGGCTTGGTTGCTTCCTTTTGTTGTTAATTAGATTGTTACCATGATAAAAATTGTGTTGCTCACAATCAACCAACCAATCCTTCCCACTTTGTCATGCTTATGTCATCTGCTTATGTCATCTTGTTACACTTGTCTTCCTCTTGTTGGTGTGATGACATCATCATCCACTAACTTCTTTGATTAACTCCTAATTACTTGGCTAATGATTGCTGATCTGTTATACGGTTCGCTTATCTTTTGTTTTCGTTTATCGTTTGTTGGATCATACCCGGGATCTTATTACTTGGGTTCCCTTAACCTTTCTCAATACATTATATTCCTTTTATGATCCTTTCTTATAATCCTTGAATTTAAATCCTTTTTATCCTGTTACGTTATACTTAATTCTTTCTGTATCTGGTGGATTTTCGGGAAAAATCAAAGTGTTCGAATTTGGATTCTGACGATCTTTACATACACTTATATACCATATAAAGTACTAATAAGATCTCAGAATAACAATAAAAGAACCCCTACATAGTGTGTCATGAAAAGTTTTCATATTCAGCATAATCAGCAAAATCACTATTCATAAGGGTTACAAAAAGTCCAAAATTTTGGGGTTATTACAATATGGAAATGATAAAGCTACTGAGGAGATATCTGGACAATGCAGAAGCCAACTTACAAAACACAAATCAACAAGGATGACTTGGATGATGATGAGCAGAAGAAAGATGATCAAAATCCTTCAGGCTCAAATCCAAGTCAGTCCAGTAAGCCATTTGGCAGCAAGGGTGGAGAGAAGAAGGAGGTTGACAAGAAAGATAAAGAAAGGAGGAGAAAAAGGTGAGAGGAAGAGCGGAAAGCCTCATGATGATTCAGAAACTCAAACGCCTCATGATGATTCAGAAACTCAGAATACCCTAAAAATCCAAACACAACCAACTCAAACCTCAGCTCAACCTACAACATCAACTATCTCGAACATCAAACCTTCCCTATCATCTAAGCCAAAATTTCTATACAAAAAAACAATTAATTCTTTCCTAAAAATTCCAATCACCTCAAGCCACACTAACTCAAGAAAATGAAAACCCTACCTTTAGCCAAGCCTTCACTAAAATTCAAGCTTAAATCTATTGGGAGAAAACCTAAGAAAGTCAGGCCTACATAGAAAGGAGAAGTCACTAAAACGACCATCTGGAATTGTTTTAAGGAGTCTGACTTTCTACCTCTAAATTGGTGCATCTCAGATGAAAACCATTTCCAATATCTAGCTGAGGAAATTATTAGAGTTTGGATTGTATCCTTGAGAGAAGTTAAAATTTATTTTAAGGATGGTATATTCACTCTTCTAAACAAAAGCTTAATGGATTCATTGGATTCCACAGAAATTAAGAGAGTGATAAGTTTGTTAAAGGACAAGGATACTGCTACAAGGGCATGGAGATCATCTCTAGCTGAATGGTTGATTGAAAGGAAGGAAACAAAGAAAAGAAATGAGGCAGAAGGTGAAGAAAGAAGGAGACATGATGAAGAAATAGATATGTACATAAAAAGATTAGAAGAGTTGAAAGCAAAAGGTATGAGTATAATTTCTAAAGATGGGAGATTTCTGAACAGTAAAGCTGGTGGATTCTCAAGATTCTGCTTAGAGGTTCTGGACAATGGTTATCCTAAGACAACAAGACAAAAACTTGTAGAAGCTCTAATTGGAACACTTATCATAGAAGAACTTGAAATTCTTGATCATTTGAATGATAAACTTAGAGAAGAAGCAGACGTAAAAACTGTCTTTACCTGATTTGTGTAATCATTGAACCTTGTGAATCTTATGTTGAGCAAGTTGTAATTCTATCAAGCTTTATGTATTAATTCTATACTCCATCATTTCAAACTTGGGGTTAGTCTTGTTAATAGGCATGAATTTGTGTTAAGCAATCTTCTCACAAATTGGGGGAGATTGTTGTAAGAGACATGCCTGTACCATAACAAGACTAAGACATTTTGTCAACCCTAAGTAAGTTGTATTATGATCTTGATCTGTATTTTGTACTTGTAATATTTAAAGTCTGTAAAAATATCAAAGGAGCAGACTGGAGCCTCTTTCTATAAATAGTATCAAGCCTAAGAATTCTATCGGGAAGAAGATCAAGAAGATCATGCCTCAGAAGAATTATAAAGAAGCTTGGAGTTGAATAAAAGCTGTTTTAGGAAAAATACTCTAAGTCAAGATCTCTACAAGTCACAGATTTAATGTTATCGAGAAGTCATTCGAGAA
Organism: Apium graveolens; assembly: GCF_009905375.1. Lineage (NCBI taxonomy): Eukaryota > Viridiplantae > Streptophyta > Magnoliopsida > Apiales > Apiaceae > Apium > Apium graveolens. The sequence goes on from NC_133652.1 coordinate 222,472,343, forward strand.
CTCCAGAATGGCTTATAGAGAAGTCAGAAAAGCTACTAGAGGACTTAGAGATATATCGAGAAGTCAAGAAGACGTGAAGGTTGGAGATATCGACAAGTCATTTCTTCACTAGAGAACTCAAAGTTATCGACAAGTCTACATTCATTTGAGAACTCTGAGTTATCGATAAGTCAAGTTCCACTAGAGAACTCAGAGATATCGATAAGTCAAAATTCACTAAAGAACTCTAAGTCATCGACAAGACAAAGTGAAGACATGATGCTGAGAGATCTCGACAAGCTAAAGTTTTATTTGAGAACTCAGGGACCTCTATAAGACAAATTTACTAGAGCATTAGAGATCTCGATAAGTCATTTTACTTATCGAGATGTCAAGATCTCTATGTGCCTAAACTGGAGATCTCGAGTAAAATTCTCAAAGTACAGAATCACAGACCAGTTCAATATCCAAGATTAATAATCAACAAATAATTCAACCAGTTGGATTGACAAGTCTATAAAAAGCAGCTTGAAGAATGTACAAAATCAATGGTAAAGATTAACTGACAAAGGAAGATCAAAGTGGATGTTAAAGATATGCTAAGCCATAAATTGAAGATCTACTTTTCTATAAATAGAAATGACAAGTGACAGTTTAGAAAAGCTAATAGCATATCTTATTACACATTGTGTAAACCAGCCGTTAACTAAGTTATAAAGTTAACACTGGTCCTTTAGTTAGTTATAACAATTTAGATCAAATTTCTTGTAACACTCTCAAGGAGAAGCTAAGCTCTTTATCAACAAAGAGCCTAGAAATTTTGTAGCAAAATAGTCTTAATTTTAATATAAAATTAAGTGAGTTTTGAAGATCTGTGTTCTTTATTTTCTGCAAGCTTAAATTCTGCATGAACACATTTCATTACAAGATTTAGTTTACTTTGTTCAACCATAAACATTCAAGAAAATCACAAAAATAGTAAAACATATTCACCCCCTTGTGTGTTATTCATTTCCTAACAGAGGACAAGTGGAGAGATTTCAGCTGAAGGAATTTGGAGGTGTCAGAGTGAATAATACGAGAAAGTTAGGAAAGAGGTAATGAAATTGTATTTTGTTATTGTAATTTTTAGAAAGTTAGATTCTTATTTCATACCATAACCTGTAAGCGATCCGGAATAATGAGGGGTTATCTGTATCTTTCTTTTAATATACAGGTTTATATTATTTAAAGTTGTTAAGTGACACCCAATCCAGATCCGAATTTGGGGATGTTATAGTTGGTATCAGAGCCATGGGTTATTGGTCCCTGAAATAAGAGTAGGTGGAAGTAAGATAAGATTGACAAGTTATATAAGATAAGAAAGATCCTAGGTATACTCATTTTGAGTTCGAGTTGAGTGTGAATTAAGATTAGCAGATCCGATATGGATTAGTAAGATAGGATGTTGTTAAGATAAGTGGAAGGTGAATATATTGAAACTATAGATATATTGAGTTCCTAGATCCTATAGTTGCGAAGAGTCGACAACTCGACGGAGAATGGGTAAAATACCCTGCTTTTATGTGGTTTTAACGAAAAAGGAGATTGATTTGCGTGAGAACTTCGTATACAAAAAGATATATGAGTTTCAGTACGATCCAACTTAGAATTATGTAGTAGGACAAGCTTCAGACTGGAGGTAACGAGTCGATTGAAGATGACGAAGAGCCAACATCGCAAGTCTAAAGGCACCACAGTGGCGAAAAGTTTCTTATCACTTTTTGGGTGCCACACGATGAATGATATCTACCTTATTAGATATAATGAAGATTAACAAGAAGATACGCTTTTATTTACGGATAGAATGTTGAATTACGTTAATTGGTTGTACATATGACATCAGGGACGACGATGAGAACATCAAAGATAGCATTAAATGTCCGCATTGGAGTTAGGAACATGAATAAGATCGTATGCAATGGTAAATGAAGTTTTCATTGACTAATGAATGAGAAATGAACCTGAGGAGGAATAGAAGATAAATCAAGGTGGATGGACCCTTATATGTTTGTTTCTTAAATTAGGTACCTCATTAGCGGATTATGAGAATAACAAACAACTTATATAGTGATGACGACCATGTGTGCGATTTTTAAAATCTTAAAATAAGTTTTTGAAAAAGGTTTTCTTAAAAGAATTTCTAAAAGATCTTTACATGAAATGAGTTTTGAAATTATGGTTGTAAAATTACTACTTGAGTTCTTGTTATTATAAGTGTGAGATTACACAAAAGAATACTTGATCGAACTCAGTATTATTAGTTCAGAGGGCCAAGTAGACCCGCTAATACGGAAAAGTTCAAAATTTCTTCAGAAAAAGAGTGCAAACCGTGTTTAATAGTATCAACAATCGAATCAATATGCGAAAACATTATTTATCTAATCTATGAAATGATTAAATTTTAAAATGGGTTCGTTGACCCAAAAGAAGCTCGAGGATGATTGAAGAAAATGGAGGAATCTGCCAGATGATTGAAGAAGAATAACATTTCTATCGACGGAGTCGAGGTGTTGCAGGATCAATGGTTATGCTACGCGACAAAGAAGAAATAAGAAATTATGATTATAAATTCCGTAAGAACGCGATTATGGTCGAATTACTAAAGTATCAAACATGGAAGCATGACCCTAAAAATACAAGACTTACATGGCAGGGATGAAGCAAGAAGTTATGACGATAAATCCAATGAGAAGACAATTATGCTCAAATTGGTAAAATGTTAAAGGCATTTCCAGAGGATATTCTGAATCTATCATCTGACGTGGATCTGGAATCTGTTACTCGAACGAGCCCTGAAAGTATTCATAAGTGAAACATAGATGGCGACCAACAGTGTCATTCTTTTCCATGACTGCGTATATTCTTCTTGATTCTTGAATACGTGTGAGCCTCTCTCAGTGATATATGAGACAAGAAGGAAAGAAAATTTATTGTATCCCTTTCAAATTATTTTTCTTCTCAGAATATTGCATCCTGATCGAGACAAGCAGTGTTATGATGTGACGCTTTATCAAAATGACGAAGAGTCAGGTGGGACGCCACCAAATCATGTGTTGTATGTCATATAGTATGAAAGACTTTCCATCTTGAGTACAAATATGGTTTTCTCTCTCATATCCAAATCATCATTCGTTCTTTCCTCTTCCATTATGACTTATTAATTTATGGATCCTTCCGATTGTTTCCTTGTATTATTATTCTTTATAAAAGGTTTCCAATCAGAATCATATACACAAATTCTCTTCTTGTGTAAAGTCTACTCTTTGAGCATTCTAAAAGAAGTGAAATAACCTCGTGTAACAGATGGAATTACTTGTTGAGTATAAAGATGATTGCAAGCCAATAAATGGAGAACATTTTCGTGCAAAGAATAATCATTATGTCAATAACGCGGTTGTCATGATGACATCAAATCAGAAGTGGAAATCTGTATACGTGATACGTTTCCAGTCTGAGATTTTGGGCATGAATTGGAGTAGTTAGCAAACCGTATGAGCTAAATTAACCATAGAAATAAGAAATTAAAGTTACATACACCAAACGAGGCAAATGATTGATGGGATAACATGAGTAGATGAAGGAATTCTTAATAATAACCAAACAATCGATTAATGCATTGTGAAGATGAAGCATACCTCAATCATGTGGGAGACACTTGTCATGAAAGTTCAAGATCGAAGAAATTCTAGTTACAAATAAATTTTGAGTGTGTTCTTCAAGGAATTGTTAGGCTGTTCAACTCAAGTAAGTGAGTTATGGTAAATTTGATGCCCATAACTGAGCCCACGATGAAGGTTCCATAATATAAATAGAGATAAAAAAACTGGTGATCCAACTGCGTCAAATCTTTTAAGTCAAATCTTTTAAGTTTTCATAGAATATGATAGTGTGGATGGAGACCATGGGCTGGTTATAAAAAATTAGACAAGTTAACCAATGAAAAGAAGCTTATATTCTCAAAAGTAGATGATTTGTTTGATTGGTTGAAAGATGCAGCATAGATTTTTAAGAGTATCCATATACAAGTATGAGCCAGGGAAAATAAGATTAAAAGATATCTTTATAACGGATTTATGAACATGTATAAGTGATGTGAATTGTTAATTAGGGAGATTGAAAAAAAAATGGACTAGAAGAATCCTGGAATAAAGTTTTTGAGAAACAGCAGAATAATTTTATATTCATTAGTGGAGTTCTGAGATATTTTAAAGGAATAAATGAAAGGTATGGTTATGTCACTAGTTTGATAAAAAGATGTATGCTATATTAGTTAGTAGTATATGTAGGTATCAGTATGATATGTTCGGAAGTACGGTGAAATGACGAGTTCATAGTGGTGGATTGATATGGTTGATTGGTTGTTTGATTGAGTGTTGGTGTCGGCTTGAGTCCGACTGGTAGTCCATAATATAGAGGAGATGCTGTCCAAATTTTTAGAAATACCCTACTTTTAAAGGAAAAATTATACTTTCATGTGTTATTAATATTCCTGTTGATACTCCAAATAATTGCGATCTCGGTTCTTAAAAGAAGTGGCTGTAGCCAAACTGACTTGATATAATTGGATTTTGATTTTATTTAGCTAGTCATCATTTGGTTCGATTGATCAATTAAAAGAATCAATTGGTTAATTTTACCAACTTATGGTCAGTTAGATGGAAATCGATTCCAATTGGATTAAGTCAAATCCTGATGTGATTTTCAGATCCGAAATCAAAGCAATGAGGAATTTGGAGGAAGTAAGGACACCAGTAGAATTCATAAGTTTAGCGGAATCAGCGCGATGTTACTGCAAGTATGCGAGGCTTTAATTGGATAAAAATGCCCTTTGCAATATATAAGAGAATTAAAAAGTTATTTGCACATGCGAGTGAGAAGAACATTTTCAAGAACTAAAGGTTCAAGATAAGAACCTAGAGAAGGAAGGAAGAGAATAAAGAAGAGATTGGAAACTACGCCAATATGAATGTTGTAAGATGATTAATTTTTTTTATCACCTGTAATAAAGTTTTATTAAAGGATCTGAAGGTATACCAATATAGAACGACCATGTAATAAGAATTATTCCAAAATACCGGAGAACTCACGAATATAAGTATTTGATGTAAGATATAGGCTGACAATGTTGGCATGTGAACTAAAGAAGGAAATGTCTTGATTATGCAGGAAATACGATGTATAGCGGGCATATACCTTAATAATTTGTAACATATCTTCAATGCGAAGAAGTCAAAGATGTGACAGAGAATAGTTGGAGTGGATATGAAAGTTGTGCGATTAGTGATTATGTGAGTAAGGCTAAGGAAATAGTTGTCAATGGATTTTGATGGTTCGGTTGACAAGAATTCGAATATTAATAAAAAGCTTTCATTCGAGTATTAGCCATATAATGGCTTATTTAATGATAACCAAATCAGTACAATTAGAAAGAAGGAATCGCTTATGTTAAGAAGAGACAATGAGTCATGAGAATGGAGAACTTAGCTAGAAAGGGAAGTGGAATCAAAAGGATGATAAAGAAATTTTATAAGATTGTCCAAGATATAAATAAGTTATGAATGTCAGGGTGCCTGAGCGAATATAAGGAATTGAGTGAAAGGCCTATATTTGGAGATAGGAAATTCATTATGGAAATTTAAACGAAGGTATTGATTGACATGGCATAAGACTGGAAATAGAAGGACATATAAGTAAATGTCATATTTATTGAAGAGTCAGAGCCAGCATCAGAGAGGGTGAACCTATTACCGTAACCTTTTCAAAAATGAGTATAGCTCGTTAAGGAGTGATATCGAGAATCACTAGAAAACCAGAGATGAAGCAAGCGTTATTTAAATTATTAAGGATAGGTTAACTAGACCTAACCCTTCTTTTATTAACAAATACTTTACCTGAGGATTAAGTTGATATTGCTACAAGGAGATTGTAGTACGCTATCAGATTCAAGTATGGATTGGAATTGATCGATATTATTACTTAATCTAATATTTTTGGATAAAAGTAAAGTAAAGAATTTGATGAAACATTTGTAAATTGATATAGGGAATGCATCCCAGGAATACGATTAAGTACCGAAGGCTAAAAGAAATATTTAGTGCCCAGACATGAAGAGAAAATGGGGGAAAGTGTCAGTTGAATCATTATTAATAAATTATCCCAAACCTAGTCATTCTCTTCTATTAATGAACAGCTTGTCCAATAAGTGAGTTAGTTGCTTCTTGAAGAAATGATGTACATTATCAGATCCAGGAATTGATTGTAAATGATCAATACTATTTGATTGGAGATTTGGCAGAAACATTTAGAATATGGTGGATTATGTCAAACTAGAATAGTATATAGCACTCCTAGATGAACGAACATTAAGGTAGAACTAAAAGAGGGGAATTTGGCTAAACATCGTTAACTCAAGGGATTCAAGTTACTCCAAGAATATAATACAAGACCTAGATGTCAAAGAAGTCTTTCTGATAATATGGCATAACGAAAAGAATAAAGATTATATATGACTAGACGTCAAGGGAGAGCATTGCAATTAGTTTCGTATAAGAACTCATTGGAACCAAAATAAATGATAATATGGGTTAGAATATACGAGTGATGCCTCCAAGTTAGTAAATTTTCTTTACTCAATTGTGATTCAAGGAAATTAATGTATGATGATAAATTTGTGCGTCAATCATATCCAGTCGAGATTTCCTTATTGATTCTTAATTCTGAAATAATTTTGAAAATGTTAGAAATCGAATATGCCAGGGTTTCAGTATATCATTTGCAGATAGAAAAGAAGATTAAGGAAACGATGAAAGAACCTCGAATGTGATTGGAAGCTATTACGAACTAAGTTTATTGAACAAAGAAAAATGTGGGAATGAGGTTCAACAACCAGTAACTATTGGAAACATTTATGAGTACGAATTACTAAAATTTGAAGGAAAAGAGAATTGAGATGCGTTATGCTGGTCCTTTTGGAACAGTAAAATAGACAGAATAAGTGTAAGCGAGTTGGCTCTGTTATATATAAAATGGAGACCTGAGTGGAGTTCTATGAACAACTAATAGAATAAGATGTCAGCAAGAGGCTGTTGAGTAATGATTGATGTTGCGAGTTAAAGTTTATGAAAATTTGTAAGGTTGAAATAACAACCTGAGAAAATGGAAGTGAGATACTTGAATGTATCATTATCTGATCCTTAGTGTGATTCTGAGGACATAATCCTTTTAAGGGGGAGGGATGTAATATCCGGGATGTTAGATATATTTTTGACGTCATGTCTAATAATGATTTGTGTTTAGTTTTCAGATCTTGACTAACAGGACAAATCAGGACTTAACTGGAAATCAGTACTTATACTGAAGTCAAAACTTAAGATATCAGAACTTAAGTTATCAGAACTTAAGATATCAGAAGATATTTATCAGAAGATAATATCAGGACTTAAGAAGACATTCAGATAAGGAAGGCGGCTGATTGAAAGAAAATAAGATCAAGACTAAAACAAGAAGAGATATGCATGGAGAAGAATTTTATGAAGAATAGAAGACTTGGAGGAAAAGATAACTAGTTGATATATTTTAAGATACAGAATCATATTCAATATCAGTTAGAAGATAATCTTGTAACTGCGTGTCTATATAAACACAACGTAGGGTTTACACTATATATATTATCTTAATCGAGAATATTATTCATTGTAACCCTAGCAGCTCTCGTGATATTTGTTCATCACTGAGAGAGAACGATTCCATTGCAATACTGTTTTATTAATAAGATAATTTTGTGTTTCATACTTGTGTTCTTAATTCAATTTGATTGTAGTATACACTGTATTCAACCCCCTTCTACAGTGTGTGTGACCTAACAAGTGGTATCAGTGCAATCTGTTAACACATATACAGTAAAGATCCAAAACAATCATGTCTGAAAAAGAACAAACTCCAACCAAGCCCACCAAAACTGATGAAACTCCAAAGATTCAAATCCATAATCGATATGAGACTATTAGGGTTCCCATACTGAAACCTTCTGAGTATCCCATATGGAAAGTGAGGATGACTATGTTTCTGGAAGCTACAGATCTAGAATACCGTGACAGAATTAATGAAGGACCGCATAATCCAACCAAGCTCTCTGTTATAGTTGAAGATCAGCCAACACATACTGTACCAAAGGAGAAAAGTGAATATACAGCTGAAGATATCTCATCTATTACCAAAGATGAAAAGGTAAGGCATTTGCTGCATAGTGCCATTGATAATGTCATGTCAAACAGGGTAATAAATTGCAAGACTGCAAAGGAGATATGGGATGCCTTGGAAACAAGATGCCAGGGAACTGATGTAATTAAGAAGAATAGGAGGACTATACTCACTCAAGAGTATGAGCACTTTGACTTAAAACCTGATGAGTCAGTAACTGGTTTATATGACAGATTTGTCAAACTCTTGAATGATCTGTCATTGGTGGATAAGGAATATGATCTTGAAAATACTAATCTTAAATTCCTTTTAGCTCTTCCTGAAAGTTGGGATTTGAAGGCAACGACTATAAGAGACAACTATGCTCTTGATGAAACAACTCTTGATAAAATTTATGGTATGCTCAAAACTCATGAACTTGAGATGGATCAAAGAAGCAAGAGGCATGGGAGAAAGTCAAGGACAGTTGCTCTTAAGGCTGAGGAGGAATCCCCCAAAGTGGCTGCCTCAGAGAAAGGCAAAGGAAAGGATCTCATCACAAAGTCTGATACTCAGTCATCAAGTTATGATAGTGATGAGGATTCAGAAACTGAAAGTCTATCTGAGATGGATGCTGATGAAGAGATGATGAAGTGCTCTTATGGTGAAGGGTATCATAAAGATAGCCCACAGGAAATTCAGAAGGGGAAAGAAGTTTTCCAGGAAAAGTGGAAGTTCTGATAAGAAGGGATTCAGAAAATCTGAAGGCAAAGATGGAAAGTCTAACAGAGGAGATTACTAAAATGTTAAATGCTACAATTGTGGTGAGAAAGGCCATATATCTCATGATTGTAAGAAAGGAAAAGGTAACAAAGGCAAGGCACTTTTCACAAAGAAGAAAAGCTGGAGAGACACTTCAGATTCTGAAAATGAGGTGAACTCCGCCTTGATGGAAAATGCTGATAGCAGTTCTGATGTTGCTGAATTAAAGGTACCTCAAACAACTTATGCTTTTCATACTGATGATATTACTAAGTTGAGATCTTATCTTAAAACCATATTCATTAGCTATAGAGATCAGACTTTAACATGTGATAGGTTAACTTCTGAAAATCTGGCTTTTAAGAAAAAGGAATGACTATTTAGAAAAAGAGTTAGTTATGTTCCATCAAACTCAGAAAGAAGGAGAAGATGCTTTTTATGTTAGAGATGAAGTGTTAAAATTGAATCAATCTCTAAAAACTGAGTTAGAAAAGGAAAGAGAGATTATCAGGACTCGGACTAACTCTGGAAGAACAACTCAGAATTTACTAAGTAGTGGAAACTGGAAAGAGGGCTTAGGTTATGGAGATGATAAAAGTGAAACAGGAACTAAACAAATTAAGCCAATTATTGTTCAACAGACTAATAACCCAAAGGTAAATCCTGTTAAGTTTGTAGCAAAAACTGTAAAGTCTGATTCTGAAAAAATGGAAGATATTGAGACAGAAGTTGAGGCAGAGTCAACTTCTGACAAATTAAACCAGGATAAACTAGCTGAAGTTAACATAGGCTTAATGACAAAGAAGCAGCTTAAGTATAAGCTGAAAGAGATTAAGAATGTAAACAAGGTAAAGCCACCTAGGAAAAATAGGAATGGAAAGGAAGGTGTGAATAAAAGCAATAATTCTATACCTGTTCCTAATGCTCCTAGAAAGAAATGCTATAACTGTGGAAATACTAACCATCTGGCTTCTTTTTGCAGGAAGAATAAGAATATAAACTCCTTACCTTCTAAGTCAGGAGTTAAGAGTCAGTCTATTAGGTTTAAACCAAAAAATCCTTGTTTTCATTATGGTAGTTTATGGCATTCCATTTATACTTGTAAGGAATATCATAGTTTTTACTATGATTATTATCAAATAAAAACTTCTTTAAAGAAATTTCGCATGATTCCTTCTAGTATAAGTTCTGATGCAAAGTCTGATACTGTAAATTATGATAAGAAAAATGTTAACATAAACTCTGATGTTAAATCCGATGCAAATGTTAACAAACTTAATAAGGCCAAAGGATCCAAGCAAGTCTAGGTCCTTAAAACTAATCAATAGTGGTCTTTGTGATTGCAGGGCAACAGGAAAAACATCCTAGTTCTGGACAGTGGATGTTCAGGACATATGACTGGAAATAAAGTCCTGCTATCAGACTTTATGGAGAAAGCTGGCCCAGGAGTTTCTTATGGAGATGGGAACATGGGAAAAACTCTGGATTATGGCAATATCAATCTTGGGAATGTCATCATTGAAAAAGTAGCTCTAGTCTCAGGACTTAAACACAATCTGCTGAGTGTTAGTCAAATTTGTGACAGAGGTTATCATGTGGATTTCTTTGAAGAACACTGTGAAGTTGTAAGCAAATCTACAGGCAAAGTTGTTCTGAAGGGATACAGGCATGGTAACATTTATGAAGCCAAGCTTTCAAAAAGTTCTGATGGTTCCGCAACCTTTCTGTTAAGCAGAGCATCGATTGTAGAAAACTGGGATTGGAACAAGAAACTCTCTCATTTAAATTTCAACAATATAAATGAACTAGTCAAGAAAGATCTTGTGAGAGGACTGCCAAAATCAGTATTTGCTCCTGATGGCCTTTGCGATTCATGTCAAAAGGCAAAACAAAGAAAATCTTCATTCAAGAGCAAGACTGAATCTTCAATTCTTGAGCCTTATCACCTACTGCATGTTGATCTATTTGGTCCAGTGAATGTCATGTCTATTGCAAAGAAGAAATATGCTATGGTCATAGTATATAAGTTTACCAGATACACATGGGTGTATTTCTTGCATACAAAAAGTGAAACTGCATTTATCTTGATTGATCATATCAAACAACTGGATAAATTGGTCAAAGACTCTATGAAAATCATAAGAAGTGATAATGGCACTGAGTTCAAGAATTTGATTATGGAAGAGTTCTGCAAAGACCATGAAATAAAACAGGAATTTTCTGCTCCTGGAACTCCACAGCAAAATGGAGTTGTTGAAAGAAAGAATAGAACTCTTATTGAAGTTGCAAGAACTATGCTTGATGAAGCAAAGTTACCAACCTACTTTTGGGCTGAAGCTGTGCAGACTGCTTGTTTTACTCAGAATGCAACACTTATCAACAAGCATGGAAAGACACCATATGAGATGGTGAAGAAAAAGAAGCCAAATCTGAAGTACTTTCACGTATTTGGATGCAAGTGTTTTGTTCTTAAGACTCATCCTGAACAGCTATCCAAATTTGATCTAAAAGCCGATGAAGGAATTTTTGTTGGATATCCACTTTCCATAAAAGCCTTCAGAGTCTACAATTTAAGAACAAGGGTAGTCATGGAATCTATCAATGTCTCTTTTGATGATAAGAAGATTACTGGACTTGAAGATTTCAATGATCATGATCAGCTGAGATTTGAGAATGAAGTTTTAAATTTTGATTCTGTAAATTCTGATAGTCTAATTCCTGATACTGCAAACTCTGATGGGTTAAACTCTGATGTTATTGAAATTGTGGTGACTAAGCCAAAGGATAATGCACCTGTGCAGGGGGAGTATATCGAAGATCCAACCACATCTCAAGAAACATCAGAACCTAGAACAGGCTCTTCAAGTTCCGATTCATCAAGTTCTGATGGGCCAAGTTCTGATAATTCTGGAAACTTAAATTCTGATTCATCAAATTCTGATGGGCCAAGTTCTGATAATTCTGGAAACTCAAATTCTGAAGAATCCAACTCAGAGAACATAATTTCATGGGGAGCTTCAGAAAATGTTGATGGAGATAGCATGGATCATGGGGGAACATCTAGTTCTAGTGATCACCTTTCATCTGCAAGGAAGTGGACTAAAGCACATACACCTGACTTGATTATTGGAGACCATGAAGCATGTATTAGAACTAGAACAGCAACATCAAATGAATATCTCTATCATTCTTTTCTTTCTCAGGCTGAACCAAAGAAAGTGGAAGAAGCTCTTCAAGATGCTGGTTGGGTGCAAGCAATACAGGAAGAGTTAAATGAATTTGAAAGAAATAAAGTCCGGACCCTAGTGACAAGACCAAAGAACAGATCTGTTGTTGGTACAAAATGGGTGTTCAGACACAAAACTGATATTGATGGCATAATTACATGAAATAAAGCAAGGCTGGTTGCAAAATGATACTCTCAACAAGAGGGAATTGATTATGATGTAACATTTGCTCCAGTTGCTATATTGGAAGCCATAAGGATATTTTTGGCTTATGCTGCTCACAAAAAGTTTACAGTCTTTCAAATGGATGTAAAAAGTGCTTTTCTTAATGGAGAATTGGAAGAAGAAGTATATGTTGAACAACCTCCAGGTTTTGTAGATTCAAAATTTCCTCATCATGTCCACAGACTTGATAAAGCACTTTATGGCCTTAAGCAAGCTCCAAGAGCATGGTATGAGACATTAGCTCAGTTTCTTCTGGAAAGTGGATTTAACAGAGGGACAATTGACAAAACTTTATTCTATCTCAGCCATGGAAATGACTTACTTTTGGTGCAGATATATGTTGATGATATCATTTTTAGTTCTACAAATGACAGACTTTGTAAAAGGTTTGCCAAGCTAATGCGGTCAAGATATCAAATAAGTATGATGGGAGAACTTAGCTATTTTCTGGGTCTTTAAGTCAAGCAGAATGAAGAAGGAACTTTTATTTGTCAATCTAAGTACATCAGAAATTTGTTGAAGAAATCTGGAATGCAAGACTGTTCAAGTGCATCCACTCCTATGGCCACTGCAACAAAATTGGATAAGGATACTGGTACATCAGTAGATATTACTGATTACAGAGGTATGATTGGCTCATTACTCTATCTAACTGCAAGTAGACCTGATATCATGTATGCTACCTATCTTTGTGCAAGATTTCAAACAGATCCAAGAGAACCTCACTTAACAGCTGTGATTTTTTTTTCAAGTACCTTAAGGGTACAACAGATCTAGGATTGTGGTATCCTAGGGAATCAGACTTCAAGCTAATAGGTTACTCAGATGCAGATTTTGCAGGGTGCAAAATTGACAGGAAAAGCACAAGTGGAAGCTGCCAATTTCTTGGAGGCAAATTAGTTTCTTGGTTTAGCAAGAAACAAAAGTCAATTTCCATATCAACTGTAGAGGCAAAGTACATTGCTACAGGAAGCTGTTGTGCATAGATTCTTTGGATGAAGAATCAGTTACTGGATTATGGGTTAGAATTTTCTAAAATCCCTATTTACTGTGATAATCAAAGTGCTATTGCTATGACAGGTAATCCAGTTCAACACTCAATGACAAAGCACATCAGCATTAGGTACCACTTCATAAGGGAGCATGTGATGGAAGGTATAGTGGAATTGTATTTTGTTCCAACAGAACAACAACTAGCAGATATCTTCACAAAACCACTGTGTGAAGCTACTTTTACAAGATTGGTAAATGAACTTGGAATGGTTTCAGGTTCTTTCTCTAAATCTGTTTAGTTTATGTTATGATACATCAGACTTTATGATCAGTATTTACAGATATTACTATCTTTATGTAATCTGTGCTTAAATTGAAATTTAATTAAGTGCTGATTGTTGTCTGATGTGAATTTCTAAACTCTGATAGTGATATGAATGTTTCTGTCACTATTCAATCCAATGAGGATAACTGTGCTAGATGCTGACCTAGTAGTCTTTAATATACTAAAGATCCCATATTTGAAGTAATTGTTTATGTGGAAATCTTTTAACACAAGCAAATTCTGATATTGAGCTTGGTTAGGTTTACTTTGTGTATCTTATTACTAAGTCAAAAACTAGAATAGTGCTTCTTATCTGTTAAGTTCTGATGTTGGTAAATCTTATGGATGTACTAAGTGCTGATAAGCCTCACTTATCAAAAGAAAAAGTAAAGAAAAGAAATAAATATCAGGTACTCCTCTGAGATCTAGAGAAAAATATATGTGGAAGGGAAGACCCAAGTGCATTGCTGGTATTAAGTAATATGCATTAGAAAAGCAAAATAAAATTTTCTTGGTGACTTTTCATATTCTGTGATTACTGGAGAAATACTCTGACAACAGCATAAATATTGATAAGCAGTCGTGACTCACTTAAACTGAGAAGCCACTATAAAAAGGAATTTCAAAAGATGCATAAAATGAGCATAAAACAGATTTTGAGCGAAGTTCTTAGTTATGACTTATTTCTAAGATGTACTGAAGTGAATCAGACTTTACTCTTTGTCTGATATTTAGCTTAAGGCACACACTTACACTCCATATGAATGATGAAAATTACTATGGTGATCAATGTTGTTTTAGATGAACAGTTTAAGTGTTAGTTGCATAAATTCTGAGGACAAGTTCTGATGGAAGTTCTGATGGAAGTTCTGATGATTAAGTTCTGAGGAAACCATATCAGTATTTGTGTGAAGAATTACAAAAATAAACATTCACTTTTTGAGTAAAGTAGCCATATTCTGATGACTTTTAAATTCTGATAATAATCAAGTTCTGATGCTGACGTGGCAGTATTTATTTCCATGATTTATTTTTAGGTCAATACTTGAACGGTTATATTTTATCAGAATATTGGTTTATGTGAGATAAAGACAGTAATAATCATTTGTTTAGTGGGAACAGTTTTTTTGAAAAACTGCATGTGCATAGTAATCATTACTTATTTCGCGTGCCCATTAACTTTTGTCTTAACTACTGCATGGCTGACAGGTGTGACGTCTGTTCCACTTCTCAATAACTGTTGTCACGTGGGGTGTCTAAGTAAAAGAGATAAAAGACTTTCAAATCTTTTATTTACATTTCTATTCTATTCACCCTCTCTCTTTTTCTTATACTCTCATATTTTCTGACGGTTTACTATACAGACATTTTATCAAACACTTTTTAGGCATTCTAAATTCTCACTCATTTTCAATGGCACCAAAGGATATAATCTTTAATAGAGCAAAATTCGTCCCCAACAACTATGCTGCCATTCTCACTAAGAGTGAAGCTCCTTCAGAACTTCATTTTATACAAGATTTCTTAACTCATAGTGAGATTGGGTATGCTCTGACTCAACCTCAATCTATTTCTGGCAAATAAATGCCGACGTTCTGGCGAACTGGGTTATATGATGATGGTGGTGTTGCTGGTTCTCCAAGCATAATTTTCACATCAGGAGATGTCGAGTATGTGGTTACTAAATCGACTGTTCGTAAACCTCTCCATTTACCTCATGACTGTACATTCTCAACAGTGGAGGAGCCTGTTTTACAGCAGCTTATGGCCAATTTTGTCACGCCCCTAACTTGACAATACATATTATACAAATTATTACAATAGTTAACAAAAGAAAGTAAACACAACCGAATCCAAGATCTTACAGTTTAGGGTTTGGAACGGCCCAACACTATTAACTATTACAACCTGATTTTTAATATCGAGTCCTCACACAAAACTATCTCTTATTCTACCTGAGCTCGAACATACGCATCGACATCACAAGTCTTACGTGCTGTCTGCTTCAATCTAACCATAGCTGATAGCTGTAATATCAGGGTGAAAACAAGTAGTGAGCCAAATTCTCAACAAGTGCTATACAATAAAACGAGATAAAAGAATAACAATATGACGATAGAGCTAATAATAACAAGAGATGGACTGTTGGGTGATGGCATCATTTATTTGTATCAAAACATTTCCAAAATAATTTCTTAATCAAAACCCATTTTATGACGCTACAGATTACAGCCGGTGATCAGCCACGAAGTAATCCCGAACCTCGCTGGGTTCTAAAACATTAATGGGATCCCTAGGCAACTTTTAAGCCTACAATTTAAGTACGAAAAGGACTTGCGTCTCAGTCCAGATCCATTATTTAAAGAAAACATTTGTCCCCCTTTGGGACTGAAAATCCAAATTCTTAATCATTTCAAAAACTGATGCCAATTGACAATTAATTTCTTAAACAGTAAACATCTTTATCAAGGGATATAAATCCACTTTGAAATACTGGGAATATAACCACTAGGGCCATGATCCACTAGACTTTATTGTATCAGGGTAATTGAAAGGTTTCTATTTACAAGGACTTTGACAAGGAGATTTAGTAAGGCTATCAGATAATATGAAAAAGTAATGCCAGACTAGGCTTAAAGCAATGGTTTCAAATAAGGTATAGGTATTAAAATATCAAGAATATAAGCATCACTGGTTCCAGGTATGGTATAGGTATTAAAATATAAAGAAAGTGATCATCAACTCAAGGTATAACAGGGTATCATGCTTTAGGGTAAGGATGGGGTTATCAAACAATCATTAACAATCTTTAAGGAATGACTGGCTTTTAGGCTTCAAGCTGAAGTTACTGAGTATAACTTACACATGGTTACGATTACTTTGGTACACTATCATAATATGACATTTTGATCTACTTGCATAACAATCTTCAAATAAGGTCAAATCACTTGCAATAGACACTTGAGGATTCATGGTATTTCTATATAATATGAAGATAGATTTGAAAACCCCTTGGTTCATGTATATCAAGGTAAATCAGAATACTCGCATCATATATAGGAACTAGTTATCACATACTTGCAGTGTAAACGAAAAAAATGGCAGGTTGAATCACTTGCTTTGAAAAAGGCTGGACTGGACTGGCAGGTAAGAGCAACTGGAAGCTTTACTCAACCTTTATGGCAAGTTTACCCTCGTCTCGAGATCCTACATAAATAATAATAACCTCATTATAATATATTCTCACCAACTCAACCTATTTGCAAATCGAAATTAAACACAATGGCACTTAGGCCTATATACACGCAATTTACAATCACCTTATAAACATAATGGTACACATAGCCACATATGCTCACATACCAAATTTAAGTACCAAATAATATCACACACGCCATATTTCAACACTAGGCTTGGATAATCTCGCTCCACATACTTAAGTCACTTGGTCGCTAAACTAGACAAAATCTCCAAATTTTGGCTTCCTACTCGAAGTGCCTTTACTAAACCATCCAATTCCTATTGACCTTAATTTGGGCCTTTCACTCTACTTACTTTAGGCTATCTTGCAACTATGGTGGTCAACCTAGGCCTCACTCATAAGTGCTCTAAAACTATGTTGTAAGTGAAGGTGCTTATTATGGTAAATTTCAGAATGACATCTAAGGTTTCTTGGGTGCGTTTGACACTCTTACACTTCAAATTTTCCTTCAAAACTTCTACACCAGACTCTTCTGATCATAAGGAAACTCCCAAACTTGATGTGTCTCAAGGGCCTAGCTTTGGCCTCCCTTGGCCTAAGCTTAAAGTCAATGATTCCCCTGTTTTGCTGGACAGATTTGGTGTTTCCACTCGTGCACCTAACCAAATGTCTTACAAACCTGCAACAAACACCTAAAACCTATTGTATACTCCTAGTGCTAGCTTCTGGTGGCTTGGGCCTCAAAGTGCACAACAATGACAAGGTCAAATCTCACTCTAAACCTCAGGGTTCCAAACTGATTTTCTGTAGAAACTAATACTCTCCTTTCACCAAGGTTCTTACTTAACAAACCCAAGCAACAACAACCGAAAACCCAAACCAAACTTTAACTAAGGTGTTCTACTGAACTAACTCCCTTACACTTAAAATAAGCTTAGTGGAGATCATCCTTACCTAAGGTGCAATATAGCAAAATAAAAGTTAACACATTACACAAATTACAAGTCATCAAGTTTTTGAAAATGACAAGTTATATCTTCTTTTTAAATATATATAAATTAACATCACATATCAAGGAGCACAAATCAAGATTAATATCTTAACCCTACTGAAATTAAGGCTTACTAACAAAAATCAATCCAAATGATCAAAAACTTTCGAAAATCATGAGTGGTTTACATGCATGCATGCCTTCGAATATTCAAACCAAAACGATATGGTTTCCAAAATAAATTATATCATAAAATCAACATGCAAGCCTAGCATAAGCTATAACTAAATGATCACTTGGCATGAAAAGGGTTTTATCAAGTTTTTGCTACAAAATTCATGTTATCACCACCAAAAACACATAAGAATGAAACAAGGAACAAAACAACCTCAAGAACCATTTATTCGGCTCCCTCAAGGTCATGGACGAATGAAATGGAAGGGAAATGACCATTAAAATCAAGAGCCTCATTCGCATGACTTGGAATTTCACCATTCCTTGTAGTTCCCTCAAAATACAACTTTAAATCCATGAGAATCAAGATTGTACTTTGAGTTCCAAATAAAACTTTGACATGCAAGCTCAAAACTTAAACTTTTCACTCAAAACTCTTTGGATTATATATGATCAAGATATAGGAAGTAACATTTACTTGAATGGGAGATAGATGCTTGAATGAAAAATGAAAGAAAAGAGGGGGTGGGGCTCGGCCAAAAGAGCCGAGAGGGAGGAGGTCCGAGGGGGGAGGGAGGAGAAAGGAGGGGGTGGAATGGTGGAGTGAAAGTGGAGTGATCATCACACTTGCTTGGTTTTTATGCTTTTGATTTGACCAAAAGTGAGTGGATTTAGGAAATGACAAGAGTAACCTTCTAGCTAAAGTTAGGTAGATTTGCATGCATGGACAAAGTTGTAACTTGGCTAGTAGAATGAAAGTGAATGGGGATGGAAATGCCCTCTTTGCCCTTTAGTTGAATGGAAGAGTATTTGCATGCAAGGGTAACCATTTAATTTGTTAATTACTAAGCAACTAATTTTCAAAGATTTATTTTTATAAAATAAAATAAAAGTTCAAAAATTTTAAAATTTATAACATAAAATAACTTGGATTCTTAGAAATTTTATGAGATCACTTTTGAAATTTGTGAATGAAATAATTTTTAAAAGATAATTTTCCAAGGTATAGAATATTCCTTATAAATCAAATATAAGGGCAATTAATAAAACTCTTGCTTTGAAAAATTTATATTCTACTTAAAGCAATTTATAATGCATAAATTTCCATTCACACAAACGTACAATCATTAAGTATATTTATAATCGGCTCTAATATTATACAGAGTTCACAAATAATATTACACAAAATGCCGGTCATAACATAAGTTGTGTATACCATATTTATATATTTTAAAAAATATATTAAAGTACTTCTGCATACTTGGAATCTAACATCCTTACGCGCTGGATCCGCATACTTTCTCTGTCTATCTTTAGCAGCAAGCAACCTTTTCTGAACTAATTTGACTGTCTCGTGCAACTGTTGTACCAATTCTGGGCCTAGAATCTTTCCTTCTCCTACTTCTTCCCAACTTTTCGGTGATCTACATTTTCGTCCGTATAAATCTTCGTATGGTGGCATGGCAATACTGGAGTGATAGTTGTTGTTATAGGAGAATTCTACCAATGGCAAATGGTTGTCCCAACTTCCTGTAAAATCGATTGCACAACTACACAACATGTCTGCGATTGTTTGAATTGTCCATTCGCTCTGACCATCAGTCCGCGGATGATACGCCGTACTCATGTTCAACTTTGTGCCAAGACTTTCTTGAAATTACTTCCAGAATCTCGACTTAAATCAGGGATCTCTGTCCGAAACTATCGATACGGGCACGCCGTGTCTTAGTACGATTTCACGCACATACATATGAACCAATCTGTCCAATGACGACTTCTCATTAATTGGAAGAAAATGCGCCGACTTCGTAAGGTGATCAACTATAACCCATATAACGTCATGTCCGGATTTCGTTCACGGTAGTCCCACTATAAAGTCGATAGCAATGTTTTCCCATTTCCATTCTGGAATCTTTATGGGCTGAATTAATCCGCTTGGTCTTTGATGTTCTGCCTTTACTTTCTGACAAGTATAAAACTTCGCAACCCATTCTGCCACTTCTCGCTTCATAGTTGGCCACCAAAAGTTTTGCTTCAAGTCTCGATACATCTTGGTGCTTCCCGGATGGATTGAAAATCTTGAATTGTGGGCTTCTTGCAAAATCTCATTCTTCAATTCAGGTACATGAGGAATCCAAATTCTTGAGGAAAACCTTAGTATACCTTGCTCATCCCTTTGAGTACCAATCTCTTCTCCAGTTAGCTGATTTTTCTCTTGCTTCATTACTTCTTCCTGACATTTCTTTATCTTTTCCAATAATGTTGGCTGAAAAGTCATTGTACGACAAACCTCTTCAACTATCCCACAATCACAAAGTTCCACTCCAAATCTCTTAATCTCTTCCGACAATTCTTTTGGTATTGCTATCATATTCAATCTTTCCTTCCTACTCAAAGCATCGGCTATAACGTTTGCCTTTCCTGGATGATAATTTATCGAGCAATCATAGTCCTTAATCAATTTCAACCATCTCGTTTGCCTTATATTGAGATCCTTCTGAGTGAAAACATACTTTAAACTCTTGTGATCCGTGTAGATCTCACACTTTTCTCCGTAGAGGTAATGTCTCCAAATCTTAAGTGCGAATACTATGGTTGCTATTTCCAAGTCATGTGCAGGTACTTTAATTCATGCGGTTTTAACTGTCTTGACGCATACGCGATCACCTTATTGTGTTGCATTAGCACACAACCCAATCCTATATGTGAAGCATCATTGAAAATCACAAAGTTTCCTTGATCGTCTGGTAGTACTAACACCGGAGTTGTAACCGACCTCTGCTTCAACTCTTGAAAGCTATCCTCACATTCTGCATTCCATTCGAACTTCTGATTCTTCCTAGTTAACTTAGTCAATGGCGTGGCGATTATTGAAAAATCCTTGACAAATCTTCTATAATATCCCGCCAATCCTAGAAAACTTCGCACTTTCGTAGGTGTCTTTGGCCTCTCCCAACTCATAATCGCCTCAATCTTTGCCGGATCTACTTTAACTCCTTAATCTCCAATAACGTGTCCCAAAAATTGAACTTCCTTTAACCAAAACTCATATTTAGAAAACTTGGCATACAACTTCTCTTGTCGGAGTATCTCCAATGCTATCCATAGATATTGCTTATGTTCTTCTTCCGACTTTGAATAAATAAGGATGTCATCAATGAACACCACTACAAACTTGTCCAAATACTTTTTAAATACCCGGTTCGTCAATTCCATAAATGCTGCCGGGGCGTTAGTCAAACCAAAAGGCATTACTAAAAATTCATAATGTCCATATCTTATCCTGAATGCTATCTTTGGGATGTCTTCTTCTTTGATCTTTAATTGATGGTATCCTGATCTTATGTCAATCTTTGAAAAGCACTTTGCTCCTTTCAACTGATCAAATAGGTCATCTATTCTTGGTAGCGGGTAACGGTTCTTAATCGTCACCTTATTCAACTCCCGATAATCTATACATAATCGCATACTTCCATCTTTCTTCTTTACAAACAGAACAGGTGCTCCCTATGGCGACGTACTTGGCCGTATCACTCCTTTGTCCAACAATTCTTGTCGTTGGATCGCCAACTCTTTCATTTATGATGGTGCCATCCTATATGGGGCCTTCGAAACTGGTTCCGTGCCCGGAGCAAGGTTGATCTCGAACTCGATGTGTCGATCTGGCGGTAAGCCTCGTAGTTCTTCTGGAAACACATCTGGGAATTCGTTGACTACGGGGATATCTTCTATGCTGAGGTTGTCCCTTTCTAAATCCACTACATAAGCTAGGAATGACTAGCAACCTTTCCTAAGCAACTTTTTATCCTGGACGATTGTAAGAAACAGTTGCTCTTACCTCTGTCCCTTAAATACTACTTTCTCTCCACTCTCCGTCTTTAAATACACCTTCTTGGACTTACAATTAATCTGAGCGTTATTCTTCCCTAACCAATCCATGCCTAAAATTATATCGAACTCCCCCAACTTAAAGAGTATCAAGTCGGCTGAAAATTTATACCCCGAAATATTAATCTCATACTTTGGACATAGTTGACTCACAAGAATCTTCTCTTGATTCGCAATTACCACATTTACTACCTCGTTCATAACCATTTTATCACATTGAAGTTTATGAACAAAAGTTTCTGATATGAAAGATCTCGTCGCTTCAGAATCAATCAATACTTTAGCCTCGACATTATTTAGTAAAAGTGTACCTGCTATCACCTCAGAATTCTGAACAGCGTCCTTCATTTTTAAATCGAATGTCCTCGCTGTTGCTTGGAAGTTGTTGTAGGTGGTGGAGGTAAGGCCAATACCTCAGCTGGCACGCTTGCACTAGTACTTGCCACGTTCATCAGAGCTTTGACTGATCCGGTTGACTTGCACTCCCTAGCTATGTGTCCAGTCTTTCCATACTTGTAGCATGTAATTCCCGGCTTCGGCATTTTACACTTGTTAGCCAAATGTCCCTTTTGATTGCACCTATAGCATGTCATGCTCAGCTTATTACACACTCCGGGGTGCCTTCTTCCACAATGCTTGCATTCTAGTCTCTGAATCTGTTTTCTCCAACTTGTTCTTGGCTTGCCTGGTTGTTCCCCTTTGATTCTTGTCTTTTGCTCAAATTTCCCTTCTTCTGAAAATTTCCTCCTTTGTGGAATCCAATCCTTTTTACATCCTGTCTTATGAGTTTCCGGCTTCAGACTTTTCTCCATAGAATGGAACCTTCCTCTTCTTGTTATCCCTTTCCTTCCTTGACTGCATCCCATTACTCTCAATCAGAGCAACTTTCTACACTACGCCTGCATAAGTATCAAGCTCAAACATAGCCACTCTATCTCTGATCCAAGACTCTAATCCTTGTTGGAATCTCTTTGCTTTTTCCTCCTCATTGCTGGTATACTTTGTCACAAACCTTGACAGCTCTGTGAACTTCTTCTCATACTCCAGTACAGACATACTCCCTTGCTTCAATTCAAGAAATTTAAACTCCATCTGATTCTGCATGTACTTAGGGTAATACTTTTCCAGAAATAACTTCTTAAATCTTTCCCAAGAAACTTGCTGATTTGCTTCCATATCTTTCACTGAATCCCACCAATAGATGACTTCGCCCTTCAGGAAGTAAGTAGCATATGGTGTCTTCTGATCGTCCCCTAACTGTACCAATTCAAAAGCCCTTTCCATTTCCTTAATCCATGTGTCAGCTATTACTGGATCAGTGGTATCATGAAATGCAGGTGGATTCATATTCTGAAAAGCTTTGAAAGTAACAACTTGTCGAGGTGGTACTGGTGGATTAGGTGGTTGGTGTGGTTCACGGTTATCTTGGTTTTTAAATTATTGTTGAAGAGTTAGTTGTTGTTAAGCTATAACGTTTGTTTGCTGTTGTAAGGTTTCCAGTAATTGAAGAATATTAGGATCTGTGGTAGATGTGGTTGTTGGGATCTTCTTTTTGGGTGGCATGATCCTGAAATAAAAGTTATGTCAAAACAGGTATGAACAATGAGATGATTCGAGGGTGTCACATGGCATTCTTGTTCACATATGAGGTCAAATTTTAATTTAAACGAATAGGGTGATGCATATAAAGGCACAAAATAACAGTTGAAAGTAAACGGAACGATAATGCATAATAATTGAAATTTAAAGGTCAAGATACATCAAGATTAGAATAAAGTCTGAATCTAGGAATAACATGCTTATTTAAAGGAAACAACAGGGAATTCTACAAAGTCCAACAATATAACATCATGAAAGGTAGATAATGGAAAGAACTAAGGCTCCACTCTTTCAGAATGGGGTTTGGTAGTCTTCTCCTCTCGAAGCGTCTTCACAATACTCTGGAGCTCGTCCACCACCATCTGGATGATATACTGGCTGGTACGGTCTCAGAGCGATGGCATCCCCTCAAGCTTAGTGTTGACGTACTGAACCAAAGTCTCAAGTCTCGCAGTCATCTGCTCCTTAGGCTTCCCTTCATAGTTTCGGCTGTCCGGATACACGTTCTTCACGATCTAAAAGTCGGTAGTACTTGCCCTGAAGTATGTCAAACTCGCACCTCAACTCAGAATATACGGAGAAAGCAATAGTGTCATCCGACCCAGAGGATGACGCGGAGTGCGCCCTTTGCTGACAAACCATACATAGATATATATAAGAGGAGTATTAATAATAATTTACTTAACCTACTCTCTCGCATAATATCTATAACTTATATATATATCATATAACCTATTTGGGCTGTCCAGGGACTCTAAACCTGGCTCTGATACCAAAACCTGTCACGCCCTCAACTTGACAATACATATTATACAAATTATTACAATACTTAACAAAAGAAAGTAAACACAATCGAATCCAAGATCTTACAGTTTAGGGTTTGGAACAGCCTAACACTATTAACTATTACAAACTGATTTTTAATATCGAGTCCTCACACAAAACTATCTCTTATTCTACCTGAGCTCAAACATACGCATCAGCATCACAAGTCTTACGTGCTGTCTGCTTGAATCTAACCATAGCTGCTAGCTGTAATATCAGGGTGAAAATAAGTAGTGAGCCAAATGCTCAACAAGTGCTATAAAATAAAATAAGATAAAAGAATAACAATGTGAAGATAGAGCTAATAATAACAAGAGATGGACTGTTGGG
Source organism: Apium graveolens (assembly GCF_009905375.1). Taxonomy (NCBI): domain Eukaryota; kingdom Viridiplantae; phylum Streptophyta; class Magnoliopsida; order Apiales; family Apiaceae; genus Apium; species Apium graveolens. Next base: position 222,497,083 of record NC_133652.1, read on the forward strand.
TGATGGCATCATTTGTTTGTATCAAAACATTTCCAAAATCATTTCTTAATCAAAAACCATTTTATGACGCTACGGATTACAGCCGGTGATCAGCCGCGAAGTAATCCCGAACCTCGCTGGGTTCTAAAACATTAATGGGATCCCTAGGCAACTTTTAAGCCTATAATTTAAGTGCTGAAAGGACTTGCGTCTCAGTCCAGATCCACTATTTAAAGAAAACATTTGTCCCCCTTTGGGGACTGAAAATCCAAATTTTTAATCATTTCAAAAACTGATGCCAATTGACAATTAATTTCTTAAACAGTAAACATCTTTATCAAGGGCTATAAATCCACTTTAAAACACTCGGAATATAACCACTAGGGCCATAATCCACTAGACTTTACTCTATCAGGGTAATTGAAAGGGTTTCTATATACAAGGACTTTGACAAGGAGATTTAGTAAGGCTACCGGATAATATGAAAGAGTAATGCCAGACTAGACTTAAAGCAATGGTTTCAAATAAGGTATAAGTATTAAAATATCAAGAAGATTAGCATCACTGGCTCCAGGTATGGTATAGGTATTAAAATACAAAGAAAGTGATCATCAGCTCAAGGTATAACAGGGTATCACGCTTTAGGGTAAGGATAGGGTTATCAAACAATCATTAACAATCTTTAAGGAATGAATGGATTTTAGGCTTCAAGCTGAGGTTACTGAGTATAACTTACACATGGTTACGCTTACTTTGGTACACTAGCATAATATGACATTTTGATCTACTTGCATAACAATCTTCAAATAAGGTTAAATTACTTGCAATCGACACTTGAGGGTTCATGGTATTTCTATATAATATGAAGATAAATTTGAAAACCCCTTGGTTCATGTATATCAAGGTAAATCAGAATACTCGCATCATATTTAGGAACTAGTTATCACATACTTGCAGTGTAAATGAAAAAAATGGCAGGTTGAATCACTTGCCTTGAAAAAGGCTGGACTGGACTGGCAGGTAGGAGCAACTGGAAGCTTTACTCAATCTTTATGGAAATTTTACCCTCATCTCAAAATCCTACACAAATAATAATAACCTCATTATAATATATTCTCACCAACTCAACCTATTTGCAAACCGAAATTAAACCCAATGGCACTTAGGCCTATATACACGCAATTTACAATCACCTTATAAACATAATAGTACACATAGCCACATATGCTCACATACCATATTTAAGTACCAAATAATATCACACACACCATATTGCAACACTAGGCTTAAATGATCTCGCTCCACATACTTAAGTCACTTGGTCTCTAAACTAGACAAAATCTCCAAATTTTGGCTTCCTACTCGAAGTGCCTTTATTAAACCATCCAATTCCTATTGACCTTAATTTGGGCCTTTCACTCTACTTACTTTATGCTATCTTGAAACTATGGTGGTCAACCTAGGCCTCACTCATAAGTGCTCTAAAACTATGTGGTAAGTGAAGGTGCTTATAATGGTAAATTTCAGAATGACATCTAAGGTTTCTTGGGTGCGTTTGACACTCTTACACTTCAAATTTTCCTTCAAAACTTCTACACTAGACTCTTCTGATCATAAGGAAACTCCCAAACTTGATGTGGCTCAAGGGCTAGCTTGGGCCTCCCTAGGCCTAAGCTTAAAGTCCATGATTCCCATGTTTTGCTAGACAGATTTGGTGTTTCCACTCGTGCACCTAACCAAACGTCTTACAAACCTCCAACAAACACCTAAAACCTATTGTATACTCCTAGTGCTAGCTTCTGGTGTCTTGGGCCTCAAAGTGCACAACAATGACAAGGTCAAATATCACTCTAAACCTCAGGGTACCAAACTGATTTTCTGCAGAAACTAATACTCTCCTTTCACCAAGATTCTTACTTAACAGACCCAATAAACAACAACCAAAAACCCAAACCAAACTTTAACTAAGGTTTTCTACTGAACTAACTCCTTTACACTCAAAATAAGCTTAGTGGAGATCATCCTCACCTAAGGTGCAACATAGCAAAATAAATGTTAACACATTACACAAATTACAAGTCATCAATTTTTTGAAAACGACAAGTTATATCTTCTTTATAAATATATATGCATTAACATCACATATCAAGGAGCACAAATCAAGTTTAATATCTTAACCCTACTGAAATTAAGGCTTACTAACAAAAATCAATCCAAATGATCAAAAACTTTCAAAAATCATGAGTGGTTTACATGCATGCATGCCTTCGAATATTCAAACCAAAACAATATGGTTTCCAAAATAAATTTTATCATAAAATCAATATGCAAGCCTAGCATAAGCTATAACTAAATGATCACTTATCATGCAAAGGGTTTTATCAAGTTTTTGCTACCTCACCACCAAAAACACATAAGAATGAAACAAGGCAACAAAACAACCTCAAGAACCATTCATTCGGCTCCCTCAAGGTCATGGACGAATGAAATAGAAGGGAAATGACCATTAAAATCAAGAGCCTCATTCTCATGACTTGGAATTTCACCATTCCTTGTAGTTCCCTCAAAATACAACTTTAAATCCATGAGAATCAAGATTGTACTTTGAGTTCCAACTAAAACTTTGACATGCAAGCTCAAAACTTAAACTTTTCACTCAAAACTCTTTGGATTATATATGATCAAGATATAAGAAGTAACATTTACTTGAATGGGAGATAGATGCTTGAATGAAAAATGAAAGAAAAGAGGGGGTGGGGCTCGGCCAAAAGAGCCGAGAGGGAGGAGGTCCGAGGGGGGAAGGAGGAGAAAGAAAGGGGTGGAATGGTGGAGTGAAAGTGGAGTGATCATCACACTTGCTTGGTTTTTATGCTTTTGATTTGACCAAAAGTGAGTGGATTTAGGAAATGGCAAGAGTAACCTTCTAGCTAAAGTTAGGTAAATTTGCATGCAAGGACAAAGTGGTAACTTGGCTAGTAGAATGAAAGTGAGTGGGGTTGGAAATGCCTTCTTTTCCCTTTAGTTGAATGGAAGAGTATTTGCATGCAAGGGTAACCATGTAATTTGTTAATTACTAAGCAACTAATTTTCAAAGATTTATTTTTTTATAAAATAAAATAAAAGTTCAAAAATTATAAAATTTATAACATAAAAATAACTTGGATTCTTAGAAATTTTATGAGATCACTTTTGAAATTTGTGAATGAAATAATTTTTAAAAGAAAATTTTCCAAGGTATAGAATATTCCTTATAAATCGAAAATAAGGGCAATTAATAAAACTCTTGCTTTGAAAAATTTATATTCTACATAAAGCAATTTATAATGCATAAATTTCCATTCACATAAACGTACAATTATTAAGTATATTTATAATCGACTCTAATATTATACAGAGTTCACAAATAATATTACACAAAATGCTGGTTGTAATATACTTAATACAAAGCTTATATATCAGAAATAATATTACACAAAATGCCGGTTGTATTATTTGAGCAAAGCTTGGGAAAGCTGGGTCAATTGAAAAGATTACATATCAGAAAGGAATGGAGTTATTTCTTTGACTGCATCACCAAGGCATTCACAAATAAATTCTGCAACTTTGATGTTATTCCCATTCCGAGTCAGCAAATCGGGTATGCTCTTATAAATCAAACTCATTTTGATTATGCAAGTGCTGCGCTAGGTTTATAGGGGATAGGATGACAGAAGATAGGAATGTAGTATATTTTGGTAGATTCTGTCAGCTTATATATAGTTTCTGTTGTGTTGATGAACCCCAACTAGCCAGTAACTCAATTTCACCTTTTAAGCTTGCAAAAAGGGCCTTTAATGACCTGTTAAACTCTGATATCAAGCAGAGAGTTTTGAGACCTTTACAAATCCCTCAATCAGTAAAACAAGTCTTGGTAAATGCTGATCCAGAAACCTATACAACTTTATATCCTGATGTCCAACCCACCAACACACAACAACCATCAGTACCTACTCCTGTCACTCAACAACCACTCACATCAGAACATGCCAATCAACCATCAACACATACTCCAATGAAGCCTTCTTCTTCTAGAGCAAAGAGGACAAAGACTATACCTCAGATACAACAAAAGAGAAGGAAAATGATTTTGAGAGATGAATCTGATGATGAGGCACATGTTCAACCATCAGAACCTGTTGCTGAAGCAGCTGATGAAGTTTCTCCTTAGAAAACAAAAGAAACTGGGAGTTCTAGGCCACTCAAAAGGCTTAGAAAGATAAATTCTGATGACAAAGCTCCTCAAGTCTCTCCACTCTTGAAGAGATTGAAGAAACAAAGAGCTAACAGGGACATAGGTGAGTCAGATTCAGAGGATGTGGAAGCAGCAACTAAGGAAGGGGATCAGGAATCTCTGATCCTAAAGGAGCCAATTATGATTGAATCCCTTCCATCTACACAACCAGAATTTGCTGAAGCTACTGAATCTACACCTCCACTGTCACCAATTCAAGCTGCAGAAACTGCTCAAGACAGAGTGCCTACACCTCCTGTGTCTCCTATCATTGATCCATTACATGCTGAAGACTTAGGTACAAGTGATGAAATAGATATTCATAACTTGGTTGTTCCTGAGGTTCTGTACTTGGAAGCTCCAACCATTCCTCAACATACTCCACCAATAACACCACTTTTAGATGCTGATTTTAATGCAGATATTCCAACAACACCTCTTCTGAATCTAGATGATGAAGATCAGTTATTAGGTGATCATCAGAATTTGGATGTTGATCAGAATTTACTGACAGAATAGCACTTAGAGGATGATCAGCATTTAGATACAGATGATTTTGAAACCTCTATAGCCTCACACACTATTCTTTTATCAGAGGATGCTGATTCTGCAGACTCTGTAAGTTCTAATGCTGTAAATGTTGACACTACTGGTGAAGCTACTACAAATCTATATGCTAATGCAGCTGGTCCTTCTGGACATGCACCTCAACAAGTTCTAGCCAAAGCTGATTTAATCAAGAACTTTGTTAGAGAGGATGTACCAGTACCTTGGAGTGAAACTCCACGAGGAAAATAATGGATCAAGGAGTGGAACAAAGTTGATTTTGTTCCTACTACAAATATTCTTGTTGAGCACCTGGATAAAGCTGATGAGATGCTGGTGAATGATGACTTCAAAGCACAACTCAGAGTTACTGCATTGAGTACAAGGCAACTTCAAGGTCAACACTCAATAACTCAAGCCAAGGTAAACAAAATTTAAGAAACCCTGATTCAGCAAGACATGAATGTCAAATTGGAAAAGAACAGGTTTTTTAAGCTAGCCTTTGACCGCATTGGGTATATAGAAAAGACTCAAGAAAAGCAGCAAGCTCAAATATCTGATATTTTAAAAAATCAAGCTTCTCAACAAGATCAACTCAATGAAATCCAAAACTCTGTGGAATTGCTTGTCTCTCTCCTTCTACCAGAAGATGCCAAAAAGGGGGAGAAAGTGATTAAGTCCAAATGTAAATCTGATCAACCACTGAAGGGTAAGGATGATGATAATGAAGACCAGGGAAACTCTGAAAGGGGTAGAGGTCATGGTCAAGGCAAAGGCTCTTCATCTAGAAAAGCAGGAACTTTTACACAGAGATCAAGTTCTGATGCTGATAGAAGAAAAAGTTCTGATAAGCAAGTTCTGACTAAGCCTGATGTTCTGATACAGGGTGAGAGTCAAGAATCACAGAAGTTTATGAAGACACTGAAGCTTAAGGGGAACGAAACATCAGTCTACTATCAAGACCCCAAGTTACAGAAGCTGGATGAAGAAATTTCAAAAAGACTATTTCTCAAAGACAATCCAGGAATGGACTTTGAAAGTCTGAAGGAAGAAGAAGCCGGACTTAAAGCAGAAAATGTCAAGTTAAAGTTAATAGCTCAAGTCATTGCAAAGAAACCACCTAAGCCTAAGGGCATTGTGATCAAAGAGAGGACAGATACTGAGGCATTTAAGGTCAAGTCCAAATCATAGGTGGAAGTTGATCCTAGATCCAAGGGTAATGCAAAAATTGATGAACCTGTAAAGATATATATGCCAATCATGGATCTGGAAGCAAAATCTGATGAAGATACTAGTCTGATTTTGAAGAAGAAGAATATTCAAACAACCTCTGACAGAGCTCATGTTGTTCAGTATCAGGACTTAGTAAATTTTGATATTACAATGAAGCAAGCAACCTCTGACAGAGCTCAAGTTGTCTTGATATCAGAAGATAAAGAAAAGGAAACCTCTGACATTGCTCATGTTAAACCTTCAAAAATTCTACTACCTGGGTTTACTAAAGCTCAACAGTCTACTCAACCTTTAAAGACTACATCAAGTGGTTTTGAAGCAAGAGTTATTCGAGGGAAGGAAGCTAGAGACAAATCAGGATTGGGTAGTTCTGAAGAAAAGAGAATAAATAATACTACCTCTGATCCAACCTCTTTGAGTGAACCAGGAGTAGGAACAACTCCTGAAAGATTGAATCAACTGGTGTCTGTACAAATGGTTTACCACTCTGTATTGAAAGAAGATATCATGTTATATTTTATGACAGATGTGAGGGTATTCCAGATTAGAAAGAATGCTATTCGTTTGAAGTACTTTGAAGAATTGCAACATGTGTTATTTCTACTTCAAGTGAAAAATAGGTCAACAGATGGTGCTGCCAGTTACTTAAAATCTGATATTCAAAGGCAGAAGAAACTTTACTCTGTAAAGTCTAACATACCATACTATCCTAAGTACAGAGCTCACAATGGTGATATTGTTGAGATGAAGCCTAATACTGGCAAAATCACTACATTTCTTGGTATTAAGGGACTTGAATTCAATCTAGAGTCTGATAAAGCCTATGTCATCAGACTGGATCAGGAGATAAGGAAAGCAAAAATAAATTATCTCAGGGCTGCTATCTTTCAGACAGGTGAAGATACAGTTGAATTTAAAGATGCAAAAAGGAGGATGCAGAATGAACTTGAATATGCTGAGATGAGTCTGTTAAAGAACTATCTCAGAACAACTCCCGACATTAAAGAGATCACACACTGAAGCCAAGTCAAGAACTACAGCTGATAAATTTTGAAGTATATATAGGCTAAAGCTGATATCAAACTTTAAGGATGGTAAAAGCTATAAAGACTGTGAGTTGTAGTTATTTAATCAAATTCTCATATGCATTTATACTTAATGTTTTTGACATCGTCAAATATCTATTGAACTTGTATATTATGCTAATTTACAAGTTGGGGGAGATTGTTAGATATATTTGTGATGTCATGTCTAATAATGATTTGTGTTTAGTTTTCAGATCTTGACTAACAGGACAAATCAGGACTTAACTGGAAATCAGTACTTATACTGAAGTCAGAACTTAAGATATCAGAACTTAAGTTATCAGAACTTAAGTTATCAGAACTTAAGATATCAGAAGATATTTATCAGTAGATAATACCAGGACTTAAGAAGACATTAAGATAAGGAAGGCGGCTGATTGAAAGGAAGAAAGATCAATACTAAAATAAGAAGAGATATGCATGGAGAAGAATTCTATGAAGAATAGAAGACTTGGAGGAAAAGATAACTAGTTGATATATTTTAGGATACAGAATCATATTCGATATCAATTAGAAGATTATCTTGTAACTATGTGTCTATATAAACACAGCGTAGGGCTACACTATATGTGTTATCTTAATTGAGAATATTATTTATTCTAACCCTAGCAGCTCTCGGGACATTTGTTCATCATTGAGAGAGAACGGTTCCATTGCAATACTGTTTTATTAATAAGATAATTATGTGTTTCATACTTGTGTTCTTAATTTGATTTGATTGTAGTATACACTGTATTCAACCCCCTTCTATAGTGTGTGTGACCTAACACGGGACATAGCGTATAATTATCTTTATCAATAAATGATTATTATGTGATTAAAATGTGAATTTTTAATGAATTATCTGATGATTGAGGTTGTTATGTGGATATTTATATGTGGTAAGTATAAGTATGTTAATTTTATTATGTCTAGAATAAAATATAGATAATTAAGATATTTTCCGGTAATTTTTGGAGTGTTATATGATTTTATTTATTAATTATTTTCTGAATAATTACAAAACTATTTTATAAAGCCGGGAATCGCCCAACTTCAACCATTTTTACGTTTTTACAACCCGGAATTCTTTCGAAAACTCCTTTCTAACCGAATCTGGTAATTTTGGATATTTTCCGTGTTTTAACTTTTTCGATCCGGATTACGGTTTGACCCGTATGCGTCCCGGCACAAAATTTTCGATACGATAATCATTTTGATAAATCAACAAAACCCGTATTCTCGAAAGACGGGATAGTATTACGTTATTTTCGTATAAAGTGTTTTATAAGAAGTCCGGTTGGGATAATTATCCAATACGGGTATCAAATCGGATCATTTTTGCAGTTACTTAGCGGTTAAATAACTAATTTATCGATCCAATACGATCCAACATGAACCAATATTCCATATATATAAATATCCTATTTTTTATTTCATTTTATTCGTATAATCATAATCAATCAATAAAAATAAAGAATTTACAGAGAAAACCCTAATTATTCGTTACGTTCTTGAAAATCAAATTCACAAACGAAGGCGTTATCGAAATCCGATTCGGGCGTGCCATATATCAAATCGAAGCTCTCGAAAAGTTATTTCTGAATCAATCAACAATTTTTGTGCAGAAATCAAGGTGATTTTCTTATTTAGTTATTTTAATTTGAATTAATTAAGGATTAAAATATGAATTTTTGTTCTTGATGTTGTTTGTGTGAATTTATGCTAGAATCATGTAGATCTTTTCTTCTTGATCATTTTGGTATATTATATGACAAATTTGAAGTTCAATAAAATGCTCAAAATTGAGTTTGATTCTCGAAATACAAAAATTAGGGTTTATGAACTATGAATGTTCTTAATTGATTTTTAGGCGTTTTTAATCTAGGGGTTATTGATTTAAATTGATTAAACCAGCTTATAGATCGTGAAACAAGGAATCAATTTGGGTATATGTGATTAATGGAGGATAACTGGAAGGTGTTCACCGGAAAAAACGAGTGTGACGGCGTCAGAAAGTTCGACCGGATTTTCTTGCCAATCCCACGCATCGTTTGATTGAAATAATACTGCAAATGTGTTTCTGAAAGCAAGGGGGTTGATTTCTGTTAATTTGGTGGCGTTTTGGGTAGTTTATCAGTCGCCAGAAAGCTTGGTGGCCGCCGTTAATGGCGTCGGGCCACCGGAGACGACGATCAAGGAAGATGACGTTGAAAAATTACCGTTTAGCCCTTAAGTTTCTCTGATTTACAAAAAAAAACGTATTTCAGTTTAAAAATTTACATAAAACTGATTTATGTTTAAATTATTTACAAAATGGTATTTTCTTTTTATAATTATTTTCAGAAAATTATTTAATTATTTTAAAATTCTAAAAATTAATATTTTTAATTCTGAAATTTTTTCTAATCAAAAAAAAATCTTAATTATTTAAATAATTAATTTTAGTTGATAATTAATTATTTGATTAGTCAATTAATTTAAATATTAATTGAATAATTAATTTAATTAGTTATTAATTAATTTTAATTGATTATATAATTAGATTTAATTATTTATTTCGGACTTAAAAATTCTGAAAAATAGTTTCGAGCTTTAAAATGTTATTTTAAATTATTGTCAAGGCTCGATAATTATTATTAAATTATTTTAAAGTCCAATTCGGGTGTTCGAACCCTGTTATTTAAATATAAAATATTTCAGAGACCCGTTTTAATTCGGAAAAATTTTCAAAAATTCGTATTAAATAGACATTTCGTCCGTTTAATATGAAACGAACACGTCTAGACTCAGAAAAATATTCCGCTTCCAATTAAAATACTTTCAAAACCTAAATTCTTTTGTATCAAAAGGTCGTTTGTTTTGCAAATCATTCAGAGTCAACTATTGATCAATAAATACCCTTTTTGACCCGATTTCAATTCTAAAATTATCGAGATCTATCTTTTGGCTATTCAACTTATGTGTTACATGAATAACATGAGTATGTACCCTATGTGTACGTGTTATGTGAATTATGAATTAACGTGTCTATTAAATTTTATATGATTAAAGATGATCCTTATCTGTTACTATCGGTCGGGTGGGTGATAAGGATAAACGTATAGACTAGAAAATTATATATTGTCAATTAATTAAATGGTATCTTTTATGATAGATACACATAGTTCGAGGCATTCAAAGATAGACAAAGATTGTAAAAGTAAAGCCTGATTACGTGTAGTAATGAAACGAGTGGATACAGAATAGAGATAAACCTAAAATGGTGATTGACAAGAAAGGTCTGGTAGCCTGTCAAGGGAAATACAGATACATCGGGACTGAGTGATATGGAAAATAGTTAAAGATCATAGGGTTATCAACTGAGGCAAGTATTCTTAAACTTTCTTCTAAAATACTGCAAATATTTCTTCATTCCTATTCTAAGTTCAGAATAGTTAAATATTTTTATATTTCGCTGCAATTACTCTTATTTATGCAAGTAACTCTTTGATCTTGTTCCTTGATTATCGATTGATCTCTTGAGCAAATACCCATTATTTCGGGTTATTTGCGAACCCTGAATCAACATATTTTGAAATCAAAGTGATTTAACATCAAAATACTCTACGGACTGGATGGTTATGATGAGGGCCAGGAATGAGCTGGACCCTAAGGGCCAGAGATGGCTGGACCCTTGATTATTAGGCCATAGTTCCTGGGTACCCTATAAGTCGGTGGGTCTATTCAGTTGGGTATAGATCTGTACTATATCCTAACTGATCAACAGGTTATAGTGCATATGTTGGTTCTAGTGTCCAGTCTAATTTATTGTTGATAACCATTAACGACATTCCTTCTTGGAAAGTTTATGATTGCAAAAACAAATAAAGATTTAATTCAAGAAATAAATTAGTGAAACTTTCACTGTTCTTTTACAGAGAAATGTGATTTATGATTAAAGGCCAATAAGGGCCGATGTTTTATTCGCTCAACTGTTTTATATAAATAAAGTGTTTTGAAATCAGTTAAAGACTGTTTCCATAAGTTTCTTTGATTTAATATCTGGAAACAAATTATGATACTTGCTGGGCATTTTCGGCTCACTCTTGCTTTGTGGATTCTTATTTCTTTCAATATCAAATAAGGACAAGAGTGAATAACTTTTAATAGACAGCAAAAGTGGAGAGGTTCCAACTGAAAGAATTTGGAGGTGTCAGAGTGAATAATACAAGGAAGTTAGTAAAAAGGTAATGAAATTGTATTTAGTTATTGTAATTTTCAGAAGGTTAGATTCTTGTTTCATACCATAAGCTGTAACTGATCCCAAATAATGAGGGGTTATCTGTATTTATTTTAATATATATGTTTATATTATTTAAAGTTGTTTAGTGACACCCATCCTGACCCCGGATTTGGGGATGTTATAGTTTTTCTTGCACAGTAAGGATGAAACATCTGAAATTCTCTTGGATCATCTGAGACTGATTGAAAATAGCACAAAGTACAAAGTGCAAATTCTGAGGAGTGATAATGGGACTGAGTTCAAAAATAGCAAGATGGATGAGATATGCAGATACAAGGGAATCTCTCAACAATTCTTAGCACCTGGAACACCTCTACAAAATGGTGTTGTGAAAAGGAAAAACAGGACGCTTATTGAAGTTGGTAGGACTACACCAGTGGAAGCTAATCTACCAACATACTTTTGGGCTGAAGTTGTCAACACTGCCTGTTATATTTAGAATCTAACTCTGATCAATAGACATGGATTAACTCCTTATCAAATGATCAAGGAAAAGAAGCCAAACTTAAAGCATCTACATTTATTTGGATGCAAGTGTTTTGTTCAAAGAACACATCCTGAAATGCTTGGAAATTTGACAGAAAAACTGATGAAGGCATTTTTGTTGGATATCCTTCATCAAAAGCCTACAAAGTTTTTAATATGAGAATGAGGACAATTGTTGAATCATTTCATGTTTCCTTTGATGACAAGAAGATCATTGGAATTGAAGAAGACTCGCATGAAGAACTTGTATGTGCAAATAAAAGACTTAAGTAAGGAGATAATTCAAATTCTACTTATGTGTCCAATTCTGTTGACAAGTCAAATCCTGATGACGATTCTAATCCTGATTCAGTGTTAGTTCATGATGATCCACATATTGTGGGGGAGCAACATCCACAGATAGAAAGTGATGATTCTAGTGATTCATATTTTGATGATGACGATAAACTAGAAAATACAGGATCAACTGGAAATTCTTTAAATATGACAGATGATAGCTCATCAGGAGGTAATCATTCAACTGAAAATGAAAATCAGTCTGGTAAACAGTCTTCAAACAGAAGCTCTTCTCAATCAGGAACAGAAAGCATTGATACATGGGGAGCTTCACATGGAAATGATAGCACAAATGCAGGTAGGATGAGAAGGAAAATTAGAGCTTGTGTTAAGCTGGTTGATGAATCATTAGACACTGAGAGTGACAATGATGGTCCAGTTATATTCAAGAAGCCTGCTAGACTAGTGGAGGTTACCGGTGTTAATGCAGAAGAAGACCAAAGTTTAATTCTAGCTGCTAAGCCTAAGAAAAGAAGACTGATGAAGGCAGTATAAAAGGCTCAGAAGAAGTTAGGTGGTCTTACAGTGTTGGATGATATTGCCCTGGATCAGGAATCTACACATCCTGACAAATTATTGTCAAATCCTGACAAGTCTCGTGCAATTTCTGACAAGATAGTGACAATTCCTGATCAGAGAGTTATTAAATCTCAAATAGCCAAGATAGTTGAAAATGCTAAGGAAGTTGGTCTACAGAAGTCTATCAAGAGAAAAGCACATACTTCCACAGTTTATCAAGGTAAAAGACCAAACTTCAATCACCACAGAAGGGGTATAGTACACAAGAACCATCTTCTCAAAGTTAAAATACACCTGTTAATGCCCCAGCTACACAAGAACCACCTGCTCAAAGTTTAGGCACATGCATAACATCACATCTGACTATTCCTGACATTGCTCAAAGAAGTCATGTTTCTGTGGCTGATGATATTTTGAAGACATTACAAGACACGGAAGCTCATCAAAAGAACATTGCTGGATTGGATGTTATTATCAATGATCCTATCTTTGAGGGAAGCACACAAGAACCTTCAATTTAAAGGATTGAAGAAGCTTCTACAGCTCAAGTCACACAAGAACCAACAGTTCAAAGTACTGTTTCCAATTTAGTATCAAATCCTAATATGGGGTCAATTAATGACAAGAAGCACATTCTTGACATAAGGACAATTCCTGATGAAGTTGTTCCTGATTCTACAAATCCAGATGTAATAATCACTTCTCAAGATAAGATTGAAGCCATCTTGGTACAACCACTCACGGCTATCCAATGGTTTATACTACTCAAGGTACAAATTCTTTAGACTCTATTTTATCTGATGACATGAATATGATTAGACCTTTACAAAGGAATACCTCTAGTCATATGATCACATACAACTTTTCTCAGCCACCTCTTATTTCTGTAGTACAAACTTATCTGAGCTTTTCATGTGAGAATGAGAGAAAATATTTAGCGAAAATAGAATTAAAGAGAGGCGGATCCTTACTTTGGAAAATGAGAGGTAGATGAGTGTCAGGATTTAGTTAATCCTTGTGCGGAAGCTCTGAATATTAAAAGTCATGAGATGAGTGGTGTGAGAAGTGATGAAATCACTTTAAAAGAACGTTGAGATTTAAGTACTCATGGTTCTTTTTTTATAGGATCTAAACAGGTAACTAAGTCTTCTAAGTCAAATCCTGATTTAAATCTCAAAGGCATAGTTCCTGATTTTTATATTCTTGAGAAATCTTCTGGTGATCAAGATGATTCTGATTATTCTGATGATGATAATCCTGTTGATGTTGCTCTGAAAGATAGTATTGAAGCATCTAAATTGTCTACTTTTGGTTCATCATCCGATCATGCTCCTATTCTATATTCTCATAGGGCTCATGAATGGAATCATTCTTGGAGATTACCTAGTCTGAAGATCTCTATGGAATCTGCTCAGACTTTAGCTGATCCTGTTGTTCAATTAGTTTCAAATTCTGATATAAAAGCATCTATCAAGTCCACTACAGTGTTAGTCAAAGGACTACATTCTTCTGTCTCTGGCCTCAAGCAAGATAATGTTACTCTTAGAGAAGAGATTGCTGATCTTTCTGTGACTATTAAAGGTACAAAAAAACACAGTGGTTTGATAAAGAAAATGTTTAGCCTGGAAGCTACACAAGATCACATATCTGAGAAGCTGACAGCTTTGGAAGCTGGTCAGAATGCTACAAATTCCAAGTTGGATGTTATTTTCTCTCTTCTACAAAGTTTAGATGCCAAAAATGGGGAAGTAGTACCCAAGACAAAATGTCAACCTGAATCAGTTTTGAGGAGAAATACCAATTCTGATGATGATGGTGATAAACAAGAGAATGAGACCTATGGTACTATGAAGTTCAAACTAGAACTGGAATTCAAAGTCAAAAGATACAATCAACTTAAGTCTCTAAGGATAGATCACATGGATCTAATATGGAAGCTGCTGTTGTTACTCCAAGTTCAATTCCTGATAACAAAGATATGAGTTTTGATTCTTTTCCTGACACTGAAAAAGTGATAGTGATTCCTGATTCTGTGAAAACTGAAGAAGAAATTCTATTTCGGATGGATTTCCAGATTCTCTGCTTATGTTGAAGCTGTTAATGCTGAAAATTTCAAGGAATAAGGAATGGTTTTTGACAGAGAAGAAAGGGCACAGGAAGAAAAAATTAGAATTGTTGTTGACAAAGCATATCAAGTATACAAGAATATGCTTAAAAGATCTGAGAGGAATAGATGGAGCAGAAAGGAGAGCTCAAGTATTTCCAAAGATCAAGAACAAATACAAATGGAGAAAAATTGATGATCTTATTTGTAATGATAAATTGAGCTTTACTCCTGGAGGAATAAGGATTGATGGTTTACTTGGTTCTAATTGTTAGTCACTACATACGCGCTAATAATTCACGCAAGTATACGCGTTTGCAAGTAATATAGAATTATTTCTAGTCCACTCCCACAGAGAATGGTTTAGGTTAAATTTGTGATTTATGAACTTATGTAACAATCATATGGCTATTATCCAATGGTAAGATGAGTAACAAATTGGGTTTTGATTATAACTACAAATAACTATTGAGAATTATACTAGAGAACATTAACTAAAGGATTAAAGAGAGTTGAATAATATATGATACAAACATGGGATTCTAACTTCATTAAATACTTCATTCAATAGTCTTTTCATTCTTAACCTTAGCATGTAATGGTGATGACACTAATCAGATAACATGAAACTGCTAAACGCCAACTTTCATTGCACGACACATACTACCAGACATCCACAAAAGTGATAGAAGCTGAATAGACACCAATTATATTGAGACCCTATATGTCTATAGAATTTGATAATATAACGGTTTAATGGACAAGTTATGTATCGTGATTACATAGGGAAAGTAAGATGGTTAAAATTACCTACAAATCATGCATATCAAATACATGAACCTATGCTAGCATGGCAAGTTCTAAACCCTTAAATTCACTTTCGCTTCATTAAAGATTAACACACTATATTATAAGTTCGCGACGCTCATAAGATGAATAAGCACAACCACTACTAGGTTATTATACAATCACCACACACTAAGGCATCGAAACAAATTAACTCAAGAAATCTATAAATAAATCCGTTAGAACCCTCATGATAACGATTAGCCTATAATCGGACTCATCATCAATGTGGGTTCCGATGAAAGCAAGGTATAATACACGTAGTCTTTATACTTAATAAAACCAAGTATGAAACAAGAGTAAAGGTTCACAAATAAGAAAACTAGCATCCAAAGTTACAAATTAGAACAGAGAATCACAAGTATAAAACTAGATCTTCTTCGCCTTCATCGGATTGTGCTATACGGTCGTTTTACACCTTCTCCTTAGCTCTGTTACGTCTCCTTTGAAGACCTTTATTTATGTATATATAGCAGTCCATGCATAGTAGAAGTCCATCCAATCAAAAGTCCACAAAAATCAGGATTTTAAATTCACCACCTGGCGCGGCCGCGCGCTTGACCCGCGCGAGCGCGCTGTGTTTCTGCTCCTCGGGCGCGGTCGCGCGCTATGACAGAGCGGGCGCGCCGGTCTTCTGGAAAAAACTTCTTTTTCTTCTTTACTTGCCGCAATAAGTTGGTTTTCACGAGCCTTTGTTCCTTGGACACCATCCTAACACCATATTAACATCAAATCAATGCTAATTCACCTAAATTCCAGATAAATGCCTGAAATACAAAAAAACTAGAAAACACATTAAAACACCAATAACTTGAGTACAAAAACACCTATTCAAAGCTTAATAGAGCGTTATAAAGTGTCATAAATGCCACTCAACACTAATACCATGGGAGATTAGAAGTCTTAGTTAATACAAGCCAAGAATCTTAAGTTGATTGAACCATTCATAAGAGCTGGAATAGGACATCCTGAAGCTAAACTTGTCAATTTAAAGCTGTTGAACTTCACACTTGCCGATAGTCCTGGTCTGGATATAACTGCTGATCATCTAGATAGACTTGACGCCGTGAAGATTATTCTTGACAAACATGATAGTTCTTACTCAGAGGCATATAACCATGAATCCTGTGTAGGGTTTTTAGCACATAAATGCAGCAAAAACGTAAACTTAAATCTTAAAAAAAAACAAAACCCTCCGCAGGATTCATGCGAAAAATAATATTTAATTCGTAGTTCAGTATATTTATCTTAAGAACCTTTACATTAATGGAAAGATGGAGGTCTTTAATAGCGATCCAAGAACCACGAGCGGAGATCCTTAGCAGCTGCTCCTCAAGTGTGAAGCACTCCACCGGTATCCACCAAGAAAACGATTTAATGGAGAAGGAGGAGGTGGAGAGAATTAGGGTTTTGTAAAATTTTTAGGTTGAGGCAAAAATAGGGTTTATAATAGTATATTTATAGGAAAAATTTTCAGCTGAAAATTTTCCCATAAAATATTATTATTATTATTATTATTATTATCCCTTTATTATTCTCATTAATAATTAAAATACCTTTTAATTATTAATCCTTTTTCTAAACACTTTAGAAATAATTCTCTCTCTTGATTTAATTTCCAAAAAATTAAATTCTTAATTAATAATATTAAGAACCTTTTCTTAATTAATTTATAATCAATTAAATCTTATTTAATCAATTATTAAATTTGCCAATTAATTATTTATTTCATAAATAAATAATTATCAACCATTATTAATTAATTCCTCCACCATTAAATCATTCTCTTTTATGGTGTGACCCTGTAGGTTCAATATTAAGCCGTTAGTAGAAATAAATAATAATAAAACTATTTTATCATTATTTATATAAATTCTCTAATTCATTAAATATGATTAATTAATTAATCATATTTATTCTACATCGTGAGGGATACTTCTCAGCATATCGCGACTATCCGGATAATACGAATTCACTGCTTAGAATACCAAGAACCTATTCAGTGAGTAGTTACCGTACAATTAATTCCTTCTACCCTGCAATGTCATGATTAAATACAAGGCATGAAACTTGTGTCAAGCCTATCTTATTTAATCACTTGCTTTCCCATTCACTATGCTTAGTTCTATTTAATGTAAATTAGAAACTCCTTTCTAATTTCATTGACTCTGGCCAGAGATTCCTGAACTAACATAACTGGATCAGCATTGAACATTCTCTTCCTACACTGGAAGGGGTAGATCCTTTATTGATCATACACTATCTTCGTGTACAAATTCCTATACCCAGTAGAGCCCTTATAATTGTCCCTTGAGACTAAGAACTAAACCAAAGCATAGTTCAGTGTACACAAGATGACTATGATGACCTCAAGTCTAAGGATACTTGTACAACTATCACTATGTGAACAACTGCTGACACGTGAGTGAACTCCATCAGTTGTTCAGCTGTGTGAGTCATGTTCAGTGAACTTATTCTATAATAAGCACCTACATACTAGCTATAGTGTCACCACACAAATATCTATGAGAACATACATCCTTCATAATGAAGCAAGCATAGTATGTACCGATCTTTGAAGATTATTAATTACCAGTTTGTAATCCTATGACCAGGAACTATTTAAGTTTAGAGTTATCATCTTTTAGGTCTCATTATTATGATCTCATTACAATCCATAAAAAGCTTTACTCTAAACTGTGGTATATCTTATTTAAACATTTAAATAGATAGAGCCCACAATAAAAAACAAAATAAGTCTTTTATTAATATCAATGAAATCAAAACAGATTACATAAAAGTTATTCCTAAATCCTCATACATGATTGAACTTAGGACATATCTCTTTCAATCTCCCACTTGTACTAAAGCTAATCACTCTGGTATCTAATACCCATCTTGTCTTTATGACAATCAAGTGACTTTGAGAAAGTGGGTTTGTGAGTGGGTCTGCTACGTTGTTATGTGTATCAACTCTCTCGACATTAACATCTCCTCTTTCAAAACTCTCCCTAATCAGATGAAAGCGCTGCAGGACATGTTTGGAATTTTTATGAGACCTAGGTTCCTTGTCTTGTGCAATTGCTGCGTTGTTATCATAATACAACACAATAGGCTCTTCAACGCTAGGAACAACTCCCAACTCAGAAACAAATTTCCTCATCCAAACGGCTTATTTTGCAGCCTCACTTGCAGCTATATATTCTGCTTCTGCTGTGGAGTCAGCCGTTATAGACTGTTTGGAACTCTTCCAACTAATCGCACCACCATTCAGAGTAAACACGTACCCTGACATGGATTTGCTATCACTTTATGATTGAAAACTAGAGTCAGTATAACCCTCTATTTTCAACTCAGATTCACCACCAAAAACAAGAAAAATGTCCTGAGTCCTTCGCAAGTACTTAAGGATGTTTTTCACTATTTTCCAGTGGTCTTCAACTGGATTGGACTGATATCTGCTCGTCACACTAATTGAATAAGCAACATCAGGCCTTGTACACAACATCACGTAAATGATAGATCCTTTTGCTGAAGCATAAGGAATCTTACTCATACGCTCTCTTTCCTCAGGTGTCTTAGGAGACATTTTTTCGGAAAGGGACACTCCATGGCTCATCGGTATGAGACCTCTTTTGGAGTTTTCCATGCTAAACCTTTTAAGCACTTTCTGGATGTATGTGCCCTGGGTAAGACCTATCATTCTTCTAAATCTACCTCTATAGATCTTCATACCAAGAATGTAGGATGCTTCTCCCAAGTCCTTCATGGTGAAGTTCTTTGATAGCCATACTTTGACTGATTGTAGCATCGGTATATCATTTCCTATAAGAAATATGTCATCCACATACAATACAAGAAATATTACCGCGCTCCCACTAACCTTCTTATAGACACATGGTTCATCTATGTTTTTGATAAAACCAAACTCTTTGATTGTCTCATCAAAACGGATGTTCCATCTACGAGAAGCTTGCCTTAAACCATATATGGTTCACAGCAGCTTACACACTAGGTGTTCATTTCTCTTGGAAAGAAAACCCTCTGGCTGTGTCATATACACTTCCTCCTCAAGTTCCCCATTAAGGAAGGCCGTTTTCACATCCATTTGCCAGATCTTATAGTCGTAGTAAGCAACAATCGCAAGCAAAATCCAAATTGATTTTAACAGGGCTACAGGCGAGAAAGTTTCATCAAAGTCAATCTCTTGCCTTTGTTTGAATCCTTTTGCCATGAGCCTGGCCTTTTAGGTCCCCACCTGGCCATCTGCTCCAATCTTTCTCTTGTATACCCACTTGCACCCAATAGGCTTAACACCTTCAGGCGCCTCAACCAGAGTCCATACTTGGTTGGTATACATAGATTCCATTTTGTATTTCATGGCTCTATGCCATTTCTCTGAGTCAACACTACTCATAGCCTCATTATAGGTCACAGGGTCGTCATCATCAATGATTGACAACTCATTGCCATTCTCAATGACAAGGCCATAATACCTCTCAGGTTGGCGAGACACTATCCCTGTCCTATGAATGGGCTGTTCCACAGAAGGTTGTTCAGTCTGAACAGGTGTTTCCACTTGATCCGTAGTAGTTTGTGCTTCTTGAACTTCATCAAGTTCAATTTTGCTCCTACTGTTTCCTTGAAGGATGAACTCCTTTTCCAAGAAGGTAGCATGTCTGGAGACAAACACCCGATGATCGGTGTAAAAGTAGTACCCCAAAGTCTCTTTAGGATATCCCAAAAAATTACATTTTACGGATCGAGATTCCAGCTTATCTGGGTCAACTTTCTTGACATAAGCTGGACATCCCCAAATCTTAACGTGTTTAAAACTCAGTTTCCTTTCTTTCCATATCTCATATGGTGTTTGAGGAACAGATTTGGAAGGCACCTTATTCAGTAAATATGCTGATGTTTCCAATGCATAACCCCATAGGAATACTGGAAGATTCGCATAGCTCATCATGGACCGAACCATGTCTAACAAAGTTCGATTTCTCCTTTCAGATAACCCATTCAACTGTGGAGTATATGGAGGATTCCACTGGGAGACTATACCATTTTCTTTGAGATAATCTAGAAACTCTCCATTCAAGTATTCACCACCTCGATCTGATCGAAGAGTTATAATATTGTGTTTGGTTTGTTTCTCCACTTCATGTTTATATTCTTTGAACTTTTCAAAGGCTTAAGACTTGTGTTTCATCAAATACACATATCCGAATCTAGATCTATCATCTATGAAAGTAATGAAGTACGAAAATCCACCCATGGCTTGCGTAGACATTCGTCCACACACATCTGTGTGTACCAATCCTAGCAAATCTGCAGCCCTCTCTCCATGTCCACTAAATGGAGATTTGGTCATTTTACCCAAAAACAAGACTCATATGTAGGATATGATTCAAAATCAAAGGGGTCAAGTAACCCTTCCTTATGCAATGTCCGCAGTCTATTTTCACTAATATGACCTAGCCTACAATGCCATAAATAGGTCAGATTTTCATCATCTCATTTTCTTTTATTAGTTTGTTCAATCTGAAGTAAATCATGCTCTACGTCACATACATACAGACTATTATTTATAATACCACGTCCATAAAGAACATTATCTCTAAGGATAGAACATTCATTATTCTTAATAATAAATGAAAAATCATCCAAATCCAACATAGGGATAGAAACAATATTCCTCACAATAGAGGGAACGTAATAACAATTATTCAGAATAATAGTTTTGCCCGTAGGCATATGTAAACTAAATGATCCTACAGATATGGCCGCAACCCTTGCTCCATTGCCCATACGTAGAATCACCTCATCTTTTTCAAGAGTCTTACTTCCCTTTAGTCCTTGCAACGAATTGCAAATATGAGAACCACAGGCGGTATCTAATTCCCAAGTAGAAATTTGACATAGTGACATATTAACTTCGATCATGAACATGCCTGAATCAGAAGTGGTAGTCTTACTACCCTTCTTCTTCTTCAATTCTGCAAGGTAAACCTTGTAGTTCCTCTTCTAGTGCCCCAACTTGTTACAGTGAAAACAAACAGCTAAATTAGGACCAGTCAACTTGTGAGCATCTAGTATGCTTCGGAGTGATAGTGCAGAAGACATGATGAATATAGTAAATCTGTAAATAATAAACACATAACAACACTTAGCAAATATTCAATTTCATTTCAAATTACTATATGAATCGGGTCTTTATTCATAAGTGTCTCCCACTAGTTTATCTAATTTATTCAACCCCTTAAGTGAAAATTAAGCATTCATAATGCTAGTGGGAATATGGATCCTACATTCCATCACACAACCTCGGCTGTGGCACGAAACGTCATCTGATGTTCAATAGGCAGACAACTCTTGTAAATTATATCTTATGTTATTCCCTAATATAACTTTAGCCTCTTGAATAATTGAGTCACGGCTGTGGCATAACAAACTCAATATTCTAAGTCAAGTCTAACCCAACATTTCGTACAATTGAATCAGTCTCCAACGGCCCACGGCTGTGGCACGTACCGACTTTTAGATTCTAATTCAATGTACACATATCTATGTAATAGACAAGTATTTCTTATTTCAAAATCAAAGCCCTCGGCTGTAGCACGAAACGATAATGATTCAAAAATAAGAACTACTTTCTACCATGTTGGAAGGCTTTGAACGACACAAGCCCGTTGTGTCATTGGCCAATTACTACTTGATATTATTTAATTTTAGAGGGATTATATTACGTTACAATCATAATCATATTATAAAGAGATTCTTCCTTTTAAATTCAATATTTCAAATCAATAATCGATAATCAGATGATTCCCAGATCGGGTGGAGCATTGTCAAGAGGCGTCACTTAATAACCCTTTCTTACAGATAGAAATCTGTTGTTGACAGAATCATACTTTCTCTCAATACTGAGAATTCATATTCAATTACGTGTTTCATAAACACAAGAATCTCATGATTGTATTCATAATATTATTGTTAAGGCAAAAAATGATTCCTATTCTAGATTTTCTAGAGCACGCCTTATATTGATTTAAGTTCACCTAAATCTATCATCACATGGTAAACATAGGCATATATCTCATATATAAATTAAATAAACAAGTAAATGTAAAGTGAAATAAAGTAAATATGTTTGGTTATGGCCCCATCCTATGTGATCTTTATCAAGCTTATGATAAAGATCAAGGTCAATCTAATATGGTGATGGAAATAAATACAACTATTAATTACATAAGTCTTCTTCTTTGTTTAGACTTCTTGTATGCCTCGTCTTCTTCTTTGTATCACCTCCATTGGATAGCCTTCTTGAGTCTTCAATTACATTACATGATTGAAAGTAAAACTAATCTAATAAACTTACAAGAATAACTCGAGTTACATTCGAGATTTATGATTACAAAGATTGACGACATGCAAGTCGTATTTAAAACCAAAACCAAAACCATTACACTAAGGTCGAAAGGCCATAACCATCCACCATGCTCATACAACACATAAAAGCATGTTAAAACACATAATCTGATCTTAACATATCATATTATCCATGATCTAATCATAAAAAGAAAATATGACAAAAATCAGAAAAATCAGAATCAAATCAGAAAAACAAGAATCACTGTTTACGGGCAGTAAACGACGTTAAACACCTTACAGACGAGTCGTTGATAGCTTTAGCTATCAGTTTTGTTTAGACGCTCGTTTACCTATGGAATAGGGTATTCGTTTGCATAAATCGGACACCAGACCCAGATTTCAGCAAATCCGCAGCAGCCAATTCAGAATCCGTATCTAATATGATTCTCATAATTAGAACAAACATAAATCATGTATATATCAGTATATATACAGATTACATAATTATCTTATGATTATACAACTCAAATGAATATCATATATTCAAAATCATACATATATAAGCATATTATATCAACATCAAATCATGGCGAATCACGTACATGCTCATATATCGAAAACAGTTAAACACATAAACGAATTAAAAACTTTTCGCAAGTAGCTCTGATGCCATTGTAGGGTTTTTAGCACATAAATGCAGCGAAAACGTAAACTTAAATCTTAAAAAAACCGAAACCCTCCACAGGATCCATGCGAAAAATAATATTTAATTCGTAGTTCAGTATGTTTACCTTAAGAAGCTTTACATTAATGGAAAGATGGAGATCTTTAATAGCGATCCAAGAACCACGAGTGGAGATCCTTAGCAGCTGCTCCTCAAGTGTGAAGCACTCCACCGGTATCCACCAAGAAAACGATGTAATGGAGAAGGAGGAGGTGGAGAGAATTAGGGTTTTGTAAAATTTTTAGGTTGAGGCAAAAATAGGGTTTATAATAGTATATTTATAGGAAAAATTTTCAGCTGAAAATTTTCCCATAAAATATTATTATTATTAACCCTTTATTATTCTCATTAATAATTAAAACACCTTTTAATTATTAATCCTTTTTCTAAACACTTTAGAAATAATTCTCTCTCTTGATTTAATTTCCAAAAAATTAAATTCTTAATTAATATTATTAAGAACCTTTTCTTAATTAATTTATAATCAATTAAATCTCATTTAATCAATTATTAAATTTTCCAATTAATTATTTATTTCATAAATAAATAATTATCAGCCATTATTAATTAATTCCTCCACCATTAAATCATTCTCTTTTATGGTGTGACCCTGTAAGTTCAACATTAAGCCGGTAGTAGAAATAATTAATAATAAAACTATTTTATCATTATTTATATAAATTCTCTAATTCATTAAATATGATTAAATAATTAATCATATTTATTCTACATCGTGAGGGATACTTCTCAGCATATCGCGACTATCCGGATAATACGAATTCACTGCGTAGAATACCAAGAACCTATTCGGTGAGTAGTTACCGTACAATTAATTCCTTCTACCCTGCAATTTCACGATTAAATACAAGGCATAGAACTTGTGTCAAGCCTATCTTATTTAATCACTTGCTTTCCCATTCACTGCGTATGATCCTTTATTGATCATACACAATCTTCGTGTACAAATTCCTTTACCCAGTAGAGCCCTTATAATTGTCCCTTGAGACTAAGAACTAAACCAAAGCATAGTTCAGTGTACACAAGATGACTATGATGACCTCAAGTCTAAGGATACTTGTACAACTATCACTATATGAACAACTACTGACACGTGAGTGAACTCCATCAGTTGTTCAGCTGTGTGAGTCATGTTCAGTGAACTTATTCTATAATAAGCACCTACATACTAGCTATAGTGTCACCACACAAATGTCTATGAGAACAGACATCCTTCATAATAAAGCAAGCATAGTATGTACCGATCTTTGCGGATTATTAATTACCAGTTAGTAATCCTACGACCAGGAACTATTTAAGTTTAGAGTTATCATCTTTTAGGTCTCATTATTATGATCTCATCACAATCCATAAAAAGCTTTACTCTAAACTGTGGTATATCTTATTTAAACATTTAAATAGATAGAGCCCGCAATAAAAAAACAAAACAAGTCTTTTATTAATATCAATGAAATCAAAACAGATTATATATAAGTTATTCATAAATCCTCATACATGATTGGACTTAGGACATATCTCTTTCATCCTGATGGAAGAAAAACTTGCTATATGTCACTAGATAATTCTATTAGAATTTATGTTTATTATGCAAAGCATAAATTGGGGGAGATTGTTAAGAATTGGCTAAATCGAGAATCAGGATCTGTTTAACTATCAAGATATGATCAACAGCTGTGTTATGATTATCCATTGGAAGCTTCGTTATCATTCGTTGACAATCTTCAGTCATCCGTTGATATACACAAATGATTATTCGTTGAAGCTACATCTTATATATCCGTTGAGCAGGCTATCCGTTGAGAATGACTTGGATGAAAAGTCAGGAATGTGAGATAAATCAGAAGGTGCTGATTTATAGGATCGTAGTTGATTTATATATGATAGAAAGTGTTAGAATTACACTGTAACATATCTTGCAATTGATAGAGGATTGATTGTAGATGTGTAGTATATGAACATAGAATAAGTTATCACATAATAAGTGGAACTCGAGTATTCGCATAACCTAAAAGCTCTTAAGAATATTGTTCTTGAGAGAGTGATGAACGTGCACTTTATCTTAATATTATCCCTAAATTTTGGTTATTTTGCATCAATTTGGATTTTTATTTAATAAATATTAATAGGTATGAAGTAGATATAATAAAGGAAAGCTTGAAGTTAAAAAAATTAGATTTGGAGTTTAATTTGATTAAAAATCGGATTTTGTGGGCCAGCTGCGCAGTCTACACTGTTTGGGATATATCTGGAGTTCTAAAAATTCGATTCTGACGATTCAACAGCCCATGGAAAGCTTATGAGAAGATATTAAATTCAGAATTGGTATTGAATTTATAGCCCAGCCGAATCAGCCCAGAATCTGAGTCAAAAAGTCAACTATGAATTTTCACTTTCCTGGAATTCAATTCTGACTGGGAAATCTCCTTGTATTTGCTTTAATCCATTAAAAGAGACTTTTATTAGAAATATTATTATTAGATTAGATCAGACCTAGTATACAGAGAGTGAGACCGAGCACAATAGAGAGATACACATTACAGAGTGAAGAAGAAGCCCGAGGAAGTAGACACAGTCATTGAAGACGTTCATTTGGATTATTTTTCTCCATCTTTGTGAGTTGAATTCTCTCCTTCACTTTTTTTGTTATGAATACGTGTTATCAAATCTTGGATGCTTTTGTAATTTTTATTATGAACTAATTTTATTAAAGTTGGGATTTTTATGGAACCCTAACATGGGATTATTGGTGTTTTATTAAAGAGTATTGTATGCAGTTCTACAGTTTACTCGTTCAGGTGATTTTCATGCTTATACTTGCTATTGTATGATCAACTGTAGTAGGTTATTGAATTAATTATAATACCAAGAGGGTTGTAGTTAATAGACATAAAACTTGAATGATGCATGCTTAGATCTTGTCATTATAATACTGTTACGGTATAGACATATATTGTGACCGTGCATAGCTTTCTGAATTGGTGCTTAATTTTATTCTAAAAAGGAAATTGGCATAGACATATGTTAGTTTATTTGATAGGAATTATACCATAGTGATTTTGAGAGGAACTTATGACCAATGAATTCTGGCTAGTGAACTGTGGATTTGCTATATTACATCGCAACTCTTTTAACAATTTTCACGTGTTAGGGGGAAGCAATAATCTTGACTTATCTTCTCATATTTAAATCTCGTACCAAATTTTCGTGCTAGTTTAATTTTAGTTGTTTAAATTAGGTTTTATTAAGTAGTTTAGTTATAAATATCTTCAACATTTTTTGTGCTCGACAACTGAATTGTTAGATATTACTTGCAAATTAATACAAACATACAGTCCTTGAGGAATGATATCTTGTATTTATTACTATATTACTTGTTTGCGATTATGTACACTTGCACATTAGTATTTTATGCAGCAAGTTTTTGGCGCCGCTGCCGGGGACTGTTATTGTGTTTATTGCAAAGTTAATTATCTTGCAGTTTGGTTTGATTTTTTATGCTTAATTGACTAATTCTTGTTGTTCATCAGGTTTAACAACATAGAGTTATGTATTCTCCATATGCGATGGATATGATATATGATGAAGAGTGTACTGCTCAATATCGCCAAATTCTTTCCTTGCAAGCTAGAATATCTTCTATGGCGGAGATGGTTAAGAATTTATGCATGGAAAAGAATCAACCTATATGGGAACCACCGAGTCCATCACGGAGCCAAGCTAATAATGTTTCGTGTATTTTCTGTTGCGGTGCTCATACATATGACTACTGTCCTTCCGGTCCAAATTCAATTTGCTTTGATGTCAATCATCCTTGGGTGCAACCTCCCAATTATTCATGGATAAATCAAGGAGTTTATCTTGAAACTTCACCCATAAACTCTAATTATTCATGTTTTCAACAATCTCAACAAGAGCTTGACGATGGGAAGGAGAATTCTGAACCCATGTTATTTGAGAGCGAAGAAGAGGTGGACGTCTCTCAGACGATATCTAAACTTGATGGATATGTACATAAATCTTCGACGAACTCTATTGTTGATGTTCTAGTTTCTGATAAATTAGAGCATATATCATCTAAAAATCTAGTGGAGCAGCAAATGAATATTCTCAATTCTGAACATGAGAATAGAGAATAGGATAATTTAATCTTGGAGGTTAATTTGCAAGAAGCGGAGACAGTGCATTATTTTGAGTCATAGAAAGTGCTATTTTCAGAAGTCGGCCATCCAAAAGCTTCTATTAAAGAACCACCTGATTTGAAATTGAAGATGCATTCTCATTCTAAAGAAGTTTATCCGAGCTCATTTCCAACTTTATCAATCATACCCTCAGCTGATCTACCTCCAGATAAAGAAGTATTATTTTTGAAGGTTCTACAAAAGCACCAGTCAAGTAGTGGCTTGATCATGTCAAATACTCAGAATGTTATCTACTCTTTTGTT
Organism: Apium graveolens; assembly: GCF_009905375.1. Taxonomy (NCBI): domain Eukaryota; kingdom Viridiplantae; phylum Streptophyta; class Magnoliopsida; order Apiales; family Apiaceae; genus Apium; species Apium graveolens. The sequence goes on from NC_133652.1 coordinate 222,525,306, forward strand.
ATGGGAATATGGCGTGAGGACAATGTTACAAGCTCTTCTGATAAGAGGAGGAAGCTGAATTTTATTATCAAGGATGTGGCTCCGAAAAAGATAATTAAATGGCCGTTATGAGATGCGGTGTGGAATTTTACACCAAGGTGTGAAATTGTCAAGTAAAGATTGGTTTTATGTCTAGCCAAAGACATTAAAGAAAGGAGCATCTTGGGAGGCAACCCAAGAATATATTATTAGTTAGAGTTTATTTTTTTAAATCCCACAAGTTACCTTGATGTGTTTGTTTGAAGTGGTAGTTACAGGCGCTGAAGATAAAAAATTCGCAGGAAATTTTCTGGTCCAGTCAGCTGGCTTTTTTTTCGTTTCCCGAAGTTCCAACGGTCGGATCGTCCTCAATTTTGGACAGCATCTTCCTTACTCTGAAATCTAACTTTTGAACGGTGGAGATCGGATTTGGAGGTATAGAATATCAGTTTATTAAGTTCAGAACAGAAGACATGCACACCACATTGAGGGTTGGAGTCCCCATGGTGAGGCGACTTGGATTGGACGGACTACCCGTGGAGAGAGCATGGCTACCCATGGTGCACAAAATCGCTGTTTTTTTACTCATTTGGCTATTCACAGCAACATCCATCTTTAATCTTGGGGAGTTCTCTTTCTATTCTTTTAGTGTCATTTTATGATGTGTTCACGATTGTGAGTTATAGTGTGATTTAAATTAGGAAAACACAAAATAAATTAAAAAATTAAAAAAATTGATTTCCTTGTCAATATAGCATGTTAATAAGGATAAGTACACACCTTGTAGACTTATTTTTCATGTGTCATATGTATTTCTCCTTGCCATAAAATACCTTATGCATGATGATGTCTTGTACGTGCTTGCGAAAATTCCAAAACTTGAATGTACGTTATTGTCAATTTTGACGAGTATATCATGCTATTACCAGTGAGATCTTGGGTTTAATTTATAATTGATGCATTCTTTTATCAATTTATGAGCTACTCGTCATTGTGCATGTTGCTCTAAAACTTGCTTTAAACCAGGTCATATGCATATTGATATTGTGTATGTGTAAAAATGATAAAGGCACTAGGATTAACCGTATTATCCCTAATAGTACCCTGATAATTTAATTCTTAGTAATCCTCCTTAAGCCTATAACCTGTTTCTTCGTATATCACCAAATAAATCTTGAGCTTAATTATTTATTCTTGTCTTGATTGACTAGTAGAGCATGGTGATTTATATTTTGGATTGGTAAAATTTTAAGTGTGGGGATTTCTTTGTTCAAGCGGGATATTTTGGTGGAAATCGCTTACTTGATCTTCGAAAAAAAAGAAAAATAATTGGAATACATCACAACAAAGTATCAAGTACTCCTTTGAGATCAATGGGTGGCAATTGCAATGTCATATGAAGGGGACGATCATGTACATGTGTTGGTATTAAGTGTAATGTCTTGGTGACTTTTCACTGCCCTTGGTTACTGAAGAATGCCTTGACTTTGGAAAAAAAATAAGCAAGAAGAAGATCAAGTAGGCTTTGTGTTCATTGGTTTGTACAATGTGATAGGGGGAAGTACATGATAATATGTGCTTTGGTGTTTAATTCTTGTGTGAGTCTGACCAAATTTTACATGATCGACTTTTCATGTTGGGTGTTAAAATTAAAAGTGAACATTATGCTCTGCTGGTTATCAATTTTAGCCACTTGTTAGCCTATTTCTTTGATATTCTACCCAGTGCCCTAAGCCTCGTTACAACCTTTGACAAAGATCTTTTGATTTATACATGCATGAAATCTAAAGATTTTGGTGGACAAGCAAGCTTATGGTAGCATATGTGCAATTGAGTGATATAATTACACCTAAACACTTGTGTGATTTGAGTGTTTGTGAGGTTATTTTTCTATCCAAAGCATGCTATTTTCTTGTTGATTAAGACTTTGATGTTATTCATGATTATTTTAGTCTTGTGAGACTATGCGTGCGTGCTTGAATAGTTTTGTTTGTGTGTAAAGTTGAGGAACTGCATTATATGACATCTATGAGCTATTACATCTCTATGTTTGCATGTGTGGAGTTCTATGATATATTTCATGTTTGAGACTTGGAAGTCAGAAAAAAAAATTGGGAATTTTGTGGGTATATTCACTATAGGCCCTCACGAGACCTTACTCTTCCAGTAGGGCTACCTTGAGGTTTAAAGGGCTTGTTGCATATGAAAAATGAAACCGTGACCACCTATAGAAGTGGTATATTTTAGGCTTAGACTTTTTCTTTTATTCTTTGCCCGAGAACGTGCAAGATGCTAAGTTTGGGGATGTGATGAGTGTGCACTTTATCTTAATATTATCCCTATATTTTGGTTATCTTGCATCGTTATAGATTTTTATTTAATAAAGATTAATTTTTTATTGTAGGTATCAAGGAGATATAATAAAGGAAGGCTTGGAGTTAAAAAAAATTAGATTTAGAGTTTAATTTGATTAAAAATTGGATTTTATGGGCCAACTGCGCAGTCTACCCTGTTTGGGCTATAGCTGGAGTTCTAAAAATTCAATTCTAATGATTCAACAGCCCATGGAAATATTATATGAAGATCTTTATTCAGAATTGATCTTGAATTTTTAGCCTAGCCGAATCAGCCCAGAATCTGAGTCAAAAATTCAACTACGAATTTCCACTTTCCTGGAATTCAATTCTGATTAGGAAATCTCCTTGTATTTGCTTTAATTTATTAAAATAGACTTTTATTAGAATTATTATTATTATATTAGATCAGACCTACTATACAGAGGGAGAGACCGAGCATAATAGAGAGATACACATTAGAGAGAGAAGAAGAAGCCCGGGGAAGGAGACACAACCATTGAAGACGTTCACTTGGATCGTTTTTCTCCATCTTTGTGATTTGAATTCTCTCCTTCACTTTTTCATTATGAATATGTGTTATCAAATCTTGGCTGCTTCTGTAATTTTTATTATGAACTATTTTTATTAAAGTTGGGATTTTTATGGAACTCTAACATGGGATTATTGGTGTTCTGTTAAAGAGCATTGTATGCAGTTCTACAGTTTATTTATTCAAGTGATTTTCATGCTTATACTTGATATTGTATGATCAATTGTAGTAGGTTATTGAATTAATTATAATACCGAGAGGGTTATAGTTAATAGACATAAAACTTGAATGATGCATGCTTATATCTTGTCATTATAATATTGTTACGGTTTAGACATATATTGTGACCATGCATAGCTTTGCGAATCGGTACTTTTTAATTCTGGAAAGTAAATTGGCATAAACATATGCTAGTTTATTTGATAGGAATTATACCATAGTGATTTCGAGAGGAACCTATGACCAATGAATTCTTGCTAGTGAACTGTGGATTTCCTATAGTACATCGCAACTCTTTTACCAACTTTCACGTGTTAGGGGAAGTAATTATCCTAACTTATCTTCTCATATTTGAATCTCATACCAACTTTTTGTGCTAGTTTAATTTTAGTTGTTTAAATTGGGTTTTATTAATCAGTTTAGTTATAAAAATCTTCAACGCTTTTTGTGCTTGATAACTGAATTGTTAGATATTGCTTGCAAATTAATACAAACATACAGTCCTTGAGGAACAATATATGATATTTACTACTATATTAGTTTTTTTTTGATTGTGTACACTTGCACATCAATATTTTATACAACAGAGAGTTTTGTAAAAGTTTATTAAATATCAATATAAACTGTTATTTGATTCATCTGCTCTTACTTCACTTTCATAATACATCGATTTGTTTAATAATTGTATTCAACCCCCTTAAACAATTACTTTACTGAGCAATAGAATACATCACATCTAGAAGTTGTTGTGTACATATTTTATGGATGATGAATCAATTATTTGATTATGGATTAAGATTGGAGAAAATAACAATCCTCAGTGACAACACCAGTGCTATTGCCATCATTGAAAATCCAGTCCAGCACTCAAGAACCAAGCACATCGATATAAGGTATCACTCTATCAGGGAATATGTGATGAATGGTATTATGGAACTTTATTTTGTTCCAAGTGAGAAACTGTTAACAGATATCTTTAACAAGCATCTTGATGAATCAACATCACAAGATTAGTAAGTGAGCTACGTATGCTTAATTTTTTATAACTGATAAGATTGTCTGTTAACTATCATATTATGCAGCAAGGTGTTAATGTTATGACACTTGCTTGAAACTGTTTTCAGATTTAGTAGGTTAGAAGTTGAGTAAATGAATTCAACTATATCAACGACTATTCTTAGCAGTTGAAAGTCATAACAAACATCTGGATTCTCAATGACTATCTTAGAAGTTGATGAACAACTTCATTAATGTCTAGCTATTTTTATTTTAGCCATTGAGAGTGGGTCATTTTGAACCATTGTATATGATGATATGTGTGTCAATCATGTGTCTATATTCACGGTCATTTAGAGTAATGGATAACCCACTTTCATTTTCATAGTTAATTTTTGCATAAATTAGGAAATTCCTTTTTCAATTGCCTTAATTTATTCTGCGAGAATACAAATATTGATTTAACTTCATCCATTCATTCTTACACACTTTCACAGTTTCCTAAAAGGAAAAAGAACTTTTTCTCTCTCTCTCTCTCTCTCTCTCTCTCTCTCTCTCTCCTAAAAGCTAAAACCCCTTTTCTTGAAAACCCAATTTTTTCTTAACAATGGCTCTTGTTAAGATTATATCCAGCACTGGTTTCATCTATGAATAGAATAACTTTATGGACTACATAGATAGAGACACTGAATATAATGTATTTGTACCACCAATAGAATATATCAATAAGTGCAGACTTTTATATGCCATATTTGAAGCTCTAATCATCTACTGTGAGGTGGTTGAAGATATATGGACATTTGCAGAATTTGACAGCAACAATTTGGTACTTTCTTTCACTCTTCATAATGAAAGATATGGTGTTAACTCTGATGTTGTGTCTACATGCTTTAGGATTACTGAAAATAAAATGTTAGTTGAACCTACTCATGCTCAAATACTTTCCGATATGGGTTATGATGGCTTTACTAATAATTTGGGTTATATTGGTATTAAGAGGCTAGGGAGAGAATAAAGCTTTTTATGTGATACTTTCATCAAAATATTTATAGGAAAAATTAGTGGCTTTGATTCTATTACTACCGGCTTGCTTATTATGCTTTACATGTTTTTTTATGACGATTTCTTTAATTTCTATGAAAAGATATTGATAGAAATTGGTACTAAGCTAGGTAATAGAAATGGTAAAAAGAAAAATATCTATTTTGCTAGATTTCTTATGATGTTGGCTAACCATTTGGTACCAAGATTAATTGTTGTGAACATGACTAACAAGATGAATAGCTGGACCCAGAACAAAAGAGTTCTTGGAGATCTTGTTAGACTAAAGAAACATGACAAGGTGGTTTTTTTACTGCCACTGGGCATGTAGATGGTAATAAATTATATCCCTACCTCTTCTCAATCCCTCAATGATTCTTTGACTTCTTCACATGCTATGGAGGTTGTGCAAGGAACCCAACAACCTCCTACCACAACCTCCTACCACAACCTCTAAAATAAAAGTTGCAAAATCTAAATTCAAGAAGCCAACCTTAGTAGTCTCTCAAAAGACTATTGTTGTAACAACTACCACACATATTACACTAGAGGGGAGTGTGATTGGAGATGTGAGTGGTGAGGGAAGAGGTGAACATCAAAGAAACCCCAAGGATAAGGTAGGAGATGATAGAAGTATGCAACCCAAGCCAATCCATGCCTTGCCTTCTCAAAAGGGCAAAAGTATTAAAAAGAAAGTTAGCTCATTCCTAGTGGTATCTGCCCAAAAGGATTCCACTATTGAATAAAGTTCTCAGCCAGGAACACGGAAAAAGAAGGGGAGGGACATTGTTTCCCAAGACACACATGTAGAACATGTGTATCCCAAGAAGGGTAAAACCTCTAGGGGTGCACCAGGTACACACACAACACATGCCATCTCAACTGTTGAGCATGTGTCATTTTAAAGTCAGCTTAATGTGACTCCTGTAAATATAGAGTCACTTCCCCACTCTTTACAACTTACAGTTGAAACAGAAGAACACAGCTCACCTATTTCTCCAATGGAGGTTGATTTAATATCATTTTCCCAAGCTGCTTCTCCATCTCTTGATATCATGGAGGAGCCCCATTCTGAAGCTGATGATCATCATCTTTTGGATGATTTATTGGAACATCAGTCATTTATTTCAGTCACTAATAGTGAATCTGTGCTATTTAATATTTCATTAATCTTCACAGATTTTACTTTAGTGACAACCTCAACTTCTATCTCATTCTCTTCATTAGTGGCTATCCCTCATCCATTGATAAGTGTTAGTCCATCAAGGTCTAGCTTAACAAAAGAGCCATTGATAGATTCAATTATTCCATCAATGGCTACTACCCAGCCTTTGATAACTAATCTTGCACCTATCACAGAGAGTGCAGAAGTTCAAACAATTGCTCTAACACTTGTAGGACTTCAGAGAAGGAGTGAATATCTTTCTGAGGGTAAGAGGCTGCTTTATAAGCAGGAAAAAGAAGAGGGTGAGAATGAGAGGTTGACCACTTCTTCTACTCCAGCAAGTGAGATTGAGCGTACCACCTTAGTAGGTGAAGGTGAGGGTGTAAGGATAGTGAGCCAAGGGCAGGCCCTGATGCAAGAACAAAAAGAAATTGAGAGAAAAGCAGGTACATGAGGTACAAGGATGGAGTTTTTGGATGTCACAAATCCATCTAGTGAAGCTCTGTACAAGGCAGAATATCAAGCTATTTTGGATAGTGTGAATCTAGATGCCTCTACATTCTAACATCCAAATTCAGCCTATCAGATCTTGGCCGGACAGTCAAACCTGGAAGCTAAAGCTACCCTTGGAGTTACTCATTCTATAGTCAATGATGCGAGATAAGGATGTTATCTCAAAAGTTTCTGTTGAAACTGATGATGACTTTGAGTTTGATGATGAAACTGGAAGCGATGTAGGAGATCATCCTTGGATTTATAAATTCAACTTTCTCATGTCCAATTCATGGTCTAGTATGTGACCTCAACAGTCTGAGATCTTGTGCTTGTCTTAACCAAGAAGGTGAATTTGAATTTACAGTAGTTTCCACTTGATTTACTTTTCTCATTCCATCAGGAATAAAGTTCATTTGACCAGAACAATCAATGTCATCCATCATTTTCCATTTCCTGTCTTCTTTTTAGATTGGAAAGTAAGTTCATGTCTTTTTCTTTTCTTCAAGATTTTCAACACGCCGTCTTTCCTTTTCAAACTTCCTGACATAGCATTAAAGTCAGCATTTTCTTTATTTACTGTTTTCCTGATTTTTGCTTCTTCTCTTCTTTCTTCTTCATCAATTCTAAAATCATGAGCATCTATAAAAACCAAAAGAATCATGATATTCAGTTGCTCTATACACTCTTAATCCTCTTCTGAGTTCATATTTCTCATAGAAGCTTCAAAATATGGATTTACAAAAGTATTTCTTGAGCTGGGATCAGGAATAGATCTGTCATGATGACTTTTATCAGTATTAGGAATTGATGTGTCAGGATGACTCATGTCAGGATCAGGAATTGATGGTTGCTCAGAATGAGTTATCATCAGTTGTCTTGATCTTCTAGTCAATTGAGTTTCTAGTTCCTCATGACATTCTTTACCAAGAGGATTTAAATTCCTTATTTCACTTGCTTTTTCCACAGGATTAAGAATATTGGATCAATAAAATTTTTTGGAGCCTGAGACTTAGATGTCTCGGGAATTTTTTTCAATTCTGACACCACTTGAACTTGTCCTTCTTTGAGAGGTAACAATGTCTTGACTTGGATTGGGAGTCCTTCCTCTTCCTCCCCTTCTAGCATCTATAGGTCCTCTAGCTCTTTATATTCCTCTAGATGGACCTTCACTTCCAGCTCGCAGCTGTTTTAGAATTCCATCTTGTTATTTTAAGATTTCCTCCTCAAACATGTCAGGAAATTCTTCATCCAAGTGTGTAAGAGCTTTTCTGTTAAAAAAGTCTTCAACCCTCTTGTCTTTGTGATAGAGTATCACAATTTTTCCTTGCTTTGTTTTTTAAGACCTATAGAACCTTTGTGCATCTTTAGAATTATCAGTGATCACTTCATCCTCCTCAGAAATTAAAGATAGTGTTAGCTTTTTCATCAGTATTTGAGAGGAAGTCACTGTTTCATTTCTAACAGTCTTTGCACCATCTGTAGAGACATGAGTTGACTATGTGGTTTATGTTTGAGTCCCGATTCTAGCTCCTGACTGTACCACAACAGCATCAGAGGTCCATGTGTCTTGATTGCTACCATTATCATCAGGATTTGCATTATCTTTCCTCAATACTGACTCAGGTGCATATTTTTTCTGGATTGCTATCTCCCCCTTTTAGTTTCAAGACCCTATAGTAAGGAGAAAATAGCATCCATCTTCTGATTTGTAGCATGTTGATTGAGTTCTATGGCAAATAATCTTTCATCCATATAGTCATGATTCCTTTCCACAACAACAAGCCTTTTGTTTAATCCTGGATACTTGTTTATGCCATTGATGGAAGTAGTCAATTCTTCTACTGAATCTTTTAAAATATTGTTTGTTGTCCTGATTCCAAAGATATAAGAATTCAAGCCCTTGATCTGTACTTTCATGGCCTCGACAATATTCTTGAGATCAGGATTCTTGATAGAATTCACAGCATGATCAACTAAGGTGTGAGCAGCTTCATAAGAAATGTCCTCATTTGCAAACCTCCAAGAATTAATCCATTCATGGTTTTTGTGATGATTGAGAAATGGAGTGTCAGAAGCTGATACATGTCCTAATGAAGAACCAAAATCAAAATGCTTAAAAGCCTCCAAGACAGATTTAAGAGTTTGGGCATAAGGATCATCATCTTCATCATCATCATCATCATCATCATCATTACTATCATCATTTTCACCATCATCACCAGTAAAAGGTGTAAAATCAAGATCAGAATCATGAATTGATTCTTCAACTATATCTTTTAGTTTTTGATCAGCTTTAGAAGAGATAAGTACAACATCCTGATCTGTTCCTGAAATAAAAGAACCAGTAACACCGAAGTCTCTCTGTTCTTTTAAAGTTATCGCATCACTTCTCAAACTTGTATTAGTTTTAAGAGTAATATTTTCTCACTCTTTTCTCTCAAATGTACCTCTCCTTTTGCCAGTACAGGAGACTACCTCTCAGAATTTTTAATTTTCACTAATTATTTTCTCACAGTCTCACTTGAAAGGCTTAAATCACTCACAAAAGAAGAAATAAGATATGGCTGAGATGAGTGGTCAAAAGACTATAAATATGGGTATCCTCATGCAAAGGTCTTTTTATACACATAGTGACAGATAAAGTAGAAGTTAAAAGAGAATATGTACCTTATGAAGCTGAATCCAAAGGTAAAGCATAAAGAGGAGTAGCCCGGATAGCTCCAGTATTCTATTTTTTAGCAACTCTGTCAACATCAGGATCATGATTTGAAGAGTCAGGATCATGATGAGCATTATCAGGAATTTTCTTGGAATCAAGAATTACAGTTTGGTATTCACCAGTATTTTGAACTGATGGTTCTTGTGGGACCTGAGGCTTTGAAGCTTCTTCAACACTTTGAACTGAAGATCTTATGGGCTACCCTCAAATAAAGGATCATTAATCATTGTGTCCAATTTTTCTAAGTGCTCCTGATGATCTTCCTTTTCTTTCACATGTGTTGTGATATCAGTAACCACAGAATCCGGACCACCTTAAGCAATGTCAGGAATTGTCCTTTGAGATGTTTTGTCTGCACACTCACTCTGAGAAAGTGGTTCTTGTATGACTGGAGCTTTAATAGCTTCTAAATCCTTTTCAGAAATAGGTTCTTATATGTTGTGCTCTTTCTGTAAAGACTGTAGTTTTGATTTCTTCCTTATGAAGACTGCTTGCTCAACAGCTTTTCTCTTGCCCAATGTATCAAGACTTACTTCCTTGGCAAGTTGAGCCATCCTTTCAGCAGAAACCTCAATAAATTTGGCTGAAGAAGTTTTAAGAATAGATGAATCATCTATAAAAGGAATCACCTTGTCAGGAGAACTAACCAAAATATCAGGAATTATAGTTTTCTCACTGTCAGGATACAGGGTTGACTGATCAGGAGTGGCATATAACTGTGTCTGCATCCTGACATTTTCCCTTTGTACTTCAAGCTTATCAACAAGCTTGATTAATCTCATTTTCTTCTTTGGAATAGTGTCCTCAACAACAGACTCATTCCCATTGCTATGACTAGCAACCTCCACTGATTTAACATGTAATTTAAAGACAAGTGGAGCTTCATCATCATTATCAGAATCTGATTCTGAAATAATATTACTCATTAATGCTCTTTCTTTTCTCTTTAGGTTTTCATCTGCAAGTGCTTGTCTAAACCTCTTTCCTTTTGGAATTGTTTTCTTGGGTCCAGTCACTCTGCTTTCTCCACCTTGTTCCTCCAGTCACTTCTTATGACTTTAAGCTAACTTTAGCAATTGGTTTGACATCAAGGCCTCACTTAAAAGATACACAAATGCAATGCACTTCCCTAAAGTTTCCAAAGGCAACTCTAATGGTGACTCTCAAGTGGTTTGGTGGAAAGAAGGTATCTCCACCTTGGGCCTTCATTCCAAACCAACTCTCAAAGGTTATTAAAACTCTAAACTGACTCTCAAACTTAGAATGACTCAAAGGCCTCACTCAGGCCTCCCTAGGCCTTAAGTGGAAGTTGACACAAAACGGCCTCCCCTGATTAACACACTACCCTGATTTTACCAACTTAAAACTCATTTATCCAATTCAATTACTGGTTTTAATGGCTTGTTAAGCTTTATAAGACTTAATTATATCTATTTAGACCAAGTACCCATGAAGGCCTAACCTATAACATGATGATAATCAATCAAAAGTCAAGTGTACTCAAATCTGCCCTTTCTGAGTTGCTCTCCAGTTTGTGTGTGCACCTAACCAAATGCAAGTTTTTATTCAATCTAAAGCTACTGTACTAAAGTATGAACCGAGTCCCAACTCCCTTGGTCTCAGTCCTACCAAGGCATTGCTAAAACTCACATAAAATGACCTAAACTTCTAGTACAAAAATCTGCACAGCTATGACCAAGTGACTCCTTCCACCTTAACTCCCTACATTACTCTAAAAACAAAAAACAACCAACCAAGGAAAGTCTTAACATAAACTTACACCTACTGATTATCAACATATAAGGTTCATTTACAATTCCTTAAGCATGAAAACCAAATATAAACACAAGCAAGGTAGCATATCACAAGTCGAGCCATCACTTAGTATTTTTAAGGCAAAAATTCAAAGTAAACATTCATGGTAACTTCATGAAACCTACTGACCTTAATCTCATTTAATCATATATAACCTAAACTAGAATTTTATCAAAGGAATAATGGCATGCAACTCATAACAATGAATTATCAGGAGGTTAAAAGAACAACTATTTTGGCAATATCACATCTTCGAGTTTTAAGAAAAAATCCGAACCATAAACCCAAAATAATCACTTGATATCTACTGAATATAATCACTTATCATCATGGAATACTTCATCTAGAATTTTTATAACAAAGACCATAGCATGCATCTCACACAAGTCAATTACCAAAGCACAAAATCAACAAGTATGGTTTCTACTTTGAACTTCACTTGTAAATCGACATGCAAGTACTATATCCAACATGCAAGTGCAAAAATCAACATCCAAGTACTAAACTTAAGGTATTTTGAAGGAAAAATAGCATGCAAGGGTTTAATCTTGACAAAACAACATTTGTAAAGAGCAAGACTTTAAAAATCAACTTGCATGGTCATTTTTCATAAAAACTTCCCAAAATCAGCACTTTACATTTGGCTCTTAAAAAAATCATTTCCAAATGTTTATGAACAAGATTACGACTTGGCAAAAATAGAAGTGTAACACCTCTCCAAGATCACATCTTGCATATTTCTATAAGCCACCATGGTTGAAACCTTGAGTTCACAAGAACTAAGGCCTCAACTTCGGCTTTAACATGCATGCACAAAACTCACCTCAAAATGAAGCTACTCCACTAAATGATGAAGATATTGGCTTGATTAACTTGAGAAGTGAAAGAAAATGAAAAGAAGTGAAGAAAAATGACAAGAGTGGGGTGGGAGTGAGCTTCGGCCGAGAGGGAGAGAGGAGAGAGGAGAGGGTGAGGTGTTTGAGTGGGTGTGTGATGAAAATGAGAGTATCCTCTTGGTTTTGTTACTAAAATGTGGTAGTGGAATGGAGAATTTACTCTAATAACCCTCTTGCTAGTTGTAACAAAATTGCATGCAAGGTTAAAGAAGTAAACTAGCAAATTAGTTGTAAATAAAATACAACTCCATAAATCACAAAATTAATACCATAAATACTATGAGATTTTAGAAGTTTTATAAAATTGTTTTCAAAAATTTTGAACAAAAATATCTTTTAAAATTTTGAGCAAGGGTAATAGATTCTGAATGTAGACAATAAAGGTTTATTCACAGTTCAAATTTGCATAAACAGGTTATAATAAGTGTAAATATCAAGTAATAAGGTCTTATTTAAGGGATATCTTAGGGAAAGATTAGACATGATCGAGTCTTAAAGGGATCAATAGAATTTAAACAACAAAATTCTATCTAAGCAAGTATATAGCATGATAATGAGATGGCAATATTATAGAGATAATCAAAGTGCGAATTTAACATTAGTCTGAATAAAAAGTGTGAATAAAATACGAACAGGAAATAAAGTGCAAATAAAGTCTTCCCGAAACAATCCGGGTACAAGGTACAAATGGAAATCAAAGTATTAATCAACAACAATGCTGGAGATAGGTAGACTGTATGATAGTCTAAGAGGATGGTGGTGGGGGAACAGGGGCATAGACATGGCTAATCACTCAGTGGAGCTCATCAACAATGGCAGTAAGTGTGATTTGACTCTCTCTCTCTCGCGGTGTGGAACCATAAATGCCAATCGGACCTCATCCATCTGGATGATCTCCTTAAGCATGACTATCAGTCGAGGTCGGTTGGGCTCGTCATCAAAGTTCTTGCGGTACAACTGGTCCACCATACGTCAAAGATTCGCGTTCTCTCCTTCCAGTCGATCAACCATCATTATCATCTGCTCGTAAAGAGGGAATGGCACAATAGAAGGGAATCCGGGAGTCGATGAGGATGATGCATGTCAAACAGTTATATATATTTATACACGGTTTTAAATAAAAGGGTCATAAACCCTATAGATTCTAACGCCCCAAAACCCAAATGATCTAAGTTCATCCTATCCTCTAAATTCCTATCTTATATTCCTTTATCCTATGTTGTTCAGTGACTCAACCTATGGCTCTGATACCAAAACAATGACGAACCCACACTACTAACTAGCAGAAATATGCATAATATTAATTAAATAGTAAAGTACTACAAAAGATAGAATATTAAAGTTACAACCCTTTAACCACAATCCTCGAATACACATGAATGAGTTTGAACAACATCTAACATCTGACAGTAGGCATACCCTGAGTCCCCAGAAGTCTTACGCACGGTTTGCTTGAAACGAACCATCTTCGGGTTTCACTGAAGGGGTAACATCAATAACAATATTAATGAGCAAAACATTCAGCAAGTGAATAATAGTGAATAACAATGCATCATATACTCGATAAAACGATAACAAAAGATAATCAACAATATGAAATCTCAAATAAAAGATCAAGTTTTTAATAAATGAATGGAATTGAAAATGTCATGACGCTATGAGCGATGAGGGGTGATCAGCCCGCATCAAAGCTCTGAATCACATAACAAGTGATTCAAAACTATTGAGGATCCTCGACACACATTGGCCATATAAAACCATCAGGCTCCCTGCTACTGAGGTTCTAACAGTGACTGGCGCCTCAGTCTTACTAGATTATACCATCCAATTCCTTTTAATCAATTCATTTTAATTTCAAAGTGTTCTTGATCAAGGACAATATAACAAGGGTTGGTATTGTCAAAGTTCAAATGAGGGGATGTTATTAGTGTTTGGGTTTCCAAAAAAAATGATTCTAATTTATGAGGGTTTTAGGATTCACTTGATATATTAAGGAACTATGGTAGGGTATTCACATGGTTATGAGGTAATATGTGATGAAAGGGATCAATTCAAGTATGAAAGCGATTAACTAAATTCAAGATCAAATCATTGGGTGATGTAAGGGACTAATTAATCTTATTGAAACTGTAGTCATGAATTCACAGGATAATTAATCACAGGAATAGAATTATAGAGGTAAGTTGAGAGTTCACTTGCCTGGACTACGCATACTGAGAACTTGAATGGAATTGTCTATTGGCTCCTTTCTTGGCCTCCTACTTGAACCTATAATGAATAGTATCCTCGTTACAACTCTTGCTAACTACCCTTTCACGTATACTATAAATATATATATACACATATACATACATATATATATACATACTTAAATCTACTAATTACAAGTAATATATGCATCACATAAATCACATAACACATAGCAGGAAATGGCATGACAATAACACATTTAGATTTTTCTAGCTTAGTCACTTCAGCAATTAACCATATAACATATAATTATCAAGACTAATACTCCTAATCCTCCTTTACAAACCTCAACTCAACCTAGGTTTAGTAAGGCACACTTGTGCCTCAATTCAAATGACTCACAATTGCAATGCTCACTACTTAACTTACCCGAATGTACACCTTGGCACCAATTGTGTGCCTTGGCAAAAATATGAATTTCTACCTTGGGCCTTTGCTATATTCTGACTCCTATGACTTCTTATGACTTTAAGCTAGCTTTAGCAATTGGTTTGAAATCAAGGCCTCACTTAAAAGACACACAAATGCAATGCACTTCCCTAAAGTTTCCAAAGGCAACTCTAATGGTGACTCTCGGGTGGTTTGGTGGAAATAAGTTATTTCCACCTTAGACCTT
This sequence comes from Apium graveolens, assembly GCF_009905375.1. Classification (NCBI taxonomy): domain Eukaryota; kingdom Viridiplantae; phylum Streptophyta; class Magnoliopsida; order Apiales; family Apiaceae; genus Apium; species Apium graveolens. The sequence continues at coordinate 222,540,422 of NC_133652.1, forward strand.
CATCCCAAACATACTCTCAAAGGTTATTAAAACTCTAAACTGACTCTGAAAGTTGGAATGACTCAAAGGCCTCACTCAGGCCTCCCTAGGACTTAACTGGTTTTAATGGCTTGTAAAGCATCCTAAGACTTCATTATATCTATTTAGACCAAGTCCCCATAAGGTCCTAACCTATGACATGATGATAATTAATCAAAAGTCAAGTTTACTCAAATCTGCCCTCTTCTGAACTGCTCTCGGATTTGTGTTTGTGCACCCAACCAAATGCAAGTTTTTATTCAATCTAAACCTACTGGACTCAAGTATGAACCAAGTCCCAACTCCCTTGAGCTCAGTCCTATAAAGGACTTGCTAAAACTCACCTAAAATGACCTAAACTTCTAGTACAAAAATCTACCCAACTATGACCAAGTGACTCCTTCCACCTTAACTCCTTACATTACTCTAAAAACAAGCAACCAACCAAGGCAAGTCTTAACATACACTTACACCTACTTATTATCAACATATAAGGTTCATTTACAATTCATTCAGCATGAAAACCAAATATAAAGACAAGCAAGGTAACACATCACAAGTCGAGCCATCACTTAGCATTTTTAAGGCAAATATTCGAAGTAAACATGCATGGTAACTTCATGACACCTACTGAACTTAAGCTCATTTCATCATATATAACCTAAACTAGAATTTTATCAAAGTAATCATGGCATGCAAATCACAAAAATCAATTATCAAGAGATTAAAAGAACAACTATATTGGCAATATCACATTTTCGAGTTTTAAGCAAAAATTCGAACCATAAACCCAAAATAAGCACTTGATATCTACTGAATATAATCACTTATCATCATGTAATACTTCATCTAGCATTTTTATAACAAATACCATAGCATGCATCTCACATAAGTCAAGTACCAAAGCACAAAATTAACAAGTATGGTTTCTACTTTAAAATTTACTTGTAAATCGACATGCAAGTACTATATCCAACATGAAAGTGCTAAAATTAACATGCAAGTACTAAAATTAAGGTATTTTGAAGGAAAAATAGCATACAAGGGTTTAATCTTGACCAAACAACATTTATAAAAAGCAAGACTTTAAATATCAACATGCATGGTTATTTTTCATAAAAACTTCCCCAAATCAACACTCTACATTTGGCTCTTAAGAAAAATAATTGCCAAATGTTTATGAACAATATTATGAATTGGAAAAAATAGAAGTATAAAACCTCTCCAAGATCACATCTTGCTCATTTATATAAGCCACCATGGTTGAAACCTTGAGTTCACAAGAACTAAGGCCTCAACTTCAGCTTTAACAACATGCATGCACAAAACTCACCTCAAAATGAAGCTGCTCTACTAAATGAAGAAGATCTTGGCTCGACTAACTTGAGAAGTGAAAGAAAATGAAAAGAAGTGAAGAAAAATGGCAAGAGTGGGGTGGGGGTGAGCTTCGGTCGAGAGGGAGAAAGGATAGAGAAGAGGGTGAGGTGTTTGAGTGGGTGTGTGATGAAAATGAAAGTATCCTCTTGGTTTTGTTACTAAAATGTAGTAGTGGAATGGAGAATTTACTCTAATGACCCTCTTGCTAGTTGTAACAAAATTGCATGCAAGGTTAAAGAAGTAAACTAGCAAATTAGCGGGGTTGGAATTGACGGTCTTAACCTTGGACCCTTTTATAAACCAAAATGCATGCAAGGGTATACTAGTAATATATTAATTAATAAAAGTTTGATTAAAAAATATGGATTTTAGTAAATAAAATACAACTCTATAAATCACAAAATTAATATCATAAATACTATGAGATTTTAGAAGTTTTATAAAACTGTTTTCAAAAATTTTGAACAAGAATATCTTTTAAAATAATTTTCTAGGATTAATACTCTAATATACAAGCCACATAAAAATATGATTAACGACTCTAAGTCACATAAGAAAATGCAAATAATTTGATTCTAAGCTTCTATTATACGAATTATGATCTATCGTCTAATCACGACTATTACAATTATTATCTAACCGTGTTACGAAATTTGATTGCGTACAATTAATCATATGATTATAGATCATCTAACAATATTCGCAATGTCACACAACAAAGAATATATACGAACACTTTGGATTCTCATAAATTCTGACATCTAATACACAAAATTATTTAGCATAATAACAGAATATTATATTATATTTATATCAATATTTACAGGCGTTACAATATTAGGCCAATGTGTGCCTTGGATCCAGTGTATAGAGCAGAGCTGTATGCCTTGTTCAGGGTTAGTGCGTGACTGATCAGCAGCTTCCTTGGTTTTTAAATTTAAAATAAATATTCAATTCTAATCATTGCTTATCTATAAACTTGATAGCCTAAATTATTTCATTTGATCATTGTTTAATCTCAGTATTGTCACTGTGACTTGCTAAGCTAGTTAGCTCATTTGTGCAATTCTGTTTATGTTCTTTTCTAGTTAAGAAGGAGCCCGTCAGTAGAGAGGATCCCCAATCAAGTGTGCGAGCTAGGATTCCAGGCTGAGACGAAATAAGCTACATGAAGACTTTTATAATAGTTTAAGTTTGAAAGTTTGTAAGAATAATTTTTATTCAAATATAAGTTAATCTGGATTGGTACATTTGTATTATAAGTAAGTTGTGTGCATACTTTAACATGTTGTGATCCGTGGTATATGGTAAGAGGGGTCACTGCATATTATTATTATTATTTTCATGAACATGTTTATAAATTGTGTGTGTGTGTTGTGAACCCCAAACTTCTGACCCGGTTTGGAGGGCCTCACAGGTTTGGTATCAAAGCTACAGGTTATAAGTCACTGACACAAGCCTAGATCGTCGGGAATGGGTAGAGGGTTAAGATTAGAGGTAAGGTATAGAAAGATAGAACGTCGAGAGGTTGAGTGTGACTGTATAATAAATATTAGTATGATTCATGTGGTGATTCGAGATTTTAATCCTGCGATATGATTTTCAGATAGCAGCGATGGCAGATTCCTTTATTCCAGTACCAGCTGATCATTCTGAGCCTTCAGTTGGAGGACCTTCATCTAATCCACATCCTTTTCTTCCACCGGTGTTAGCTATACTACCTCCAGTTGTGACGGTTGTACCACTGTGAGCTATTCCAGCCCCTAGTATGAGGCCACCTATCCGAGGACCCCCACCTGCTGATTCTGGTTCTACTGGGCATTCAATTGCGGGTTTATCTTTTCAGTTTTCTCCCTACCCTGTCCCATACCATCAGTTTGAGGTTTGCCTTATGGAGCAGCAGCATCTACGAGGACATATCCAGGAGTTACTACATATCATGCGCATCAGAGATATCGGGAGTGGTGAAAGGTAGCTTAGAGAGAGGATCCAGTTATTTCGGAAAGCGGCTGCTGTGAGGATAGCTAGAGCTACTCATGAGGATATTACCCTTGAGTTTCTTGTAGAGTGGGCTAAGTGGGTTTTAGAGGAGCTTGAGGAGATCGGAGGTCTAGACATGCCATGAGCTAGACAACGGAGATGTTGTGATAGTTATTATATGTATATTAGTGTGTAGTATGTATCAGCAGACTTTTGGCTTGTATATATAGACTAGACTTGTTGATTAATGTGTAGGCTTGTTGTACCCTTTTGCTTTTGCTGAAGCGTTTTCACGCTTGTACTACCAAACTTTGATATATATATATATATATATATATATCAGTACCTTTTCTTTTCCAGCATTGTCATTTACATTACTGCATTTGTTTTATCTTAATTTATTTACTACACAAGTTATAAACACTTGTGATAACATGTATCCTATCCCTTTAACTGTTTATATTCTATAAAGAAGCATGCAATATACTTGGTTCAACTATCACAAATGTTTTCAAAAAGAGATATATCTGTTTTATAAAAACTTTTCATAAAAAGGATTTGATTTCAAGGCTAAATCAGTTGTTTGATTCTTTACAGAAAATGCATCCCAGAAGAAATACTCGTTCTACCAACCAGAATGAAGAAACCAACAACAACAACAACCAAGAGAACAATGACCAGAATGCAAATCCAGGTCCCCTAGACCCAACAGTAGCCCAGATTCTCCAAATCTTGGCTCCACAAACAATCAACCTGACTCAACAGCAATAAAGACAGACCAATCCCCAGGTAACTTTTAAGACTTTTTAGGAAGTGAACCCACCGAAATTCAAAGGTTCTTTAGACCCAATTGAAGCGAGAGTTTGGTTAAAGGAGATAGAGAAGTCATTTGCATTAGTCAAGGTAAGAGAAGAATAGAAAGTTTAATTTGTAAGTTACTATTTGAAGAATGAAGCCACCTACTGGTGGGAAACTGTTAAGACATTGGAAGGAATGTATGTTATTACTCGGGAAAGATTCAAGGAGTTATTTCTAGAGAAATATTTTCCTCAGTTTGTTCAGGATCAAATGGAATTGAAGTTTCTGGTGTTAAAATAGGGAAGTATGTCATTAGCGGACTATGAATGTAAGTTTGAGGAATTGTCAAGGTTTGTACCATCATATGTGGATACTGATAGGAAGAAAGCTAAGAGATTCTAGCAAGGTATTAAGCCATGGATCAGCATGGATCAGAGGGAAGGTAGCCATCTTTGAATTAGACACATATGCAGGAGTTATATAGAAGTCTATGATTGCAGAGACGGAAAGTGAAATGTCACAGAAGGAGAAAGAGAGTAAGAAGATGAAGTTTGAAGGAAATGAAGGACAGTCACTAGCAGGGAAGTTTCCAAATTTTAATCAGAAGAAAGGCAAATTTCAGCGAGGGAGAAATTTTAATTTCAGAAAGCAAAATATGGGCGACGGAGGACAAGGCAACTGTCCGGCCACTAGGAATCAGCCAAATCAGCAGATCTAACTCTACCAAATTGCCATGTATGTAGAAAGAAACATGGAGGAGTTTGTAATAAGTTGAATGTGGTTTATTATAAATGTAACCAGAAGGAGCACTATTCAAGGGAGTGCCATAATCAGCCAGCCAGAGAGCCAGTAAATAAGGACCAGCCTACGAGGAATCCAGGGGCAAAGTTCCAGCAATTGGATTTACATGTTTCAAGTGCAGAAAGCTAGGACACATAGCAATAGATTGCAAGACACCAGTTCCAGTTAGTAATGCATTAAGAATCATGAGATCTACTTTAGTAGTGAATGAGCCTCCTAGAGCTAGAGTTTTTGACATGTCTATAAAGGACGCTATTCAAGACACTAATATTGTGGCAGGTACGCTTACTGTAAATTCTTTATGTGCCAAAGTGTTAGTAGATCCGGAAGTAAGTCGATCGTTTATTTCTCAAGATTTTGTTAATAAGTTAAATTTTCCGGTTGAATTTTTAAGTGAGATAATGATTGTGGAATTAGCAAATCAAGAATGTATATATGTTAATCAAGTATGTGTGAACCGTGAGATTGAAATTTATGGCAATAAGTTTTGTGTGGATCTGATACCATTTAAGTTAAACGAGTTCGACGTTATTTTAGGAATGGACTGGCTATCTAAGAACGAAGCTCAGATAGACTGTCGTAACAAGAAGGTAATTTTGAAGATGCCAGACGAGAAAGTGGTAACATTTAAAGGTCAGAAGCAAGCAAAGAAGTTATTAATGATGATTCAAGCTAAGAAGTTACTACGACAAGGATGTGAGCATTTTATTTCTTATGTGATAGATAGAAATCAGGAGCCGACAAAACTTGAAGATATTCCAGTAGTCAATGAGTTTCCAGACGTGTTTCCAGACGAATTACCAGGACTTCCCCCAGATAGAGAAATTGAGTTTGCAATCAACTTGGCACCTGAAACGGAACTAATATCTAAGGCCCCGTACAAAATGGCACATATTCAAATGAAGGAGTTAGAGAAGCAGTTGCAAGAGTTGTTAGAGAAGGGAGTGATTAGACCCAGTGTGTCCCCATGGGGTGCACCAGTATTATTTGTTAAGAAGAAGGACGGAAGCATGAGATTATGCATTGACTATCGGGAGCTCAACAAGCTTACAATCAAGAATAAGTATCCATTACCTTGAATTGATGATTTGTTTGACCAGCTAAAGGGATCTAAGTAATTCTCTAAGATTGATTTGAGATCCGGATATCACCAATTGAAGATTAAACCTGAAGATATACCAAAGACAGCTTTCAGAACAAAGTATGGTCATTATGAATTTTTAGTGATGTCTTTCGGATTAACCAATGCCTCGGCAACGTTTATGGACTTGATGAACATAATTTTCAAGGAATACTTGGACAAGTTTGTCATTGTGTTTATAGATGATATTTTGATCTACTCGAAGTCAACAAAAGACCATGCGGAGCATCTAAGGATATCATTGGAAATTTTGAGGAAGGAGAAGTTGTATGATAAATTCTTAAAATATGAATTTTGGCTACAGGAAGTTCAGTTCTTAGGACACATAGTCAGTAATGAAGGGATCAAAGTGGACCCGGCAAAGATTGAAACTATTACAAATTGGGAAAGGCCAAAAATACCAACAGAAGTGAGAAGTTTCTTGCGATTAGCGGGATATTATCGACGATTTATGTGGCGCCCTCCAAACCCGGGTCAGAAGTTTGGGGTCCATAACACATTACACAATATATAAACCTGTATAAGAAATATTAATTACAATGACCCTGCTTCACATAACCACGGATCGCAACAGGTTAAAGTATGAAAACAAGCCATAACCTTAACTTTTATTACAACGTACCAAATCCTAACTAATTTAACTTACAACTGATAAAGAAATTATTCTTACAATCTTATTATTTCACTACTATATGAAGCTTCTGCTAGCTCGATGCAACTCAAACTGGAATCCTAGCTTGCACTTTGGACTAAGGAACTTCACTATCATCCATATCCTTTTTAACTGTAAAATATATAAAAAAAGATTCGCAAGAGTGAGCTAACTAGCTCAGCAAGTCACAATAACAATAAAAGAGGCTAAACAAATATCAAACGGGATGATTCAAAGGAATCAAGTTTCTTGTTAAATAATCAATAGAATTGGATATTCATTTTAAATTATTAGAACCAAGGTTAGGCTGCTGATCAGTCACGCACTAACCCCGAGCTAAGCACACATCACTGCTCTAACTACTGGATCCAAGGCACATATTGGCCTAACTTGACCATTGATATGGTCTGACCACGAATCTCGTCCACATAAAGAAAACTATCTAATTCTAAAGCAGTTCAATATGATAAACAATATAATTCAATAAAATCGGATCATAAGCAATACTAATAAAACATTTGTATAAGAGCATGGTGAAAATTCATGGGTACCAAAAGGGTATGTCAACGTATACAAAAGAAATGGCCTCTAGCCTGTAGGATAATCGGGTATTAGATGAACAATGTTTTTACAAGGTTTTAGTACTTTGATGTCACAAGGTATGGTTGAGTATAAAAGTTTCTGTATGTTTAAACAATTATGTTCCAGTATTTGGTGTTTGGTGGTTACATATTTGGGGAGTAGTATCATAATTGTGTGGTTTAGCATCTGGAAATCAACAAGGGATGGTTCACAAATGATAAGGCTTACGGCTCAAAGATCAAATGATGTGGCTCAGGTTCAAGGCTGAATGATTCAAAGTACTTACATTATAAAACAGAGTTATTTTTGTCATACCCCCAACTAATCCAGCAAAATTAAATATAACTATTACATTATATAAAAATAAATAAACATAACCAAATCCAAGATCTTACAGTTTAGGGTTTGGAACAGCCCAACACTACCATCTATTACAGCTGATTTTATATATCGAGTCCTCACACAAAACTACTATCTCTTATTCTACCTGAGCTCGAACATAAGCATCAGCATCACAGGTCTTACGGGCGGTCTGCTTGAATCTAACCATAGCTGCTAGCTGTAATATCAGGGTAAAGCAAGGAGTGAGCCAAATGCTCAACAAGTGCTAAACAGTACGATACAAAATATAAATCGAGATATACATTAAAGAATGACAATAGAAAGACATAACCAATGATAACGAGAGATAGAACTTTGGGTGATGGCATCATTTTGCTTGTATCAAAACAATTTCAAAACCAGATCTAAATTAAAAATCATTTTATGAGTCTACGGATTACAGCCGGTGATCAGCCGTGAAGTAATCCCGAACCTCGCTGGGTTCTAGAACATTAATGGGAATCCCTTGGCAACTTTTAAGCCTAATATAAGTGTGGAAAGGACTCGCGTCTCAGTCCAGATCCACTATTCAAAGAAAACATTTATCCCCCTTTGGGACTGAAAACCCACATTTTATTTATTTCAAAAACTGATGCCGAATTATAACAAAATCTCTTTTAACAGTAAGCATTTTTATCAAGGGATTATAGACCAACTCGAAACACGGGAATTATGGTACTAAATCTCAGGGCCATGATCCACTAAACTTTACTCCATTAGGGTAACAGAAAGGTTTTCATATATAAAACTTGGACAAGAAAATTTAGTGAGGCTATTGGATATTATGTAGGGGTAATGCCAGACTGGGCTTAAAGCAATGGTTTCTCGTCAAGGCACAAGTGCTGGATCATCAAGAAGATAAGCTTCATGAATACTAAGGGTGTTAAGGTATGAAGAAATGATCTTTAACTCAGGTTATATCAGAATTGTCAAGCTTTAGGATAAGAAAGAGGGGTATCAATCAATGAGGAATCACTTTGATAAATATCTGGCTTTCAGGGTTCAAGGTAAGGTTCTATAGGGGTTCAAGTATCAGGATGAGATATCAATACTTAGGAATCATCAGCATGTTAATCAAGAGAATCAACCAAGAGTTATAACTACCCTTTCTTTTATCATGGCATTCAACTTACTTTAATATACTATCATGATAAGACTTTTGAACTACTTGCAATACGTACTCGAGGGTTCATGGCATTTTTGTATGATTCAAAGATAAACATAAGATACGCTTGATTTAAATATATCAAAATGACTCAGGATAGTTGCATCGATATATGAACTATTTACAGTGAATACGAAAGACAAGTTGAATCACTTGCCTTGAGAAAGGCTGGTCTGGTCTGACTGGTAGGAGCAACTGGAAGCTTCACTCGACCTTTATGGCAAGTTTTCCCTCATCTCGAGATCCTACATAAATAATAATAATCCTCGTTATAATATATTCTCACCAACTTAACCTATTCACATCCCGTAATTAAACACAAATGGCACTTAGGCCTATATGCACTTAATTTGTATTCACCTTCAAAATATACTTGCACAAAAAGCCACATATACTCACATATCATATTTTAATACCAAATATTACCATATACACCATAATGCAACACTAGGCTTGGATGATCTCGACTCACAACTTAAGTCACTTGGTCGCTAAACTAGACAAAGTCTTCAAATTTTGGCTTCCTAACTCGGTGTGCCTTTACTAAACTATCCTAGACCTATTGACCCTCACTTGGGCCTTTTGCTCTACTGACCTTATACTATTTTGCAACTGTGGTGGTCAACCTAAATCTCACTCCTAAGTGTTCTAAAACTATGTGATAAGTGGAAGTGCTCACTGGTGCAAATTTCAGAATGACATCTATGGTTTCTTGAGTGCATTAGACACCCTTAAACTATAGGTTTTCCTTCAAAACTTTTGCACAAGACTCTCCTGACCTTAGGGCATCTCCCAAACTTGATTTGGCTCAAAGGCCTGGCTTGGGCCTTCTTGGGCCTAAGCTTAAAGTCCATGGTTCCCCTGTTTTTTTCTGGGCAGAAAACGCCCTGACTTGAATTAACTTGTGACACATGGTTCTAACTCATATCCTATGAACTATGGCTGAAAAAACTTCTCTGACACTCCCTCTAACTAAGGCCCAACAGGGCCTAATGAGGGCCTACCCATGACATGGTAAAATCTCCCTATTTCTAAGTTGCAACAAAACTGTCCCCTGCTGGACAGATTTTGTTATCCTACTTGTGCACCTAACCAAACGACATGCAAACCTCCAACCAACACCTAAAACCTTTTATATACTCCCAATACTAATTTCTGGTGGCTTGGGCCTCAAAGTGCACATCAATGACATGGTCAAAACTCACTCTAAACCTCAGGGTACTAAACTGATTTTCTGCAGAAACTATAAATCTCCTTTCTCCAAGGTTTTGACTTCACAAACTCAACCACCAACAACCCAATACCCAAACCAAGACTTAAACATGGTGATCTACTGAACTAACTCCCTTATACTCAAAATAATCTTGGTGGAAATCATCCTTACCTAAGGTGCAATCATGGCAAAACAAAAGAAACCACATTTCACAACTCACAAATCATCAAGTTTTTGAAAATAACAAGTTATGTTTTTTTATAAAATATACCCGAATTATTACCATGCATCAAGGAACACTAATCAATATTAACACCTTATTCCTACTGAAATTAAAGCTTACTAACAAAATCTTTCCAAATGATCAAAATCTTATAACATTCTAAGAGAAATCCACATGCATGCATGTCTTCGAGTTTTACCAACCAAAGCAACATGTTTTCTAAATATATTTCACCATAAAATTGACATGCAAGCCTAGCATAAGCTATATCTATATGATCACTTAGCATGCAAAGAGTTTCATCAAATTTTCACTACAAGATTCATGCCATTATCACATAAACATACAAAGATTGAACAAAGCAACAAGAATGATCTCAAGGACCATTCATTCGGCTCCCTTAAGGTCATGGCCGAATGAAATGGAAGGGAAATGGCCATTGAACATCAAGAGTTTCCTTCTCAAGACTTGGCACTTCACCATTCCTTGTAGTCCTCTCAAAAACAACCTTAAATCCATAAGAATCAAGGTTGTACTTTGAGTTTCAACTAAAACCTTGACATGCAACCTTAAAACTTAAACTTTTTACTCAAAACTCCTTGTAATATATGTGATCATGATATGGGAAGTAGTATTTACTTGTATAGAAGGTGGGAGCTTGGTTGATGACTGGAGAAAATGGGGAGGGGGTGATTCTCGGCTAAAACCCGAGAGTGAGAGAGAGGAGGGCCGAGAGTGAGAGAGGGAGGATGGAGGGAGGAGAAAGTGTGGTGTGAGTGGAGTGAATGATCATGCCATTTGCTTGTTTTATGGTTTTTTGATTTGACAAAATGTGAGTGGGAATGAAAATTGACAAGACTAACCTTCCAATTATACTTGGATCATTTTGCATGCAAGGGCAAAGAAGGAATTTGGCTAGTAAAATAAGAGTTAGTGGGGTTGGAATTGTCTCTTTAGCCCTTTAAATTGAATAGAAAATGATTTGCATGCAAGGGCAACCATGTAATTTGCTAATTATGACAACTAAAATTTATAAAGATTTATTTTTATAAAATAAAATACAAGTTCAAAAATTATAAAATTTATACCATAAAATAATTGGATTTTTAGAAATTTTATAAAACCACTTTTGAAATTTGTGAACAAAATAACTTTTAAAAAGAAATTTATTCAAGGTTTAAAATATTTCTTATAAATCAAAAATAAAAGAAATAAATAAACTTTTGCTTTAAAAAAATCATATACCACATAACGCAAATTTAAGACGCAGAAATTCTCATTCACACGAGCATACAATAGTTGAATATATTGGCATTCAGTTTTAAAATTGCACCAAATTTACAAATAGTATTACACGAAAATGCCGGTTGTAATAATTTTGAATACTTAACAGTATGCCACGAGAGAATTTAAAAATATTTGCATTATATATCGAAAAAGGTTTAGATGTACTTGCCTTATAGGGCTTTACAACTATTACTGATCAACTCTGAGCCGACTCTGCCAATCAGGCTTTATTGTCTATCCACTAGATCATATTGGATTCGACTTCGACACTCAGATTCTTCTGTTGAAACTTTACTCAGCTCGTTGACCGACCACTAGATTATCTTTAGTCCAACGTCCACTTTCGGTCCCCCGACTAGAACCTACAGGGTCGAAATACTATATGGTAGACACCCAGTTATGCTTGACATATCCTCGCTAACAACCTACCCTTACGATAACATACTTCAACTCATAATTATTCATATTATAATACCACATATAACAATTAGGGTTCTCATTCTCGAAATCGGTTCAGTGTTCGTTTTCAGAAAATACTTATAGTCATCATTTTATGAAATTAGGGTTACTGAGTTTTGGAAAAAACATACAACACAACATACAATCAGGTTCTGTATAAAACATACGTATATGTATTTACTTATACTCGTTCGACGTCTGGATAATCCTCGAATATGCTCCCGTATTTCCGTAGTTTGATTTTCCGGAAATCGGACAACGTCCCCTTTGTTTATCGGACTACCCGTCGAAACATCATCGACGTCAATAACACAAATCACAATCCAATTTTCACAATTCCACAATCATTCCCATACGAAACTAATTACATGACTCATTGTATTTATTTTATAAAAATTAGGACTCAGAATAAATTCATCACCGTCCACCGTCGATTCCCCGAAGCTCATCGTCGACGGCGGTAAAATTCGCGGGTTTTCATTTATAACGAACATCCTACACAAATCCCACCTATTATACAATAATTTTACATCGAATAATTATTTAATTTCATGAAATCCATCAATAATTCCTGCAGAAATCCAAACAATTTAAATAATTAAATATTCCACACAGACGCGTGCAAACGCACGCACAACACACCCAGTAACCGGAATCACAACAACAGTTACCGGGAACAAGCCGGGAACTAAACAACAAGCTAGAGAAATATTCGATGCACAGAAGACATACCATCACACACATAAAACACACCCATATATATAGATAGACCAACAAGTAGGAACAGGACCGGAATAATCACAGGAAAACACACCGGAATCCAAGAAACGGTGGCAACAAAAACAACTACCGAACACATATATACTATACGTATATTAATCAACAAAACGGAACTGAGATCAGGAACCGTGGTTGGAAAAAGACAGCCGGAACCTTACTGGAGCAGCCAACACGGTGGCGAGTTGCAACCGGATAGAAAAGGGGAATAACAGAGGGGACCAAAAATAGGGAAATATAACCCAGAAACCGTGAGTAACGAGAGATACGAGGGGGTGAAGAGAGAGTGAGAAGGAATTAGGACGATAAAAATGAGAATCAAGAAACACCTCTGCTACAGACACGTGCCTTGATTTACATATACGTGTCCATTTCTTTTATAAACTGGAATAGCACACATACAATCTATTAATCGGGCTTTTCTGGTTCGTTTTCTCTTAATTTGACGAACTGAACCGCACTTAAAATTTTTTACAGAAAATCACGAGAATAGCCTTAAAATGTTACAAATATCCCGAAGTTTACAAAAACATAAATTTCAAAATTTTAAAACAATTTTTGAAATGCAATTTATACCCGCTTTTCGCAATTAAACAAATCGACGCGCGGGTAAAATTAATCCCGAAAATTTCCAAAATAATTTTAAAATTCTAGAAATATTCCAAATTTAAATAAATATGAGTTTCATAATTTTTGAAGAATTTTAGAATTAAATATGGATTTTACAAATAAAAGCAATCAAAAAATCATTTAAAGATAAATAATTAATAAAATATTGATTTCTCAATTTTATAACATCTTAAAAATAATTATTGTCATTATAAAATCATAAAAACAATTTTGGAGACATTCCAAGTATTTACGTAAATAAATTTGCACTAAATCCATTTTTAAAAATGAAAACAATCTAATACGACCCCATAATTAATCACACGAACAACCCAGTATATTATAAATCACACATCAATAGTCAAACAACACATAGCGGTCAAAACTAATACACATATTTTATTTATTTAATAATTTTCATAATTACATAATTAAATAATTCAAAAATACACGAGTCGTTATATCTTTCCCCCTTTAAAAAGATTATGTCCTCAGAATCTAGTCTAACTAAATAAGTGAGGATATTTGTCAAGCATATCTGACTCTAATTTCCAGGTAGACTCTTTTACTCGAGGATTTCAAACATATTCACTATAGATATACACTCTTTCCAAAGACTCGCCTTTAACGATCAAGAATTTGGATCAATCATTATATGTAGAACAAACTTGGACAAGAGCCCATTGGCTCCTAATCAATCAATTAATTGAAATCGGATACTTATTGCTTTAACATTAACAGGCAAAACACATTATATGTACACACTGTTGTGACGGTAATATCAACTCCTGAGCAACTTTATCTATATTCATCAATACCTCAAATGGTTCACTAATTTTAGGACTTGACATGTCCCTTCTACTTAGACTTATGCAGTCTCTTTCAAGATGAAACTGGTATTAACACTACCGGTCCTATTTCTATACTCATATTCTCTCTCGATACAATTTCGCCTTCTTTCTTTGTCTACTCCAAGCTGCTTCAATCAATATCACTATGCTCTTGGTGTGTCGATTTAACGTAGAATTTCATAACTTTCTTTCTCCCACTTTATTTTAATAGAAATGGGGACCTACACTTGCGTTCACATGAAGCTTGGTAAAGTGGCATTCCAAAGCTGACATCACTGATAAATGATCATTCTAGTGTTTCCTTATAAATCAACCTCTCCACATATCTTACATTTCCTGAATCACTTCCGTACTTTGACTCTCCGTTTAAGGATGATAGGTGGTGCTTGTTTTCAACTTGGTTTCCAAACATTTTAACATTTCTTACTCTTTTCCATCAGTTAAGGCTGAAAAGTAATCTCATATATTCACATATTATTACCTTTAAGTATTTAAACTTCAGATTCCACTCTTTCCAATTCGTTTATTAACTTCTCGGTGGTCTTAATTACATCCAATCCTTTCTGTCGGCATAAGGCATCTGTTACCATACGGCTTTGCTCAGATAGTTGTTAACGGGTTAATCCGAGTCTTTTGTTAGCCTTAGTCAAAATTTCATTCTTGAAAACTCAACGCATAGTTGCTTTTCTTCTGATCCTTGGAGAAAAATCCTTGGGCATTCCACGCAGACTTTCTTATTCTTTGAGTAGCTGAGGATGTTATCAATAAATACAGTTTGTTTACCTAAGTACTCCTTATACACCATGATCCTGAATTCCTTATAGTCACCTGATACACTTGTTATTTCACATAATATCACCAGAGCTCGCAATGCTCTTAACTCGCTTTAATCGTAATCTCTGATATATTCTCAGGTTGGATCTTAAGTTAATCCCCGAGATATAACATACTTCTTGAATTAAGTCTCGTAAGTAGTCAATTTTTTTTATAGGGTCTCACTTCTTCTTATTCGTTGTTTTATTGAACTCCCGCCAATCAGTACATAATCTCATAATTTTATTCCTTTTCTCCAACAACATCACTGATACATTTACGATTCGCTTCTTGTAAAACCACTCCTTGGTCTGCCTTGTTCATTAGGCTTCCGATACTTCGCCTTAATTCTTTGGCATGTCCAACACTTCCCAATCTATTTTAAAATTCACTTCTTATACCTAGTTATCATTATTTTTCTTTAAATTTCAATATATCTTGGCATCTCTTCAATAACTTAAATACTTAATATTGTGAATTCCTTATGGGATGTCATTTCTTAATTCTTCTACTTGTAGCATCCAAGTGCTGGAAGAAAATCTGGAGATATCGTGATCGTTCTCCTGGGCGCATAAATTTCCTTTTACTAACTACTAACATCGTGATCCATTATCTTCTCTTGACATCACCTTATTTTTTCTTAACAACTCTGACTAAAAGGTCATACTACCCGTCCTTGCTCCTTTTAGATTATGAACTTTAACTTGCAATTCCAACTTCTAAAATTCCATAGATAATTCTTCTGGTATCGTTTCTATGTTCGTTCTTTCCTTTTTGCTTATGTTCTACTTTTATATTTGCTTTTCCTTGTGAATACATACTTCAAACTCTTATGGTCCGTATAGATCTTACACCTTTCTCCATGCATATCATGTTTCCCAATCTTTCAAAATAAATATTACTACTGTTAATCCCAATTATGAGTAGGATACTGCTGCTCATAAGATTTCGGTTGTCCGGGTACATATACAATAACTTTATTGTGCTGTATCAACACACACATCCTAATCCCTTATGAGAAGTATCACTATAAACTACCAAATCTCCTTACTACTTTCAAAATGATAAAGCAGGTATTGTAACCATTCTTTCATTGAACTCCGCAAAAATTTCTTCACACTTTCCCATTTTATCTATGCTTTTCACTTTTCCTGGTAAGCTTCATCAAAGGCGTTGCAACTTTTAAGAAATATTAAACCAATTTTCAATAATAACCAGTTCAGGGTAAAACTTCTTACTTTTGTTGGTGCGTTTGGCCTTCCTTTATTCATAGTAACTTTAATTTCTACTGGATCTCTTTTGATCTTCTCCACATTGACTATTTATGCTAAGAACTATATTTTACACATCTTCTTTTGTCTCCAACTTCTCAGTTATCATTAAATGCTTTGCATGGTCCTCTGTTGACTTTAAGTATTACACTATAGCTTATCCAGATATTCCTTAAATATTTTGTCCATCGAGTTCAAATATTATGGGTATGTTGGTTAATCCAAATGATAATACGGGAAGTACTTAGTTCTGAAAATTATCTTTGATATATCCATAGTTTTAATCTTCAATTGGTGAAGTACCAAATCTTAAATCAATTTTATAAAAGTACTTTGCTTCCTTCGTCTGATCAAAAAAAATTATTGGGCCAAGGTAACAGATACTTGCTCTTGATAGTAAACTTGTTGAGCTTTCGCTAGTCGACGCATAATCTCATACTTCTATCTTTCTTATTAGTAATTTATACCGGTGCATCTTATGGGGTACACTAGGTCTAATCGCTCCTTCTTCTAACGTCTCTTGCATCTGCTTTGCTAATTTCCTCCTTGTAACTGGTGCCATTTTGCATAAGGCCTTGCTCACTGGCTTAGTCTCAGGTGCTACGTCAATCGCGAGCTTTATTTCTCTATCTGGAGGAAATGTCGATAACTTATCTGGAAACATATCTTGAAACTCTTTAATTGCTATAAATCTTCAAGTTTATTTGCCTCTAACTTTTATTTATCTCATAATTACCACAATGCTCACATCTTAATCACCGTAATCATCGTTAACCAATTATTTACCTTCTTTTCCCCTTTATGCCTCATCATATTCTCATTTAACATCTTCAGGACTATCTCTTCATCACGACGGTTCGTCTGGGCATCATGCTTCCATGGTTAATCTATTCCTTAGAATAATGTCAAATCCTCACAAAATTGTTTCCAGGAATCTCAATCCCACCATTAGTACTTACTTATTTAATAATTACGCGTTCCTAAATTCGCTAGTCCTTTCGTCATAATCTTATCAATTTAACGGGGTAAATCATCTTATCAACAATACCTTGGGGAAAAATAAACAATCAAGTTGCTTCCACATCTTTCAATACTTTAACGCATAAGGTATTCACCATAATCATCCATGTCATCACGTCCATATTCTGATTAACATATTTCACTAAATCATAATCTCTTATTCTTGAAGACGTATTCCTTATTGGAGTAGATTCATTTGGCTCTTAGTGGATCCTTCACTGGGGCTAGTGATTGCAATACATATGCCCTGGTCTCCTTATCATGCATAAGAGGTAGCTGAAACTTTGTCCGCTTGATTCATAATACGTTGATTTGTTTGAAAACTTTTGCAAAGAATGACGGTATAACAAAATAACTAGATGGATTCATAATTTAACAAAAATTAGAGTTGAAAAGAAAGAAGAAGTAAGGATTTGAATATGAATGAGACAACCACATTGGTACTTAAGATGGCCAGTCTTTCATACCATATGGAATACAGCACATGATTAGGTGGCGTCCCACCTGACTCTTCGTCATTCTGACAAAGTGTCTCACCATAACACTGTTTATCCCAATCAGAAAGCAAAACTTGAGGGAAACAATTAAATTTGAAAGGAATGCAATATCCTCCTTTTCGATATCATAGCAAAGATTTTATTTAAGAAGAGAAGTTCATACTTGTTTAGGAATCAAAAAGGAATATACGTTGTAATATTGAAGACAAGAACGATACCATTGGTCACCATCCACATTTCACTTGTATTCATCTTTCGAGCTTGTTCGATCATATTCTTATTGTTCCATATAATAACTTTAGAAAGTACGTTGAAATTCCTTCGTAAATTAAGCATTATGGTTGATTCTTACTTGTTACGTCTTGCGTTTTTAATATAGCACCTACACGCATAGTATTTTAACAATTCAATCATAATGGCGTTCCTATCAGATAACTTCGAGGTTTCTCTTTTCAATTTAGAACAACCATGAATCATTCAACATAACGATCCTTTTGTTAATAACATTCTTCTTTTTAGAAAAAAAATATGGAAATCTTCCCAATCTTCTTCGATCACACCCAGGCTCCTTTTTAAATCAATGAATTATTTAAACTTAAATGGTCTCTGCAACTGGATGAACAATTACTCCGTACGCGGATTCTGTTATTGACCTTGTCAAACAATATTTACACCTTACGGTTAGGAATAATCAGCTTCTTCATAATCACGGGTTACTTGGTTCTTTGAATTAACAATACTAAGTCCGAAGTAAGTATCCTTCCAGACAATCCGGGTTTTTAACAAACAAGAAACTCAAGTAGTAACTTGACAACCAAGGTTTAAAACTTATTTTATTCAAAAGGCTTTTAGAAATTTTGTAAGGAAAAATCTTTTTTGAAAACTTGTTAAAAATTTTAAAAATCACAAATCTGGTTGTCTTTACTATATGAGTTGGTTGTTGTCCTTCCGACCTAAAACAAGGTACCAAATTAAAGAAACAATCACGTAAAAGTCCGTTCACTTCAATTTACCTTTTTTCCTTTATCGCGTCCATTTGCCTTCCTTAATCGATGAAAATTTCAATTGTCGTTGCATATTATCTTATTCGTAGCTTCACATCAAGGCTTCCATACTGGTAATACTCCCGTTATCAACTTTGCAATCATTAAGCGGAACAGACTATCCAATAGTCAACAATTCTATTTCATAGAACCAAAATTTGCTCATATCACATCACATCACTACTTTACATATCGCATTTATCATAGCACCATCATTAATTCTATAAATATTCCAGATTTATACTTTTCTCTCTAACCTTTTTTTTCACAATTCATCTAATCCATCCCACAACCAATCACGGGTGGCCTATTTACTAGTAGCTTCATTTAATCTGGTAACAGCTATCCTCCGAGACACATGAATCTTCTTTCTAAACTCCTTCTCACTTTTACTTATATCTCAAATACTCACCATTTACCGTGACTCCCGAATCCATCCTCGTAGATACAATTGCTTCATAGGACAAGTTTTAAGCTGGGGTATAGAACAGGGTGTAGGGTAAATTGTAAAGAAACATTCACATCCGATTGTCCAGTAAAACAAGAATAAATAGATGGAGATTCTTAAATAGGTAGTCTCATATCAAGAGGTGGTAGAATAGCATAGAATAACTTGAAGAGGTGCAACTGCCATAACAGAAGGTAGTGCCATTAATACTGATGGAGGAACAAGGTGCAAATCAAATCCGAGAGAAGATGACGATCCTTAAACGGAAAGCTCCAAACGATCGGATGATACAGGGAAATCAGAATCTGCCATTGTCATTGTCTGGAAATCATGTCACAAACTAAGAATCCCGAATCGCAACATAAATCGTACCGGAGACCTACTATATAGTCGCACTCATCCTCACAACGTCTTATCTTTCTATTTCCTATTCCTAATCCTAACCCTCTACCCAATCCCGACATTCTAGGCTTGTTTCAGTGACTTATAACCTGTAGCTCTGATACCAACCTGTGGTGCCCTCCAACCTCAGGTCAGAAGTTTGGGGTCCACAACACATTACACAATATATAAACCTGTATAAGAAATATTATTTGCAATGACCCTGCTTCACATAACCACGGATCGCGACAGGTTAAAGTATGAAAACAAGCCATAACCTTAACTTTTATTACAACGTACCAAATCCAAACTAATTTAACTTACAACTGATAAATAAATTATTCTTACAATCTTATTATTTCACTACTATATGAAGCTTCTGCTAGCTCGATCCAACTCAAACTAGAATCCTAGCTTGCACTCTGGACTGAGGAACTTCACTATCATCCATATCCTCTTTAACTATAAAATATATTAAAAAAGATTCGCAAGAGTGAGCTAACTAGCTCAGCAAGTCACAATAACAATAACAGAGGCTAAACAAAGATCAAACGGGATGATTCAAAGAAATCAAGTTTCTTATTAAATAATCACTAGAATTGGATATTCATTTTAAGTTTTTAGAACCAAGGTTAGGCTGCTGATCAGTCACGCACTAACCCCGAGAAAAGCACACATCACTGCTCTAACTACTGGATCCAAGGCACACATTGGCCTAACTTGACCATTGATATGGTCTGACCACGAATCTGGTCCACATAAAGAAAACTATCCAATTCTAAAGCAGTTCAATATGATAAACAATATAATTCAATAAAACCGGATCATAATCAATACTAATAAAACATTTGTATAAGAGCATGGTGAAAATTCATGGGTACCAAAAGGGTATGCCAAAGTATACAAAAGAAATGGCCTCTAGCCTATAGGACAATCGGGTATTAGATAAACAATATTTTTACAAGGTTTTAGTACTTTGATGTCACAAGGTATGGTTCAGTTTAAAAGTTTCTGTATGTTTAAACAATTCTGTTCCAGTATTTGGTGTTTGGTGGTTACATATTTGGGGAGTAGTATCATAATTGTGTGGTTTAGCATCTGGAAATCAACAAGGGATGGTTCACAAAGGATAAGGCTTACAGATCAAAGATCTAATGATATGGCTCAGGTTCAAGGCTGAATGATTCAAAGCACTTACAGTATAAAACAGAGTTATTTTGAATACTTAATAGTATGCCACGAGAGAATTTAAAAATATTTGCATTATATATCGAAAAAGGTTTAGATGTACTTGCCTTATAGGGCTTTACAACTATTATTGATCAACTCTGAGCCGACTCTGCCGCTCAGGCTTTATTGTCTATCCCTTAGAACATATTGGATTCGAATTTGACACTAAGATTCTTCTGTTGAAACTTTACTGAGCTCGTTCACTGACCACTAGGTTATCTTTAGTCCAACATCCACTTTCGGTCCCCCGACTAGAACCTACAGGGTCGAAATACTATATGTTAGACACCCAGTTATGCTTGACATATCCTCGCTAACAACCTACCTTTACGATAGCATACTTCGACTCGTAATTATTCATATTATAATACCACATACAACAATTAGGGTTCTCATTCTCGAAATCGGTTCAGTGTTCGTTTTCAGAAAATACTTATACTCATCATTTTACGAAATTAGGGTTACTGAGTTTTGGAAAAAAATATACAACACAACATACAATCAGGTTCTGTATAAAACATACGTATATGTATTTACTTATACTCGCTCGACGTCCCGATAATCCTCGGATACGCTCCCGCACTTCCGTAGTTTGATTTTTCGGAAATCGAACAACGTCCCCTTTGTTTATCGGACTACCTGTCGAAACATCATCGATGTCAATAACACAAATCACAATCCAATTTTCACAATTCCACAATCATTCCCATACGAAACTAATTACATGACTCATTGTATTTATTTTATAAAAATTAGGACTCAGAATAAATTCATCACCGTCCACCGTCGATTCCCCGAAGCTCATCGTCGACGGCGGCAAAATTCGCGGGTTTTCATTTATAACGAACATCCTACACGAATCCCACCGATTATACAATAATTTTACATCAAATAATTATTTAATTTCATGAAATCCATTAATAATTCCTGCAGAAATCCAAACAATTTAAATAATTAAATATTCCACACAGGCGCGTGCAAACGCACGCACAACACACCCAGTAACCGGAATCACAGCAACAGTTACCGGGAACAAGCCGAGAACTAAACAACAAGCCAGAGAAATAGTTGATGCACAGAAGACACACCATCACACACATAAAACACACCCATATATACAGATAGTCCAACAAGTAGGAACAGGACCAGAATAATCACCGGAAAACACACCGGGATCCAAGAAACGGCGGCAACAAAAACAACTACCGAACACATATATACTATACAAATATTAATCAACAAAATGGAACTGAGATCAGGAACTGTGGCTGGAAAAAGACAGCCAGAACCTTACCGGAGCAGCCAACGCGGTGGCGAGTTGCAACCGGATAGAAAAGGGGAATAACAGAGGGGACCAAAACAGGGAAATATAACCCAGAAACCGTGAGTAACGAGAGATACGAGGGGGTGAAGAGAGAGTGAGAAGGAATTAGGAAGATAAAAATGAGAATCAAGAAACACCTCTGCTGCAGACACGTGCCTTGATTTACATATACGTGTCCATTTCTTTTATAAACTGGAATAACACACATACAATCTATTAATCGGGCTTTTCTGGTTCATTTTCTCTTAATTTGACGAACCAAACCGCACTTAAAAAAATTACAGAAAATCACGAGAATAGCCTTAAAATGTTGCAAATATCCCGAAGTTTATAAAAACATAAATTTCGAAATTTTAAAACAATTTTTGAAATGCAATTTATACCCGCTTTTCGCAATTAAACAAATCGACGTGCGGGTAAAATTAATCCCGAAAATTTTCAAAATAATTTTAAAATTCTCAAAATATTCTAAACTTAAATAAATATGAATTTCATAATTTTTGAAGAATTTTAGAATTAAATATGGATTTTACAAATAAAAGCAATCAGAAAATCATTTAAAGATAAATAATTAATAAAATATTGATTTCTCAATTTTATAAAATCCTAAAAATAATTATTGTAATTATAAAATCATAAAAACAATTTTGGAGACATTCCAAGTATTTACGCAAATAAATTTGCACTAAATCCATTTTTAAAAATGATAACAATCAGACACGACCCCATAATTAATCACACGAACAATCCAGTATATTATAAATCACACATCAATAGTCAAACAACACATAGCGGTCAAAACTAATACACATATTTTATTTATTTAATAATTTCCATAATTACATAATTAAATAATTCAAAAATACACGAGTCGTTATAATTTGTTTAAGATTTATAGAAGATTGCGACAAGTTTAACGAAGCTTACCAGGAAAAATGAGAAGTTAATATGGAACGAGAAGTGTGAAGAAAGTTTTCAAGAATTGAAGAAGAGATTAATCACGACACCTGTTTTTTCACTACCAGATGATTAAGGAAATTTTGTAATCTATAGTGATGCTTCTCATAAGGGATTAGGTTGTGTTTTGATTCAGCACGACAAGGTTATTGCATATGTGTCGAGACAACTGAAACCTCATAAGCAGAAGTATCATACTCATGACTTGGAACTAGTGGCATAGTATTCGCTTTGAAGATTTGGAGACATAATCTATATGGGGAAAGATGTGAGGTTTATACGAATCATAAAAGTTTAAATACATATTCACGCAAAAGGAACTCAACATGAGATAGAGAAGGTGGTTGAAGTTGATCAAGAACTATGACTGTACGATTAACTATCACCCAGGTAAAGCAAACGTAGTAGTAGACGCATTAAGCTGAACGGAGAGATTGAACGTGTCGATAGTTTATATAAGGAATTTCAAAAATTGGAACTGGAAATCAGAGTTAGCAAGCCCAATGAAGCAAAGATGTATAGTATGACTTTCCAGCCAGAACTGTTAGAGAAGATAAAGAAGTATCAAGAGGAAGTAATGGATCCAGAAGTCAATCGTTTGGTAGGAGAAGAGTTGTGCAATCAAAAGGATGATCAAGTTTTTTTCAGATTTTCTTCCAGAATTTGGATTTCACCAGTAACAGAGTTGAAGAATGAAATTCTACAGGAAGCTCACAATTCAAAGTATTCAATCAATCCAGGAAGTACTAAGATGTACGGAGATTTAAAGGAAAACTATTGGTGGCCAGACATGAAAAGAGAAATTACGGAATGGGTCAGTAAATGTTATACGTGTCAGAGAGTCAATGTAGAGCACCAGAGACCAAGTGGACTATTGCAACCATTAGAGATTCCAGAATGGAAGTGGGAACATATTGCCATGGATTTTATAGTTGGATTACCAAGGATGAAAGTGAACCATAATGCCATTTGGGTTATAGTGGACATACTTACTAAATCAGCTTATTTCCTGCCTATTAATGAAAGGTTTTCATTGGACAAGTTAGTTCACATATATCTGAAAGAGATAGTAGTTCGTCATGGAGTCCCTCTGTCTATCATATCCGATCGAGATCAAAGATTTAATTCGAGATTTTGGAGAAGTTTTCAAGAATTTTTGGGAACCAGATTAAATATGAGTACAACTTATCATCCACAAACATACGGCCAAAATGAAAGAACAATTCATAAAATTGAGGACATGTTACGTTTTTATGCTATTAATTTCAAAGGAACTTGGGACGAGCATTTACCCTTAGTAGAATTTGCTTACAATAACAGTTATCACACAAGCATTAGAATGCCACCCTACGAAGCTCTTTATGGACGTAAATGTCGATCACCAGTGTATTGGTATGAAGTAAGAGAACGCAAGATACTTGGACCCGAATTGGTACAGCAGACAAAAGAAGTAGTTGAAGTTATTCAAAAAAGGTTAATTGGAGTCCAAGACCGTCAGAAAAAATATGCAGATCAATCAAGAAAGGATATGGAATTCGAAGACGGAGATCTAGTATTGTTAAAACTGTCACCGTGAAAAGGATTGACTAGATTCAGAAAGAAAGGAAAGCTGAGCCCTAGATACGTTGGACCTTTTGAAATTTTGAAGTGTGTCGACAAGGTAGCATATGAATTGGCGTCACCCCCATATGGAGCACATTCATAATGTCTTTCACGTATCGATGCTCAAGAAGTATAATCCAGATTCCAGATATTTAATCGAGTACGGGCCGATAGAACTTCCGGTAGATTTGTCTCATGTAAAAAGTCCGACAGAGATTCTAGAAGAAAGAGAGAAAGTGTTGAGAAATAAAGTGGTAAAGTTAGTAAGAGTATTGTGGAAAAACCCAAGGGTTAGAGAATCAACCTGGGAGCTAGAATGTGATATGCGAGAAAAGTACCCTCATTTGTTTACTTAGTAGAATCTGAGGATAGAATCCTTTTAAGGGGGAGGATGTAATATCCGGGATATATCGTGTAATTATTTTTGTCAATAAATAAATATTTTGTGTTTATTATAGAATTTTTTGGTGAATTATTGATTAAGTGGTATCTGTGTTTGGATGGATAAATATGATAAAATTTTAGTATTTTAATTTTTTTATGTCCAAAAAAAGTATAGATAATTATGATATTTTTTTATTAATTTTTATGTTGTTATATGATTTTATAAAGGATTTATGGATTTAATAAATTATTTTTCCGAGTAATTATAAACTATTTTGTATATTCGGGAACCAACCGACTTCAATCATTTGTACATTTTTACAACCCGTAAGTCTCGGGAAAACTCCTTACTAACCTAATTACAATATACCGAGCATTTTCCATGTTTTGACCTTTTCAATACGGAGTACAGTTTTTGTTGTGCGGGTCCCGGCGCAAAATTTTCGATACAATATTCATTTCGGTAAATCGATAAAACCCGTATTCTCGAGAAACGGGATCTTTTGATTAAACTATTATATTATCTTTTCGTAATTCGTGTAACCAAAGTGCTGAGACCAAGTTTGAAGGTATTATCGATATCAGATTCAGGAGTTCAAGTAACCAAAACAAAGGACTTAGAGAGTACTATCAGATTCCATAAGCCATATTCCTGTAGAATCAACCGGTATTTTTCAATAATTTTATTTTATTTCAATTATTTTGGATTAAATTATGAATTTTGAGTTTGATGTTATTTGTATGATTTGATGATTGCATGTTGTAGATAATTTGATTATGGTCATTTTGGTATGTTATAATAGTCATTTCGAGTTCAATAACATGTTCAAAAATTGAGTTTAATCTTCGAATTTCAAAATTAGGGTTCTTAATTCGTATGAATTTTTTGAATTAAATTTGGGGGGTTTTTGATATAGGGGTTATTAGTATGATTGGTTGATATGAACGTGTAGAGTTTGAAAAGAGGAATCGATTGGTGGTGGTTTCATGATCAAACGATACTGAAATCGAGTTGGCCAGAGCCACGAAGAACTTGTTGTCCGACGTGTTTTCTTCGAGTTTTTTCTGGCCAACTCAGGGGTTATTAAGTGTTTGGAGCTTGTGGTGGTGTGACGGTACCGGAGGGGACTTCTCCGGTGAACCCCGTCATTTTCCAGCGAGTGTTTGTAAAATTTGCAAACAGGTCCCTGTAGTTTCGAAGAAGAAACAGTTTAGTTCCTGTAGTTTCAAAAACTTGCAAATTTTGGATACCTGTTTTAAAATTTTATAAAAATCATATTTTCTATTTGTTTTAATTTCAGAAATTCCTTTTAAATTATTAAAATTTCCAAAAATCATTATTTTAATTTTAAAAATTATTTTTAATTCTAAAATAAATCTGCATTATTTTATTAATTAATTTTAGTTAATAATTAATTATTTAATTAATCAATTAATTCGAATATTAATTGACTAATTGATTTAAATGATTATTAATTAATTTTAATATATTTTTTAATTGGATTTAATTGTTGTAAATAGTTTCGAGCTTTAAAATATTATTTTAAATTGTTTTCAAGGCTCGATAATTATTATAAAATAATTTTAAAGTCTGATTCGGGTATTCGAACCCTTTTAATTGCTTATAAATGATTCAACGACCTGTTTTAATTTCGGTAAATATTTAAAAATTCGTATTGAATATCTGAAAAATCATTTTAACCCCGAATTCTTTGAAAAATTATTTTTATCGAATATCTTACGTGCTATGTGCTATATGTGATCCGATTGATGTATGATATGCTTATGTGTACATTTTTTGTATGTTTTTAATCATAACTTTTAATCCGTAAGTCGGATTTGGGTGAAACGAAGGGTAGATAGAAGCATGTATTGAATATAATACAATGGGAATGAGTATTGATAGATACTTGTGATGTCTAGCAGAGAAGGCGAGGCATAGAAATGGGAAGCAAATAGTTAGTGATTAGGAGTCGGTGAATGAGAGCAAGTGAAGCGTAAGCAGAGTGAGAAAAGGCAAGTGATTCCTAAACTATCTTAATATGTGTTTGGAATAGTGCTGTTTTATATTGCAAGTTCTTTAAAGTATTTAAGAATAAACCTGATTCCAGTTATTGATCTTTAAGCCGTAAGCCATATTCTTTGTAAACCATTGATTGTTAAATATCCAGATACGAGCCGTAGATATACGATACTACTCCACAAATACATACAAACTATACACTGATCACTGAACCGAAATTGTTTAACATACAAACCTCCATACGTTATACCTCAGAAGATCAATCCTTATCACCACAAGTCCTTGATTTTTCTGTTTTCTGAGTCTGTTACCGGCTGATAGCCAATCTTTGTACTTACCTTGTTATACCCTGTTAGTGACTGTAAATCACCTTATACTTGGAAGCAAATGTTGTTTATGATTCTGTTTATTGATTCATATTATTTATTCTGTATTGTTATAGAATTGAATTGTTTTATAAATGTGGACCAGATTTGTGGTCAGACCAGACTCATGGTCGTATTAGGCTAATATGTGCCTTGGATCCAGTATATAGAGCAGAGTTGTGCGCCTTGCTCGGGGATTGTGCGTGACTGATCAGCAGCTTAACATTGGTTTTTAAATTTAAAATTAATATCCAATTCTAATTATTACTTATCCGTAAACTTGATACCCTAAATCATTTAATTTGATCATTCTTTAATCTCAGTATTATCACTATGACTTGCTAAGCTAGTTAGCTCATTTGTGCGACTCTGTTTATGTTCTTTTCCAGTTAAAACGGAGCCTGTCAGTAGAGAGGATCCCCAATCAAGTGTACGAGCTAGGATTCCAGACCGAGACAGAATAACCTAGCTGAAGACTTTTGTAATAGTTTAAGTTTGAAAGTTTTTAAGAATAATTGCTATTCAGATGTAATTTAATCTAGATGGGTTTTGGTACATTTGTATTATAAGTGTGGTTGTGGCTTGTGTGCATACTTTAATCTGTTGCGATCCGTGGTATATGGTAAGTAGGGTCACTGCATATTATTATCATTATTTTCATAAAAAAGTTTATAAATGGTGTGTGTGTGAGTGTATGTTATGAACCTCAAACTTCTAACCCGGGTTCAGAGGGCTTCACAGATTGTATACGATATGATTTCTGAAAAAGCTGAACATATTTGGTGAAATCTGTGTCCAGTGTCCGATTTTTGCAAATGATATGTGTTTTCCTACTAGAATAGGGTTATTGAGCAAGACTGACATCGTTATGTTCGCATCTGTAAGCCACTGAATGTCATTACAGGCCTCGCAACAGTGATATTTAGATTTTAAAAAGCTGATTTTTATTTTCTGAATTTTGGTAAATATGTTGTGTTTGATTATATAATCTGAACTATGATATATGATACCATGTTAAGATTATAAGTATTTTGTTATGTATCATGTGATAGCATGGTGTATGGTTATGGCCATAAGACCCTTTAGTTAATAGTTTTTTTATTTATAGTTTTGGTTTCTAAATACGACCTGCATGTCGTTTATTCTTTGTAATTCATTTATCTCAAATGTAACTCGAGTTATTCTTGTAATTGTATTAAAATATTTTTTAATTATTCTATGTAATTATTAATGGAGACTTGCAAGGAAGAAGGTGGTCCAAAAGATAAGGAGCAACTATGGAAGAAAGAAGAATGAATACTTGTAATGGTATTTATATTATTCACGATAGATTGACCTTGATCCTTTTATTAGCTTGAAAAGGATCACATAGGATAAAGGCCATGACCAAGAACATTTATATATCGCACTTTACATATTGATGTATGAATGTATGTGTAGAATAGTTAATGATGCATGTTTTAATTAGATTAATCATTGATGAATGTATGTATTAGATACGTCACCCATGCCATGCCTTCTTAAATAAGATAAAATCTGTAATGACTCATGATTTTAAAATTTACAAATGATTATGAGATTGTCGTATTTATGAAACACAGAATAAAATACGAATCTTCTCTATTTCCGATACGTGGTGATTTTGTCAAAAACGGGTTCATTTAACTTGTAAGGTTGTGGGTTTTAAGCGAGACCGATGTGACTCCCTCACTACCTGGAAATCAAACCATTGACGAGTATTGATTTGAAGTATTTTATTCAAGGAAAAATTAGGAATCTCTTTATGATGGGATCATGATCGTTTTAATATTAACAAAACACTAATGTTTATATTAAGTTGTTTAGATGCCTTCCAATATGTCAAACACGTTAACCCCTAGATCGATAAGAAGTGGGTTCGCCAGAACAAAGTACTCTCATCTATCATAGGACAACGTGTTGAAGTATATGATACTTTTTAGACCTTTTGGTTTGAGTTAACTAAGTTACCACAATAGGATTGTGAACTTAGAGGCATAGAGTTTGGTGAGATTTATTGGATTGATACGAATAAATGTTGTTCCACTAAACTATCCAAGCCTTATATAGTTGATATAATTGACAAATGTTGTCTACCTAAATAATCTTATTTTGGGAGAAAAGTCAAAGTTGGCCTAAGATATGATGAAATATGGATCTTGGCTCACTAGAAAGTATATAGAAGATATTCTTTCTGAATTAATAGTTAGGGCTATTAATTTGATAAAAATAGTAGGATATACATATTTTGAATATATATGAATAATCACTTGAACATAATTTAATAATCATCTGTAGACTAATTTATTTTATGCATTTTTAAATATTGTAGATATTAAATGGCAAACAATTCAAACAACTTCTCTGTGCAATCAGTCCTTGAGAAGGACAAGCTGACAGAACAAACTTCCTTGACTAGCAGAGGAACTTGATGATTGTCCTAAAATAAGAGCGCATGCTCTATGTAATAGATATTCCTCACCCTGCACCTCTCCCCGAAGGAGCATCCCGTGCTCAACATATTGTTTATCAGAAACATATTGATGATGACAAGGATGTTCAATGTCTTATGTTAGCGACCATGAGTGCTGAACTTCAGAAACAACATGAGAATATGAATTCTTATAATATGATTGAGCACCTTAAACGTATATTTGAAGGACATGCTCGTCAGGAGAGGTTTGATAATTTAAAGTCATTGAACGCATGTAAGCAGGGAGAACGTGATTCGGTTGGACCGCATGTTCTAAGGATGATAGGGTATATTGAGTACCTTGCCAAATTGGGTGCCCCGATTGTTATGGAGCACCAGATTGATATGATTTTGCAATATTTAAACAGAAGATATTCTCAATTTGTGATGAATTATAATATGAATGAGATAGATAAGAACCCGACCGAATTGTTGGCAATGTTGAAAACTGCTAAGACCAACATTCAGAAGGCGTCCAATGTTCCCATGTTGATGGTAAATTAGGGGAAGGCCAAAGAAAAGGGTAAATGGAAAGGCAATAGGAAAATGGGATCTAAATTTAATGCCAATCTGAAACCTGATTCGACCAAGGCCTTGAAGCCTAAAGGTGGTGTTCCAAAGGTTGGTGATTATCACTATTACAAGAAACTAGGTCATTGGAAGAGGTTCTACATTTTGGGTATTGAATACTGGATGTGGTTCTCACATTTGTATAAATGTGCAGGAACTATAGGGAAGTAGGACACTGGTAAAGGGAGAAGTCGACCTACAAGTTGGAAATGGAACAAAGGTTACAGCTTTAGCTGTAGGGACTTATCATTTATCGTTGCCCACTGGGCTTGTTTTAGAACTAGATAATTGTTTTTACGTGCTTGCGATTTGTAGAAACATTATTTCGGTTTCTTATTTGGACAAGAAAGGTTTTTCATTTTTGATTCAGAACAATAGTTTTTCCTTTTCATTGAATAATGTTACTTATGGGGTTGCACGTTTATTTAATGGTTTATATGTTATTAATTTTAATACTCCTGTCTATAACATAAATAATGATAATAAACGTATTAAGATGAAAGACTCAAATCAAACATACCTTTGGTATTATCGTTTAGGTCATATAAATGAGAAATGCATTTCCAAATTATATCAAAATGGTTATTTGGATAAGTTTGATTTTGAATCATACGAAGATTGCAAATCTTGTCTCATTGGCAAAATGGCTAAAGCTCCTTTTACCGGAAAAGGTGAAAGGGCCACCGAACGATTAGGACTTATACACAGTGATGTATGTGGTCCAATACGTACGATGGCAAGAGGTGGCTTTTACTACTTCATTACATTTACTGACAATTTCAGTAGATATGGATATGTGTATATTTTGAAGAACAAATCCGATTCTTTTGAAAAGTTTAAAGAATATAAGGCCGAAGTGGAAAAGCAAACATGGAAAACTATAAAAGTTCTATGATCAGATCGTAGAGGAGAATACTTAAGCCTCAAGTTTAAAGGTTTCTTGAAGGAGTGTGGTATCGTATCACAACTTATTCCTCCTGGAACGCCTCAATGGAATGGAGTTTCTGATAGGAGAAATCGTACCTTGTTTGACATGATGCGATCGATGATGAGTCTAGTAGATCTTCCAATAAGTTTCTGGGGTTATGCTCTAGAAACGACTGCATATACACTAAATCGAGTTCCAACTAAATCGGTTCAAAAGACTCCATATGAGATATGGACTGAGAAATGTCAAAGCATGCCATTTATGAAAGTATGGGGATGCAAAGCATTTGTGAAATGCTTGGTGTCTGACAAGCTAGGACCAAAATCGGATAAATGTTATTTTATGGGATATCCTGAAGAAACTAAAGGGTATAGTTTCTATAATCATACCGAGAACAAAGTGTTTATTGCTCGAACCGCTGTATTTCTTGAAAAAGAGTTACTTTTCAAGAAAATTAGTGGGAGGACTATAGATCTTGATGAAGATCGAGTTGCACAAAATAATATTGAACCAGAGTTGGAAAGTGGGCAGGGAGTACATCAAGATGTTCCTGCTTCGGAAACAAAGGTTGTTCGTAGATCTAGTAGGGCTCATTATGAGCCAGAGAGATATTATGGATTTCTCTTGACTCAAGATGATGATGTAACGCTCATAGACAATGATGAGCCTTTTACCTACCAAGAAGCTATGAACAGTCCAGACTCCGAAAGATGGCTAGAGACCATGAAATCCGAGATGGAATCCATGTATCAAAATAAAGTATGGACTTTAGTTGATCCACCTAAATGGGTAAAATCTATAGGGTGCAAGTGGGTTTTCAAGAAGAAAACTGACATGGATAGTAAAGTACAGACCTATAAAGCGCGACTAGTGGAAAAAGGTTTCAAACAAATTCATGGTATAGACTATGATGATAATTTTTCACCAGTTTCTATGGTCAAGTCCATCAGGATTTTCCTAGAAATATCTGCTTACTACGACTAAGAGATTTGGAAAATAAACATCAAAAACGCTTTCTTAAATGGGAGCCTTAAAGAGGATGTATACATGATACAACCTGAGGATTTATCGATCCCAAGTTTGCTAAGATGGTCTGTAACTTGCTTCGATCTATTTATGGATTGGAGCAAGCCTCAAAGAGATGGAATGGTCGTTTTGATGAAACAGTCAAAGAATTTGGCTTTAGTCAAAATGAAAATGAACCATGTGTTTAAAAGAAGGTTAGTGGGAGCCATGTGGCATTCCTAGTACTATATGTAGATGACATATGACTAATAGGGAATGACATACCTTCTCTACAGGTTGTTAAGACGTTGGGAAGTAGTTTCTCGATGAACGACTTAGGCGATGCTACCTATATATTAGGGATCAAGATCTATAGAGATAGATCAAGGAAATTAATCGGCCTAAGTCAGAGTACATACATTAACAAAGTATTATATCATTTTGGGATGCAAGAGGTAAAAAGAAGATATGTCCCAATGTCTCATGGGATATTGATCTCAAAAGATAACTGCCCTAAATTATTAAATGATAAGGGCCGTATGAGCAAAGTTCCATTTGCTTCAGCAATTGGATCTATAACATATGCGATGATATGTACTCATCCTGATGTTTCGTATGCCTTGAGCATGACGAGCAGATACCAGTCTAATCCAGGTGAGGGTCACTAGACAGCTGTCAAGAATATTCTTAAGTACTTAAAGAGGACTATAGATTCATTCTTGGTGTATGGAGGAGATGAGAAGCTGGTTGAAAAGGCTTACACTAATGCTAGCTTCCAGACAAATAGAGACAATTAAATATCTCATTCAGGTTTTATGTTTTGCCTTAATAAAGGTGCTATAAGCTGGTAGAGTTCAAAGCAAGAGATAGTAGCTGATTCTACAATAGAAGCTAAGTATATTGCTGCCAGTGAAGCAGCCAAAGAGGGAGTTTGGATACATAAATTCACAACAGGACTTGGTGTGGTTCCATCGATTACAGATCCAGTTGATCTTTACTGTGATAATAATAGAGCCATCGCGCAAGCTAAAGAATCAAGGTCCCATTCCCGGGAAAAGCATATACTTAGGAGATATCACCTTCTTCGAGAGATTAATGAAAGAGGAGATATATATATATGTAAAGTACATATTGATGATAATGTTGCAGACCCACTGACTAAGGCTTTGTCACAGCAAAAGCACGAAGTTCATACTAGTTTCATGGGTATTAGATAAATGGGTGATTGGCTCTATTGCAAGTGGGAGATTTTTAGTGTATGTGCCCTAGATACAACACTATTATGTTTATGTTATGAGACATTTGGATTATTAATTATGATTCTATGGATTATTCTTTAGTAATTTATTATATCTTTATTTTCTGCGATAAAATGTTAGATTAATAAATGTTCTTGGAATATGATATGTAAATCTATATCTCTAAGTATGTGACTTAGAAATGAGATTATGGAAGAGTATTGATATTCCTAAACGTCCCTAATCTAGTATTATTGTTAAGGGACGATAATAAATACATTGAGACTAGTGTGTTTGTTGACTGATAATCACATCTCATTGATCATAGGTATGATGATACTAAAGTCAAAACACAGGCACATGTATTAGATACATGGTGTTGGATTGACCCGTTGTGAGATACTACATGTTTATAGTGTCATAAGTTAATCTTACGGTGATAATGATGTATTGGTCCTTAGACCTGAAGTCATTATATATATTAAGAGAATTAATATACTTTGATACTATTGAAAGTTATCATTGACCGGGTAGTAATAAAAGTAGACATTGGGTATATTATGAATTATATGCGAAATATGAATGATCTAGATGGGATTTAGCCCTCCTATATTAAGGAGTGATATTAATGGCCTCTTGATTGAGTAAGACTATAAAATATATGGTCGTGCTCAAATATTGTTTTGTTTAATAGTTTACTCCTTGATCAAGGAAACAAGATTTAAACATTAACATAGGATGACACAATGCATGCCTCGAGTTCGATCTATAACATAACATTAAAGGGAGTATATTACATTGTACATTATTAATGAAAGGTTTAATTGAATCACCAATTATTATTATTACTTGGGTAGCTGTTGAGGGGCATTTATATCACTTTATAATGTTCCATAAAGCTTTGAATTGATGATTTGTACTCAAGTTGTTGGTGTTTTTAACGTGTTTTTGTAGTGTTTTGCATTTGAGGAATTTATCAGGAATCTAGGTGATTTAACATTGTTTTGATGCTAATATGATGTTAGGATGGTATCTAGAATAAAAGCTCATGAAAAGACCAACTTAAATCAGCAAGAAAAGAAGAAAGCATAAATTTTTCCATAGAGTCAGCGTGCCCACACTGTAAAAGCGCGTGACCGCGCCAGGATGGCAGAAACTCAGCACGCCCGCACTGGTGAATCGCGCGGCCGCGCCAGGTCGAGATAAAAGAATCCTGATTCTCTTGTGATTCTGATTTATGGACTTTTACTCTGCATGGGCTACTATATAAACATAACTTAAGTTTGTTTTTCATAAAAAGACATACCAGTGCTTAAGGAGAAGGCGTAAGAAGACCGTAGAGCATAATTCAACCAAGGAGAAGAGGACCTAGTTTATTCTTGTGATTCTTTGTTTTAAGTTATAACTTTGGATTCTAGTTTTCTTGCTTGTGAACCTATACTCTTGTTTTGTACTTGGTTTATTATCTATTCAGTATAAAGAGTATGTTTATTATACCATGCTTTCATCGAAACTCACATTGATGATGAGTCCGATTATGGGCTAATCATTATCGTGGGGTTCTAGCGGATTTATTTATGGATTTCTTTAGTTAATTTTTCTCGATGCCTTAGTGAGTGGTGATTGTATGATAACCTAGTATTGGTTGTGCTTATTCGTCTTATGAGCGTCGTGAAATTATAAGATAGCGTGTTAATCTTTAATGAAGCAAAAGTGAATTTAAGGGTTTAGAACTTGCCATGCTAGCATAGGTTCATGTATTTGATACGCACGATTCGTAGGTAATTTTAACCATCTTACTTGCCCTATGTAATCACGATAGATAACTTGTGCATCAAACCGTTATGTTGTCAAATTCTTTAGACATATAGGGTCTCAATATAATTGGTGTCTATTCAGCTTCTATCTCTTTTGTGAATGTCTGGTAGTATGGTATTCATACAACAAAAGTTGGCATTTATCAGTTTTGTGTTATCTGATTAGTGTGATAACTATTACATGCTAAGGTTAAGAATGAAAAGGATATTGAATGAAGTATTTAATGAAGTTAGAATCTCATGTTTGTGTCATATAGTATTCAACCCTCTTTACTTTCTCAGTTAATGTTCTTTAGTATAATCTCTTAGTTAATTGTAGTTAACAATCTCAATTTGTTATTCGTCTTATCATTGCATAAGTACATTCATTAAAATTAACTAAACCAGTCCCTATGGGAACGAACTAGAATTAATTTTAGATTACTTGTGATCGCGTATATTTGCGTAAATATTAGCGCGTATTCTAGCGACTAACAAGTTTTTGGTGCCATTGTCAGGGAATCGTGGTTATTTTTTTAGTTTATGTGTTTGTCATCAGTGGTCGTTAAAGTTCATTGACTCGGACATTGTTACTTACTTATTTCCTTGTCGTGTTTTAGTTACTCTAGCAAACGTGTATGCATACGCGTTCTCGGTCTCGTAAGAGAACACTGGATCAAGCTGAGAAAGAAGTTGTAGTAGAGGAGAAAGTTGAAGAAGAGATCTTAGTTGAGAAGGAAGAAGAGGTTCTTATTATAATGGGAGAACCAGAAGTGAATGCGAAGGCTTTGATGGGTTACTCTCAACCAAAGATCAATGATGTTCAGTCTAGCATTATTCGACAAGCCATCTCGGCTAACACTTTTGAGATCAAGTCGAGCACAATTCAGATGATACAAAACTCAGTTCAGTTTGGGGGTTCTCCGACAGAAGACCCCAACATGCACATCAGAGATTTCATCGAGATCTGCGACACTTTCAAGTTCAATGGAGTTTCTGAATATGCTATTAAGTTGAGGCTTTTCCCATTCTCTCTGCGGGATAAAGCAAAGTGATGGTTACATTCTCTACCACCAGGGTCTATCACCAAATGGGAGGATCTTGCTTAAAAATTCTTAACCAAATTCTTTCCTATGGCGAAGACTGCGGCAATCAGAAATGCACTTACTCAATTTGCTCAGCAATCTAGAGAATCTTTATGTGAGGCTTGGGATCGTTATAAAGAGATGCTTAGAAATTGTCCTCACCATGGGATTCCTGACTGAATGATCATTAAATGTTTCTATAATGGATTGGGTGCTACTTCTAGACCCATGCTTCTTGCAGCATCAGGAGGAGCTTTGTGGGCTAAATGCTATGATGAAGCTTATTCATTATTTGAACTGATGGCTGCTAATGAATACCAGAATCGTACTCAGAGACTATCTCAGGGCAAGGTGGCAGGAATTCTGGAGTTAGATGCAGTTACTTCTACAGCTGCTCAGCTTAAGGATTTAACAATGAAGGTGGATTCTTTGGCTAATTATGGAGTTAATTAGATCACTAGTGTTTCTGAGCTTTGTGCTGGTGCCCATGAGATGTAGCAGTGTGTTATTTCTAGTAAATCAACTCAGTTCATGAACAACTTTCAGAGGTCGCAGCAGCCTGTGCCAGCCACCTATCATCCTAAAAATCGCAATCATCCCAACTTTAGCTGGAGAAACACTCAGAACGTGGTTCAGAAGCCTTATCAGCAGTATCCAGCAAAGTAGTACAACCCCCCTGGTTTTCAGCAACCGTAATATACACCAAGGAAACAACTCTAGATGCAACAGTCTAATGAAAAATATGAATTAGTTAAGGCTCATGTTTAAGAGCCAAGCGGTTCTTATCAAGACATTGGAAAATCAAATTGGATAAATTGTCAAAGCCTTGCTAAATCGTCAACCTGTTACACTCCCTAGTGACACTGAAGTTCCAGGAAAGAGGGAAGCTAAGGAGTAGGTAAAGGCAATTACATTGAGGTATGGGAAGGTTGCAAATCTGAACACTCTCAAGTTTCGGATGAAGAAGTTGTAGATGAAGAAGAAGTGTAGAAGGAAGCAGAAGTGGAACCAAGGAAGACTAATGTTTAACACACTCCTCCTGAGGGTAATACAGGGGAGAAACAAATCTATCCTCTACCTCTATTTCCTAAGAGGTTGCAGAAGAAAAAGCTGGATAAGTAGTTTGAGAAGTTTCTGGAGGTGTTCAAGAAACTTCATATCAACATATCTTTCGGTGAAGCTCTTGAACAAATGCCTAGTTATACGATGTTTATAAAAGGTATTCTAACGGAGAAATGTAGTGTTGTGCTGCAATAGAAGTTGCCTCTGAAGCTTAAGGATCCTGGAAGCTTGACTATTCCTTGCACCTTTGGAAAAGTATCATTTGACAAATGCTTATGTGACTTGGGAGCTAGCATCAATTTGATGCCTTTGTCAATCTTTAAAAGTTGGACTTACCTGATCCAAAGCTGACTTATATAACCTTGTAGTTGGTCAATCATTCTATTACATATCCACGAGGCATTGTTGAGGATGTCTTAGTCAAGGTGGATAAACTCATCTTTCCTGCTGATTTTGTAATTCTTGATTTCGAGGAGGATAAGAAGATCTCCAAAATCTTGGGAAGGCCTTTCTTGGCTACTGGTCGAACTTTGATAGATGTGCAAAAGGGTGAGCTCACCATGCGAGTGCTGGACCAGGATGTAACTTCTAATGTGTTCAATTTCATGAAATTTCCAACGAAAAATGAAGAGTGCTTAAAGTGGAGTTGGTCGATTATGTGGTCACTTCAGAACTTGATCAATTGCTAAGGTCTGATGCCTTAGAAAAGGCCTTGTTGGGGAATTCAGATAGTGAAGATGATGAAGGTGATGAGCAATTGCAATATCTAAATGCTTCTCCCTGGAAGCGGAAGATGGATATGCCTTTTGAATCTCTTGGAATGGAGGAGCTGAACAAATCTCCAAAGCGCCTCAAGCCATCTATTGAGGAAGCTCCTACACTTGAGCTTAAACCATTACCTGAACACTTAAGGTATACTTTTTTAGGTGATGCATCTATTTTTCCTATGATTATTGCATCTGACCTTTCAGGTAGTGATGAGGAAAAACTCTTAAGAATTCTGAGAGAGTTTAAATCGGCAATTGGATGGACGGTAATAGATATTAAGGGAATCAGCCCTTCTTATTGCATGCATAAAATTCTGCTAGAGGAAGGTAGCAAGCCTACTGTTGAGCAATAAAGAAGGCTCAATCCGATCATGAAAAAAGTTATGAAGAAGGAAATTCTCAAATGGCTGGATGCAAGGATTATATATCCCATTTCTGAAAGTTCTTGGGTGAGTCCAGTTCAGTATGTGCCAAAGAAAGGAGGTATCATCGTTGTTGATAGTGAGAAGAATAAGCTCATTCCTACTCGAACAGTCACAGGATGAAGAGTTTGCATGGACTACAGAAAGCGGAACAAGGCCACGAGAAAGGATCACTTCCCTCTACCTTTTAATGATCAGATCTCGACATGTTGGCTGGGCATGAGTACTACTATCTTCTGGATGGTTATTCAGGCTATAATCAGATTTGTATTACTCCAGAAGATCAGGAAAAGACTACCTTCACTTGTACATTTGGTACTTTCTCCTTCAGAAGAGTTTCTTTTGGTTTGTGTGGTGCACCTACCACATTTTAGATATGCATGATGGCCATCTTCTCTGATATGATTGGTCAGAATGTGGAGGTGTTTATAGATGACTTCTCTGTGTTTGGCGATTCATTTGATGAGTGCTTGCAGAATCTTGGCGACGTTCTTAAAAGGTGTATTGAGACCAATCTGGTGCTCAACTGGGAGAAATGTCACTTTATGGTGCCACAGGATATTATTCTTGGTCACAGGGTCTCTAGTAATGGTCTTGAGGTTGACAAAGCCAAGATGGGGGTCATTGAAAATCTTCCTCCACCAATTTCATGTTAAGGGAGTTCACAGCTTTCTTGGTCATGCGGGTTTCTATAGGCGGTTCATCAAGGACTTTTCTAAAATTTCTAAACCCTTGTGTAATCTTCTAGAAAAGGATCTCCCGTTCAAGTTTGATGACGAGTGTTCAGATGCTTTTGAGTTCTTGAAGAAGAGTTTGATCACGACACCTGTCATAACTGCACCGGATTGGAATGACCCTTTTGAGATGATGTGCAATGCAAGTGACTATGCAGTTGGAGCAGTTCTTGGACAGAGAAAGAACAACATATTTCATGTGGTCTACTATACTAGTAAGACCCTCAATGGTGATCAACTGAATTACACTACTACTGAGAAAAAACTTTGGCCATTGTCTATGGTTTTGAGAAGTTTCCATCTTATTTGCTTGGGACAAAGGTGACAGTTTTCACTGATCACGCTGCGATTCGATATTTCTTCTCGAAGAAGGACTCGAAGCCTAGATTGATTAGATGGATTCTTTTGCTTCAGGAATTTGAATTAGAGATCAAGGATAGGAAAGGTACTGAGAATCAAGTCGATGATCATCTCTCGCGTTTGAAAGATCCAAGTGCAACTTCACAGGATAAGACATTGATAAATGAGTCTTTTCCCAATGAGCAGTTGTTTGGAGTGCAAGAGGAAGAACCATGGTTTTCAGACATTGTGAACTACCTTGTGAGTAATATCATGCCTCTAGACTTGTCTTACGCTCAAAGAAAGAAGTTTCTTCATGAGGTGAAGTGGTACATGTGGGATGAGCCATATTTGTTTAGGCAAGGAGCTGACCAACTCATCAGGAGATGTATTCCATATAATGAAACGGGGGGAATCTTGCGAGACTGTCATTCAACTTTTTATGGAGGCCACTATGGTGGAGAAAAAACAGCAGCTTGTGTCCTTCAAGCGAGATTCTTCTGGCCTACATTGTTTAAGGATGCGCATCACTTTATTTTAAAGTGTGATCGATGCCAACGTGTGGGTAATATGTCCAAGAGGGATGAGATGCCTCTTAATGTGCTTCTCGAGGTTGATGTTTTCGATGTTTGGGGAATCGACTTCATGGGGTCGTTTGTCTTATCTTGCAATAATCAGTTTATCTTGCTGGCGGTCGATTATGTGTCGAAATGGGTTGAAGCCAAATCTTTGCCAACAAATGATGCGAATGTAGTGCTTAATTTTCTTCAGAAGCAGATATTCACACGATTTGGGACTCCAAGAGTCATAATCAGTGATGAGGGATCGTATTTTTGCAATCGCAAGTTAACTGCCATGATGCAAAGGTATAATGTGAATCATCACATTACTACAGCCTACCATCCTCAGACTAATGGTCAAGCTGAGGTGTCTAACAGAGAGATCAAGCATATTCTAGAGAAAGTTGTGTGTCCATCAACGAAGGATTGGTCTTTGAAGCTTGATGAAGCTGTTTGGGCATATAGAACAGCATACAAGACTCCACTTGGCATGTCGTCGTTTCAGTTGATTTATGGTAAAGGGTGTTATTTTCCTGTGGAGTTTGAACATAAAGCGTATTGGGCTTTGAAGAAGTTGAACCTTGACTTGGATGCAGCTGGTAAGAAAAGAATGCTTCAATTGAATGAACTGGACGAATTTTGGCTTCAAGCTTATGAAAACAACAAAATGTACAAGGAGAAAGTCAAGAGGTGGCACGATAGGGGTCTAGTGCTCAAGTCATTTGTGTCGGGGCAACAAGTTTTTTTATTTAACTCCCATCTTCGTCTTTTTCCTGGAAAATTGAAGTCGAGATGGTCCGGGCCTTTCATAATTAAAACTGTGTTTCCGCATGGAGCTGTGGAGATTTTTGAGAATGATCCAGGCCAAGCATTCAAAGTAAATGGTCAGAGGTTGAAGCACTACTATGGGGATACGGCAAACCGTGAGGTGGTTAGCGCCGTTCTATTTTCTACTTGATCTCCAGATTCTACGTCAAGCTAATGACGTAAACCAAGCGCTTCTTGGGAGGCAACCCAAGTTTGTTGTACATTAGTAGATAGAGGAAGAAGAAGAAAGAAAGGAGAAAAACACAAAAAAATCAAAAATAAATCAGAAAAATTCAGTGCCAACTACAGTAGCACGGCGCGCCCGCGCTGAGAAGCGGAGCGGCTGGCCTAAAAAGTCCACCCACGCTGGCATGCGGGGCGGCCGCGCTGGTTTTCTAGAAGCACAGCGCGCCCGCGCTGCCAGGCAGGGCGGCCGCGCTAGGTCACTGTTTGCGGTAAAAAATATAAGGCAGATTAAAGAGAAATTCGGGGATTTTAATGCAAAATCAATTCCCGCCCGAATTTTACTCACCCATATCCCAAATTTCCGTCTCCAATTCAAACCCATTATTCCCATTATCAATTCCCACTCCTTTTCCATAACTAATTCTCTCCCAATCTCTTATATAGACATACACTTATACATAAACTTCTCCATCAATTCTCAAACTCTCAAACACATAAATCTCTCTTACAAACTTCTATTCTCTCAAACTTATTCAATCTCAATTGCACCAAAAAGACAACAAACCCAAGTGAGCAGCAACACCACTAATTCTTCGAGTGTGGGTGGTCTGAGGCCTAGATTTTCAACTCCCGAGGATGAGGCGGAGTATGTGAGGCTGTTTTCAAAGCCTATAGCCAAGGAACGTGGTTTTCTCCCATCGGGGAAAGATGGTAAGTTGTTCGAGATAATCTTGGAGATGGGCTGGGTTGCTTTTTGCGAGACACCCGATGTTGTGCCCATAAGTGTTGTAATATCCCGTATTTTCAGAATTATTATTATTAATATTTGAATATGTTTATGTGATTTTCTGATTTAGAAGGAATAAAATGGTGGATATTTTATTCTTATTTGACGAGTTGGTGTTATTATAAGGTAATGTGTTAATTGTTAAGTGTTATATCGATCCTTGTTAATTTCTGAAAATATTTCTTAAATGTATTATTTTCAAATGTTTATTTGAAAACCGATCATTTTATTGATATCGGTAAATTGAGTTCGTTTAGTAATATTAGGGATTGGATAGATATTTTTTCTGCTATGTGTTGTATGTAATATTAATTGTGTGGAACTCAGTTGTGATTGATGATTATTTGTATTATTAATTACTGAGTCATATCGTTTTGTTTTTGTCTTTAAAAGTGATTTTATTGAAAATTTAATTTCATAAATATTTAAATTATCTTTAAAATTATTTTTATGACTTTATAATTACAATAATTATATTTGGGATTTTATAAAATTTAGAAATCAATATTTCATCAATTATTTAGCCCTGTATGATTTTCTGATTTTATTTATTTGTAAAATCCGTATTTAATTTCAAAAAATTTCAAAAATTATGAAACTCATATTTATTGAAGTTTGGAATATTCTGAGAATTTTAAAACTATTTTGGAAATTTTTAGGATTAATTTTACCCGCGCGTTGAATCGTTTAATTGTTAAAAGCGGGTATAAATTGCGTTTCAAAAATTATTTTAAAATTTTGAAATTTATGTTTTTATAAACTTCGGGATATTTGTAATATTTTAAGACTATTTTCATAATTTTCTGAATTTGTTTCAAGTGCAGCTCGGTTCGTTAAATTGTGTAATGCGGGTATAACGCGCAAGTCAAAAATACTTTAAAAATTATGAAAATTTTATTTTATTAGTTTTTAATTATTCTGAGAATTTTAGAATTTGTTTGGTAATTTTTCTGGTTTTATTTATCGGCGCGTTTATTCGATAAATTGAGAAATACGGGGCAAAACAAAATTTTCAGGTATAAATAAGGATATGTTGACGTGCTCTGTTTAAAAAAAGAAAAAAAAGAAAAATGTGTCAAACCCCCCAACCCCACCTGGCTACCCACGTACCCCCCGCCCCTTTCCCCTGTGAATATTTGTGTTTATTTTCTCAACAGTATCTCCTCTGTCTCATGTCTCTCTCTCTCTCGTATATATTTGTATACTTTTAATTTACAAAAATTCATATCTTCTCAACCGTTTATCCAAATTTCAATTGTAATATATATAAACGATCAGTGCTTCGATACCTACGCATAGGTATATATATTGCGAAGTTTTGAGAAGAAAATTTGCGGAGCATATTTTCGATTTTAACTTATTTTCGGGGCATAGAAAATGAGTTTGAAGGCGTTGATTACTCCACATGGCATCTCAACGTGTATATGTCTATGACTATAAATTTCGATTTTTTCTGAAGATATTTTCCGGACATCAGATTTTCTCTTCGGGTTGATCAAAATTTATTTTGGGTAACGATTCCGAAATTCCGCCTTCGTACTTGTGTATATTATAGCATGTTAGTGTTTATATATTTATTTCATAATTTTTAGAAATTGTTGAAGAAGTTACTTTTGGTCCAAGTTTTGGTTCAGGTGGCCGTGTTATTCATTTCGGGAGTGTTTATACACGTAAATATAAATTATTGTGTTGATTGTTGTTGGTTGTGTCGATATGATATCGACTAGCAGTCCGAGAAATAGAGGAGGTGCTGTCCGATTTCCAAGAAAATATTATTTTAAATTATTTTCCAGGCTCGATAATTCTTATAAAATTATTTTCGGGTGTTCGAGCCCTATTATTTAGTTATAAAATGATTCAGAGACCTGTTTTAATTCCGAAAAATGTTCAAAAATTCATATTAAATAAACTGTTCGTCCGTTTAATACGAAACGAATGCGTACAGACTCAGAAAAATATTCTGCTTTCATTAAAAATACTTTCAAGACCCAAATCTTTTTGTTTCGAAAGGTCGTTTGTTTTACGAATCATTCCAAGTCGATTTATGATCGATAAATCATATTTTTGACCCGATTTCAGTTTTAAACGTATCGAGTTGAACCTTTTGACGAAATGAGTCATATATGATATGAATTATGTGATACGTGGATTATGTGCTTACGTGC
Source organism: Apium graveolens (assembly GCF_009905375.1). Lineage (NCBI taxonomy): Eukaryota > Viridiplantae > Streptophyta > Magnoliopsida > Apiales > Apiaceae > Apium > Apium graveolens. The sequence continues at coordinate 222,585,036 of NC_133652.1, forward strand.
CATGTGAATTATGTGCATATGTGGGTCAAGATTCCTGTGTTTGGCTGATATAATTATGTGTGGGCTATCGTATGGGTAGACAATAAGATTTTGACGCGCAGTTCGTCAAGTGATTATCGTTTAGACAATTAAAGTTCTATATTTTAATTATAGATGCGGATCTTTCGAGTTGATCAGGACAAGACGTTGGACAAAGAATGAGATGGAATGGTATTGTGTATCTGGCTTCTAGCAATCGCAGGAGAAGCATATGAGTAAAATGTTGAAAATAGAGACGGTAATATTTTAAGACAGAATGTCAGAACAGATGCGGTTTTGCGAGTGTGACTAACTGCTAAAAATCCAAAGGCAAGTACCCTTGACTTCACTTATCGTTCAAGTGATGTTTATTTCAAATCATATTATGCAAGTATCCCTATCATCACTTATTGTTCAAGTGATATTTATTTTGAATCTTATCATGCAAGTACCGCTTTTCCTATTCTCAGTTCGTAATAGATAAATGTTTTACATAACGCTGAATTAAATAATTCTGTTTATGCAAATGCTCATCTACAATTCTATATTCAGAATATGCAAGTGTTGTTACTTATCCAATTACTGGATTTACAAATGTTTTGGATTTTGAGGAAGATGATTTGGTTTTGCAAGTATTTCTGACTTTCTTTTAAAATACTGCAAGTATTCCTGACTTTCTTTTAAAATACTGCAAGTATTCCTGACTTTCTTTTAAAATACTGCAAGTATTCTTGATTTTTCTTTTAAATACTGCAAGTATTCTTGATTTTTCTTTTAAATACTGCAAGTATTCCTGATTTTCCTTTTAAAATAATGTAATTATTTCTTCGTTCCTATTCTAAGTTCAGAATAGTTAAATGTTTTACATTTCGCTGCAATTACTCTGATTATGCATATTCGTTTATTCTTGTTCCTGTAATTTGATTGCTCTCATGAGCAAATCCCCATTCTTTCGGATTATTTTTGGACCCCGAATTGGGATGTTTTGAAATCAAAATGATTTGACATCAAAATACTCTACGGGCTGGATGGTTACTGTGAGGGCCAGTGATGAGGGTCGGATATCCAAGCACTATCGCCCCAAGGGTCCGGTCCTCACAGTAACCATCCAGCCCGTAGAGTATTTTGATGTCAAATCATTTTGATTTTAAAACATCCCAATTCGGGGTCCAAAAATAATCCAAACGAATGGGGATTTGCTCATGAGAGCAATCAAATTACAAGAACAAGAATAAACGAATATGCATAATCAGAGTTATTGCAGCGAAATGTAAAACATTTAACTATTCTGAACTTAGAATAGGAACGACGAAATAATAACATTATTTTAAAAGGAAAATCAGGAATACTTGCTGTATTTAAAAGAAAAATCAAGAATACTTGCAGTATTTAAAAGAAAAATCAAGAATACTTGCAGTATTTTAAAAGAAAGTCAGGAATACTTGCAGTATTTTAAAAGAAAGTCAGGAATACTTGCAGTATTTTAAAAGAAAGTCAGGAATACTTGCAAAACCAAATCATCTTCCTCAAAATCCAAAACATTTGTAAATCCAGTAATTGGATAAGTAACAACACTTGCATATTCTGAATATAGAATAGCAGATGAGCATTTGCATAAACAGAATTATTTAATTCAGCGATATGTAAAACATTTATCTATTACGAACTGAGAATAGGAAAAGCAGTACTTGCATGATAAGATTCAAAATAAATATCACTTGAACAATAAGTGATGATAGGGATACTTGCATAATATGATTTCAAATAAACATCACTTGAATGATAAGTGAAGTCAAGGGTACTTGCCTTTGGATTTTTAGCAGTTAGTCACACTCGCAAAACCGCATCTATTCTGACATTCTGTCTCAAAATATCACCATCTTTATTTTCAACATTTTACTGATATGCTGCTCCTGCGATTGCTAGAAGCCAGATACCCAATACCATTTCATCTCATTCTTTATCCAACGTCTTGTCCTGATCAACTCGAAAGATCCGCATGTATAATTAAAATATAGAACTTTAATTGTCTAAATGATAATCACTTGACGAACTGCGCATCAAAATCTTATTGTATACCCATACGATAGCCCACACATAATTATATCAGCCAAACACAGGAATCTTGACCCACATATGCACATAATTCATATAGAATGTAAGCACATAATCCATGTATCACATAATTCATATCACATATGACTCAATTCGTCAAAAGGTTCGACTCGATACGTTTAAAACTGAAATCGGGTCAAAAATATGATTTATCGATCAATAATCGACTTGGAATGATTCGTAAAACAAACGACCTTTCGAAACAAAAGGATTTGGGTCTCGAAAGTATTTTTAATGAAAGCAGAATATTTTTCTGAGTCCGTACGCATTCGTTTCGTATTAAACGGACGAATGGTTTATTTAATATGAATTTTTGAACATTTTTCGGAATTAAAACAGGTCTCTGAATCATTTTATAACTAAATAATAGGGCTCGAACACCCAAAAATAATTTTATAAGAATTATCGAGCCTGGAAAATAATTTAAAATAATATTTTCTTGGAAATCGGACAGCACCTCCTCTATTTCTCGGACTGCTAGTCGATATCATATCCACACAACCAACAACAATCAACACAATAATTTAAATTTACGTGTATAAACACTCCAGAAATGAATAACACGGCCACCTGAACCAAAACTTGGACCAAAAGTGACTTCTCCAACAATTTCTAAAAATTATGAAATAAATATATGAACACTAACATGCTATAATATACACAAGTACGAAGGCGGAATTTCGGAATCGTTACCCAAAATAAATTCTGATCAACCCGAAGAGAAAATCTGATGTCCGGAAAATATCTTCAGAAAAATTCGAAATTTATAGTCATAGACATGTACACGTTGAGATGCCATGTGGAGTAATCAACGCCTTCAAGCTCATTTTCTATACCCCAAAAATAAATTAAAATCGAAAATATGCTCCACAAATTTTCTTCTCAAAACCTCGCAATATATATACCTATGCGTAGGTATGGAAGCGCTGATCATATATATATATAATAATTGAAATTTCGATGAACGGTTGAGAAGATATGAATTTCTGAAAATTAAAAGTATATAAATATATACGAGAGAGAGAGACAGGAGACAGAGGAGAGACTGTTGAGAAAATAAACAAAAACATTTACAGGGGAAAGGGGCGGGGGGTACGTGGGTAGCCAGGTGGGGTTGGGGGGTTTGACACGTTTTTCTTTTTTTTTTTCTTTTTTTTTTAACAGAGCACGTCAACATATCCTTATTTATACCTGAAAATTTTGTTTTGCCCCGCATTTCTCAACTTATCGAATAAACGCGCCGGTAAATAAAACCAGAAAAATTACCAAACAAATTGTAAAATTCTCAGAATAATTAAAAACTAATAAAATAAAATTTTCATAATTTTTAAAGCATTTTTGACTTGCACATTATACCCGCATTACACAATTTAACGAACCGAGCTGCACTTGAAACAAATTCAGAAAATCACGAAAATAGTCTTAAAATATTACAAATATCCCGAAGTTTATAAAAACATAAATTTCGAAATTTTAAAATAATTTTTGAAACGCAATTTATACCCACTTTTAACAATTAAACGATTCAACGCGCGGGTAAAATTAATCCTAAAAATTTCCAAAATACTTTTAAAATTCTCGGAATATTCCAAACTTCAATAAATATGAGTTTCATAATTTTTGAAGAATTTTGGAATTAAATACGGATTTTACAAATAAATAAAATCAGAAAATCATATAGGGCTAAATAATTGATGAAATATTGATTTCTAAATTTTATAAAATCCCAAATATAATTATTGTAATTATAAAGTCATAAAAATAATTTTAAAGATAATTTAAATATTTATAAAATTAAATTTTCAATAAAATCACTTTTAAAGACAAAAACAAAACGATACGACTCAGTAATTAATAATACAAATAATCCTCAATCACAACTGAGTCCCACACAATTAATATTACATACAACACATAGCAGACAGAATATCCATCCAATCCCTAATATTACTAAACGAACTCAATTTACCGATATCAATAAAATGATCTGTTTTCAAATAAACTTTTGAAAATAATACATTTAAGGAAATATTTTCAGAAATTAACAAGGATCGATATAACACTTAACAATTAACACATTACCTTATAATAACACCAACTCGTCAAATAGGAATAAAATATCCACCATTTTATTCCTTCTAAATCAGAAAATCACATAAACATATTCAAATATTAATAATAATAATAATTCTGAAATACGGGATATTACAATCTACCCTCCTTATAAGGATTCCGTCCTCGGAATCAGCAGAAGAAAGCACTAATTATTCTTCTAGCCAACTTTTCATTTCCAAATAACCTCAATTTTTCATAATCTCAAATAAATCTTGTATTCCTTGTATAATAAAGCTTTTATAGGAGCTTCACCGTGCACCACTGTTCCATTCACCTCTTTTGACCAATTCCTCAATAGAATCGCTTTACTGATTGCGAGAAAGAAGAATAGAAAGAAAGATAGAGAGAAGAAAAGAAAGAGATATAGAGAAATAAAGAAATAGATTGACTTCGCTATACACCCCTGATATTTTAATCGCATTGCAATCTACTGTTGCTCTTGATAATCCCATCACATAACCCTGCTTTGACTTGACCAGGAAAACTCAGCTTAACTTGATTGGCATACCTTCGAATGTTTGAGATGATAAAATCATGGAATTTCAAAAAGAAAAGAATTTGATATCATAACAGATGTCTCACCATTGTGGGTACCAAAGTCTGAATTTATGAGAAAGTGTTGTTGAAATGAAAGAATAACTGAGAGATCAATATGATCAAATGAACTTGGTATTGCGTGTCCAAATTAAGACACTACTAAAGGTTGTTAACCTTCATGTATTCACAATACACACAAGTGATGGCGTCCCATCCAACTCCTATCACACAGACAGGTATACCTTGTGTCCCCTATAGTTAGGGTTGTTCATCTCAGTCAGAATGAAAGAATATCAAAGGGATCGAAAATCAAATGAATAAAACTGAAAAGATTTCAAAGCTGATATTTCTGAAGGAATGAAATCCAGAGAACAAAATTTTGGCACCAAATGAGCAAGTGGTGTCACATCACCAAGAAACCATCCACCAAATAAGAAAAGTGGAAGTTAAATTATTATAACTTGGTAGAGCTATCAAAACCTGAAAAATAGGCTTCATGACAGCCTCTGACACATTTAAAACACAGTTATGATTGAAAATGAGTGTTAGGGAATATATCCTCTAACAATTACTTCTTTTGAGAGAGGCCAAAAGAAATTATAGAAAGAAAAGGTATTGCCAAAGTCTTAATATTTATCTTCAATTTGAACTCTCCAGTTGACTCGCCATCTGATTCTAGACGCTTCTTCATGTTCCAAGGATATCGATAATCTTCATCGTCGTCAAAACGTAGTAGCCTCGAAAGATTCCACAATAGAAGTTTGCAACTGCCAGGAGTTTTGTCCAGCTCAACACAACCATCTCAAACGAATACGCCTATCTTAACTTATTCGTTGGTACTGTATCCAATAGTCCAACAGGAACTCGATATGAGCTCAAGCGTCCTCACATAGCTATACACACTCCTACACACTCTCGTTTCTAGTTTACTATAACCTCAGCTCTGATACCAACCTGTAACGCCCCCAAATCTGGGGTCAAAGGATTTGGTCGTCACTATAAAATCTCAATCCAAATTAACCTGTTTAATCAATAAATAAATTCCAGCGGAAGATATTTAGCATAAATGACCCCAACTAATCCAAGATCTTTTAAGGTTACAGTTCTAGAAACAAGAATTCCAAATTCCATCAATAAATTTTTCACTTTCTTTTACATTTCTTTACAACAATTCTCAATCTCAAAACTTAACCCGCTAGTATAACTTCGAAAAGAAGTATACTAGGCCCAACTATAAAATACACAATTATAATATAATATAATATAAACAACTTTATACAATAAAACTTACACTAGTCCGCAAACCCTGGACCAACCACCTTCCGAGAGCTTCTTCTTTGCTTCCTCGAATTACGCAGCTAAACAACAAAACTAATCCTCACTGGAGGTTAAATTTGAAAACAGGCAAGTATGAGTGAAAGAAATGCTCAGCAAGTATCATTAAAGTAAAAGCAATTTCTAAAATATTTTGAAGAGCGAAATACGAAATCATTTAGAGGATATACTTCAACAACTTAAAAATCAATTTGATTTGCATTGCTATAAATCACATAGGAAATAATGACATATTTGTAAGAGCTTCAGTATTGCGTGTTTTCAAAATAGCTTCTGGTAACACTTTCATATCTAAGCAACGAATGCATCAACTATCCATAAAACAACGTTCAAGAAATTCCTAACTATTTAGTATCCATCATTATCGACTAAGTTTCCATAGACTTAGCCTGCTAAACCAGCCTGATAAGGATGGGTTGAATAGTTAAGAAGATCCCAATTCATTCAAGATTCTAATTATCACTGAGCAACTAATGCTGCAGCAATAATCTGAACTTCGAATTCATTTATAAACACTGTAATTTCCCGAAACTTAATGCTAAGAAAGAATAGCATTAATCCATAATCATAAAATTTTTGAGAGAGAATGCCGTTAATGGTGATCAACAACAAATTAGACTGGACACTAGTTCGCATCTATATTCTGCTGATCAGTCAGAATATAATGTAGATCTATATCTCAATATATAGATCCGGTCGGATATCCTGGCACTATCGCCCCAAGGGTCCGGTCCATCCCCGACCCATAGGGTCCAGCTCATCACTGGCCCTCACAGTAACCATCCAGCCCGTAGAGTATTTTGATGTCAAATCATTTTGATTTCAAAACATCCCAATTCGGGGTCCAAAAATAATCCGAAAGAATGGGGATTTGCTGATGAGAGCAATCAAATTACAGGAACAAGAATAAACGAATATGCATAATCAGAGTAATTGCAGCGAAATGTAAAACATTTAACTATTCTGAACTTAGAATAGGAATGAAGAAATAATTACATTATTTTAAAAGGAAAATCAGGAATAATTGCAGTATTTAAAAGAAAAATCAAGAATACTTGCAGTATTTAAAATAAAAATCAAGAATACTTACAGTATTTTAAAAGAAAGTCAGGAATACTTGCAGTATTTTAAAAGAAAGTCAGGAATACTTGCAAAACCAAATCATCTTCCTCAAAATCCAAAACATTTGTAAATCCAGTAATTGCATAAGTAACAACACTTGCATATTCTGAATATAGAATAGCAGATGAGCATTTGCATAAACAGAATTATTTAATTCAGCGATATGTAAAACATTTATCTATTTCGAACTGAGAATAGGAAAAGCAGTACTTGCATGATAAGATTCAAAATAAATATCACTTGAACAATAAGTGATGATAGGGAGACTTGCATAATATGATTTGAAATAAACATCACTTGAATGATAAGTGAAGTCAAGGGTACCTGCCTTTGGATTTTTAGCAGTTAGTCACACTCGCAAAACCGCATCTATTCTGACATTCGGTCTCAAAATATCACCGTCTTTATTTTCAACATTTTACTGATATGCTACTCCTGCGATTGCTAGAAGCCAGATACCCAATACCATTCCATCTCATTCTTTATCCAACGTCTTGTCCCGATCAACTCGAAAGATCCGCATCTATAATTAAAATATAGAACTTTAATTGTCTAAACGATAATCACTTGACGAACTGCGCGTCAAAATCTTATTGTCTACCCATACGATAGCCCACACATAATTATATCAGCCAAACACAGGAATCTTGACTCACATATGCACAAAATTCACATAGCACGTAAGCACATAATCCACGTATCACATAATTCATATCACATATGACTCAGTTCGTCAAAAGGTTCGACTCGATACGTTTAAAACTGAAATCGGGTCAAAAATATGATTTATCGATCAATAATCGACTTGGAATGATTCGTAAAACAAACGACCTTTCGAAACAAAAGGATTTGAGTCTCGAAAGTAATTTTAATGAAAGCAGAATATTTTCTGAGTCTGTACGTGTTTGTTTTGTATTAAACGGAGGAACGGTTTATTTAATATGAATTTTTGAACATTTTTCGGAATTAAAACAGGTCTCTGAATCATTTTATAACTAAATAATAGGGCTCGAACACCCAAAAATAATTTTATAAGAATTATCGAGCCTGGAAAATAATTTAAAATAATATTTTCTTGGAAATCGGACAGCACCACCTCTATTTCTCGGACTGCTAGTCGATATCATATCGACACAACCAACAACAATCAACACAATAATTTATATTTACGTGTATAAACACTCCAGAAATGAATAACACGGCCACCTGAACCAAATCTTGGACCAAAAGTGACTTCTCCAACAATTTCTAAAAATTATGAAATAAATATATGAACACTAACATGCTATAATATACACAAGTACGAAGGCGGAATTTCGGAATCGTTACCCAAAATAAATTCTGATCAACCTGAAGAGAAAATCTGATGTCCGGAAAATATCTTCAGAAAAATTCGAAATTTATAGTCATAGACATATACACGTTGAGATGCCATGTGGAGTAATCAACGCCTTCAAACTCATTTTCTATGCCCCAAAAATAAATTAAAATCGAAAATATGATCCACAAATTTTCTTCTCAAAACCTCGCAATATATATACCTATGAGTAGGTATCGAAGCGCTGATCGTTTATATATATAACAATTGAAATTTGGATGAACGGTTGAGAAGATATGAATTTTTGAAAATTAAAAGCATATAAATATATACGAGAGAGAGAGACAGGAGACAGAGGAGAGACTGTTGAGAAAATAAACAAAAACATTCACAGGGGAAAGGGGCGGGGGGTACGTGGGTAGCCAGGTGGGGTTGGGGGGTTTGACACGTTTTTCTTTTTTTTTCTTTTCTTTTTTTTAACAGAGCACGTCAACATATCCTTAATTATACCTGAAAATTTTGTTTTGCCCCGCATTTCTCAACTTATCGAATAAACGCGCCGGTAAATAAAACCAGAAAAATTACCAAACAAATTCTAAAATTCTCAGAATAATTAAAAACTAATAAAATAAAATTTTCATAATTTTTAAAACATTTTTGACTTGCGCGTTATACCCGCATTACACAATTTAACGAACCGAGCCGCACTTGAAACAAATTCAGAAAATCACGAAAATAGTCTTAAAATGTTACAAATATCCCGAAGTTTATAAAATCATAAATTTCAAAATTTTAAAATAATTTTTGAAACACAATTTATACCCGCTTTTAACAATTAAACGATTCAACGCGTGGGTAAAATTAATCCTAAAAATTTTCAAAATACTTTTAAAATTCTCGGAATATTCCAAACTTCAATAAATATGAGTTTCATAATTTTTGAAGAATTTTGGAATTAAATACGGATTTTACAAATAAATAAAATCAGAAAATCATACAAGGCTAAAAAATTGATGAAATATTGATTTCTAAATTTTATAAAATCCCAAATATAATTATTGTAATTATAAAGTCATAAAAATAATTATAAAGATAATTTAAATATTTATGAAATTAAAATTTCAATAAAATCACTTTTAAAGACAAAAACAAAACGATACGACTCAGTAATTAATAATACAAATAATCCTCAATCACAACTGAGTCCCACACAATTAATATTACATACAACACATAGCAGACAGAATATCCATCCAATCCCAAATATTACTAAACGAACTCAATTTACCGATATCAATAAAATGATTGGTTTTCAAATAAACTTTTGAAAATAATACATTTAAGGAAATATTTTTAGAAATTAACAAGGATCGATATAACACTTAACAATTAACACATTACCTTATAATAACACCAACTCGTCAAATAGGAATAAAATATCCACCATTTTATTCCTTCTAAATCAGAAAATCACATAAACATATTCAAATATTAATAATAATAATTCTGAAAATACAGGATATTACAAGTGTGGTGCGTGAGTTCTATGCGAATGCTAAGGCGGAGAAGAACGGTTTCTCCGTGTTGAGGGGTTTGACTGTGGACTATAGTGCTGAGGCAATTCGTAGGGTTATTGAGCAGCGCGAGAGGAGGCCAGAGCAGGAGAACTGGAACAAGAAGACTCCGGAGGAGTTTGACCTGGATTTTATTGTTGCTACCCTGTGTGTGCCTGAGACTCATTGGAAGTTCAAGAAGGGTACGAATGAGTATGCCATATTTCCTGCTTCGTGCATGAACAGGTTTGCACGTGCATGAAATTATTTTATTCATGCTAACATCATGCCATGTTCTCACATACATAAGATTACTGTGGACCGTGCACGTTTGTTGTGGGGGATTCTTCAGGGAGACTATGTGGATCTTGGGATGGTGATCAATCAGGGTATTTTGAGGTTCTTGTGAGGGAGTACTATGGGTTCGATACCCTATGTGTCAATTGTGACGAAGTTGTGTGTGGCGGTTGATATTCATTGGCCCGCACATGAGCAGCTGCAGCTCCCTAGTGCTTCGATTGATAGTTCGACGCTGTTGAATATGACAGAGTAGTATGGTGGGAAGCCCGATCCTAAGGGGATTGGATATTCTTATGACCATCTGCCAGGTGGAAGGCCAGCTTCTCAGGCATATGCTGGTGGTACGGTGCAGGTGAGCAATGCAGCTTGGAGAGCGGAATTGGGAGAGACCGGTCATTCGGGATCGCAGCAGCAGCAGCAGAAGGAAGCACAGGGTAGTGCTGGTTTGAGTATGACGCAGTATAGGCATTTAGATAGGATGATAGATGCGATGTATGACATCCATAGTCGCTTTACACAGGACCTTACCCAGGCATTGGGGACTGCATTCAGAGCCACAGGAGTTGACATCCAGTGGCCAGTATTCGGTGAGGATTCTGTGTATCCGCCTCCAGACACTCCTGACACTCCACCCCTTGAGGGTGATAAACCTGATTCTGATTAGGTATTCCTGAATCCTTCCTATTACCTTCACTGATGACAGTGAATATTTTTAGCTTGGGGGTAGTAGTTAAGGTATTATGAGTTTTGTGTGAGTCGCATATAGTTTACATATTCTTGCTAGTTTAGTTCATATAGTTGCATAATTGCCATACAGTAATTGCCATGTAGTAGTTTTTTATTTTTATAGTTTTTTGTTTATTTTTTGTATGATAGATTGTTTCATGCATTTGCATAATAACATGATCCCTTAGATATTTTTCCGATTGATTTGTGAGATTGATGCTAGTATAGTGATGTCGTGCTTAGTGATGTTAAGTCGTATCGAGTTGATTTGCATGCTAGAGATAATTGTATTTCACTAAGTCTTATAGGTTGCTTGAGTGCTAGATCATGGTCATGGTTTATTTGTTTGTCGAGGTTTAATCGCTTGTTTATAATTAAAATTTAGGATATTCTCTTAATGATAAATAACATGGATATTTAAAAAATTGGATTTCATTGCTAATTGTTGGGGCTAGGTGTCAAATGGCTAGTATCCGGCTCAGTTTTATATGAGTAGTCTAGGGTTGAACGAGATGGAGAGAAACACACTCGTTCAGAAATTATGTGAAAAAACCCAGAAAAAAGAATAAATATATGTGTTTATGCATGATTGATCTTGAGTGGGCTCTTTAATACTCGAGTTATTAAGTTCATAGGGGACTTTGTGCCTAGTGACCTAAGGCTTTTTATAGTCTGAGATCCACTAACCTAACGCTCACTACATGGGTATTATTGTATAAGTCTTTGTGGACCTCACTCATTGCACGGTTAAATAAGCATATTTGTGTTGTTTTTTATTTTGTGAATAAAAGCATGAATCCATGTAAAACATCGATATAAAAATTGAAGTGTTATAAGTCATTTTGAGTTTAGCTTTTATTCTAGTTATAACCTTGCGATTGCCTTGATGACTAGTAAGTCGTGATTATTGATCTAGTTGTGATAGTTTATCTGTAAGCAATTGCACATATGCACATTTCTGGTTTTTAAGTTGATTTGTGGGGATTGATTGATCTTTGTGCGAATAACTGCATTTGTTGAGAAGTTACTTATTGATTGGTTTAGTTATTCTATGGGGATCATTGTATTCATGCATTTTTATTTCTTGTTCTTTGAGTCTGCTTATGCTTGAGGACAAGCATCGATTCAAGTTTGGGGGTATGTTGAGGGGAATTTATGTCACTTTATAACGCTCCGTAAAGCTTTGAATTGATGATTTGTACTCAAGTTGTTGGTGTTTTTAACATGTTTTTGTAGTGTTTTGCATTTCAGACATTTATCAGGAATCCAGGTGATTTGGAATTGTGTTGATGTTGATATAATGTTACGATGGTGTCTAGAATAAAAGCTCATAAAAAGACCAACTTGAATCAGCAAGAAAAGAAGAAAGCAGAAATTTTTCGAGAAAGTCAGCGCGCCCGCGCTGTAGAAGCGTGCGGCCGCCCCAGGATGGCAGAAACTCAGCACACCCGCGCTGGTGAAGCGCGCGGTCGTGCCAGGTCGAGATAAAAGAATCCTGATTCTCTTGTGATTCTGATTTATGGACTTCTACTCTGCATGGGCTACTATATAAACATAACTTAAGTTCATTTTTCATAACAAGACGTACCAGAGCTTAAGGAGAAGGCGTAAGAAGACCGTAGAGCACAATTCAACCAAGGCGGAGAGGATCTAGTTTATTCTTGCGATTCTTTGTTTTAAGTTGTAACTTTGGATGCTGGTTTTCTTGCATGTGAACCTATACTCTTGTTTCGTACTTGGTTTATTATTTATTATGTATAAAGACTACGTTTATTATACCATGCTTTTGTCGGAACCCACGTTGATGATGAGTCCAATTATGGGCTAATCGTTACTGTGGGGTTCTAGCGGATTTATATATGGATTTCTTTAGTTAATTTGTTTCGATGCCCTACTGTGTGGTGATTATATGATAACCTAGTATTGGTTTTGCTTATTCGTCTTATGAGCATCACGAACTTATAAGATAGTGTGTTAATCTTTAATGAAGCGAAGGGTTTAGAACTTTCCATGCTAGCATAGGTTCATGTATTTGATATGCATGATTCCTAGGTAATTTTAACCATCATACTTGCCCTATGTAATCACGATAGATAACTTGTGCATTAAAACGTAATGTTGTCAAATTCTATAGACATGTAGGGTCTCAATATAATTGGTGTCTATTCAGCTTCTATCTCTTTTGTGGATGTCTGATAGTATGGTATTCGTACAACAAAAGTTGGCGTTTATAGTTTCGTGTTATCTGATTAGTGTCATCACCATTGCATGCTAAGGTTAAAACCGAAAAGGCTATTGAATGAAGTATTTAATGAAGTTAGAATCCCATGTTTGTGTCATATAGTATTCAACCCTCTTTACTTTCTTAATTAATGTTCTTTAGTATAATCTCTTAGTTAATTGTAGTTAAAAAATCTCAATTTTTTACTCGTCTTAGCATTGGATAATAACCATACCATTGTTGCATAAGTACATTGATGAAAATTAACTTAAACCAGTCCCTGTGGGAACGAACTAGAATTAATTCTATATTACTTACGATCGCGTATACTTGCTTGAATATTAGGGCGTGTTCTAGAGACTAAC